>NC_064631.1:491755282-492380282 GCF_023864275.1 Schistocerca cancellata | reverse complement strand
CATTGTACAAAACTAGTACACCTCCGACTGTAAAGTGGCGGATAAGCCTTTATGGGGTGGAAATGATCCAGCGTCATTAAAAAATTTGCTATGAAAGCGAAGAGAGCTTTCTCACAGATTTAATAGAATCAGTATGCAAGGAATCGTCAGTTAATTCAAAGGCAACTTTTTCCATGCGATCTGGCTTAATTTCTTTTGCGTCCAGGTCATATTTAATGTTAGACGGATCGACATCACCTGTTCTCTCACTCGGGAGAGCATACACGAGTGTAAACCAAAGATGACTGAAAGTTTAATTATCGAAATCGGTCTTCTGAAATTATTTCGACGCGGAAAGCCCTGTGTGGACTCTGAAAATCGCAGAGATAAGTGATCGAGGTACAGTAAATCGCCGAAAAAGGCGCAAAACTAGGAAGTCATTCTGGTCCAGATGAAAGACATGGCAGTTTTTACAGAAATTATGCTAAATAAAGCTCATTTCTAACAGAAACAACCGTGGGGTCACTATAGCATCAAAGCGTACCAAGGCGCTGGAAGAAACCGCAGCCAAATCCCGTTACCGGAAAGGCTCTTCTGGGTGATCCATATAATTACAGGCTTATAACGACTCACTCCAGTTTCGCAGGGGTATCATTAAGTTCGTACGACAGGAGTTGGCAAACGTGCTACTGCGGGTGCAGGCGACCTTGTGCGCCAGACTGCTTGCCGCGGATAGTTTTGTCAACGATCAGTTTTCCCTCCACCTCAGCGCTAATGTCGCTCGTTTGTTAGCGGCGTGCGTATTGCAAGACGGGCCCACTTTCTTCGTGTCGTTAGCGTTGTTGGCATCGAAGTCTCTTTTGCGTTCGTTGTAGGACAAAATTAATGAGAGGGAAATGGCTGAGGAAGCTCTAGGATTCTCACAAGAAATTGGTCGAATCGCCTGAAAAATGTGCCAAAATAAGTTGCACCGTGGACGGTGTTGCCAAAACCGTTAATTAACCGGAAAGTAACTCTTTAAGCACGAGGTCGCAAAACGCCAATGTTGTTTACGGCGTTAGACACCCCACGTACTGTCTACCACTCAATCTACAATATTGGCTGCTAATGGCTACACGGAGCGAGACTGGAGGTATACAATGGTGAGCATAGCATGAGGTTGCGCAGCGTAATTGAACCGCATAGTTGACGAGTAACTCACTACAATGTTAGAATGCTAGTGGTGTTGACACAGAGCAGAGCAATTGCAACGATAAACAAAGCAAACATTGTTTCTGCAATAACAGTTGCCGAAATTGACATTTCGTCAAAAAGGTACCCAAGAATTTTACAGACTGAGAAAGAAGTGGCGGATGAAATTTTAGCGTTTCTGCGAGATGTGTTCATTGAAATGTTGGTATCGTACGTACTCGACTGCGCGGACAATGAACATGGGGAGCCCAATGACTACGATACATCTACATCTACATGACTACTCTGCAATTCACATTTAAGTGCTTGGCAGAGGGTTCATCGAACCACAATCTTACTATCTCTCTACCATTCCACTCCCGAACAGCGCGCGGGAAAAACGAACACCTAAACATTTCTGTTCGAGCTCTGATTTCTCTTATTTTATTTTGATGATCATTCCTCCCTATGTAGGTTGGGCTCAACAAAATATTTTCGCATTCGGAAGAGAAAGTTGGTGACTGCAAAATCGTAAATAGATCTCGCCGCGACGAAAAACGTCTTTGCTTTAATGACTTCATCCCAGTTCGCGTATCATATCTGCGTAACAAGTGAATGTGATACTGAAACAGGTCGGGCATCGTCCTTGTCGGACAGGAAGCCACAAATCATGTCTCCAGTGAAACGTAGTAAAGGAGAGACGTTGCCCAAGGGGCTGGTACTAAACATAATTACGTTCATGGAAGATCATCCGTAGCATAGTAAAAAACAAATAAGAAGAAGTTACTAAAAGATTCGGAGCAATATGAGCGTTTAGTGCATAAGAAAACTACGGAAATTCAAGGCACCATTGTTACAATTCGTTTTTGCGTGTTTCAAGAACGTCGGTACAATTTACATGATGTGTATGATAGTGACCTACTACGTTATGCACATCATACTGGGCGTGACATAGATTACAGTGACTTGAAGTGAAGCCGAGGGCGGTTGTGTCAATTGAAAAAGTGTTACAGAATTGGAAAATGTATCATAATGAAATTTCTAACAAAGAGTCAAGTAGCTGATGCACTTGGAACTACAGAATCGTCCCGAAAATTTGTATAAGAGATACACAAACTTACCTTCGTTGAGTATGGAACTTGTTTTCTACTTCGACTAGTTGATTGGATTTGATTAGGAAATGCATGCGAAACGAACCGTGGATATCAGAGATATCAAGAGATCTGTATCAAGATCAACTATCACCAATGCCTTAAAGCGTTATGCCGACTGTTAATCTGGATGGTAAATTGTCTGAAAAAGTATTTATTGTGTTGCGAGAAGTTGGAGGCGCTATGCCCCCTACGATTCTTTCCTGTGTGCGTTGTCTTGCAATGGCAGTAGTGAATATTTGCGTCACAGCAAGAAAGTCTGAGGAAATGGACGTAAGAGAACTACAGCCATGGTATGACCACTGCTTTTGACCAATAGCTGATCAAAATAATATATTTGTGCTTGATTCCTGGTTTGGGTACAAAGGTAATACTTCCTTTCGAGCATATTATTCCGCCTGAAAAGTATGTGACAGAGCAATTCATACTTCGTAGAAACACTGGACAAATTCAGACTCTGGATGTTTATTTATATACTTTTTTTGAACCCTTAAAACATATTAACGATATGTCTACATCTACGGTATGAAGGATAGCCAGTTTCACTATAAGCTCCACGACAGACTGACCGAGCGGGTATTCGATCCCTCATTCTTCGATTTGCAGCCACATGTTCAACCGGTTTTTAAAATTTTTTAATTATGTTTCTTTTTCTTTCTTTCGTTGTGTACTTCCTTTTTCCATTTGGCACCATTCCCTTTATTATCCTTCCCCTTATACCCCTTCCAATTGCTGACATTTTTTGCCTCCGCAGCCTGTCTTACCTCGCTTGTTGCACCACTATCTCGTGGTTGATGATAGATATTTACTAACGTAACTGCTTCATTTGATGTGGTATGTTCCTCTTTTGTTTAAAATAAATTTCTTCTCAAATGTAAATCAAATGAGTAGGAAAAACTTCTCTGCACGGAACTGAAAAAGAGGTAATAATAGGGTAGTGAATTCGCTTTTGAATATCAGGTTGTTCTAAAATCGTTTATGTTTCCCTTATTAGTAATACTGAACCTTATGCTTCTTTACAACGTATGGATGCCGATATTTCGTCTAAATCCGATCACTTGTAAATCTATAAAAACAGGAGTTCTTGTTTCTCGTTAAGGAAAAAAGAGCAATAAAATAAAATAAAAAATTTCTACTTCATTGTAGCATTTCACCTTTGACGATATCCACAGCATCTGAGAACCGTTGGAGACAATCAATTTTAGCTTAGTTCAAATTCTGTTGATATTTATAGGACAAAGTTTCTAATTTTCTGGTTGTAAATTATTTCTTCTCAGGTCCTGTGTCTATATTTATTGTTCCCGACCTTGTAGTAGGTCTTGATTTTGGAGTGACGGTTGGTTTATTTTTCTCCTCTAAACTACCGATTGGTTCCACTTGGACCTACAGTCTCTACAGTCGGCTGATTCTTTACATTCTTTGTAGATAGTGCTCGGCTTGGGAGTCAGACAATAGTATATCTTCAACCTCACTTTCCTTCAGGGAGTTATTGAGGGCTCTTTGTTTACATCATTCTGCCTCTCTCGTTACTACTCGAAGAATTTTTCAGTGAAATCTTGACGAAGCTTTTCTGTTCCAGTAAACTCTATTGTGTCCGTTCGCTGTCGCTCGGTTGCTTCAGATGGTGAATCCGCAGATGCTTCCGCTTGATGTAGCATCGGTCTCCTTTCCATACAGGCTCCGTAGCACCGCCAATCGCGTCACCCTCAATGAAATCCAACGCAGACGTTCATGAATTGCGCGTCGTAAACTGTGTAACAGTGTTCGCAATGTGTCTTTGACGTTCTGGTTTTTTACTGTTTGATGCGTCGACACTGAACGTGTCACCTGTACTATAATCTTCAACTATACTTCTTGACGGTTAAAATACACTCCTGGAAATTGAAATAAGAACACCGTGAATTCATTGTCCCAGGAAGAGGAAACTTTATTGACACATTCCTGGGGTCAGATACATCACATGATCACACTGACAGAACCACAGGCACATAGACACAGGCAACAGAGCATGCACAATGTCGGCACTAGTACAGTGTATATCCACCTTTCGCAGCAATGCATGCTGCTATTCTCCCATGGAGACGATCGTAGAGATGATGGATGTAGTCCTGTGGAACGGCTTGCCATGCCATTTCCACCTGGCGCCTCAGTTGGACCAGCGTTCGTGCTGGACGTGCAGACCGCGTGAGACGACGCTTCATCCAGTCCCAAACATGCTCAATGGGGGACGGATCCGGAGATCTTGCTGGCCAGGGTAGTTGACTTACACCTTCTAGAGCACGTTGGGTGGCATGGGATACATGCGGACGTGCATTGTCCTGTTGGAACAGCAAGTTCCCTTGCCGGTCTAGGAATGGTAGAACGATGGGTTCGATGACGGTTTGGATGTACCGTGCACTATTCAGTGTCCCCTCGACGATCACCAGTGGTGTACGGCCAGTGTAGGAGATCGCTCCCCACACCATGATGCCGGGTGTTGGCCCTGTGTGCCTCGGTCGTATGCAGTCCTGATTGTGGCGCTCACCTGCACGGCGCCAAACACGCATACGACCATCATTGGCACCAAGGCAGAAGCGACTCTCATCGCTGAAGACGACACGTCTCCATTCGTCCCACCATTCACGCCTGTCGCGACACCACTGGAGGCGGGCTGCACGATGTTGGGGCGTGAGCGGAAGACGGCCTAACGGTGTGCGGGACCGTAGCCCAGCTTCATGGAGACGGTTGCGAATGGTCCTCGCCGATACCCCAGGAGCAGCAGTGTCCCTAATTTGCTGGGAAGTGGCGGTGTGGTCCCCTACGGCACTGCGTAGGATCCTACGGTCTTGGCGTGCATCCGTGCGTCGCTGCGGTCCGGTCCCAGGTCGACGGGCACGTGCACCTTCCGCCGACCACTGGCGACAACATCGATGTACTGTGGAGACCTCACGCCCCACGTGTTGAGCAATTCGGCGGTACGTCCACTCGGCCTCCCGCATGCCCACTATACGCCCTCGTTCAAAGTCCGTCAACTGCACATACGGTTCACGTCCACGCTGTCGCGGCATGCTACCAGTGCTAAAGACTGCGATGGAGCTCCGTATGCCACGGCAAACTGGCTGACACTGACGGCGGCGGTGCACAAATGCTGCGCAGCTAGCGCCATTCGACGGCCAACACCGCGGTTCCTGGTGTGTCCGCTGTGCCGTGCGTGTGATCATTGCTTGTACAGCCCTCTCGCAGTGTCCGGAGCAAGTATGGTGGGTCTGACACACCGGTGTCAATGTGTTCTTTTTTCCATTTCCAGGAGTGTAGGTCAGTAGTCCCCATCGCTAAGTCGTTGCGATTATTTACACGCTCGCCGAAAGACGTTAATGCACATTCGTTTAAAACATTTGGAACATCGCTTCTGTGTTCTGGCTTAAAGCTTACAGTCTCGGTATCATTACCAGCAACTGAAATACATTCATCTGATGTGGCACCGTTTAACCACCGGTTCACAACCTAATTTTGCCAAGAGATTCCGTGTGGTTAGGTTAACGTCAAGGTGAGATTCTCGTCTGGGACAATCCCGGTAAACCTAGTCTGTTTCATTATATTTGAAACACGCTGATAGTTTCCCTACGTATGTAATGTAAGCTTGACAGTCCCCAACACTCATTACGTACTGAACCGTTTTTTCAGTTTTCATTTTGATTAATCCAATTCCGTTTGGGATGCGGAACGGATAAAAAGTATGCCGATATCTCGTCCCGGATCTCAAGAACGTTTCCACGTTTCTGCAATGTGAGTTTTATTTTTTCGTTGGGAACATCCAAAGGGGTTTTAATGGCGCGTACGTTTGTCAAGTTTCCCTCGATTGGGGCAACGGTAAACTGTACACAGCCTGTTGCAATATTTCTTTAAAGGTAACATTACACTCATGAGGTCTTGGGTTGTCGGGTGTTCTACCGGATATCAGCGTAGTACTTGCACGATATTTCGGTAGAGTAAGTCGTTACCTTCATCAGGTGAAACCCTCAGGTCGCAATATCGTGCAAGCACGACGCTGATATCCGGCAGAACACCCGACAACCCAAGATATCATTAGATCGCCGGGAATGCCTGAAGAATTACATTACACTCATCCATTTCCAGTTTGTACGCTTAGTTAGCGCACTGTCTGAAATAGTAGATTGTCTCATTAGTATGAAGTTCTACACTGTCTACTTGATCTCTTGTTAGTTTCAAGTAGGTAGTTATTCATTTCTGTGCCTCGAGAGCTGTTGGCCGCTCGTTATCCTTGACGAATTCCGGTTTCGCGGTAGTCTTCCGGGGTTCGTTTCCATTGTCGTTTCCATTGTTTCACAAACAAGAGAGCGTAAGTAGTATCACTTTCCCCGTAATGAAGATGTATAACAAACGCTACGTGAGACAGCATGAATATCACTTCACCTGTAAACTTTGGTCACAGTGCACTCTATGACCGACAGCTGTGACCCCAGAAGCAGAACTATTGCTGGACCACAACACAAAATGCGAATTGCCGTTGATACCGCTTGCTGCTTTCTCAAGACACGGCTGGTCTCTCGGATTATGCCCACTTTTCACTAAGAGGCAATGACATAGTTTTCACCACTTAAATTTTATTCATCGTATGTCTGATAATTTGCACCAAATATGTATAAGTCAAATACAAAAACGTTCTTCGTGAAACAGTCCATCTGTCAGTCAAAACCAGATAAGTACCTCTACCTCAGTTCGTGAGATTAGCATTCATACACAGACGTCCATAAGCAAGTGACGTCAATTCATGCCTGTATCGCTGATGTCCATATGTTATAATACCCATCTGTGATGTTTAGTAGAGAGGACAAAAAGGAAAAACCCAAACGTGGTATCAGCAAGCAGAGATCTTGCGTAACTCTGTTCGTTCTATTGGTGTATAACGTCTGTAGCACGGTAGATATCGGCACCCTGATTGACGCTGAGATTTTTGGCTTCAGGAAGAGATTCATTGCAGTTCAACACCACCGCTTAGCAAACGAAGTTACTGTGCATCTGTCCGGACTTGCTAGCAGATGTAACTCAGGATATCGCTGTCAATGAGACAAAATCGAAAGATGTAAGAGTAATTTAGGAAGTACACGAAGGAAGTGTTGATCTAGTGCATAACGTCCGAACGTCAGTAACGCTTTTCGCTGTTGCATATGCCAGGAATAAACGTACTGAAATGCTAGACGGCGTGCGTTGGATGAATGATCAGTGCAGGACCTGGATGTTGGCATTGAAAGCAAGTGAAAGTATTATATCGCAAGCGAATCAACGATCAAATCCATTATTGTTCGATTACTTTATCAGAAAATAATCAGTAGAAGTGGTGACAATTGTGAAGTACATGGTAATAAACGTCGGGAGCGAACTAAAACGGAAAGACCACATAACATTAATACATGGAAAAGTATATACCAGGCTGATATTCATTGGAAGAATCACAGCAAAGTTTAATTAACAGTAGAAGAACTGTCTTCAGAAGAATCATTCGATCGATTCATTGTTACTATCGATTAATCTGGGTCTTAGCAGCTCAGATCAGTACGAGAGATAGTTAAGAGCCAGCGGAAAGAGGCTCGCTCGTCAGAGATCTGATCGGTAAGAGCGAGAGCTTTACGGAGTTCGTCAAAATGTTCCTGTGGTAGACGCCAAAACAGAGGAATTGTGAATCACGCAGAGCACACCTGTCAAAATTTCCAGCTCATATGTTCAAACTAGATTCGGGTAACATATTGCTTTCTCTCACTAACGTCTCGCGAAATGATCACATCGGGGAAATCAGAGAAACTGCAGCTCAAGCGCGAGCTTCTTGACAGTCTTTCCTCCCACGCACCATTCGCGAATGAGAAAGTAAATGGGAGGGGGGGGGGGGATGATAAATAGCAGTGCCGTGTCCCTGACTGAATCTGCGAACAGTTAGATTAGCATTCATTTCTCCTTTCCAGTAGGTCATGTTATACTCATGGTTTGTACCCAGTAATTCAGAACCAGCAAAACATGTTAAAATTGTCGCCGTACGTTTGACAGTTATTTCAGCCATACACCAGTTGGCAGTCCCATCCGTCACTGCTGTTACAGTATCGTGACACGTTAGTAGTACAGATATGACATGGCACATATTGTTTACTTTTATGACTCCTTTCCACCGTGGTTATTAGCAAACTGATGTCGTTCTTGATAGTAACACGTTCGGAGACACCCTCTCTGTTATCACTGATGTCGTTACCCTCATCACCGACGTCACCATACCCAGCAGTTGGAGCTCACAAACACTAATTACATACAGTCTACCATTGTGCAGTATTTCAATTCGAAGCTGGCGAAAATAGCCCAATAGCGTTAGTGGAAAATTAAAAGACCCTTCGCCTCTCCATATGTACTACATTCACAGTGCAGTAAGCCTCATCTCTAGCCAATCACAAATCTGAAAAATACGAGATGATGCAAATAGTGCAGTTCTGTTAACAGAAGTTTTAAAACTCGCCTCCTACTTTTATATGGAAACAGGGACCAGTTGTGAGCTTTATTCCCCATGCTCCTTTCTCAGCGTACCACATCAGGGTGCCAGGTAAGCAGTAAAAAAGTTATGTGCCCTCCACTTGAAAGATAAACATATTCATAATATCCTTGAAAAGTCAGAGATATTCAACTTGAAGGTGTTATGTGCCGGAAGTCAAAGGTAATCATTATTACTGGTATAAAAATGGTATCAAGCTTACAACACTTATGTGCAAAAAAGTAGTGTACTTTTCGTAATCCACCTCCTGTTTCCAGCTTACAAGTTGTGGCGCCCAGCGCTGGGACAGACTTTTTGAAACCAAATATATGGTGGTGTAGCTTTAAGATTCCAGGTATCACTCCCTGCAACACTCCACCTTGGTGAGCCCTCATCTAAGAGTAATTGACCAAAAAAAATCTAAGTTTCGTATAACAGTCAATAGCGTTATGAAAGGTTAATTTTATAGTTCGATTATATGGTGTGATGGATAGGATAGTAGCTCCTTTCCAAGAGACAGTGGATTCAAATCTTGTCTGGTGTAGTAATTTTCTTTTCTTTTTTAAATCTAACCTGTTACTAAAATTCCTTTGTCGCATCAATTTAGACAAAACACAAACTTCTTCATTTGAACTCATTTTTCTTCCTAGTATTAGTTTTCCACTAGGAATCTTTGTTCATGAGATTTTAGTTAATATTATGTATTAATTTCGATTTAATTTATTTTATTTTTATCACCAAGGTTATTCGATAGTTATATCTATATCTCATTTTCCTTGAATTTTATTTTACTTATGAACCCTACTTTCATTTACGTCTTCATCTGCCATCTGCATTACTTTTTCCATAGAGCAATAGGACTGAAGGTAGTATTTTAAATGTTTGTATTAGGATTACCATGAAAAGAAATTGGACATCCAGTAAGGAAACACACATTTTCCACATCATTGAACAATCAATACAAATAGATTATTTAGTCTGTTTTTTAACTGATAGAACGAAATTTTCAAAGAATTGAATACTGTAATAGATAAATATAATAAAATTCATCTTCACAAAAACTCCAATGCGAAAAAGAATGATATACAGAAAAATGAAACAAATGGAAACGGTCATACGATGATTAAAATGATACGACAGAGGAATAGAAATAAAAAATGACATTTAGACCCATTAATTGATTAAAAATAATGATGCAAATCATTTCGATAAAGATAAAAAAATATGTAAATTTACTGCACCTCGCAATATTAGAGCTCACAGGATTCTTCATGTGCAGCTCCTATCCTGTCCATTACACCATACAACTAGTCTATGTAATACAATATATTTAACGCTATTCAGTATCATGCAAAATTCCGAAACTATTTTTCGTCAATTACTCGCAAACGAGGGCCCACCAGGATTAATGGCTGCACGGTATGATACTTGGGGTCTTTCGGTACATCACTTATATTTGGTTTCGAAAAGTCGACCCCACCGCTGGGAACCTCTCCTTGTTAGTATTAATAGCCTAAAATCGTGGAAAAAGACCGGTTGTGTGTTTTATAGACCACGCCCTCATACTCTGTATCTTCATCCAAACAAGCCATGTCTTTTACACGCTGGCCTTCACTTAGCATTCTGGTGGTCTTCATTTCCCTTTGAGTAGCCACCAATCACTCTTCATTTTCCTTCGGGTAGCCACTATTCCCTCTAGGTGAGCACTATCAAACGTTAAATGCTAAACGCTAAACTATAATGATAAACGCCTGTGGTACAGTGCCTATTGGTTCCAGCGTCACTGATCGCTGACTGTCATTGATCCTAAATTTCACAGAATACAGACCATCACTGAGCAACGCAAGTATAATTGCGTCAGGTTAAATTATTTCTGTAAAAGGCTAAACAAGGTCGTGTACTTAAGCATAACTCGTATACTTAAGCATAATATTATTTAAAAAAAGCCATTCCAAGGTCAAAATATTTTGTATCATTTATGTACACTCTTGTATCTGTACTTCTCAAACCAAAACTTCTGTACACATCTGTGTACAGTAATAATTCCTTGTCTCTCGCAAAACTTTATCAAAATTACCGTTTTAATTATATACATTACTGGATAAAAGAAGGACAAATGAAAAAAATAGTTCAAATGGCTCTGAGCACTATGGGACTTAACATCTGAGGTCATCAGTCCCCTAGAACTTAGAACTACTTAAACCTAACTAATCTGAGGACATCACATACATCCATGACCGAGGCAGGATTCGAACCTGCGACCGTAGCGGTCTCACGGTTCCAAACTGAAGCGCCTAGAACCGCACGGCCCACCGGCTGGCACAAATGAAAAACAAGTAATAATTTTACTGTACATAATTTTTAACAGAAGGTTGTGACATTTTGTACTGCTACAAACATTGGAAATATATGAAGGCAAAGCACATCTACTTCATCCTCCACCATTTTTACTGGTTCGTCTCCTCCAATTTGAGAAGATATTTGAAGTAACAATCAGACGACCATGATTTAACTGCTACTCCCGTATTAATGAATTCGAAACGGGCCCTGAATAGCGTATCTTGTGGAGCAAAATGTGTACATTATGAATAATTAATGTAACTATCTACCTGCTTTTTATAAAGGGGCAGAAGAAGTTCCGTGTAGTAGATGCACTCATACCTATCATACAGCTCAAGAGAAAACAAAGTTTTCGGAATCGGTAAAGCACTCTCTCGGAAGCGACTGCATTATAAGCATCTGTAAAAAGCTTTTACTCCGCCAATGACTTTTATGGGGTAGTTAGACACTCGTGCGAATAAAACAATAGCGTTCGCTTAGAGATTTAATATTAAAAACTTCCCCTGAGTGATAATTTGCGTGTAGGAACTGAAATTTCTATTTACACAAACAGTTACGTATCAATAATTTCGAAGTCGATTGTGTCTCTGTCACTCTCACTTCCATGATATACTGTATTATGCGAATTTCACCTTTGTTGAGAACGTCGAAGTCGGCGGGACTGACAGACTGATGATAGAGGAACGTCAGGTTATGAATCTAGCAGTCCTTCAGATGAACCAGCACCAATGCTCCAAATTTGTTAACGCTTTCTACGCTCGATATCAGATGGTACTGCTCTTTTTCCAGCACCAGCAATCTCACTGCGCTTACTGCACTCCATACACTCCAAGTTTGTAGGACGGAATGCCGGTCTTTTTGTATTACAGCTAGTACTTGACAAGCAAACTGGACAGAGTCTTATTAGTAGCAGTGGATGTTTTACTTACATATTGTGCAAAGACAAATACTGCGATGTTCACTCTTTAGCACCAGCTGAAACCTAGTTAGTTTTATCCGAATTCTATATTATACCTCACTGACGCATCAGCAGGATATACTTATCTCGTGTGCTGAATCAGGGTGATGATGTAATAGCATTCCCGGAATAACCTGTTTCTCAGAAAACAGACGAACCTTTATGGATGAGACACTCGTTTCCTTCCAAGAGAAAGACAAGAGAAAATGAGTGCTGAAACATTCAAAGGTTTATTGCAATGAGTTGCTTCATCCCCCTCCCTCACCCCTCCCCGCACCAATTGCAAGGCTCTCTAGAGAACCATAGCAGACAACCGGTGACAAAAAATAGACATGAAGCAAAACACAGCAGAATTTATTTGTATTATATAGAGAGAATTCTGCCCCCCTCCTCCCCAACAAACCCTCACGTTATGATTCAAGACAAGGAGATCATGTCTAGCAGCGGTAGGTGCCCGCCAGCTCTCTTGTGAGACAGAGAGAAGACAATGTGAATCTTTTACCTTCGCGGTGCCATCTAGAACGCTCATGTCTCGTAGCCTTGCACCATATACTCGGTAACACTTATTCTATTTTTTTATTATTCTTCCGCAAAAACCCATGATGCAGGGCGTCCTCGTCGTTCCAGAAATCTATTATTATGTGGAATGTTTCCGAATCTAGCTTTTCATTTTAATTTTTTCAACAGGCAACGTAAAACTTTAAGCAATAATCATTACTTTGCGAAGTTCTTCTTAATTAGCCATTATTACATTATCACGTGAATAATTTACCGCTTCTCTCGAAGCTAGCAAGGAAAATAATTGTTCCACCAATTCATTCTTTTTTTTTTTTCAGTGAACGAAACTGATATGTTTTGATGATTCACTGGAGGCAATCTTCCAATTGAGAACTTCAAGCGAGTTTCGTTTTCTCTCTTACCGCCGCCCGGTGTGGCCATTCGGTTCCGAGCGCTTCAGTCTAAAACCGCGTGACCGCTACGGTCGCAGGTTCTAACCCTGCCTCGGGTATGGATGTTTGTGATGTCCTGAGATTAGTTAGGTTTAAGTAGTTCTAAGTTCTAGGGGACTGATGACCACTGACGTGCTCAGAGCCATTCGAACCAACCATTTTTCTCTCATACCGTTATGTATGCTATTGTCACGTAGAGGGAGATGTAAGTAGATGAATGGCGAATACTATCTGGCACATACAAGAGCGCGGAGCATACTGCCTCCGCCCGAACTCGTACAGTATATATACAGCTACAAAACATTCCAATACAATGACTCTTGCCATTTGTGGCTACTTCTAGAATGTACTCGAACCGAATTGTAGTTGTTGTGGTCTTCAGTCCTGAGACTGGTTTGATGCAGCTCTCCATGCTACTCTATCCTGTGCAAGCTTCTTCATCTCCCAGCACCTACTGCAACCTACATCCTTCTGAATCTGCTTAGTGTATTCATCTCTTGGTCTCACCCTACGATTTTTACCCTCCGCGCTGCCCTCCAGTACTAAATTGGTGATCCCTTGGTGCCTCAGAACATGTCCTACCAACCGATCCCTCCTTCTGGTCAAGTTGTGCCACAAACTTCTGTTCTCCTCAATCCTATTCAATACTTCCTCATTAGTTATGTGATCTACCCATCTAATCTTCAGCATTCTTCTGTAGCACCACATTTCGAAAGCTTCTATTCTCTTCTTGCCCAAACTATTTACCGTCCATGTTTCACTTCCATACATGGCTACACTCCATACAAATACATTCAGAAATGACTTCCTGACACTTAAACCTACACTCGATGTTAACAAATTTCTCTTCTTCAGAAACGCTTTCCTTGCCATTGCCAGTCTACATTTTATATCCTCTCTACTTCGACCATCATCAGTTATTTTGCTCCCCAAATAGCTAAACTCCCTTACTACTTTAAGTGTCTCATTTCCTAATCTAATACCCTCAGCATCACAAGACTTAATTCGACTACATTCCATTATCCTCGTTTTGCTTTTGTTGATGTTCATCTTATATCCTCCCTTCAAGACACCATCCATTCCGTTCAACTGCTCATCCAAGTCCTTTGCTGTCTCTGACAGAAATACTATGACATCGGCGAACCTCAACGTTTTTATTTCTTCTCCATGGATTTTAATACCTACTCCGTATTTTTCTTTTATTTCCTTTACTGCTTCCTCAATATACAGATTGAATAACATTGGGGAGAGGCTACAACCCTGTCTTACTCCCTTCCCAACCACTGCTTCCCTTTGATGTCCCTCGACTCTTATAACTGCCATCTGGTTTCTGTACAAATTGTAAATAGCCTTTCACTCCCTGTATTTTACCCCTGCCACCTTCAGAATTTGAAAGAGAGTATTCCAGCCAACATTGTCAAAAGCTTTCTCCAACTCTACAAATGCTAGAAACGTAGGTTTGCCTTTCCTTAATCTTTCTTGTAAGATAAGTCGTAAGGTCAGTATTGCCTCTCGTGTTCCAGTATTTCTACGGAATCCAAACTGATCTTCCCCGAGGTCGGCTTCTACTAGATTTTCCATTCGTCTGTAAAGAATTCGTGTTAGTATTTTGCAGCTATGGCATATTAAACTGATTGTTCGGTAATTTTCACATCTTTCAACACCTGCTTTCTTCGGGATTGGAATTATTATATTCTTCTTGAAGTCTGGGGGTATTTCGCCTGTTTAATACATCTTGCTCACCAGATGGTCGAGATTTGTCAGGACTGGCTCTCCCAAGGCCGTCAGTAGTTCCAATGGAATGTTGTCTACTCCGGAGGCCTTGTTTCGACTCAGGTCTTTCAGTGCTCTGTCAAACTCTTCACGCAGTATCGTATCTCCCATTTCATCTTCATCTACATCCTCTTCCATTTCCATAATATTGTCCTCAAGTACATCACCCTTGTATAGACCCTCTATATACTCCTTCCACCTTTCAGCTTTCCCTTCTTTGCTTAGAACTGGGTTTCCATCTGAGCTCTTGATGTTCATACAAGTGGTCCTCTTATCTCCAAAGGTCTCTTTAATTTTCCTGTAGGCAGTATCTATCTTACCCCTAGTGAGATAAGCCTCTACATCCTTACATTTGTCCTCTAGCCATCCCTGCTTATCCATTTTGCACTTCCTGTCGATCTCATTTTTGAGACGTTTGTATTACTTTTTGCCTGCTTCATTTTCTGCATTTTTATATTTTCTCCTTTCATCAATTAAATTCAATATTTCTTCTGTTATCCAAGGTTTTCTGCTAGCCCTCGTCTTTTTACCAACTTGATCCTCTGCTGCCTTCACTACTTCATCCCTCAAAGCTACCCACTCTTCTTCTACTGTATTTCTTTCCCCCTTTCCTGTCAATTGTTCCCTTATGCTCTCCGTGAAACTCTGTACAACCTCTGGTTCTTTCAGTTTATCCAGGTCCCATCTCCTTAAATTCCCACCTTTTTGCAGTTTCTTCAGTTTTAATCTACAGGTCATAACCAACAGATTGTGGTCAGAGTCCACATCTGCCCCTGGAAATGTCTTACAGTTTAAAACCTGGTTCCTAAATCTCAGACTTACCATTATATAACCTATCTGATACCTTTTAGTATCTCCAGGGTTCTTCCATGTATACAACCTTCTATCATGAACCGACTATAGAAATTAAAATGTTTAAATTCAGGTGAGTTTTGAACTCACGACCCACGACGCATGATTCTAATATCATACCACTACACAATTTTTTTTTTTTTTATCGATCGTTGTGTTTGGTCGTTGCGGACGTCGCAAGACATCCTGTTCTAGTTCGGTGGTTGATCCTTCCAATCGTTTTTTTTTTTTTATTACAGAGGCTAACCGGCTCTCTGACCGAACACGCTGAGCTACCGTGCCGGCTGCCGAGACTCGAACTCGGGACCTTTGCCTTTCGCGATCAAGTGCTCTACCATCTGAGCTACCGAAGCACGCACTACGGCGACTGCGCTACTTACGTTTTTTTGCGATATTGCCCCCTCCTCAAGAGAACAGCGACTCGGTGTTACGTTGTCCTAGTCCGCGAACGAGTCATCGGTCCTGCACTCTACGACTCCCGATGCCCGATGTTCGCGCTGGTGGTCATCTTCTTAGAACTTCCCTGGCCGCTATGTTCTTCGGTACCTTTCAGATTGTTGCTTGTCGCTGGAGCTTCGAATTTGCCCTGGGTAAATGTCAGAGGAGGACATGGAATGTATCTCTGAACTTTCGTCGCCTTCTGTCGGGGTCGAAATCTTCTGCTTCATAAATAACATCAGACAACTGTCTTACAACCTTATAAAGTCTAAAGTAGCACCTGAGGAGTTTCTCATAGAGATCAAGCTTCCGAACAGGAGTGAAGAACCAGACGAGGTCACCAGGATGGTAGACAACCGGCAGGTGTCTCTCGTCATACCTTCGGCGATCGTCTTCTTGAGCTTGCAGCGTGCGCAGTCGAGCTAACTGCCTAGCTTCCCCAGCTCTGGTTAACACCTGGCTGATGTAGTCGTCGTCGACGTTATCAGGCTGTAACGAAACCAAAGTGTCCACCGTCGTAGTCGCCTCACGCCCATCCACCAGGAAAAATAGCGTAAATCCTGTAGGGTCTTGATTGGCGGTGTTGTAGGTAAACCTCACGAGAGGTAGCACCTCATCATAGTGGCTCTGCTCATTGATAGAATGTCGGTCAAGGTCGTACTAACGCGTTCAGTAAGCCCGTTAGTTTGTGGATGGTAGGCAGTCGTCATGTTATGAGTAATGTTGTACCGACGGTTTCTCTCTGTCACAAGATTCGATTGAAAACTTTCCCTCGATCCGTAGTTTAACGACCTTGAGGCACCGAGTTTTAATACAATGTCTTTCACGATGAAGTAGTCTACCTCAAATGCTTCGGTTGTTTTCACGGCATTTGTAATGGCATAAAATGTCAGATAAGCAGTGCAAACAATAATCCATCTATTTCCACCATCAAACATTGGAAATCGTGAGAGGAAGTCATTTCCAACACGCTGGAAAGGCGTTTCGGCTGGTGGAATTGTTATGAGTCGGCCAGGTGGTTTCTGAGGAACTACCTTTCTCCTCTGGCACTCACGATAGTGTGACACATAATGACGGTCACTCCTAAATAAACCTGGCCAGAAAAATCTCTTGCGGATCCTATCGTCTGTCTTAATAAATCCTAAATCTCCAGCCTCAGGTATGTCATGGAATTTCTGTAAGACATCTAAGTGCATGTGTTTAGAAATCACTGATAGCCACCTCTTTCCTAACGGATGAAAGTTTTTCTTGCAAAGTAATCCATTAACTACCTTAAATTGTTCTTTCACACCCTCTCACCGAATTAGGGCAAGCATCATCAGAGATACCTTGGCGTCCTTCTTACGCTCAGCAGAGTGTTCCTGTAGTGCAGCAAGACAGTCACTATCTTCATCAAAGTCTTGAGGGTCTTGCACAGGGCTTCTTGAGAGACTGTCGGCATCTTGGCATTTTCTTCCACTTTTGTACACTATGGTGATGTCATACTCTTGAGGACGTAGTGATCACCAGGTGATTTGTGATGTTGGATGCTTAAGACCTGTCAACCAACAAAGTGAATGATGGTCTTTAAGAACTGTGAATGGCCTTCCATAGAGATACTGTCGAATTTTCACATGGCGCAGATCACAGCAAGACGTTCTCTTTATGTAGTTGAGCAGTTTCTCTCGGCTTTTGTAAATGTCTCAGAGGCAAAGGCTATAACCTTCTCTTTTCCATCCGAAATCTGCACCTGAACTGCACCGATCCCCTATCCACTGGCATCTGTGTGTAGTTGTATGCCGGGCGGGGTGGCCAAGCGATTAAAGGCGGTACAGTCTGGAACCGCGCGACCGCTACGGTGCCTCGGGATTGGATGTGTGTGATGTCCTTAGGTTAGATAGGTTTAAGTAGTTCTAAGTTATAGGGGACTGATGACCTTACAGATTAAGTCCCATAGTGCTCAGGGCCATTTGAACCATTTTGTAGTTCTGTAGGTGCTCTCTCATGATACGGACCAAGTACAGGGACAGTCGTCAGGGGTTTTCGCAGCACATCGAAAGAATCTTGTTGAGCACAGCCCAGATAAATTTAACATCGGCTTTTAACGGCTCTTGGTGTGGCCTGGCTTTGATACAAATATCTTTGTTAAAACGACGGTAACACAATTCGAGGTAGCTTCTCACATTTCTATTACTTCTAGGATTAGGAAATTCCGTTATAGCTCTCACCATCTCTGGGTCTGGCCGCACACCTTCGTTTGACACAAGATGTCCAAGTATTTTGATTTCTTTTGCTCCAAAGAGACACTTTCTTGGACTAAGTTTCAGTCTGGCTTGTCGGAGACACTTAAGAACGGCCCTCAGTATTTTTATGTGTTCATCAAATGTCTGTGAGAACGCTATAATGTTATCTAAATAACTTCAGAAATTGCTGGTGCATTACACAAACCCAACTGCATAACCATAACCTCATACAGGCTCTCAGGGGTGATCAATGCAGTTTCCTCGCGATCAGACTCATCTACTTCGATTTGCCAGTACCCCGAGTACATAACCATGGTTGAGAAAAACTCTTATTAAGCTTCCTGTAATCAACATCAAGGCGCCAGCTACCATCCTTCTTCCTGTCGAGAACCACTGGTGACGACCATGGGCTCTGCGAAGACTGAATGATGTCATTCTTCATCATTTTCTCCACCTCGTCGTGAATTATTCGACGTTCCATTACTGACACATGGTATACGCTCTCGCTTATTGGTTCAATTTGTCTAATTTGCTCTTCACCTGTGGATTGAAGCATTCAGAGAACTCTCGAAGAATGGCAAGTTACTTTTTCTGTTGTTCCTTAGTGAGATATGGTGGTAGTCGAGCTAGGAGATCTTGTCTCATAGTGGTAGCGCTTATTTCACCCACAGAGTCAGCATGGGAGTTTTCTATTACACACAGCTGTTTTGCAATTAACGGCTCAGCGTTTGCTATGCACATGCGTCTTGGAAGGATCTGCAGTTCTCGGTGACAGTTAACTATCCACAATTCACCGAATCCCTTCTTAAACGAAACGACAAAGTCTGGGATGACCAAATTATTCTTCAGTGGTATGCTTCTCCTACATTCCACTACAATATCCATGGGTTGATGCATGGAATGACACATGACAGCTACATTTCTAGCGGTGACTGCGGGAATGATCACTTCATGCAGCACACATAGTCTCCACACTCGGATGCACATCTTCCTGTCCACAGTATATCATCTCGTCTAGCATAATCTTCGCGCGACCACAATCTATAATTACCTGAGAAGCTTTCAAAACGTCCCATCCGAGAATGACGTCATGAGTACACTCTTGTAAGATGATGAATTCTAAGGGCTGTGTATGGTCACTTATACCCACACGAATGACACTTCTTCCTGTAGGTTTTACATATTTCCCATTAGCCAACTCCAGCAGAGATGTGTTGCTATCGACGAAGACGGTTTTCTGCAACTGGCGACGGCACTTCTCTGAAATAACTGAATATGATGCTCCAGAGGCGACAAGAGCATTGGCAGGTCGGCCATCCATGAGGATATCGACGTAGTTTCATATCATTTTTGTAGTTATCGACGGCGTATGATTTTTCTCTTCGGTGGCCTCACCTCCAAGGGTCGCACCCTTTGGTTTTCAAGGTTTCGGCGGCTACGTGATCGGCTGGAGCTTCTTAACGGCGATGGAGAGCTTGATCTAAGTGTCCTCTCCAGCGGCTAGATGGCAGCGATGATGACCTACGTCGTCCTGCATCCACATCTTTTGCTCATCTTCGTCGTCCCGGAGTTGACGTCGGCTAACATCGGTCTGCTATCTTCTGGCGCGGGCGTCCTCAAACATCCGCTGCCTTTCACGACAATAGCGCACCACATGTCCCGGACGTCCACAGTGGAAACATACTGGTAGGTTATCCTGGGTCCTCCAGACATCAGCCTTCCTTGGTGCCCAAACAAGTTCCTCATGCAGCATTGTAGGAAAGTAACTCCGATTGGGTCTCGATTTTTTTACCATTTTAAAATAAAATGAAGGACTAGAGATTGGGTTCAATGTCTGTTCCAATTCCTCCCTTATGACCTCATGAAGGGTCTCGGTTTTCAGCTCGCCATAGTCCAAGTGCATTCTGAACTTCCTCTCTCACTATCTGACGAAAAACTCGTGAAATCTTTTGAGTCCTCCATCACAGATATCGTTACGACGTTTGGAAACCATTCAAAATTATTGTGTGTAATTCTTTTTTGATACATTGCCTCGATATACTGGCACCATTTTATGTAGTCGTCTGCTGTTGAACATCCTTCGGTAGTAGGGCTTGATACATGTCCTCAGCAACACCCTTCTTGAGATGTGCCACCTTAACTTCCTCCTTCATTCTATGATCCACTATTTTACACTGCTCCAAGGCGACTTGAATATAGGACGCTGTCGTTTCTTCTGGACGCTGTGTCCTACAATTTATCTTCAGCCTTGCACTGCTGTCGTTGTGTGTCACCGAAATACTTGTGCAGTTCCGCCTGGACTTCTTCCCACTTTGTGATCTCGTCGTTTTTCTCATACCATTGCTTGGCAGTGCCCTCCAAGTAGAAAAATACGTTATCCAATCCCACGGTGTCATCCCATTTCTTAAATTTGGCTATACGCTTATATACCTTCAGCCATTTGTTTGGATCTTGGTCATCGCCACCAGAGAACTCGGAGAGACGTCACATGTGGTGACACACAGTCGCTGTTATCTTGACAACTGCAGTGGTCAATCACTTTGAGCAAATATCTCGATTCATCAGAAATAGATTTATTATCTCGCGTGCTTAATCAAGGCTTGAACAGTCACGTACCTCGGAAACACCAGCTTCCCACAAACACTAAATACGAGGAAACAGCGATTTCTAACCTCGCCGAGACAAGCTACAGGCGAGTTTAGTCTTCTTCCCAAACGATTATGCTCCATACTGCAGAAACCACATGCCCCTATAAGCAGAAGATCTGTCCTGCAGAAATTTTTTTTTATAACCATATCAAAAGCAAATTTTTCAAGACATCAATATTTATTTATATTATCGCGAGAATAGGTGATGCCTATACAGAAAACATCCCAGACTGGAGCTGTCCCAATAATTTTCTTGTGAATCATAGCAGGGAATGTAAGAAGAAGGTCAGAAGGGGCTTCTCCGAAATTTATCATGAATCAAAGTCGATACATAATCGTGGCGTAGCATCTATTTCTCATTTCTACAAACCACATGAAATTCGAGAGAGGCATGAAGAAAATGGTAAAAAATGTTTTTGTACATAATGGAGGGCGCAGCTCGACATAAGAGGTATACCGTGAGCTGTCTTTGCTAGTTGTTTGGGCGTCGAGCTAGGTACAGTATTGGCACGGATCAAGTTGTATCATATTACTAATGGTACACTACGCCAAGGTAAAGCCCTACCGTTTTCACCAAATAGTTGTTTTTGAATGACACACTGCCTTCTAAGAAATAACAATCATCTTAACATAGTATCTATCTTCTATCCTACTTGTGTATTTGGGAAAATAACGTTGCATGCCCTCCCATTCGCTATGTTGATGAGCACAGTGATGTTCTGTGTTTAAGAGGAACAGTGTGAGTTACCTTTGACAGTTGTTTGTTTGGACGTCGAGATTTCTGCAATCTGCAATCATTACTAAGCAACGATTGAGATGAAACAGGGAGCGACCCCAGTCGGCAACAGACGACTGGAAATGAGTGACTTGTAGTGATGTAAGCTACCTGTCGCCAGCGAAGCTCGGAGGTGATGATTATGTTACGGTAACACGCTGTCTTTCGTCGTTAGGGCTTTGTTCCGTTATTCCACTTTGAAGACACTAAATTCAGAAGGATATGAAATTCTGCAGTCTTGTGTATTATGAAGAGTAGAGGAACAGTTCGGTGATAATCCGTGTTTTTCTTCAACATAAAAATAATGCACCCTGTCATAGAGGAGGATTTGTGATATAATGGTTTGTGGATAGTAATATTCCTGTTGTTGACTATTCTGCCTCGAGCCTCGATGCGAACCCGACTGAAGACCTCTGGGATGAGTTAGAACGTCGACGCCGCTCCAGACCTGCATATCCAACATCGCTCCTTTTGGCTGTTGCGGAAGAGTGGACTGCCATTTCCCCACATTCTTTCAGATGTTTCACTGACACTCTTCCCAGAAGAGTTCAAACCATTATAAAGGTAAAGGGTGGGCACACCTCGCATTGATTTTAACATGTCACCATTTCCTTTTGCTAAGACAGTATGCTGTTGTACGAACTAGTCTAATGCGATAGGCAACAATGTCTACTGAAACGAGGATTTTAGTTTTTCACTTAAAAGTTTACTATGTTGGATGAAAATAGATGCGACAGAATCTGGGACATATTCCGTCCGTTGAGAAACGTTGGCCAAAAGTTCATTCGGAAACAGTTCACTCATCTTTTGATTTAGATCTAACGGCACGCTTCAGGTTTATGCGAAAGACATCGGAGTCGCTTCCGCATATGAAGTGAGGCAAGTAACAGATCGAATACGGCTACGAGACCGTACAGCGTGGAGGGCAATGCGCGCTATAGTTAACAGTGTCAGATAACGCATTCTAACCTCGCACGCCACACATCGACTGTTAGCTATGTCCCAAAATGCTCATAAGCACACTGCTGTCTTCAGTTACTATAATTCCCATGAAAATTTTGCATTTACCGCAATATCTTTTCACGTAAAATTGTGGCACAGGGGAGCAAAGTCCAGCTTATCTGTTTCCTCTCCAAGGGGCACAAGACGCTAGAGAGATTCAATTTCGGGGATACCTTAGTGAAGTGAAGTTCTTAGTGGAAAATACTCGGAAAAAAGAAGCATCAGGATTCATATGGTGCTAAAGTCAACATGTAAGTACAACAAGCACTGCTACTCATGACATTGTAGCCATTTTGTTTTTCTTCAAACACATGAAAGTAGGAATTTCATCTTACAAAACTTGAAGAAACTGGGGAGTACAGTAAGCACTGTGGGCCTGTAGGACCTGAGAAAAGTGCGGCGCCAGCCGCTATGGAGGGCAGAACGTGTTACCATCAAATTTGGAGCAACGGTATTTGTTCATCTAGAGGACAGCAAGATAAAGATTCTCGACCAACAGTAGCCCCGAACTCGACTTAATGGACAGCGGTAAACTGTGCATAATCAGCCGTAGATGACAGATTAACACACACTCACTTGTCAGTAGATTTTTAAATTATTGATACGTAATTGTTTGTTTACGTAAAAATATCAGTTTTTATCAGTTTCAAAATATTACCCAGTGGAAGATCTTAATATTATATACTGGAGTGTGCAGACCGGAGTGGCCGAGCGGTTCTAGGCGCTACAGTCTGGAACCGCGCGACCGCTACGGTAGCAGGTTCTAATCCTGCCTCGGGCACGGAATATCAGACCAGCTGTGTGGCTGGATTGAAGAGTTTTTAGCAAACAGAACACAGCATGTTGTTATCAACGGAGAGACGTCTACAGACATTAAAGTAACCTCTGGCGTACCACAGGGGAGTGTTATGGGACCATTGCTTTTCACAATATATATAAATGACCTAGTAGATAGTGTCGGAAGTTCCATGCGGCTTTTCGCGGATGATGCTGTAGTATACAGAGAAGTTGCAGCATTAGAAAAGTGTAGCGAAATGCAGGAAGATCTGCAGCGGATAGGCACTTGGTGCAGGGAGTGGCAACTGACCCTTAATATAGACAAATGTAATGTATTGCGAATACATAGAAAGAAGGATCCTTTATTGTATGATTATATGATAGCGGAACAAACACTGGTAGCAGTTACTTCTGTAAAATATCTGGGAGTATGCGTGCGGAACGATTTGAAGTGGAATGATCATATAAAATTAATTGTTGGTAAGGCGGGTACCAGGTTGAGATTCATTGGGAGAGTCCTTAGAAAATGTGGTCCATCAACAAAGGGGGTGGCTTACGGAACACTCGTTCGACCTATGCTTGAGTATTGCTCATCAGTGTGGGATCCGTACCAGATCGGGTTGACGGAGGAGATAGAGAAGATCCAAAGAAGAGCGGCGCGTTTCGTCACAGGGTTATTTGGTAACCGTGATAGCGTTACGGAGATGTTTAACAAACTCAAGTGGCAGACTCTGCAAGAGAGGCGCTCTGCATCGCGGTGTAGCTTGCTCGCCAGGTTTCGAGAGGGTGCGTTTCTGGATGAGGTATCGAATATATTGCTTCCCCCTACTTATACCTCCCGAGGAGATCACGAATGTAAAATTAGAGAGATTAGAGCGCGCACAGAGGCTTTCAGACAGTCGTTCTTCCCGCGAACCATACGCGACTGGAACAGGAAAGGGAGATAGTGACAGTGGCGCGTAAAGTGCCCTCCGCCACGCACCGTTGGGTGGCTTGCGGAGTGTAAGTGTAGATGTAGATGTAGATGTCCCGAGGTTAGTTAGGTTTAACTTGTTCAAAGTTCTATGGGACTGATGACCTCAGCAGTTAAGTCCCATGGTGCTCAGAGCCATTTGAACCATATATTGGAGTGTTGCCCCCCACATGTAATGTTAATAGTGATGTAAAATTATTTTTACAGAAATTAACAATACAGTCGCTTTAGAGAAAGTATTTTACCGTACTGTGAACACTTTTTTTGTTTGTGAAACCTGTTAGAGGTACATGTGTATCTAGTACGCAAATTGGTCCTGCTCTATTATTTGAAGCGACAATTTTTTTGTATTTTGAGACGTAAGTCTGGTTATTATGATGTGGGCCGCCACGATTTCCTCTGCACTGCTAGTCTTTTCACCTCAGAGAAGCTATTGCAACCTACCTCCTCAATTATTTGCTGGATATATTCCAATGTCTGTCCTACTCCTCTGCAGTTTTTACCCTCTACAACTCCCTTCAGTACAATGAAAGTTGTTTCATCATGACTTAACATATGTCCTCTCTTCCTGTCCCTTATTTTCAATGTTTCCCATATACTCCTTTCCCCTCTGAGGCTCCTGAGAATCCCCTCACTGTTCGTCCATGAGACCCAGTATTGAACAGATACAGGAGGGTAGATAAGTGTCATGTTCCTTGACTTCCGGAAAGCATTCGGTGCTAATCCACGCTGCTGCCTGATGAACAGAGTACGAGCTTATGGAATATCGGATGAACTGTGGGATTATATTGAATAGTTTCTAGTGAACAGAACAGAGCATGTCATTCTGATCGGCGCGATGTCTTTAGGCGAAAAAGTCGCTTCGGGCATGCCTCAGGAGAGTGTTATAGAACAATTTCTTTTCACAGGCTTTTAGCGGATGATGTTGTTGTATATAGAGAAGGCAACATACTAGAAAATTGTAGCGAAATGTTTGAAGAGCTGCTGGGGATCGACATTTGATGCAGGGAGTGGCAATTTATTCTCAACATAAACAAACTAACGTATAGCGAATGTATAGACAGAAATAGCATTTACTGTATGATTAAACAAATGCTAGAAGCCGTTACTTGCATAAAATATCACGGAGTATGCGTGCAGAGGGATCTGAAACGGAATGACTACATCTAATTAATCGCATGTAAAGCGATCCGTTCGAAGAATCTTAAGGAAATGTAGTCGATCAGCAAAGGGAGTAGCCTACAAATCACACGTTCGACAAATACTTGAACACTGCTCGTCAGTGTGGGATACGTACCAAAAATGTTCAAATGTGTGTGAAATCGTATGGGACTTAACTGCTAAGGTCATCAGTCCATAAGCTTACACACTACTTAATCTAAATTATCCTAAGGACAAACACACACACCCATTCCCGAGGGAGGACTCGAACCTCCGCCGGGACCAGCCGCACAGTCCATGACTGCAGCACCCCAGACCGCTCGGCTAATCCCGCGCGGCGGATACGTACCGGATCGGACTAACGGATGAAGCAGAGAAGGGTGCAATGAAAAGTATTGTGTTTCGTTCCAGATCCATTTAGTAAGCACAAAAGCGCCACAAAGATGATCAACCAACTTCCTGAGGCAGCCGCTGCAAAAGAGACGTTCTGGATCACTGTGTTAAAGTTCTGAGAGCGTTCGTTCCTAGAAGAGTCAAAAAATACATTCCTTCGTCTTAAGTATATCTCATGAAAATGCCATGAGAAAGATTCGGATCCACACGGAGGCGTACCGGCAACTATTCTTCCCGCGAACCATTCGCGATTGGAATAAGAAAAAGGTAAGTAAGAGTGGTACATAAATTACATTCTGCCACATACCGCAATATGGTTTGTGGGGTATAGATGTAGATATACGTAGAGCGTTAAGGTAGTATTACCGCATCACCAAGAAGAATAACTAACAACGAAATTTTACTTTTTCAGAGTTCTTTAATACAGTTCGAAAAATACAGGATATAATTAGTAGGTAATTTGAGGGAGGCCGGTATGTGACAACAGGTGCACAAACCAGCTGCTATCAGCAGTAATGGCTGTATCTCGGCTGAACAACCAGTCTAAATGAGCATCGACGAGGATACGTTATAAGCTGATTCAACCCTATGCCAAAGTTCATTAATCATAGCTAGTGGCCACTGGTGGCATGTCACTCTCTGCGAAACCGATAACCAGATGATCACAATGGTTGGGAGACCTCGTAAAGCCGGAAATGCATATCCTTCTATTTCCATCTATTGTTCTATTTCCATTTATTGTTTCCTTACTTTGTTACCTGAAGATACGACATATCTGTGTCTTTATATACTGTAATTGGCTCTGAGCACTATGGGACTCAACATCTTAGGTCATAAGTCCCCTAGAACTTAGAACTACTTAAACCTAACTAACCTAAGGACATCACACACTCCCATGCCCGAGGCAGGATTCGAACCTGCGACCGTAGCAGCCTCGCGGTTCCGGACTGCAGCGCCAGAACCGCACTGCCACCGCGGCCGGCATACTGTAATTGTTTTAGTATTTGTATATATACGTTTATGCATTTATGTCGATGTATAATTGGTTTGTTTTGTAAATATTATTTGTATTTTTACGCTGGGTCTGGCCTAGGGAAAACTATGCTATCGAACGATTACATCGATAGGTCGTGTGGAGAACCAAAGTGTTTAGGATCTTTGGTAGTGTCAACTCTGTCGCGTGGAGCGCGGGCAGAGGGAGTCTGGCTGGAGTAGTGCAGTGGAGCAGGTGTGTTGTGTGACGCTCCCGAGAGTTGCTGCGCTTTCGGGGTTTGGCAGCATGTAATTGCGCTCGACTGGCTATGATAGTTTCTGACACGGTGTCGCGGACGGGAAGCATTAGCTGGCAAACGTTAAGAGCCAGTTTTGCCTGGTGACCGTGTCGAGATGAAGGCGCGCAAATATCCAGCTTCTGCAACAGCGACGGCCGAAAATAAGTGATTGTCGCCACCACCTCGATCGACGACTTCAAACCTTCAATCAACCAACAATTAAGACTGACGGCACGTAAAGTCTTAGAGCTGTATGGCAGACCTCAGCTTTTCAAACTTTTCCATTTGCAACACTAAAATACAGCAACTTAGCATGAACATTTGTTGCTCGTTGTCCCAATAGCATTACCAAGCAGGGTCCCTTCTTTTTCCGAAATGAACTCGAGTGTCGTTGAAATTCAACGCCAGCATTAAAGTAATATCACTCCATGTCACTGCTTTCATTTCAAAGTTCAGTTAAAGTGTTCATAGCTGGCTACAATAAAGTAACAGAACTATATTTAGATTACACAAGCACAAATTAAGAGTGCGAGTTTTGTTACCATATTTTAGCTTACCTGTGACTGCGGCTCATTATTTCTGGTGCTAGTGTTTGGGTACTCCAACAGCCCGTTGTTTTAAACAGTAGAGCCATTCCCTACAACGCCTTGACGCTAGGTGGATGAGGGCATCTGGTCTGGTTTATCGAACTCCCCAGCGATCCTTGCCCCTTTTCTTGGTAGTAGAGCACGGGTCTTTCTGCAACGTTTGACTGTTACAGTGGCACTCTGATCTTTTGCTCCTCTCACTTGGAAATTGTGTCGCAAGGACTGCTGCCTTGTCTTCAGTTACACTGGCGAAATGCAATGTTGAAATATCAACTGACACAGCGGTTCTAAGCTGGCCTGCTTGGTTCTGAACACATTGAGTAGAAACCTCAAACAATGTAGATACACACACAGGACTCATTATGGAGTGCAACACTCCTCCCTAAACAAAAAAATCCCCTCGAATTTTCCTCATATTATCCTCTGCAACATTCTCATACATTTACATTCATAATTGCACACGGTGTGCAATGTTGTGCATTGCATTAATTTTTTTCCTTGTGTGAGCTAGTTTCTTAATTCCGTTACATTATGTCTAAGTTTCAATCCACTGTACCCTTTTTATATTTACGTACTGATATCTCCGTCTGGGTCCGTATAACAAGTTTAATAGTTTCTTCATTTTATTGTTTCCAATTTATATCAGTTACGTAACCGACAGGTATCCGATGAATTGATAGGGAGAAAAAATATTTACACGTCCGAGGCAGCAGAAAGACATGAAAAAGTACTGCCAGAAACACGGGAAGAAAGGTAGTTACAATGCTTATGGTTATAAAACTGTGACGTCGTTTTTCTTGACAGTGCTGAATGTGTTGGAACATTTGTCTCATGGAAATTCGTCCATTCTGGGATGCAATGAATGTTTCTGACTACTGCATTAGGTCTCCATTTAGATTTCTGTTAAGATATGTTGGGCTTCGTGCTGGTAGCATCTCGAACGGTATCTCCTGCTAATAAAACGCAGAGTGGATTAGTCTGAGTGACGTATACTCACGCAACGAGTACCGCTTTTATGAAGTTTAAAATGCTGAACAGAAGTGACAGGTACACTGGAGATGAGGCAATTACAAAATACAAGGGAACTACTTTATTGATGCGTTTCGAATACAGTCATCTTCAGAATATATGGAAAGGCTATAAAATCAAGTGTAGTGCAATGATGAATGCTAAAATACAGTCAATAAAATACAGCGACGTCAAAAACACATACCAGCTTAGGGAGAAGAACATCACACAGACAGTATGAGGTAACGCTTATGATAACAAAGTTACCAGTAACAGGCGCTGTTGGTATCATATGTCAGCGTAGAACGCCTTAAAAAAACGTAATTAAGTAAAAGAAGACGTAAAAGAATGGTCGTACATATGATGAACCCCATGCAACGTAAAAATACAACGACAAGGATATTCCTCATGTAATATTACTAAAACAATACAGTACATGGAACTAAAAGTAGGGATACGAAAGGGGCGAAAATGGAGGTGTTGCCACATCAGTGAGGTGAGGTAGATTTATTTCATTCCCATTTAATGACAACAAAGTAAAAAGGAATAAACATATTTAGAAATAATTTTATGTTAGGAACAACATATACAATAATAATTACTGTAAAATATTGCATCACACCAATTACAATGAAATAACAGTGTGTGTTTGGCAAGGTACCTGTAAAGAGATAGCAAGGTGACAAATAAAACACAACAATTTCACTGTAGCGTAAGTACAGTACGAATGAGCAAGAGCTCAACCTACTTATTAATCATCTAATGCATCGTGGAAAGAAGTACAAAGACAAAATTTGCTTTCTTTGCTGAGAAAAATATTGGAAAATAGACAAGACCTAGCCGATAGCCACAAAATACGATCGACACTCCTCAACAACAGCAAAAAATAAAAGTACACTCTATACCTGTACAGGCATCAGTATTGATGACACTGAACAGGAAACAGACAAGGATATTAGAAATTATCATACAGCGGAAAAAACAAAATTGCATAACAGATGGTCAAAATCACTAGTTACCCATACTTTTTAAAAAAATATGATTTGACCTACTAAGGACCTAAGTAATTTAGATATTCTTTCTTTCGTTCTTTCTTTCCAGCAATTTTTCGTTCTTTGCTTATGTTTTTCTCTTCTTTCTTCTGTCCATATTGCACCTGCCTTTTTCTTTATTTTCTCCTGGAAGCTTATTAAAGCTTTTATTTTGCTCTGAACTTTCCTCTTTCTCCTATTTCCTAGTCCATTATTTCCATTTTCCTCAGGTCTGCTTTAACTCCTTATATCCATCGTTGTTTTGAGATTTCTGTGAAAGAAGTTAACAATTCCTTTTGTTATCCTATTTTCATCTAGCCTTTTGAGATGTCCATAGAACGCAAAGCATCAGTTCCTCATCGTGTCTGATATTCGCTCTAGTTTTTCATAAATATATTTATTACTTCTTAATTTCAAGTTCTCATTCTCAATTAATTGCTATATCCCAAACGTAAGGAAACAGTAAAGGTTACCAATGAAACATCCCTGAAACAACGAAATGAACTTCGGAAATTTAATGAGACACGAGGGTGATGGGGCGCGGGATTATAAAGGAAAAGTAGAAATAAAAAGAATGGGAATCTCTCGCGGAAGTACGGTTGGGAGACATGAGGCTCAACATTGGTGGAGACCGAGAGCTAGCTTTTCCCTTTTTGAAAACGTTATCTAATTTAACACAAAATGTACCTATGTAAGTGAGGGGAAAAAGCAAGTGCATTTTATTTCTTCTTTTGGTGAAAATTTTACTACCCTTACGACGAATGGTGCTTTCAGTGCATTCATTGGACAGTATAACTTGAACCATGATGTGAGTTTCTTTCCTGGCAGAATCGTCTTTAAGTTGTAAGTCTGAAGTCAAGGGACAAAAAGTCAGCTCGCTTTGTGAGCGTTAGGATGGTTTGAATCTATACCTATTCTCAGATCTGTTGTATGTATATGATAAATATCTGCCATAAAATTAGAGACTTTCCCTGTAATTGTCAAATATAGGACAAGACTGGTATTCCAGCTAATTCGTGAATTTTATTTTAGATGCAGTTTACTAAATGCGGCAGTTAGGTTCATGGCATTATTTTTACTGCCTTGGTAAGGTATGCAGGTTATCTACGCCTCTGCGATAAAGTAAACATTCTTAATGGATATGGAATGATAATTAAAAGAATAATTTTTCTGGATTTTATGAAAATGACCACTACGATCTCAGAGAGGGAGCTGTCCACAGCTAGATCATGTTTTAGTACTAAACTTTACCACAGAAAGTGTAATAATGACAGACCAACGATAACTGTAAGGATTCCAAGAGATCGCAGATGTCACCAATTCTGATTTTGTTGTATGTGAGAAGTTTCTTCTTAAAATGTCCGGTAATTCATCACTGGGGATAATAGTATATAACTTTATAATGTTCACGGATGGAACAAGAACGTTGCCCAGAGCAACGAGTTCCCTAGTGATCGTTGCCAGTTCATAGCTGTTCCTTAACGTTCATATCTGTGTAAATGTTAAATAAACTTCCTTATGCTTTCTGCTACAGAAACTATTTACCTCGACATTTGGGCTTGACGACCGCTAACCATCAACAGACAGGGAGGTTACTTTTATGTAATCCTTAGGAAACGATGTTCGTTGGTAAACAGGAGGCCTTTATTACTGTATGAGGATTGAAGAAGTAAGTTGGGTACATTGACTTTGTTCTTTAAATCCGAATGAAATTATTGAACGAGATACTTCATTACCCTATCGATTAGATTTTCTTCAAAACAGCTCAATGCAATAGAAATATAATAAAGATCAGAGACCCGGACGGTTCAATTGCCGTTATATGTCCTTGTGAAAAGAACATTATTAGCATGCAATTTAGTATTAACATTTACAGCTGTCGTTTCGAAACGATATTTGAAACATGGAACATTCCTTGCTTTTTTAAAACCTTTAAAAATTTTCACAGTAGTTTCCAATTGTACCAAGAGAGAGGCTTTTGTTTGCTCGCAAGCATTTTTAACACCAGCAATAGTCTTAAGGAAACGTTAGTGGGGTTAATAACTCTATCGATGAACACATTTTTACTAGACTTTGGAGCGTAGTCTGTGCTAATACGTCATAGTGCACAATCAGGAAGTGTAGTTCACTATGGTGTCTGAACTGTACTGGGGACTTTTACCTCCACAGAAAATAATAAATCAAGGCAAAGACACGTGGAAATTAAGAAAACGATAACGCACGCTGCAGACGATTCCTGATGTTTGCAGCTAATTGACTTGCAATATTCTTTGCTATGATCATTCTTCACTCAAATTGTTTCAAACGGTTTTTTTAACTGTGCACTCGATGATTTTCTACGAACTTTTAAAGCTGCAGACTTCAGTGTGACCTTGTTGTAAAGGTGTGATTGCTGGTTTTAATTTTAGATGATTGGCTATGATCTTCCTTTCTGCCAAATAAAATAGTTTCGCCTCTTCCGTAGCCCAGATGGGTAACATAAACTCAAGATGTGACATTTCCTCACAGAAGAGTGCGTGTTGTAACAAACACGGGCCACGGTCGGCGAGCAGCATCTGCAGGGACATGTTTACGATGACGACCGTGTTTACGAGTGTGGCTGTAGTGAGTGCACTGTTGTGGTTTGGTCTAGCTGTCGCAGTGTCCGCATGTAGCGCTTGCTGCTATTGTTATTCTGCATTCATCTCCGCACGCAGACCAACTGTAGTACACAGTGTTACCAGAAGTCTGTGATTGTGTTGTGTTGTAGGATCTGTGACCATGGTGTATTCGAACTCTGAAAAGGCGGAGATGATACTCATCTAAGGCGAGTGTCTACGAAATGCAGCTGAAGCCTGCAGGGTGTATGCAGAACGGTACCCGGACAGAGAGCATCCAACGTGCCGCACATTGCAGAACATCTACCGCCAACTGTATGCAACAGGTATGGTCGTAGCACGCAAACGGGTCCGTAACAGGCCCGTCACAGGAGAGGTGGGTGACGTCGGTGTGTTACCTGCTGTTGCCATGAATCCACACATGAGTACACGGCACATTGCGAGAGCCGGTGGACTGAGCCAAAGTAGTGTCATGCGCATACTGCATCAACACCGCTTTCACCCGTTTCATGTGTCGCTACATCAGCAATTACATGGTGATGACTTTAATCATCGAGTGCAATTCTGTCAATGAGCATTAACCGAGAATCCGTTGCAGTTCTCCCTGTTTACCGATGAAGCGGGTTTCACAAACCACTGGGCAGTGAATCTACGGATCATGCATTACTGGTCCGTGGACAATCCTCGCTGGCTCAGACAGGTAGAGCGACAGCGACCTTGGACTGTAAATGTATGGTGCGGAATCATTGGCGAGCACCTCATTGGTCCTCACTTCATTGCAGGGGCCCAAACAGCTGCAATATACATAGCGTTTCTACAGAATGATCAGCCAACGTTGCTGGAAAAAGTCCCACTGGAAACGCGTCGATGTATGTGGTATCAGCATGATGGTGCACCTGCACATTCCGCAATTAACACTAGGCTGACCCTTGACAGGGTGTTCGACGGGCGTTTCATAGGACGTGGAGGACGCATAAATTGACCAGCCCGTTCTCCTGATCTTACAAATGGTTCAAATGGCTCTGAGTACTATGGGACTTAACACCTATGGTCATCAGTCCCCTAGAACTTAGAACTACTTAAACCTAACTAACCTAAGGACAGCACACAACACCCAGCCATCACGAGGCAGAGAAAATCCCTGACCCCGCCGGGAATCGAACCCGGGAACCCGAGCGTGGGAAGTTAGAACGCTACCGCACGACCACGAGATGCGGGCTCCTGATCTTACACCTCTGGACTTCTTTCTGTGGGGTACTTTAAAGGAGAATGTGTACCGTGATGTGCCTACTACCCCAGAGGATATGAAACAACGTATTGTGGCAGCCTGTGGCGACATTACACCAGATGGACTGCGGCGTGTATGACATTCATTACGCCAGAGATGGTAATTGTGTGCAGCAAATGATGGCCACCACATTGAACATCTATTGGCCTGACATGTCGGGACACACTCTGTTCCACTCCGTAATTGAAAACGGAAACCACGTGTGTACGTGTACCTCACCCCTCATGGTAATGTACATGTGCGTCAGTGAAAAAGACCAATTAGAACGTGCTAGCATGTGGACGTAATGTGCTGTTCCAGTCTCTTCTGTACCTAAGGTCCATCACCGTTCCCTTTGGATCCCTACGTAATTCGGTGCTCTCCGATACACACGATCGAACAGCGGAGGAGTGGTACTCAAGCGTCAACTTTAGGTTATAATATCTCCGGATGTAACTAACATTTTACAATGCAAAAAACGGCACTGATTACGTATTTGTTTATATGTTCAGATGTGGTAACAAAACTAACGGGGCTCCATTTAAAAAAACGTAGGTTTGTGTTAAAAAACATACTTCCGTGCATTTTTGTATGGTTTGTATTAAACAATTACACTAGCCCCTCTCCTCACGTTCGGTCTGTGGAATCGGTTCGTCAGTATTCTATGTGGTTTACGAAATATATCCATCTGTAATGTTAGGTGACTCACCCTGTATATATAAACGTATGACTAATTAGTTGATGTTATCAATCACTTCCATATAAACTATAGACTGTATACGCACTTTTCTAAACTGCTATCAGTGTAAGTAAAGAGTTTTGCAAACAAACCAAAGTGGAGAGTAAGAAGACAACAAGGCACATTCCAGATAGCAGGATCCACAACAAGTAATATATTGAAACAACTCTGAAAAAAATACACTGAAGTAATCGTGAAATCCAGTTCTATTTTGTTGACTTCTAACAGACTTTAGTAGTGTCTACAAGGCATGTCTAACCAAGAAATTTATTCAGTTTATCATTGTTAAGCAACTCATAATATTATAGGTAATTTGAAAGTAAATGTAAAGATTAATGGGCCATAAAGGCGGTAACGTTCAAAACTGTGATATTTTTCAAAAAGGGGGATCAACTATGACAGGCTCGTTTTAGCCTGGCACCAAAGAAACACATTAGAACAACCGACAAGCAAACAAGTTCGGCTAAATTTAATAAAAAAATCTATATACGTTCAGCGTATGCTAACGACATTGTGTATATCTTAAACACAAATTTCATTCAGATACTTTGTAAAGCCTACGTGCTGTATCACGGAAATATGGCCTAGAAGTTAGCTCAAGAGCAGAGTACACGTTCATTGTGAAAGGTTATCGGAGCAGGGAATGACTAAAAATTTAAATGAGTAAAAGAAATAAAGTGTCAGGGAACCATATATCAAATGCAACAGCGTTTAAAGGCCTAATCGAAGCAACTAGTTCATTATTCTACACTTTTAATAAATTACTGAGCTCTTTGTAGAGCAACAGAATGCTAGTGCTACTACTTTACCACAGTGCATCCTGCTCTTTTTTATGGACTTCAGGCTTGGAGCACAAGAAAGCGAGATCTGAAACTGCATTTCATATTTGGAGGGAATACCTTTGTGAAATCTAAGAACCGATCTGATACACTGAGTCCAGGATGTAAATGGTTCTTCTCAATCCGGAACGGAATTGGAGGTCGTTTAAAAATCGCATTCTTGTATGGGAGCCTAACAGAAAAATTGTAAGATAGGTTGAGCCTCTGACGGGAATGAGCTACTAACAATGTCATTCTTTTACGTGGACATTGTGCTATAAAACAACCATTGGAAAAACTAAGACAGATGGAGAGATACGGTGTCACTTTGAATGTGGAATAAGGGGGAGAGGAATGCAGGAAACAGAAATGGGGGCTTCCGTCGCCCCGTCGGCTCTGACAACGTTGAGGTTGAGGACTGTATAAAACAATAAAGCGGTTTGTCTCTTCGTGTGGTAGGCACAGTACCTTAAAATGCCTCCCAAACCAAAAATCTGTTTGTTCTTTGACATCAGTATCAAAGTGAGGTGGTATCACGTCATACAGGAAACGTCATCGTTACCTATGGGCTTGCAGGACATTCGCCAAAATTTCGAGTAGTTCTCCACGTGAAAGATACTGTAATTTCCTCCAACCAACGTGTTAGGCATAGGATAAGAGCCTATGAGAAGGTCATGAACAGTACCAGTCCTTACAATTATGGTACCCCTCTGTTGGTAATAGTATACAGACCTAACTCAGGATTTTCTCCCTGTCAAATGCTCAATTGTGTGTGAAATCTTATGGGACTTAACTGCTAAATTATCCTAAGAACAAACACACACACCAATGCCCGAGGGAGGACTCGAACCTCCGCCGGGACCAGCCGCACAGTCTGTGATTGTTCTCCCTATAGTCATGGCCATTGAAGCTGCTTGTGCGCCCCCGGTAGCTGAGTGGTCAGTGCGACAGACTGTCAATCCTATGGGCCCGGGCTCGATTCCCGGCTGGGTCGGAGATTTTCTCCGCTCAGGGATTGGGTGTTGTGTTGTCCTAATCATCATCATTTCATCCCCATCGAAGCGCAAGTCGCCGAAGTGGCGTCAAATAGAAAGACTTGCACCAGGCGAGCGGTCTACCCGACGGGAGGCCCTCGTCACACTCATTGTATTGCAGCTGCTGAATTTTCCTTACCTTGTGGAAAGAACCTGGTCAATAAGCAAAACACACATCCGGAAGTCATAGGCATTTACAATTTTGTGTGGATTCATTGACAGAATCCAAGCCCTGATGAATGTCATCATGAGAAGATAGGTGTTGTACCTACAGATACTTAAATGGAAGAATCCTGTAATGTCAGAAGCAATCACATGACATTAACTAGCGCAAATGACTGAGCAAGCAATTTCGTTCCGGAGGTAAGAAACATGCACGTTCGCGAGTATCTGATGCACCATTGACAAAATGTGCGTTATCTTCTCCTAGCAGAACGGTGTAACTATTAGTTTATGTAACACTGGACACCACTAGGCAGCTGTACGCATAAATATTCACATCAAGATATAATAATGATTTTATGAGATAAGAACATAAGACGTATTTGTGACACATGTTATTTAATGTGTTTTGTGATATCGTAATGTAAATCTGTTTGGAGAAACGATAATAATTGTCTAAAATGTATACAACTTAATTTTAGCCAGAGAGATGGAGTTTTATGCACGAATTTTTATGTAAAACTGGCAGATACTTCTTTGTGTATATTTTTAAAGTGCAGTAAATGAAGTTGGCAAAAAGGAATACAAACGTCTGAAAAATGAGATCGACAGGAAGTGCAAAACAGCTAAGCAGGGATGACTAGACGATAAATGTAAGGTATAGAGGCACATATCACTAGGGATAAGATATACACCGCCTACACGTAAGTTAAAGGGACCTTTGGCGAAAAGAGACCCACTTCAATGAATATCGAGAGCTCAGATGGAAACCCAGTTCTAAGCAAAGAAGGGTAAGCAGAAAGGAGGAAGGAGTATATAGACGGTCTATAGAAGGGCGATGTACTTGAGGAAAATATTATGAAAATGGAAAGGGACGTAGATGAAGATGGAAAGCGAGATATCATAATGCGTGAAGAGTTTGACAGAGCAGTGAAGGACCGAAGTCCAAACAACGCCCCAGGAGTAGACCACACTCCATTAGAACGACTGATAGCCTTGGGAGAGTCAGCCCTGACAAACCTCTGCCATATGGTGAGCAGGATGTATGAGACAGGCGAAATACTCTCAGATATCAAGAAGAATATAATAATTCCAATCCCATAGAAAGCAGGTTTTGACAGATGTGAAAATTACCCAACTATCAGTTTAATAAGTCACGGCTGCAAAATACTAACACCAAATCTTTACAGACGAATGGAAAAACTGATAGAAGCCGACCTCGGGGAAGATCAGTTTGGATTACGTAGAAATCTAGGCACACGTGAGGCAATACTGACCCTACGACTTATCTTAGAAGAAAGATTAAGGAAAGGCAAACCTAAGTTTCTAGCATTTGTAGACTTAGAGAAAGCTTTTCACAATGTTGACTGGAATACTCTCTCTCAAATTCTAAAGGTGGCAGGGGTAAAATACAGGGAGCGAAAGGCTTTTTACAATTTGTACAGAAATCAGATGGCAGTTGTAAGAGTCGAGGGACATGAAAGGGAAGCAGTGGTTGGGTAGGGAGTGAGACAGGGTTGTAGCCTCTCCCCGATGCTATTCAATCTGTACATTGAGCAAGCAATAAAGGAATTTCGGAGTAGGAATTAAATACATTGGAGAAAAAATAAAAACTTCGAGGTTTTCCGATGACACAGTAACTGCGTCAGAGACAGCAAAGGACCTGGAAGAACAGCTGAACGGGATGGTCAGTTTTTTGAAAGGAGGATACAAGATGAACATCAAAAAAAGCAAAACGAGGATAATGGAATGTATTTGAATTATAATCAGGTGATGCTGAGGGCATTCGATTAGGAACTGAGACACTTAAAGCTGTAAATGAATTTTGCTATCTGGGGAGCAAAATAACTGATGATGGTCGAAGTAGAGAGGATATAAAATGTAGACTGGCAATGGCAAGGAAAGAGTTTCTAGAGAAGAGAAATTTGTTAACATCGAGTATAGATTTAAGTGATAGGAAGTCGTTTCTAAAAGTATTTGTATGTAGTGTAGCCATGTATGGAAGTCAAACATGGACGATAAATAGTTTAGACAAGAAGAGAATAGAAGCTTTCGAAATGTGGTGCTACAGAAGAATGCTGAAGATTAGATGGGTAGATCACATAACCAAAGAGGAGGTACTGAATAGAATTGGGGAGAAGAGGAGTTTGTGGCACAACTTGACTAGAAGAAGGGATCGGTTGGTAGGACATGTTCTGAGGCATCAAGGGATCGACAATTTAGCACTGGAGGGCAGCGTGGAGGGTAAAAATCGTAGAGGGAGACCAAGAGGTGAATACACTAAGCAGATTCAGAAGGATGAAGGTTGCAGTAGGTACTGGGAGATGAAGAAGCTTGCACAGGATAGAGTAGCATGGAGAGCTGCATCAAACCAGTCTCAGGACTGAAGACCACAACAACAACGTTTGTCAAGACAATGTGGTAGATTCTTTTATGTGTTTGTCTATTTTTCGTTTGTCTGTTGTCGATGTATTATGCTGACAGTAAAATATCGTAACAATGTGATAAAATTGTCTCTGATAGTGCTGTTAAAGGAATTAGTGTTTGTTGCGCGTATGAAGAGTCTTGGGAGAGAAGGCTGGATATTTTTAGCAACTATTCATCTATGAGATTGCAGGTTCGAGTGCTGTTGTCAACGTCTCTTCCCGTATACGACGCATTCAATCTGAAACAATTCTGATATTTCAATACTTCCAAAAATACTAATAAAGGTCGTGACGCTCACCTTTGTTCTCATGAAATATCAGCGGTTTATTGTGTCTCTTGTACAATTCTCCACATAACCTGAAAAGAATCGGACAGAAAACTTTAGTTACCCTTAGTTACGAGTAAACCACAGACAGAGTAATATTCCGAGTCAACGATATAATTATCATAGAGTCTCTCAGATAACGTCTTTGCCACTTAGCTTTCTCACAGCCGATTCAGTACATTACATATTTATTACACTACAACAACCAAGAACACTTAGGATAAAATATATTTGAGGTTGGTTTCGGCACGTTTTAAGTGTAGTGGTCTTGAGAGAATATCGGGAAGTAAAGCATTACTGGCCGACTTCAGTCTGCTTATTCTCATGAGTTGTTGCCCTTTCATGACAACAGTGCGAAACAGCAAAGTTTAACCCTAAAACCCTACCTGGGCTACTGCAGCACATCGTGCTATATATATACCTCACTTTATGTAAGCTAGTCGGCAGCAATGACCTATACATCTGCATACCGTCCTTCTTGCCCTTGAAGTTGTTGGTGAACAATTGTTGAAATCAGTAACACTGGCACTCAGTTTAATTCCAGATGTGGACTTTGCAAATAGGGTTTGAGATTGCTGTTGATACTAACTTTATAGACAAATCTAGGGCAAAAGTCACATCACATGGCCAGTAGTAGTAGGCTATCTGAGCAAGACATGCAGCATCTTCTGACAAATGATGAAAATTGTCAGGATTTAAAATCTATTAAATGTGAATACAAGAGGGTAATAAATCACTTAAAAATTGAAAACACGAGATTGCACAAAGACGTGAACTGGATAGATGTTTACAATACTTCTGATTCAAACTCAAAGCACAAATCATTCATTAATAAAGTTATTTCCTCATTTAAAAATGGTTTTATCCTAAAGCTAACTCAAATCAAACAGACGTGTAAAAATAAACGAGGAACCCAAATATTATGTGGCACAAATAGGATACTACATCTACTACCTATGAACGACTCTGATGTTAACATTTTAATTCATTGCAAAGAATACTGCAAAATACTGAAGCAAGTAATGCAGAAATGTAAGCAGCTCTATTATGAGAAAATGTTAATTGCATCAGGCAACAAAATATAAATAAAATGGAATTTAGTGAAGACAGAGACAGGTGGAGTCTTAAAGGCACAGAAATGAATGAGACGTTGGTAAATCGTGCATGTAGCGTTGCAAACCTCTGAATCTAGTACTTTGTTTCTGTTATTGACAGCTTCAGGTCATCACATTGACATGAATATCCAACCAGGAACTGTTAGACCACTGGAGTAAACATGTCAGTTAGATTTCAGATTTGACAGTACTTGCTGACAGCACTGAAGATTAGATATTTTATGTATGATAAATTTACTAAAAGTGCATAATTATGTTTCATTCTAACAGTGTATTAATGCTGTAAATATTAGCAGTTCCATATTACTGTAATGTATTCATATATCTGGACTGTTTCCTGACAAATTAACCGGTAAGTGAGTGGTATATTCATACGTTCTATATACATTATGTTATACTTTGTGGCATGTTTCACACCCAGGAGAATCACCTCATGTTTGGATCTACAGAGGGATCTACACTGAATCTAATGTAATCTAATCTTATTAGCTGAATGCAAAGCTTCGGTAAAGAGGTGGTATTCCAGAATGTTATGAGTACTGCTGTATCAGATTCTAGCTTAATAGGATAACATACTTGTAGTTTTCACATGAAACTGATGATTCTTATGAACTTTCATCTTTTTAAGTCTAATACTTAGCGCCTTCGATTTTTGTGTAAAAATATCTATTTTGAGCAAAATATTGCTCCGATGAGTCTGAAACTTATAGTTTAATTTGAAATACATGTTATTTTGTATGTAATTTTATACTGTTTTAAAGAATAGATAGATAGATAGATAGATGGATATGCAGCTATTAGAGGCCCTACAGGCCACGCTCTGCTTCCACAAACTGCCTCCATTTCTTCCTGTTTTGTGCCCGGTTCCTCCAGGCGTCTTCAGTCACCAGGGCTGCTAGGCCCTTCGCTATGTCGTCTATCAAGCTCTGCCTTGGTCGTTCAATGCGGCGTTTGGTATTTGGTTTCCCCTCTAGCGCCATCTTCGCCTGTCTTCCATCTGGCATATGGTCTACATGGCACACCAATTACGTTCTTTTGCTCTTTTAATTTCTGTAGGGTAGCTGGTTGTCGCATCAGAAGGTAGACTTCCTTGTATTTCCTTCTCCTCCATTGTCCGTTATCTAAAATAGGTCCCTATATCTTCGTCATTACTCTTCTTTCTAATATTAATAGTATTTTTCCTTTTCTCCCTTAGACCTGCTCCATGTTTCTGAACCATATATTACTGCTGGACTTACCACTGGGTTGTTTAAAAATCGCATTCTTGTATGGGAGCCTAACAGAAAAATTGTAAGATAGGTTGAGCCAGTGTAATGTTGTAGGAACTGTGACCATGGTGTATTCAAACTCTGAAAAGGCGGAGATGACACTCATCTATGGCGAGTGTCGACGGAATGCATCTGAAGCCTGCAGGGTGTATGCAGAACGGTACCCGGACAGAGAGCATCCAACGTGCTACACATTGCAAAACATCTACCGCCAACTGTATGCAACAGGTATCGTCGTAGCACGCAAACGGGTCCGTAACAGGCCCGTCACAGGAGAAGCGGGAGCAGTTGGTGTGTTAGCTGCTGTTGCCATGAACCCACACGTGAGTACACGGGACATTGCGAGAGCCGGTGGACTGAGTCAAAGTAGTGTCATGCGCATACTGCATCGTCACCGCTTTCACCCGTTTCATGTGTCGCTACATCAGCAATTACTTGGTGATGACTTTAATCATCGAGTGCAATTCTGTCAATGGGCATTCACAGAGAATGCAATGCAGTTCTACCTGTTTACCGATGAAGCGGGTTTCACAAACCACGGGGCAGTGAATCAACGGAACATGCATTACTGATCGGTGGACAATCCTCGCTGGCTCAGACAGGTAGAGCGACAGCGACCGTGGCCTGTAAATGTATGGTGAGGAATCATTGGCGACCACCTCATTGGTCTTCACTTCATTGCAGGGACCCAAACAGCTGCAACATACATCGCGTTTCTACAGAATGATCTGCCAACGTTGCTCGAAAATGTCCCACTGGAAACGCGTCGACGTATGTGGTATCAGCATGATGGTGCACCTGCACATTCCGCAATTAACACTAGGCTGACCCTTGACAGGATGTTGGACGGGCGTTTATAGGACGTGGAGGACGCATAAATTGGCCAGCCCCATCTCCTGATCTTACACCTCTGGACTTCTTTCTGTGGGGTACGTTAAAGGAGAATGTGTACTGTGATGTGCCTACAACCCCAGAGGATATGAAACAACGTATTGTGGCAGCATGCAGCGACATTACAGCAGATGTACTGCTGCGTGTACGACATTCATTACGCCAGAGATTGCAATTGTGTGCAGCAAATGATGGCCACCACATTGAACATCTATTGGCCTGACACGTCGGGACACACTCTATTACACTCCGTAATTGAAAACGGAAACCACGTGTGTACGAGTACCTCACCCCTCATGGTAATGTACACTCTTTGACATAAAACTCGAACGGCGGCAGGCAACTTCAGAGGCTAAGTCCGCGCCGATCGCGACATGGGACAAAAAAACTGGCCAACTCGCTAATTCTCTAAGTCCGGTTATCTGCACAATCTGGCAACACTGTAGACTGCGGCACTTCCTGGAGGAAAACTTGTCCCAAGATAGAGAGACTCTAGCCTGATTACGCCTGTGGTCTAGTGCTAGCCGGCACAGTAGCTCAGCGTGATCGGTCGGAGAGCCGGTTGGCCTCTGTTATAAAAAAACTGAGTGAAAGGATCAACAAAACGAACTTGACTGGATGTCATGTGACGTCCGCAACGACCAAACACAACGATCATCAACGAACAAAAACGCAAAAAAAAAAAAAAAAGCGGTAGCGTGCGTTGTTTCTGTTCATAATATCAATGGATCGAGAGCAGCTGGCATAAAATATTTTTATAGCCTCTTCTGCCTGAATGCTGAAGACGTGAATGTAATGGTAGCGCAGATTCAATCTATTTCGCTTTGTGACACACCGATACCAAAATTTTATCTAGTAACGATTTTGCGGCAGATTTCCTGCAGACTGTCCTCCTCTGGACGCCGTATGCGGCAAAGCTCCGGGATCCATTTGCTGGCTACTGGCAGCGGCCGTGGCGACAGCTGCGGCGCTGCACTCCCCCGTTCCTTATCGAAAGCGCCTGCTACCGCTCATCGCTTTTGATGATTTAAAACGCTTTATTATTAAATGTTGCTCCACAGAAAATTTCTACAATTTCCATTCACGCTCAAAAGCAACGGAGACAGACGCCCTGATTAGTAGGCGGGTAATCGGCAAGAGCTGAGTATGGCCCGAAATTAATTTTATAGACTGGGACGAAATTAAACCACCTCACTACATTCGATGAATTTATAAATGCTTCATACCTCGTTTCTTTTCCTTTCAAACTTAGTTATTTGTGCAACTTTTGGTCAATGTTTGGATGTTTTCGTCAAGCCAGAGTGAGCGTCTGTGGTGTAAAGTGTATTACAGTTCTTGTTTCATTCCTTATGGTAAGTCTATGCGATAAACTGTGTGAATACCTTGCAATGCTTGCTCTGTAGCAGTGCAGGCACACTGCACATTTGGAGTTCCATGTATGGGTTCATGAAGTATTTATTGTTGATCGGAAGTGATAGTTAAGGTCATCAGATTTAAACCAGAAAAATTTGTCGTTTTGAAGGTTTCAGAGAACGGAAAGGAATTGCTAACGCCGGTGTTAGAAAACGTCTACAGTTAAATGCTATTGCAAAAATTTAGAAGATGGGAACTATATTAATGAACATGTGCACTTCATAAACAACCTTCCGACATGTTAGACCTATATGACGAACAAAGCTCAAATTTATATCGTTGACAGTCGGTTTGAATCTTTTCAGGACCTATTTTACAGTGAAGCACCTTGGAATTTGCAAAGCAGAAATCCATGATATTAACTTAATTTACTAAGTCGAAATCGGACGAAGATTGATGTTTAAAGGCATTCTTCAGATTTCGCATAAGAAATTTTTACTAGCAGTTTGCAACTCCATTAATTAAAATGGAAAATAAAAGGTTGTAGCCAGCGGCTTCTACCGTGATTCGAACTTATAGTACAAGCACTGCAACGCACAAGGGAACCTCTGAGCTAACGACACACTGGCGGCCAGAGGCGGATTATAGTCACTGCGATGTTGCCTGAGTCTCAAAACGCAACTTTAAACACACAAACAGAGGAGGTGGAGATTACTGTTTTAACGTCCCGTCGACAACGATGTCATTAGAGACGGAGCACAAGCTCGGATTAGGGAAGGATGGGGAAGGAAATCGGCCGTGCCCTTCCTAAGGAACCATCTCGGCATTTGCCTGAAGCGATTTAGGGAAATCATTGAAAACCTAAATCAGGATGGCCGGGCGCGGGATTGCACCGTCGTCCTCCCGAATGCACACACAAACAGGTGTTACTTATGTGAAGAACGCCGTTCTTGGAGTCCAGAAATTAAATATACTTTCTAATTGTGTCATCTTGCAGTGGATTATATCGTACGAGTCTTCGATGTGGAAAACGAATGTCAAGTGAATTTAGCGAGGTAACGCCGACCTACACCCGGAAGTAAATGCACTATCAGAGTGTTGACAAATACTTGCTACGACGCTGCCATTTCTCGGCTCTCTGACGAGGCAGCTCTTCAGCGAAATGCTTGCCGTGATTCTCCGATACGGTTCTTCAGAGTGGAGACGCGCACGCACGTTTGGTTTTTATGCGGCATTCTCCCCTGATGGTTTCTGACGTCGCCTTGTGGGCTGTGTATACATATGAGACATTCAATTATCATTAATCCAGAATGATACAAGTTTCAGCTTCCGGCGTGGAAGAAGGCTGTTGACGCCGACATTATATCATTTCAACGTAGGGAAAGCAAAACGGATCATTCAATGTTTCTCATTCAACATAAAACATGTGAGATAAATTTCCGTAACGTTCACAATCAACTAAAAATACAAACGAAGTAAAAATACACCGGAAGCTTATTCGAATTGAATATAATGTAAGATACCAAACGCTTTGCACCTCGATGTCGAATTTGTCCACTTGCAATCGTTTGCAGCATGCACATAGAATGTCATGATTACCACGAGAATGAAGAAATATGTTGGTAAGGATGGAAGCAAGAAGAGACGCAGTCAACAAATATTCTATTCCTCATGGCATTCATATCATATGACACGTAAGTAGAGGTAAAGCGGGAATTTACTTTCGTTAACACGAAAGATATGCCGCACATATTGATAACGAGGAAGTCTGCGTCTTCATACGTTTCCTCCTTGAAATCTGTATGCTCTATTATATACTAAGTAGCCCGATCATTGTTTCAGTAATGTTACCCTCTTGTTTGACCCCGTAACGATGAACAGATTCCAAATGCATGTCTCTGCGTGAAAGTAGCTGTTCGAACCCTTCCTGGGTTGTTTTTTGTGTTGTATTGCTTGGAATTCCTGAAGCAGACCACTGTGCCTTCCCCCCTCGTGGGTTAGGTCTCAAAACTAAACCGCATTGTATCCAATGGCATAATTTAAATCATACAGCATCAGCATAAGACTCTTGCGAGTGAGAGAATGACAGTAACAATCTTAACAAGAACAAGCAAATAATGAATGATGTTTATTCCAACGCAGAACGAGAATGGCTTTAAATATAAAAAATCTATATCTATATCCATATCTATTGATCTTTGAGTTGGCACAACCTCAAGACTACGGTCGTAGTCAAGAGTAATGTACTAAGACTGGAGTCAAGACTTCCTCTGGGAAGTGCCGCAGTCTACATGGTGCTCGATCGAGCATATTGCCAGACATAGAATTCTGAGAGGAGCATGACTGTATTGTCCACTTTACGTGAACGACTCGGCGGTCAATTTTTTGGTCTGAGACTGTATCTACAACACATATTGCACGCTTAAAACCCAGAAGAATTAAATAAAAGGTAGTTTATGAGAGCAACGTTAACCATAGCGTTCGAAGTATTCATAGTATTGTATACGTGTGTGTAAACGCCTTCCAATGACCACTCAAGAAAGACAAGGTTACACAGTCTAGCTTCAATATTATGAATACGCCTCAGTTTGTGGATGAACTCAGACTTAGGTTGATAATAATTGTGAAAATATAGCAGTACTGTACCCATTGGTGTTAAACTCGTTTTCAACCAATGATTCCCACAGCTACAGGGATACTACTTGTGATACCTTTTAGACAAAATACTTAAGCAGTGTTATCAGACGAAAAGATCAACCTGACACAAACTGTGGGAAGTTTGTTTTACAACCTTCGTACCTGGATATTCAGCTTTTTCCTATTTGAGATATCTGTGAACGTTGCTGCTTAAGATGATTTAAGCAGAAACTAAATTCCCTCAGCTTCGACAATGTTTACAGAAATTGTCTTATCGGCACTAAATCGTCGTTTGTGAATTGTTTACCGGCCGTACTCTTCCGTATTTTGCCGGTTGGAAGGCGAAAGCTTACTGACAAATTTCACACAGAAATTACTGTTACAGTGTACTTATGGAGCCAAATGAGTCAATTGCGTATTTTCCGGTGAGAAAGAGCACTGGCAAACAGTCTTCGCTACATTAGGTTATTTAAACTGGTGTCACTCTGAGCTAGAATTTATGGTCAGCGACTAAGTGTAAGGTCAACGTTTCGGATGCGAGTTTTGCGACTGTGAAATACTTTTATACATTATAGAAGCGAATATTAAATTTGCACTAATATTGCGAAAATTTTGTACTTGGACAGCTTAGAATGAAAATACTTCTGTTTATTGCAAAGGGAAACAATAGAATGGGATGAGAAGTTCCGCCTTATGCAATACACCTTATTTCTTTTGTTTCACCCATACATGTTTCAGCACTTTTGTGCTATCATCAGTGGGTTCTATTTATTTTTAACTGTAAATTTGTTGTTAACATATTAATATTTTCGTCGTTTACAACATTATGTAAAAGTTGCATTTATAACTTAATTGGCGAAAAGTAACATACCTTACATTATATTATTGTCCTCTTGTTTTGGTAGCTGTTATGCTACACAATATACAACATGTCATCTGCAAACAGCAAAACGTAATTTATTTTCTATTTGTTATGTATTTACAAATTCTTTCTGTAACTTACAGTTTTGAAGTTGTGGTAGGTTTTCCTGTTTTGTTGGGGAAGTAAATGGGCTTACTTCTTTGCCTGTGTTCGTGTGGCAATGCAGTTTATCGATTATTCAAAACATAGGCGGAGTTTTCGCTGCCTTTACGTGTTGTTGTGGTTGTGTGGCGTTCATTTGTTTCGTAGCGTGTTCTGTTGGCTGAGGCGCGCGAGTTTGAGTTGTATTTGGTGTCAGTTGTGTGTGGTTTATGTGGGTTTGTCTGTGTGTGATGAGTACTGGGGCAGAGGGGGAGTGTGTGTGTGTGTGTGTGAGAGAGAGAGAAGGAGAGAGAAAGAAAGAAAGAAAGAAAGAAAGAAAAGAGAGAGGATTTGTGTGTGTGTGTGTGTGTGTGTGTGTGTGTTTTACTTGTACAGTTCTTCTATTGTGGTGAAGAGAGTTTTGTTGCACAGTGATGTGTATTCATTGAGTACTTTCTTTCCTTGGGCTATTGATTTTTGGATGTGGTAGTTTTCTTCGATAGTTAATTTTTGGTATAGGCTGCTGCTGGTTTTTAGGATGTGAAGGTCAGTTTCAATGTTTGTTGGGTGGTGGTTGTGTGCTACCAGGTGGTCTGCAAATGTTGAGTGTGTGCTATTGCTTTTCAGTGCTCTGAGGTGTTCATTATATCTGGTTCTGAAGGTCCTGCATGTTTGGCCCACATATACAGATTGACAGCAGTTGCAAGTAAGTTGGTAGATGCCAGACTGGCTGTATTTGTCAGTGTTGGTGGTAATTCTTCCAAATCTGCTCTGTATTGTGTTGTTGGTTCTGTATGTTATGTTGAGTCCTTGTTTCTTTAGTATATTAGCCACCTGTGTGTGACTTTGTTGTTGTAAGTCATTATGTGCCATTTGTTGCTTACTGTCTGCCGATTTGTTGTGTGATGAGTTGTGTTTGTATGTATGTGTGTTTCATGGTTATGTGCTGTTTGTTTTTGTATTTTGTGGTTTATTTTGTCTATTCTCTTTGCATCATATCCATTCTCCTGTGCAATTTGTTTTATTGTGTTCAGTTCTTGTGTGTAGTCATGCTTATTCATGGGTATTTTGTTCAGTCTGTGAAGTAAATATCTGAAGCTGGCTTCTTTGTGGGTTATGGGGTGATTGGATTGGTTATGAATAATAGTGCTGGTGAGTGTGGGTTTTCTGTAGATTGTGAATTCATGTTTGTTGTTTCTCTTGTGTATAGTGAGATCTAAGAAGTTAAGTTTTTCATCTGTTTGTATGGGTGAAACAAAAGAAATAAGGTGTATTGCATAAGGCGGAACTTCTCATCCCATTTCCTTAGCAAGCACGGAGACAACAAGAAGAACTGCACCACAAGAGGAAACAATAGATTTTCTAAAACACTGTCTGTCATACACTACTTGAAACAGGTCATGTCGACCAAATCATGTGGAAGAACTAACAGCAATGTATATCGGAAGGCAGTAAGATCTCTTGCCTTTTGGTTTGTCAGTACTCGATAGCCATTTCTAGGCGAAAGTAAATGAAGAAAGGCAGTGCGTTTTTGTTACCAAGTAACGTCTTCGTCAATTACTTTAGTTTTAATGTAATCTACGAGTAATTGCTGGTGTTTGATATTAACATGAAAAGGATTCCGTAGACAGGAAAAGAACCTGTTCTTGGGAAACTACTTCTATAGTGACCAAAAGGCACTACATGATGTTCAAGCACTTGTGTTACAGCAGCAGTATGAATAAAATGATATTAATAATAACAGTAATAATCGAATTATCCGGCAACTTCACACTTCACAGTGGATTTTCTCGAACTAAGAAATTTGCTGAATTTGTGAAAAATCAAAATGGCTTCACATCCAGCCTATGATGCCTAGAAGAGTCTTTACATCCTGCTGACATGAGAATAGCATAATCTCTGCGTCAGAAGCTTGCTTCTACTTCACCATTTAATAGACTCGCATTTTTTCCACCGTGACTAATTTTGTAAGCTAAGCACATCATCCGTTACAGCACACTCCTGGGGCTGGGTAATGTGGCCACAATGGTCTGGTGGAACGAGCTATCACAGGTGCAATGCGTGGGTTCAGGCATTTACTTTTAAGAGGCACAAACAGATTTATTTTACCTCTGGTAACCTCAAGAGAAAGACGTTACAATCCAGAATCCGCATTAAACATCACGTTCCTTCATTACCAACTGGGCAGAGCCTGTTTACGTTGGGAAATGACACAGCGGAAGTCATGGTAAAAAGAAATACAGTTGCCAGTAAGCTTACTTACATTAGAAAATTTTATTTTATTTGATGAACCGACAGCCATTTAAAGGGACAGGGCTCTTATTTTACTTGTACTTGATCGAACTAGAGACGTTTAAAAATTTGGTGCTGGACTGTGATTCGAATTCGTATCTCCTCTTTCGAGGATCTGAATCTCTCGGAACAGTATAGTTCAGTCATTTCGTTCCTTTTCCCAAGACTGCAATCTTCTATAGGTCTCCTCCAAAGGTAAGTATGTGGGTCTGAAACCTGATCCAGTACAAAAATATTCATAATTTCATTTCTAGCTTTATCAAGTGCACACCCACCTGCTAGTGAAAATTAACGCGCAATTTCAATGTCTGTTCATGTGTTGCCAACAATCGCAACAGGTGTCGTTATTTCTGGTCAAACACGCACACATCTTACTGTTCATGAGTAAGCAACTGATACTTAAGCTATATTCGTGGATGCACGGTAGGTGTGCAGTTCGATTGTCGCTTAGGCACAAAAGTTTGTATCCTTATTTTAGATTCAGACACCTAGCGGCTCGTAAGAAAAACCGATAGGTAACATTTGATTTTTCTTAGTTAACAATCGGATTACGTGTTGGGTTCGTATCTCCGTCACAGAACTTCACATCGTACACTTCATCTTTAAATGCATGCACACTTCGTTACTTCAGAATGGAGGTATATCAGACATCCTTCGTAGTTAGATAACAGGGACGAAAGGGTCTTGATAGGAGTCCCAGTTTATTACAAAAATTGTCGTCTTTTATTTTCAAGTTTAGATTTGCTTACTGGTATTGGCAAAAATTTCGGTAATTCATGACTCTTCATGGCTAATCATCAATATGATGTGATTAGATTAGATTAGATTAGATTAGCTCTTGTTCCATAGATCATAAATACGACGTTTCGTAATGATGTGGAACGTGTCATTTTAATGAAAGATTTCTTTAAATACCATGATTCAATTTGTTTACAACAATTTTTTACACTCTCTCTCATTGCTTTTTATTTCTCTCTCTCTCTCTCTCTCTCTCTCTCTCTCACACACACACACACACACACACACACATTCTTTTTTATTTTTATTTGTATGTTGTGCTCGACTATCGGCGAGGCACGAAAACGCCTGTGAATGACTTTCTTAGTTTTGAGTGCACTTACGAAAGAAATATAAAAACAACAATGAGAGTTACTGATTTATGATGCTCAGTTTGCAGTCAGTTCTGAGTATTATTAGTAACTACGCTCCCGTCCCTAAACCTAGTTACAGAAAGCGAATCAGACGCATTACGTATTCCAGGCCGTAGGAGCCGCGACTTGGAGACACCAGCTATGGTCACTTCCCAGACCGCTGTAGGATCACATCGGTTCGTCTTCTTCCTGCTGGTACTGTAACTGAGATTTGGCAACAAGGCAACGTATGTTTGGCAACTCTGTGATCGACGAGTTACTTCCTGGTGTGCACGGAATTAAGCCTCAAAGTTCACTTGATTTTACCTGTCATTTCCATTGAATAATCTGAGTTATTATAGCTTGAAGGGTAACAAAAGATTGATAATTTACGGTTTTCAGCCCAGGAAAGTCGTTGCAGGTGGAAATCGCAACTAATCTCGACCTTTAAATAGCGGTTTACGAGTTCAAGTTACTATTGCGGTCGTAATAGGAAGCTGAGACCCATACCTCCTCGCCAGCTCTGTGGTAACGTGCTGACCTGTGAAACAGCGTCTGTTACGGTTCGCAGTTCCAGTCTCACCGACTGAAACGTTTTTATCCCTTCTGTGAAAGAGCTACAAGCAGTCAGATCAGACATCAATAAGGAAATCGCAAGAAAATGCTTTCAGCTCATAGTGCAATGTTGAAAAACTTACAATGCTGCACAACAGGTAACGCATCTTTCCGCTGCTGACAAGCGAATTTTGGGTTTCTAGGAATACGTAACTATATTTATGAAATGCCACATTTGCATACCTCTTGAGTATGACACAGCATACCAATTAAACACAGACCCAATCAAAATCTAAGTGAGTAGTATTTTACTAATTCGTGTCGATAGAGGCATGTTTGTGTACAGATACTTTCGTCGTAATGTTATCATGGTTAGTTTTATTTCATTTCTTATAATACAGTGCACAATTTTCGTAAGGTTTCCTTTAGTGTTGTTAAAACAATAGTAAACATGAGAGAGAAATTAATCATCAACGATATATGCGAATTCTCTGATGTTACCTATGACAGTCTGACAATGCACATGCAGTTTATTGATTACATGCATGTAGAAAATTTGTTCTGAGTTAAAGCTGTCAATCAAAGTTTGAAGAAGAATAAAATACGACGGCTAATGTAGCAAATACTTTTCTGACATATTATGGCACGATGCGCTCTCCCTGCACATCTTCGAGATGCATCTGCTGCCTCCTGTCTATTAAACCTGAATAGAACAAAATGTCACAGTAGTTAGTCCTTTTTCCACATGCGACTACTTTGGGTTGAGAAGTGAAGGGAATTATGTTCAAAGCTCCATTAGATTGATAACTTCAACAGAGAGCAGAATTGCGTTTTAAAAAATGTAGCACTGAATGTATTCGAACTCGCGACATCTTATCTATGCTACAAGCTGACACGTAGCTACAACAGCTCAAGAGCTCGGCAACTATTCCTCCAGAGCTTTTGGATTCCACAGCACTGTGAGATTATGCATATGGCCAGGTCTTGACTTCAAGAGACAAACAGTTACAGCTTTTCTTTTGGACTGAACGACGTTTTCTAGTAACAGATAGCGCAATAGAATAGCTCAAGTGGAAAGGAACACTTCCTATTTAATCTTCTGCATCCTACAATGTTGGCAGTTGTGTGTAGGTGGCAGTAACGTGATTTTATTTCTGTGATTACAAAATAGTCGAATGTATGCACTGGGTAGCCGAGGCAGCTAGTTCATGGTGATTCGGTCAACCAAGTAAATGAATTTACTGAACATGCTGCAAATTACTACAGGGAGCCTGTGTGTCAGAATTCTCATCCAGTGTGGCGCAACAGCGTTACGATAGAAAAATGACTCGCAGAGAAAAGGATTTCGTGGTCTGTTGGACGGATGGTAGGTTGTTATACCTATGGTCTGGGTTCGATTCCCACTTCTGTCAATGATTTTAGATAGGGAGAGACAGATTCCATTCTCTCCTGGCTACACCAAGTGAAGGAGATATAATGGCTGCGTGGTCTGAAAATTCACGTTAAAGATGATATTCCTTCTTTACCAAGTAGACGGTCGGTTGAACCACAATAAAGTCTGGAGTGGCGACATGTAGAAACTCTATCACCAGTAACCTTTCTTATACTAGTTATTTATTTCAAGTGACGACACAAACGCTATGTATGGTCACAGGACACTTATTCCATCTTTTATTTGAGCTTCTGTATGTCGATAAAATTGGTTCTGAACTGGGAATGCAACTCAGACCGCCCTTAACGCGGAATTTGATCCCTTCGTGGCAATACAGCTCGGCTACAATTTGTTGTTTGTTCAAAACTGCAGATTCCTCAACACCTTCACATATTATGCGTGAATGGGATCGAATCCTGGCCCGGCACTAAAGATTTAATTATGTATTATCAAGCTCTAGCATGAGAACACCTATCTGCTGGTGGATAATAATTTTGATTTTTAATGTATGTTCATTCGCTGTCAACACTAACGATATCCGACGTTTTTAACTCCCAGTGAGACACAGAACTATTTGCGAGATGACTGTAAGTTCAAGATGCTATTCTGAGCAGCTGGTGGAGAAAAATTCGGTAGCTGACGTCTCTTTGTGTGTAGTCAACAACGATATGTGTGGGGCTCTATTCCCAGTGAGCGCTGAACTCTTCGTCATATTATTTCAATTCAAACATGCTCACATGTCACTGCTGGTGCAACAAACCCATATTTAACGTTAGTTTTCTCTAGAATATAACAGCGATAGGTGCCGGGTTGGAGTCCTGGGAAGGAAAAAATTAATGTTTCGTCTCGTCATTTCAGTTAAAACATCTAGTTACTGCCGCGAAATTCCGATATGTCACATTTGACTGTGCTTCGATAGCAATCCGATTAGGTTCCGGGTTCGAATCCGTGTCCAACACACAGCTTTACCTCACGGCATTTCAAGTAAATTACTTGTGAAGAAGCAATATTTATCATCTCTCGTAGTTCGTTAACAGGGACAATAGATGCTGGGTAGGAATTCGCGTCTGTTAAAAATGTTTGCGTTATGCAATTTAAAGTTGATATTTGCTAACTGATACTGTCTAAAATCGAGGTATATCACTCTCTGTATGCCTAATCAGGAATGACTGTTAGTTTCCGTCAGTCACGAAATCTTTGCTTAGTGTGCATGAGCTGGGTTTGAATCCATATGCAGAACAAGACGGTTCGTCGTGTCATTTAATGTTCATACATATTCTCAACTAGCTGCTAGTGAATAACTTAAATTTTTAATGTCATTTTGTGTTAAATAGTTCAAATTGTTCAAATGGCTCTGAGCACTATGGGACTTAACTTCTAAGGTCATCAGTCCCCTAGAACTTAGAACTACTTAAACCTAACTAACCTAAGGACATCACACACATCCATGCCCGAGGCAGGATTCGAACCTGCGACCGTAGCGGTCACGCGGTTCCAGACTGAAGCGCCTAGAACCGCACGGCCACATCGGCCGGCCCCCACCATCTGGTATCAATGCATTACCATATAATCCATTATATATAATCATTTTCATAGTACACTTGATATTATAGATGAGTAGGACACAAGACAGGACATAGATAATGTCCGTTTGACGTCAACAGTGTGTAACATTTTAGTTTTTTTGAATAGGACAATGTTCCTCTCCAATAATTTTTAGATTAGTTACAATAAGCTAACGCTGCAAGAGAATTCGCTTGTATTTTTCAATATGTGGTCTGTTGTCGGTTGGAAGGCCTTCCATAACATCGGCAATGTAGTGCAACTCCACCGAGAGCTGTCTGGAGTAGAGTGGAGATAACAATGTGAAAGTTGCGAGCTGTCGAAGACGATCTTCATATTCCTAATGCGATTAGGACATCGTATACTCTTGACGACGTTTAGCACCTGTGCGGTCAGTCACCCAATTTCAGAATTCATTTTGAGTAATCCTGCTAAATTCCCAAAATATTGTCTTTTTATATTGATGAGTAATATGGAAAGTCGTCACGTTCATGTGCCGTCTACAACGAAAATTTAATGTTACTATCCTAGGAACTAACCTGCAATACGTTTTGTATTTCATAATCGGAACTATCTGCATTAACCGTCATCAGAGCAATGTCAGGGAACAGAATGCAGCAGTGCCTACTTGTGGACCTGCTTGAGTCGTGTTCTAAGGAAAGGGTAGTTGCTGGTTCACATTATATTACACTAGCGAGAAGCACCGACTTTTCCTTTTCTCTGCAAACATCCAGAACTAAATTCAGTAACTAAATGCTTAGAATATATTTGCATTGTGCCAACTCAAAGATCAATAGATATGGATATAGATATAGATTTTTATATTTAAAGCCATTCTCGTTCTGCGTTGGAATAAACATCATTCATTATTTGCTTGTTCTTGTTAAGATTGTTACTGTCATTCTCTCACTCGCAAGAGCCTTATGCTGATGCTGTATGATTTAAATTATGCCATTGGATACAAAGCGGTTTAGTTTTGAGACCTAACCCACGAGGGGGGAAGGCACAGTGGTCTGCTTCAGGAATTCCAAGCAATACAACACAAAAAACAACCCAGGAAGGGTTCGAACAGCTACTTTCACGCAGAGACATGCATTTGGAATCTGTTCATCGTTACGGGGTCAAACAAGAGGGTAACATTACTGAAACAATGATCGGGCTACTTAGTATATAATAGAGCATACAGATTTCAAGGAGGAAACGTATGAAGACGCAGACTTCCTCGTTATCAATATGTGCGGCATATCTTTCGTGTTAACGAAAGTAAATTCCCGCTTTACCTCTTCTTACGTGTCAAATGAAATGAATGCCATGAGGAATAGAATATTTGTTGACTGCGTCTCTTCTTGCTTCCATCCTTACCAACATATTTCTTCATTCTCGTGGTAATCATGAATTCTATGTGCATGCTGCAAACGATTGCAAGTGGACAAATTCGACATCGAGGTGCAAAGCGTTTGGTATCTTACATTATATTCAATTCGAATAAGCTTCCGGTGTATTTTTACTTCGTTTGTATTTTTAGATGATTGTGAACGTTACGGAAATTTATCTCACATGCTTTATGTTGAATGAGAAACATTGAATGATCCGTTTTGCTTTCCCTACGTTGAAATGATATAATGTCGGCGTCAACAGCCTTCTTCCACGCCGGAAGCTGAAACTTGTATCATTCTGGATTAATGATAATTGAATGTCTCATATGTACACATAGCCCACAAGGCGACGTCAGAAACCATCAGGGGAGATTGCCGCATAAAAACCAAACGTTCGTGCGCGTCTCCACTCTGAAGAACCGTATCGGAGAATCACGGCAAGCATTTCGCTGAAGAGCTGCCTCGTCAGAGAGCCGAGAAATGGCAGCGTCGTAGCAAGTATTTGTCAACACTCTGATAGTGCATTTACTTCCGGGTGTAGGTCGGCGTTACCTCGCTAAATTCACTTGACATTCGTTTTCCACATCGAAGACTCGTACGATATAATCCACTGCAAGATGACACAATTAGAAAGTATATTTAATTTCTGGACTCCAAGAACGGCGTTCTTCACATAAGTAACACCTGTTTGTGTGTGCATTCGGGAGGACGACGGTGCAATCCCGCGCCCGGCCATCCTGATTTAGGTTTTCAATGATTTCCCTAAATCGCTTCAGGCAAATGCCGAGATGGTTCCTTAGGAAGGGCACGGCCGATTTCCTTCCCCATCCTTCCCTAAGCCGAGCTTGTGCTCCGTCGCTAATGACATCGTTGTCGACGGGACGTTAAAACAGTAATCTCCACCTCCTCTGTTTGTGTGTTTAAAGTTGCGTTTTGAGACTCAGGCAACATCGCAGTGACTATAATCCGCCTCTGGCCGCCAGTGTGTCGTTAGCTCAGAGGTTCCCTTGTGCGTTGCAGTGCTTGTACTATAAGTTCGAATCACGGTAGAAGCCGCTGGCTACAACCTTTTATTTTCCATTTTAATTAATGGAGTTGCAAACTGCTAGTAAAAATTTCTTATGCGAAATCTGAAGAATGCCTTTGAACATCAATCTTCGTCCGATTTCGACTTAGTAAATTAAGTTAATATCATGGATTTCTGCTTTGCAAATTCCAAGGTGCTTCACTGTAAAATAGGTCCTGAAAAGATTCAAACCGACTGTCAACGATATAAATTTGAGCTTTGTTCGTCATATAGGTCTAACATGTCGGAAGGTTGTTTATGAAGTGCACATGTTCATTAATATAGTTCCCATCTTCTAAATTTTTGCAATAGCATTTAACTGTAGACGTTTTCTAACACCGGCGTTAGCAATTCCTTTCCGTTCTCTGAAACCTTCAAAACGACAAATTTTTCTGGTTTAAATCTGATGACCTTAACTATCACTTCCGATCAACAATAAATACTTCATGAACCCATACATGGAACTCCAAATGTGCAGTGTGCCTGCACTGCTACAGAGCAAGCATTGCAAGGTATTCACACAGTTTATCGCATAGACTTACCATAAGGAATGAAACAAGAACTGTAATACACTTTACACCACAGACGCTCACTCTGGCTTGACGAAAACATCCAAACATTGACCAAAAGTTGCACAAATAACTAAGTTTGAAAGGAAAAGAAACGAGGTATGAAGCATTTATAAATTCATCGAATGTAGTGAGGTGGTTTAATTTCGTCCCAGTCTATAAAATTAATTTCGGGCCATACTCAGCTCTTGCCGATTACCCGCCTACTAATCAGGGCGTCTGTCTCCGTTGCTTTTGAGCGTGAATGGAAATTGTAGAAATTTTCTGTGGAGCAACATTTAATAATAAAGCGTTTTAAATCATCAAAAGCGATGAGCGGTAGCAGGCGCTTTCGATAAGGAACGGGGGAGTGCAGCGCCGCAGCTGTCGCCACGGCCGCTGCCAGTAGCCAGCAAATGGATCCCGGAGCTTTGCCGCATACGGCGTCCAGAGGAGGACAGTCTGCAGGAAATCTGCCGCAAAATCGTTACTAGATAAAATTTTGGTATCGGTGTGTCACAAAGCGAAATAGATTGAATCTGCGCTACCATTACATTCACGTCTTCAGCATTCAGGCAGAAGAGGCTATAAAAATATTTTATGCCAGCTGCTCTCGATCCATTGATATTATGAACAGAAACAACGCACGCTACCGCTAGACCACAGGCGTAATCAGCCTAGAGTCTCTCTATCTTGGGACAAGTTTTCCTCCAGGAAGTGCCGCAGTCTACAGTGTTGCCAGATTGTGCAGATAACCGGACTTAGAGAATTAGAGAGATGGCCAGTTTTTTTGTCCCATGTCGCGATCGGCGCGGACTTAGCCTCTGAAGCGGGCGGCCGCCGGTCGAGTTTTATGTCAAAGAGTGTACATGTGCGTCAGTGAAAAATACCAATAAAAAGGTATTAGCATGTGGACGTAATGTGCTGTTCCAGTCTCTTCTGTACCTAAGGTCCATCACCGTTCCCTTTGGATCCCTACGTAATTCGGTGGTCTCCGATACACACGATCGAACAGCGGAGGAGTGGTACTCAAGCGTCAACTTTAGGTTACAATATCTCTGGATGTAATTAACATTTTACAATGCAACAAATGGCACTGTTTACGTATTTGTTTATATGTTCAGATGTGCTAACAAAACTAACGTGGTTCCATTTAAAATAACGTAGGTTTGTGTTAAAAAACATACTTCCGTGCATTTTTTTATGCATTCGTCAGTATTTGATGTGGTTTACGAAATATATCCAGCGGTAATGTTAGGAGACTCACCCTTTATAGTGTAGACAGGCTATGTCAAGAAAAGATTTCCTGAAAAAGAGAAATTTGTTAACATGGAGTAAAGTTTTAAGGGTCAGATTGTTTTTTATGAAAGTATCTGTATGGAGTGTAGCCACGTATGGATGTGAGACATGGATGAAAAGCAGTTGAGAATAGAAGAGAATAGAAGTTTTTGGAATTTGATGCTACAGACGAATGCTGAGGATTAGGTGAGTAGGTAACGCAACTAATGAGGCACTGGATAGAATTGGGGAGAAAAGAAATTTGTGCCACCACCTGATTAGAAGGGACCGGTTGGTGTGGGGGGGGGGGGGGGGGGGCGCTAATAGCCGTAGAGGGAGACCAAGAGATGAATACAGTAAGCAGATTCAGAAAGATGTAGGTGGCAGTAATTACTCGGAGATGAAGAGGTTTGTACGGGGTAGAGTTGCACGGAGAGCTCCATCAAACTATTCTTCGGACTGAAGTCCACAACAACAACAACAACGTTTGATCTACAAGCACCACAGTGGGCATTATCCCTTTATGTGTGGCGGAACTAAGGAAACCCTTTCGACATGTACCGTCGCATAACAGTTGATTTCTTTGCTCCACGGAAAGACGATTGTGATGGCCGTTCATAACGCACCGTCATACGTTGAATTTTTGTATCACCTGCGCCGCTCTTTTGTGGGCGACGCGAATTTCTTTCAACGCAAGTTGCAAATTCCGAGCGCGGGCCCCGAGCTTCCTCCCGCGCGACACTTTGAAATACTGGATCCTATTTTCCGACGCCTCGTTACGGCGGCCGGAATATTTCACCTGCTCGCGCTGACGGCCGGTGAATCATGCGCTGTGTGGGCCCTGTGGATTACCGCAAAACCAGACCGTGCCGCTCCGTGCCGCGCCGCGCCGCTTGCTACTTCGGTCCCGCCGCCGGGATCTGTCACCGTGACTGACAAAGGATTTTTGCTCCTCTTTTTCCTGAGGGACTCAATTTCCGCACTTCAGGTTTTTTTTTTCTAAGGGAGGTAGGCCTTTTCTCCACAGTGCCGAACACAGCCGTTTCTAGATTCACGCAGCGCTGGTACCTTGCAAGCACCAGATTCGAAATTCACTTTCTTATTTAGCAGAACTGCATATTTCTCTCGACGAACACCGTATGTACGTCGTCTCTATCTCTGATGGCATTATAGTTAATTAACTAAGATACGCAACAATTTTAGCATGCAATTTTGCACGTAACATTATGGTAATTTATGGACCACAAACAAACGGGAAAATAATTTCCAGCGTAATAATGACAATGCAAATGTTTGAAATTCCTTTTCATTCTCAAATTATTTCGTTCTTCAGTGTCATTTACGTCGAACCGCAAGAGAAATCTTTGAATGCATAAGAAAAAATTTAGGACAGTATTTCACAAGTCTATTTTGAGGAAAACGTCCAGAGTTCCGACCACCAGTGGTATGAAAGCAGATACCAGGCCAAGAATCATAGTAAGAATTTTAAGGAAATCTAATTCAAGTACAAAAGAAGTACTTTACAGAAAGCACGTTCGGCCGATTCTTCAGTACTGCTCATCGGAATTGGTGGGACACCTATAAGGTTTGATTAATACCAGAGATAGAGACTATCCAATAAAAAATGGTATGTTTCATCTCGTAATCGACTGGTAAGAGCGAGAGCGTTACAGAGATGTTTCAGAAACTCCATAGTCAGGCGTTACAAGAGGCGCTGTATGTAACGGAGAAATTCGATGTTAATATTACGAAGTGAACATTTCAAGACGGAGTAGTAAAAGAAAAAAGGAGTCAATATCGAACACATAGGGGATCCAGCATTAGAATTTAAAAGAACTCAGTAAGACTTGATATCAGAATTAGATTACATTATTCCAGAATTTCTGAAATCGTGGGAAAAGTGGCAAACAAACTACTGTCCAAGCTGGTTGCAGAATCGATGAGGCAGGTGAAATACCTTCGAACATTGGGAAAAATGTTATAAACACCATTCTGAAGACAGCAAGGACTGGTTAAGTGCAAGACTGATCAACAAATCGAGACACGTTCGTCGGGCTTGACGACATAGAAAAAGCGTTCGATAATATAAAAATATGCAAGAAGTTAAAATTCTGAAAAATTATCAGCTAAAGGGAAAGGTGAGTAATATGCAACTTCTAAAACAACTATGGCGAGCACTAAGACTGGAACTCCATGATCGAAGTGATCAGAATAAGAGTAGTGTAAAACAGGGATGCAGTCTTTCATCCCCACTATTCACTCCCTAAATTGAAGGAACGATGGTGGAAATAAAAGAAAGTTTCATTAGTGGGATTAACATTCGGATTGATACTATATCAATGAATATGAGTCGCTAATGACAATGCTATCCTCAGGGGTGAAACTGAAGAAGAATTACAGAATCTCTCGAATGAAACGTACAGAATATGGACTGTGAGTGAATGAGAAAGGAAGGTAAAGAAAAGTATTGGAAATGACAATAGCGAGAACCATAGTATTAAAACAGGTTTTCACGGACAAAGTCAAGGATCTCTACTGTCTTGGAAACAAATGCAGCAAGGGCGGAAAAGCTAGGAGGATGTATAAAGTATGTCGTATAGAGGGAATTCCTGGCTAAAAATAGTCAACTATTTTCACACACAAGCCTCAGTTTGAGAAATAGATTTGTGAGAATGGACGTTTAGAGCACAGCATTGTACGGTAGTGGATAATAGACTGTGCGAAATTCTGAAGAGAAGTAAATCGAAGCGTAAAATCAGCTGGACTGATAACTTAAGAATGTTGAAGCTCTATAGAACCAGGGAGGAAAGGATCAGTAAATCTCAGTCAAGAAGAAAAGATCGGATAATAAGGCAAGTGTTAAGAAATCGGCGAATAACTTTCTTGGTACCAGCGAGAGCTGTAAAGAGCTAAAACTGTAGGTGAAGATAGACGTTGGAATATACCGAAAAAATAGTTGAGAACGTAGGGTGCACGTTCTACTCTGGGATGAAGTGACACAGGAAACTAATTACTTGCTGGATGCAACAATCAAACCAGTCAGGAGACTGGTGAATCGAGAAAAGAAAACAAAAAGAGATGTTACAAGAAGAGACGGGAAGCATATTACCTGCTCGCACCGGTATCTCAAGAAACAATCATACGAGAAACTCAGAGAAATTGCAGTTCATACGATAGTTTACTGACAGTCGCCCTCACCATGTACCATGTGCGAATGGAAATGGGGAGGAGAGAAATGATAATGGTGCAAAAATACCCTGACACATACCGTTCGGTGACTTGTATAGTGTAGAAGTGTAGATGTACATATGGACGCTTACAATTCATGAAACGTCGTTGGCGAAATTGATAGTGAAAGATTGAATAGTTTACAACGTGATTTGCTACTATATATCGACAATGACTTTATATTTCTAACACAAAGTACAACTACTTTGTAATAGTCTTTTTGACACTCTGGAAGACGGGCACAATGATAAGCTTTAATCTGGTCTTTGTCAGAAGAACTTGACAGAAGAACCATATATTTTCTGGCTAGATGTTCTACATAACCTTTAACTTAATGTTCCTACGGGAACATACTGCTGAGCTCGTCTGACCCCTAGGCTTACACACAACTTAACCTAACTTGAAATAACTTATGCTATGGACAACACACACACCCATGCCGGAAGGAGGACTCGCACCTCCAACGGTGGTGGCGGTGGGGAACGGGGGGGGGGGGGGCCGCGAACCGTCGAGCCTTGCCAAGGCACTGTGGCAAATCATCTAATCTGCTTGCTTCGTTTACAAACCGAGATATTGTGAACAGATTGAAGGAATTCTAATGAGCTGCCCATTGTCGTCTGAACCGTGGTACTGCCCAATCGTTTAGAAAATCAAAATTACAATCTCGCCACAGTTATTTAAAGGAAATGGGAAGCCCGGGATCACTGGACAAGTTTGTGATTATTTCACAGTTTTAATTTGACTCAAAACAGACTTTATATAAACTTCAATTCGGACATTTGCCCTCTTACTCATGCAATATACAAATGTTCACTTTGATTTAGTTACGTAAACACGAACAAGAATCATTATTTTGCGTCCAAAACCTAAATCATTGATAGTAGGTAAGGCAAATAATCAGTCACAAGCAATCGTTCTTGTTTAACCATGTCTCATGAGACTAATAACACTATTCACTTCCGATCAAATTTATACAGCCACGTGACACAATTTCATAGAAGACAAAGGGATCTTAAAGCTTCATAAAACTGAACTGCCCACATAAATCTCCACAGTGAAACATGCTTATATTAAAAATACAAAGTGGGCCAACCAAGGTCGCTAAACTTGCACACAGGAATAATAAGTTGCACGTTCATTAAAGATACACAAATGTTTAACGTAAGTTTTAAATAAGAAGGGCTAGTAATAACTCAACCAATAAAATGACTTACAGAAACGCCAATATTAACAAGGTGGCCTCAATTAACGGACATGATGACTCAGAATCATTCCTAAATTGCACTTAACTTTAGAGAACAGCGTTGAAGCCCATAGCACTGTTTGGGAACAATAAATCTACGGCCGGCAGGCAATACGAACGTTCACTCCCCACGGCTTGTGCTCTGGGTCTCATACCAGGCGGTATATATTTATGTATAATCCGACCGGCCGCACAATGAGCGGTCCTGACGAGAAACCATAACCGCACCGACGCCAGGAAACGATCAGTCTTAACAAATGGCCTGCAGCACAAATAGATTGCAATGAAAACAAGGTCAAATCACAGCCACACTGGAATATTTAATAAGGAGCAAAACTACAACATAAATAGTCTCCCTATAAATTAACCGGAAATTTAGAGATCACTTCCAGTTCCCTTAAGGCACTTTCAACATTAAATAAACATACCAAATTCTGCCGTCACAAATGATTAAATCATTAACTCTACGGCTGCCGAACACGTACACAAACGCAGCCAGTCCCAAAGCGGGCAATATGTCCTAACACAAGTTAAAATTTGCATGAAAACCACTTAAAACCCACACTCCTGGGATGATCAAAAACGGAATGAGGAACATAAGCCTCCTTAAAATAGCCACTGTGCAACCGAGTTTTGAATCACCACCATGCCACAATAGGTTTCAACAAACTTCTTAGTTAAACACCGAATGACAGTCATACGTAACTTGGAGCTTGGAAATTACTAGCTATGAAGCTTTCAGCGTGAGAAAACAAACCCAATACAATTTTGCACATCATGGCGCCCAATGATCGGCGCCGTACAACCGGCGCGCGACAAAAGGCAAGGGCGGTGAGCTCGGTGAGGCCCATGCACTATGGTTAGGGACGCAGGTTTGTTTTCAACACAAGCTGGTTCGTTGATCGTCGAACGGAGGCTCACTCGTCACACGTTCACCCGGAAAACCCGCAGGAGGAGCAGTCAGAGGTAGCAGGACGGCCGAATATCGGTATCTGCGATACACGTCGAACAGCCTTGCGCCAGCCGCCAGGGCTCATCGTCTACAGTTGTATCTACAGCATTCTGAGGAATCGTCTAAATACAGTCCGACAAGTTTCAGTCGTTTTGTTGATGACAATTATTTCAGTGCGACTATATACACTCCTGGAAATTGAAATAAGAACACCGTGAATTCATTGTCCCAGGAAGGGGAAACTTTATTGACACATTCCTGGGGTCAGATACATCACATGATCACACTGACAGAACCACAGGCACATAGACACAGGCAACAGAGCATGCACAATGTCGGCACTAGTACAGTGTATATCCACCTTTCGCAGCAATGCAGGCTGCTATTCTCCCATGGAGACGATCGTAGAGATGCTGGATGTAGTCCCGTGGAACGGCTTGCCATGCCATTTCCACCTGGTGCCTCAGTTGGACCAGCGTTCGTGCTGGACGTGCAGACCGCGTGAGACGACGCTTCATCCAGTCCCAAACATGCTCAATGGGGGACAGGTCCGGAGATCTTGCTGGCCAGGGTAGTTGACTTACACCTTCTAGAGCACGTTGGGTGGCACGGGATACATGCGGACGTGCATTGTCCTGTTGGAACAGCAAGTTCCCTTGCCGGTCTAGGAATGGTAGAACGATGGGTTCGATGACGGTTTGGATGTACCGTGCACTATTCAGTGTCCCCTCGACGATCACCAGTGGTGTACGGCCAGTGTAGGAGATCGCTCCCCACACCATGATGCCGGGTGTTGGCCCTGTGTGCCTCGGTCGTATGCAGTCCTGATTGTGGCGCTCACCTGCACGGCGCCAAACACGCATACGACCATCATTGGCACCAAGGCAGAAGCGACTCTCATCGCTGAAGACGACACGTCTCCATTCGTCCCTCCATTCACGCCTGTCGCGACATCACTGGAGGCGGGCTGCACGATGTTGGGGCGTGAGCGGAAGACGGCCTAACGGTGTGCGGGACCGTAGCCCAGCTTCATGGAGACGGTAGCGAATGGTCCTCGCCGATACCCCAGGAGCAACAGTGTCCCTAATTTGCTGGGAAGTGGCGGTGCGGTCCCCTACGGCACTGCATAGGATCCTACGGTCTTGGCGTGCATCCGTGCGTCGCTGCGGTCCGGTCCCAGGTCGACGGGCACGTGCACCTTCCGCCGACCACTGGCGACAACATCGATGTACTGTGGAGACCTCACGCCCCACGTGTTGAGCAATTCGGCGGTACGTCCACCCGGCCTCCCGCATGCCCACTATACGCCCTCGCTCAAAGTCCGTCAACTGCACATACGGTTCACGTCCATGCTGTCGCGGCATGCTACCAGTGTTAAAGACTGCGATGGAGCTCCGTATGCCACGGCAAACTGGCTGACACTGACGGCGGCGGTGCACAAATGCTGCGCAGCTAGCGCCATTCGACGGCCAACACCGCGGTTCCTGGTGTGTCCGCTGTGCCGTGCGTGTGATCATTGCTTGTACAGCCCTCTCGCAGTGTCCGGAGCAAGTATGGTGGGTCTGACACACCGGTGTCAATGTGTTCTTTTTTCCATTTCCAGGAGTGTAGTGTGAAAAAAATTCAAAAAATTTTCTGCAGCAACACTATGCATCACATTACCGCTTGGCAATCGAAGTAGAGTGAAACGGTCATTTTGAAACGATTATTCTCTCTAGTTCTTATAGCTTAGCATCATGCGTAATCTTTATCGCAGCTGCAATCAATAATCTTTAGACACGTGACATTAAGCGGGATATCGAACCGAATCTAAAGTAAGAACTGTTATTGCTGGACTCAGATCAATTTACGGTAGTACTACCCTGTTTCAAACCAGAAAACGTACGTTGCCAGAAATCGTAGATCACACCTAGATCGCTCATAGCCATTTCTGTCGTAAATCGAAAACAGGATAAAACCTCAAAATCACGCAGAAACACCACATTTCAATTTCCCAAGGAGGTAAGTTACTGTATGACTGCAGTTTAACCCCGTCATCATTAACATGAAACACTACCTGCAACTAGCTAATATCTTCACGCTTTAAATGACATGTGTTGAAATAAGAGATCGCTGGATACTAAATAACTCGTTCAAAAAAATAGTTGTTCAACAGGCTTTGAGCACTATGGGACATAACTTCTGAGGTCATCTGTCCTCTAGAACTTAGAACTACTGAAACCTAACTAACCTAAGGACATCACATACATCCATGCCCGAGGCAGGATTCGAACATGCGACCGTAGCGGTCGCGCGGTTCAGACTGTAGCGCATAGAACCCCTCGGCCAATACGGCCGGCAAAACTCGTTCAACAGCTGAAAAGCGATTGGACCTGATAGGATACGAGTTAAATTCCACAAACAGTATTCGGAAGAATTTTCTCCCCGTCTATAGCCCATCGCTGCTGACGAAGTACACTTTGACTTAATGTTGACGTTTTCTGGGGTACTGCTCCTATGTAAACATTCCCTGGTGAACCAGATATGTTGTGTAGCCATTAGTTTCTGCACTCTAAGGAAATCTCAACATCCACAGCGAATCACCAGTAATATCATTGTTCTCGTAACACATCAACAGCTACGTGTACACAAATTTGAAAATTAAATGACATGACCAACGCGTCATTCTGGGCCTGGATTCAAACCCAGCACCTATAGCCATTGCTAACTAAGCTAAGCTATGTTTGTGCCTTATTCATACCGGATCACTAGTCATTAAGAGACGTGAAGTATAGACGTTGGCACCAATATCAGTTATCAATTCAGATCCTGAAAATAAATGACGAAAACGTTAGTACTGAACTGGGAATCCTGTCATAACAGTTACCGTCCTGGGAACTACCCCCAACGACGTTTAATATGGTGTCATTCGCAAGGAACAAGGTATGCTCATGTTTAAAACTGAAATGCCATCATATAAAGCTTGTGACAGGGATGCGAACCCAGCACATAATCCGTTTGTTAACGTGAAACGTCCCCTTAGAACAATTTATACATGACTGTGCTTAAACTGACACAGAATATTTTTAGCGCAACGCAATCTGACTTTCAAAAATCCCTACAAAAGAATGGCCCTGACTAACATTAACCTATACCTTTCACAGATCACTTACCTCACAAAAATCTTCATTACTCGAACTACTGCAATACAGCGAGCGCCACTACTGCCAGCTAAATAAAAGATTCAAACTACAGAAGGCACTAACTACTGATAGGCATAGTTAGCAATTGAAAGATGTTAATAGAGAACAAACAATGTATTTACCTTAACAGTCATAATATATATTAGTTCATGACATCCGGTGTTACAAATTTCAAAACTCCGCCATCTCTCTCCCCACATCCAGCACTGCTGGCGGCTCACCTCCAACTGCGCAACGCTACGCGCTGTTCACATCCAGCTGCCGCTGCCCAACACTACAGTGGCAGACAACAATGCAAACTAGCCACAGACTGCACACAGCACAGCCAGTGATTTTCATACCGAGCGCTACGTAACGTTGCCGATAAGAAAACATAAACAGCCTACTTACATAGCCCCCATGCTCCCCACAAAAAATTTTACAAATTGTTTTGGGCAGTGGCCAATAATGATTTGATAAAATTTTTCATAATTACAATAACAAAGATGTCAAATGCACACACTTATTGATGAAATGTTGGTCAAAAGCTAAAATTATCTCACAGTCCATAAAGATAGTCCTGATCATTCATCATAATAGTAATTAAAGTTTTTTTTCACAAAGTCTCATTAGTAAAAGAAATTGCACACACAAGTATTGGATTTCCATGCAGTCTTGAAGAAGTAGTGTTGTCCTTCCAACGGAAAGACAGTGCTGACTCTTGACATGCAGACAGGTAATAGGCCACAACAGAGCAAACCCACAGCAGAGTCAGTCGAAGTTTTGAAGAATATTGGTAGGTAGGTCATCACAGAGTAGACCCACTGTAGTCCTGGTAGAGATTACGGTATTGGTGGGCTACCAGAGGTGCAGACCCACTGCAGTCCTTGTAGAAATAATGGTATTGGTGGACCATCAAAAGTGCTGATCCACTGTAGTCCTTGTAGAGATGGCCAGCAGCCATCTGTTGCGACTGTGCAGGTGCACAATCACCATCGAAGAGTCTTGCAGAGAAGATAGCAAGTCCATAAACCACCACTTGTGCACGCACAAAGGTTTTGGAATTGTGCTTAGAAGTCTTGCAGACAGTATAGCAAGTCCATAAACCACCACTTGTTCACTCACGACGTTCTTGGAATTGTTCTTAGAACCAGCAATGCTTTTATCCAGTCCCTTGCTGAATTAGTAACAACACGTGCAAACACTAACAGTCACAACTTCTCACATTTTGTGCATTACTGTGACCAACAGAAATGTGTGCAGTGAAATGAATGCTTACAAGTTACTTAATTTGATTAACTGGTGTCAATTACAATATTATAAGATGAGAATACAATTACAAAGGTACAAAATACATCATTAAAAAACATAACAATACAGATAACATTTGTAGTAACACAGGATTTACAAAAGAATAGAAATAACATATACATCAGTGTTACAGGAATTATGACATGAGTACATACATAAAAGATCAGAATAACTTTCGAAACATCAACTTTACACATGAGCATTAAAACAAAACAGAATAAATAATGTCTAAGCATATTTACAAGGTAAATAACATATTATTAATGCCAATTATATTTGAGGATAACAGTATTCCTCATCATAGTGAATATAGCTTAGTATTAAAAGAAGGATAAATTCTATGAAACTACACAGAGACCGGAAGAAAACAAATACACAAGGGTACACAAACACATAGTGGGATAACACAAAAGAAAAGGACAGGGTTCGTTTTCAGTGTAACATTTGGTTCTGCAGTCCAACCCAATACTTCATTCCATAGATCTTTCGTCTTATTTCAACCTTTGCTTCCACCAAAAAATGCTATCCGACCATGCTTTCTGTATTTTTCTCGTATAACCTCTCAGTGCATTTCTTCAAATTCATCGCAACTCATTCTCTTATATAGTCTACCCCTTCTTAAGCTAACTTAAATCTACTGAGCTCAGATGCTAAACTAAGGGACGAGGCAATTCAGCAGCACAAAACAATTAACAAGAACAGCAATGACAAAAATATTCAAATTGGCAAAGTAAGCAACAATATTACAACTAATATGCAATGAGCAGCAAACAAGAAAAATAAATCAGTAATAAACTGGCTTAGCAGAGTAACACAAAGTCAAATTCAGTAACACTATGCCTGGCAAACAGCAGTAGAAGCAAATTATACCTAACCATGACATAGCTCAAGCATAAAAAATATTACACTAAAGACTACAATGCAGATAAGGGAAATGTATATTCACATATTAATGTCTATGTAATTAAAGTGGTGCACCACAACTTATTCTACGAAAAATATTACCAAGTAGTTGAAAAGAAAATTATGTATGCAGTTCCTGTGAAGGGAAATGTGTTTTTGTGCTCCTTCGTTTTTTTTTTAAGTACATCAAAGTTATTCTTTACTGGGTCTGTAGGCATAAAATATTTTATTAGTACATCTATAAAATTTTATTTTAACCAATGCTGCAGGGCAGCTAGAAACTAGATATTAAACATCATCATCATCATCATTTAAGACTGATTATGCCTTTCAGCGTTCAGTCTGGAGCATAGCCCCCCTTATACAGTTCCTCCATGATCCCCTATTCAGTGCTAACATTGGTGCCTCTTCTGATGTTAAACCTATTACTTCAAAATCATTCTTAACCGAATCCAGGTACCTTCTCCTCGGTCTGCCCCGACTCCTGCTACCCTCTACAGCTGAATCCATGAGTGTCTTGGGTAACCTTGCTTCTCCCATGTGTGTAACATGACCCCACCATCTAAGCCCTGACTGCTACATCTATAGAGTTCATTCCCAGTATTTCTTTGATTTCCTCATTGTGCACACCCTCCTGCCATTGTTCCCATCTACTAGTACCTGCAATCATCCTAGCTACTTTCATATCCATAACCTCAACCTTGTTGATAAGGTAACCTGAATCCACCCAGCTTTCGCTCCCAGACAACAAAGTTGGTCGAAAGATTGAATGGTGCACAGATAACTTAGTCTTGGTACTGACTTCCTTCTTGCAGAAGAGAGTAGATCGTAGCTGAGCGCTCACTGCATTAGCTTTGCTACACCTCGCTTCCAGTTCTTTCACTATGTTGCCATCCTATGAGAATATGCATCCTAAGTACTTGAAACCGTCCACCTGTTCTAACTTTGTTCCTCCTATTTGGCACTCAATCCGTTTATATTTCTTTCCCACTGACATTACTTTCGTTTTGGAGATGCTAATCTTCATACCATAGTCCTTACATTTCTGATCTAGCTCTGAAATATTACTTTGCAAACTTTCAATCGAATCTGCCATCACAACTAAGTCATCCGCATATGCAAGACTGCTTATTTTGTGTTCACATATCTTAATCTCACCCAGCCAGTCCATTGTTTTCAACATATGATCCATAAATAATATGAACAACAGTGGAGACAGGTTGCAGCCTTGTCTTACCCCTGAAACTACTCTGAACCATGAACTCAATTTACCGTCAACTCTAACTGCTGCCTGACTATCCATGTAAAGACCTTTAATTGCTTGCAAAAGTTTGCCTCCTATTCCATAATCTTGTAGAACTGACAAAACGTCCTCCTAGGAACCCGGTCATATGCCTTTTCTAGATCTATAAAGCATAGATATAATTCCCTGTTCCACTCATAACACTTCTCCATTATTTGCCGTAAGCTAAAGATCTGGACCTGACAACCTCTAAGAGGCCTAAACCCACACTGATTTTCATCCAATTGCTCCTCAACTAATACTCGCACTTTCCTTTCAACAATACCTGAGAAGATTTTACCCACAACCCTGATTAAAGAGATACCTCTGTAGTTGTTACAATCTTTTCTGTTTCCATGTTTAAAGATTGGTGTGATTACTGCTTTTGTCCAGTCTGATGGAACCTGTCCCGACTCCCAGGCCATTTCAATTATCCTGTGTAGCCATTGAAGACCTGACATTCCACTGTATTTGATGAGTTCCGACTTAATTTCATCCACCCCAGCCGCTTTATTGCACTGCAATCTATTGACCATTTTTTCCACTTCCTCCAATGTGATCCTATTTCCATCATCATTCCTATCCCATTCTACCTCGAAATCTGAAACATTACTGATCGCATTTTCACCTACATTGAGCAACTCTTCAAAATATTCCCTCCATCTGCCCAAGGCATCCACAGGATTCACCAGCAGTTTTCCTGACCTGTCCAAAATACTTTTCATTTCCTTCTTACCTCCCTTTCGAAGACTGCTAATTACACTCCATAATGGTTTTCCAGCAGCTTGACCCATAGTCTCCAACCTGTTTCCAAAGTCTTCCCACGATTTCTTCTTGGATGCTGCAATTATCTGTTTGGCTTTGTTTCTTTCTTCAACATAACTTTCTCTGTCTACCTGACTTCTAGTATGTAGCCATTTTTGATACGCCTTCTTTTGCCTTTTACAGGCTGCCTTGACTGTATCATTCCACCAAGCTGTTTGCTTCATCCTACTTTTACACACTACTATTCCAAGACATTCTTTAGCCACTTCTATACTGTGTCCCTGTACCTTGTCCATTCCTTTTCCAATAACTGTAATTGACTACATTCAACTAACCGGTACCTCTCTGAGATCGCTGTTATGTACTTGTGCCTGATTTCCTTATCCTGAAGTTTCTCCACTCTTATCCTCCTACATATGGACCTGACCTCCTGCACTTTCGGCCTCACAAACCCAATTTCACTGCAGATTAAATAATGATCAGTGTCATCAAAGAATCCCCTGAATACACGTGTGTCCCTCACAGCTCTCCTGAATTCCTGATCTGTTATTATATAGTCAATGATAGATCTGGTTCCCCTGCCTTCCCAAGTATACCAGTGAATGTTCTTATGTTTAAAAAAGGAGTTTGTGATTACTAAGCCCATACTGGCACAGAAATCCAAGAGTTGTTTCCCATTCCTGTTGGCCTCCATATCCTCTCCAAATTTACCCATAACCTTTTCATACCCTTCTGTTCGATTTCCAATCCTGGCGGTAAATCACCCATGAGCAGAACACTGTCCTTGTCCTTTACTCTAACAACTACATCACTGAGTGCCTCATAAAAACTATACATCTTATCTTGATCTGTCCCTTCACAATGCGAATATACTGACACAATCCTAATTTTCTTGCTAGACACTGTCAAATCTATCCACATCAGTCGTTCGTTTACATACCTTATTGCAACTACGCTGGGTTCCATTTCTTTCCTGATGTAAGCCCTACACCCCATTGTGCTATTCCTGCTTTGACTCCTGACAGATAGACCTTGTATTCTCCCACTTCCTCTTCTTTCTCACCCCTTACCCGAATGTCTCTAACAGCTAAAACGTCCAGCCCCATCTTACTTGCAGCCTCTGCCAGCTCTACCTTCTTCCCAGAGTAGCCCCCATTGATATTAATAGCTCCCCATCTCATTACCATTTGTTGGCCAAGTCGTATCTTAGGAGTCCCTGGTTTGTCAGTTAGAGGTGGGACTTCGTCACCTCCAGAGGTCCGAGGCATTTTGCTCTGATTGTTGCCAGCCTCATATTTAAAGTACCAGGGAAGCAGGTTGCTAGCCTTACTTGCCCCGAGTCCCAATGGGTTTTACCCCTAACGGCTGAGGGACTAACCGGTGGATTTGGTAGTGTTTGCTGTATGAGCACAAAGGTGACCACGACTCAGAATATGTCTGAGATGCCCAGCCTTATTCCAGAGTAACTGGTATCCCGACTGTCGGGACCACTTACTTGGCCACTCATACGTTGCCTGTGGTTCATGAACTAGGACATGACTACAGGAACCCACACCATATTAAACAAAATGAGTAAATAAATACATAAAGCAAGCCACGTAGCATTTCTCTCAACTAGTAAGACAATAGCCGTGAAATGTTTCTCATCGTCTCATTAGCCATTTTAGTAAATATCATAAATTAAGAGCTCCACAGTATTATCATGTTTTCAAGTTTGAGGGTGTCGTATTTACGATGCTTTCTACAAAGGAATGTCAATAGCGAGGATAATGGCCTGCCTTTTTTTTTCTACCTGTGTCTCTCGAAAGGCACACCCTAATGGCTTTTTCTCCAGGCGTCTGACACAGCTGGGTGCCCACGACGCATTACGTGCAGGTGGTCACTTAACTTTCTTACGGAAATATTTACGACAGCAGTTTCCGCTACAGTGACAGTCTCATATAAAAATATTTCACAGGTCAAGAATTAGCATTACAGATCTGTAGAAACAAAATCCTATAAATATAACAGTGTCCAATAAATTGTCGCCGGCATTGTGATACATTCACGCATTTACACACATTTCATAACTCTTAAAGTACGATTCTTGGTTTCCAACATCCTTTATCACAAGTCAGAGTCCCTAACCACTACTCATTATTCCTTACCTTATTACACATATACATATTCATCGACACTTCTTCAATATTTGATCATTAATAAATACGTAGCATAATAAACTGTCCTCAACAGCACAATACACATCGTCGTCGTAATAATAACATCATAACACCTCAGTCAAATCTCAAAAACGTCGTAGCTTTCTGCAATAATTTCAAAACCTAAAAAAAAAATTCTCTGCTCATGTCGAAAGTGTCATCTGCCTCAAACGTACTTTAAAAATCGTGATCCCATACCAAATATACATTCAAAGCTCTCATAATATCACAATGGGTCCGAAAAAATATGAACAGTTCACAAAGTACAGACAAAATACAGTTTCATAAGTGTGAAGTTACCCAACTGTGTAATTGCGTAAACATGTGGCACTGATGTAGTAAAAAAAATGTTTATCTCTCAGTTAAATATCAGAGAGCTGTGTAATTATGTGTTAGAGAAATATGGTACCGATGTGTAATGTTGTATAAGCAAGTACCATATTAGCTAGGGCTCCTTGTGCTTGCCAAACACATGATACACAAAGTAAGCGTGTACCCCCCTGAGAGTTAATGTAATTATAAACACAGGTGTTACAGATTACAGCAATGGAATGAAATGTATAACGGAAAACCTTTGTAGCACTGTACTTCAAATATCTTTAAAAATAAATGTTTTAAGTACAAAATTAATCACTCAAATACGTGTACTGTAGCGGTAAACTGTGCGTCTTCTTGTAAGATAATCTCTGTGGAAGTGTCGTAGTTATCGTCCTCCAAAAGCAAAGTTCTGCAGAAGTCAATGATGTACTTACCTCATGATAAACAAAAGTGAAATGCATTGCATATAGATATCTTACTTATTACGCTTATTGCCGTGATGAAGAAAGTACTGTGCTGTAACGTATTGTTGTGCTACGGAAAAGGCTGTGTCATTGTAGCTATACCACAAAAGTTACTACTAAAACATGTTTTACTTTCCAGAATAATACAGAAAAACTGTGCAGATATGAAACAGAAACACCGCAATAGCAACATTGTAAATTGTCACTCATTAGTAGCGTCGTGATAAAATCGTGTAGCTGTCACATAAACTAACCACTGTCTCATCTGGTATCTCACAGAAAGTACTTTGAATCCAGAATGTATTTTCAAGTAAACCAAAATGTTGCATTAAAATCTCATTGGTAGTATATGTTCTAAGTATGTAAGCCTGATAGTCGTTACGTAATCATGCAACTAACAAGCAAGAATGTACACACACAATAACACTGTGACGTCTATTCACTATAACAATGCATTCGTAATTTCTGTTTAAGTAAGTTCTCTTGGTTCTTGATTTGATATTTAACTTCCCACATTGTTGCATGGTAACAGTTTCTAAAGCATACTAGTAACGTGAAGTGAAACGTTTCATAGCAAAGACTAAATTAAAAAACAGTTTATCTCTCAATAAACGGTTTTACATGTGAGATGTGGTGTAACACTTTGCTCTTCTCAGTACGCAGAGTTTCAACTTGAATGCAATTATCATGCGGTATTCGTCCGTAAAGATTACTGGAATTTTGCTCAAGGTTAGCATCTATATTATTTTTCTCTGAGCCAGCCGGCGCATGCGGCAGCCTGCGGTGCGAGTCATTGTCTGTTCCTTTGTTGGCGCGCGTCGTTATTCGGATTTGGAGACCTAACTTCTACAAATTCGCTGTGACGAGAGGGCCCTGCCCTGTTTAAATCCCACCAGTTCTGATGCATTTCAGGTCTGTCGTTACGATCATATCGTCTGTCGTCATGTCGGTAGATTCCATAGTTTCTCTCTTGTCTGTCACGTGGTGGAGAATTTCTCCCTGAGTCGTAACTGCGCGCTGGACCGTTGTGTCTAAAGTGGTTCTGTCTCCCTTGATAATAATTACAGGGTGATTCAAAAAGAATACCACAACTTTAAAAATGTGTATTTAATGAAAGAAACATAATATAACCTTCTGTTATACATCATTACAAAGAGTATTTAAAAAAGTTTTTTTTCACTCAAAAACAAGTTCAGAGACGTTCAATATGGCCCCCTCCAGACACTCGAGCAATATCAACCCGATACTCCAACTCGTTCCACACTCTCTGTAGCATATCAGGCCTAACAGTTTGGATAGCTGCTGTTATTTCTCGTTTCAAATCATCAATGGTGGCTGGGAGAGGTGGCCGAAACACCATATCCTTAACATACCCCCATAAGAAAAAATCGCAGTGGGCAATATCAGGGCTTCTTGGAGGCCAGTGATGAAGTGCTCTGTCACGGGCTGCCTGGCGGCCGATCCATCGCCTCGGGTAGTTGACGTTCAGGTAGTTACAGACAGATAAGTGTCAATGTGGTGGCGCTCCATCCTGCTGAAATATGAATTGTTGTGCTTCTTGTTCGAGCTGAGGGAACAGCCAATTCTCTAACATCTCCAGATACTGTAGTCCAGTTACAGTAGCACCTTCAAAGAAAAAGGGACCAAAAACTTTATTGGCTGAAATGGCACAGAAAACGTTCACCTTAGGCGAGTCACGTTCATACTGAGTTGTTCCCCGCGGATTCTCAGTGCCCCATATACAGACATTGTGACGGTTGACTTTCCCGTTAGTGTGGAAAGTTGCTTCATCACTAAACACAATCTTTGAAACGAAAGATTCATCTGTTTCCATTAGAGCAAGGATAAAATCACAGAAATCGATTCTTTTAATCTTATCAGCTGCAGACAGTGCTTGAACCAATTTCAGACGATAAGGTTTCATAACTAACCTTTTTCGTAGGACTCTCCATACAGTTGATTGCGGAATTGCAGCACTCTGCTAGGTCTGCGAGTCGATTTTCCTGGGCTGCGAGCAAATGCTTGCTGGATGCGTGCTACATTTTCATCACTCGTTCTCGGCCGTCCAGAACTTTTCCCTTTGCACAAACACCCATTCTCTGTAAACTGTTTCTACCAACGTTTAATACACCACCTATCAGGAGGTTTAACACCATACTTCATTCGAAATGCACGCTGAACAACTGTCGTCGATTCACTTCTGCCGGACTCAATAAAACAAAAAGGTTTCTGTTGAGCGGTCGCCATCTTACCATCAACTGTCGCTGACGCCTAGTCAACAGCGCCTCAAGCAAACAAATGTACAACTAAATGAAACTTTATAGCTCCCTTAATTCGCCGACAGATAGTGCTTAGCTCTGCCTTTTGTCGTTGCAGAGTTTTAAATTCCTAAAGTTGTGGTATTCTTTTTGAATCGCCCTGTATTTTGGTCCCCATATTGTCTGTTTCCCTGATTGTCTCTGTGATAGTCATTACCGCGGAGAGGTGATCCTTCCCTGTAATTATTAATACTCTGCCAATGGTTGTCATACGGGTGGTGTCAGTTTTGGTCACGATTTACGTTGTAAGAACAGCCTTATCGTGTCCATTTATTATTTCTGTCATCGCAGAGTTGTGACAGATGTGACTTGTAATTGTTCTACTCCTGTTTTCGCGTTCCGCGATTGTCAGTGTCAATTTCCAGTTCTTGTAACAGTCCCTAAAAAGTTTCAATGTCGTCTTTGCAACGTCCTGCTAAAATAATATGTCGTAAATGTTCAGGCAGTTTGATTAAGCAAATGTGGATGAGTTCTGAGGGGCTGTATGGGTTTGAAGGATACTGATTCTTATGCAACATGTCTTCAAAATATTTCATAAGACTGGAAAATTCAGATTGTTCGAAACGTTTCATCATTATGATGCTATGTTTTACTCGGTCTTGCGTAGCTTGAGACCAATACGCTGAGAGGAAGGCATGATAAAATTCTCCTTCACTGTGACAATCGTGAATGACCGATTGCATTCTTATAGCTGGTTCATTCTCCAAGTAGCCACACATAAATTCTAACCTGTGCTCCAATGACCAGTTGGGAGGGAAACAATGAGAGAATTGATGGAGCCACGCTTGTGGATGAATGTCGTTGGCAGAATTCTTAAACGTTTTGAATTTACGTGTAGTAATGAACAGCTTATAGTCAAAATCATCGTGTCGGCGAGTAGCATATCGGTCATTGTTACGTCGTGTCGGCGGTTCCATCTCAAAATTCGGTGTACCTTGCCATTTCTTTCATAATTTCCGAAGTGCCCTGAGTTATTATTTTGTGGCTGTTCCGTATTTCTATGTCCCTCTTCCCGTATTGGAGCGCGAGTGGCCTCTGAAATACGTAATTCTTGTATTACCTGTGTCAGCTGATCTTGTACTTCCCGGATTTCTCTTTGGTGTTGCGTATTAATTTGATTCTGATTTTGTTTGAATTTCCTAATTTGTTCATACTCTTCTGTGTCAGTAAAGGCTACAGGTCTTGTGTCATTCAGATCATCATCTACCTTTGTAGATAAGTTAGTGACCTGATCCGAAAGTTCAGCTACTTTCTCCGATAGTGAACACATTTCCTCAGTGTGTTTTTCTGAACCAAGTTTCAGAGTGTCCATTTGTGTTGAAATCGAATCTACTGTGTCCTTTAAGTTTTCCTGAGTTTTTGCAAGTTACGTAACCAAATCGGTAGATGCAACTGAGTCAATTTTAGCCCACAAGGTCTCATGATTTTCATGAACAATGGTTTGCAGTTCTTTTATGGCTGCTTCGTGATTCTGTAATGCATTTTCATGCCGCGAAAAAATAGGTTGAAAATGCTCACAAATTTGTGTTTTTACGTCATTACAGACCTTTTGACATTTCGATTCAATGTTATGTAACTCAGTAGTTAAATCTTCACGTGTCTGTTCAAGTGTGGTGTCTAACTTCCGAAGATTTTGTTCTATAGTGTCTAACTTTTGAAGCTTTTGCAGTCTTTGTCTCTGATTTTGTTCCATTGTGTCTAACTTTTTAAGCTTTTGCTGTGTTTGGCTCTGATTTTGTTCCATTGTGTCTACCTTTTGAAGATTCTGTTCCATTGTGTCTAACTTTTGAAGATTCTGTCCCATTTGTTGCATTAATTGTAATAACAATGCATCAGTGTCTGGAATCTGTTCCTCTACGCTTTTCGGCAGTGCATTTGCACCAGCAACATTCACATTTTGACAAGGAGAAAATGTGTCTTGACTTATTTGAGAGAACAGTGAGGACACAAAACCTGAATCTACAGTATTTGCAAAATTGTGTCCTATCATTTCGAATTCCTGAGGCGAGCTATTGCCGAGCGATTGACCGATAATGCTTCCCTGTTCACTAATTGTTTCACTGCCTACGCCATTGTTTGCCGCCCGCTCCATTTCCCTATGCACAATTACCAAATTACTATGTCGAACATTAGTTAATTCATTACATGGTGGCGCTAACACACTACTTTCGTCTTCACTGTCATTTCCCAGTTTACTTTGAAGCCTAGTATTACGTTTTTCACACGCCATTATTGTCACAATATTTCACACGACAACACAGAAAAGCACAATTTGAAGAGCAAAAATAAAAGAACATAGCACTGAAAATAATATCTAGTTAATTGCAAGCGCAGCTGCGAAATACTTGGTGCAAATCTAAATGCATGCCACAACTGTGTGCAACAATGAAAAACTACAACTACAAAGGAAATTATCTCTATAATTACGCGCTAGCAATAAACAATAGCTACACTAATTACACAAACTACAAGAAAAAATCAGAAGATTCCAGTGAGGTATCCTCGGCTAAGGGTCGACATATGAAACGTCCCCTTAGAAAACTTTATACAGGACTGTGCTTAAACTGACACAGAATGTTTTTAGCGCAACGCAATCTGACTTTCAAAAATCCCTACAAAAGAATGGCCCTGACTAACATTAACCTATACCTTTCACAGATCACTTACCTCACAAATATCTTCATTACTCGAACTACTGCAATACAGCGAGCGCCACTACTGCGAGCTAAATAAAAGATTCAAACTACGGCAGGCACTAACTACTGACAGGCATAGTTAGCAACTGAAAGATGTTAATAGAGAACAAACAATGTAGTTACCTTAACAGTCATAATATATATTAGTTCATGACATCCAGTGTTACAAATTTCAAAACTCCGCCATCTCTCTCCCCACATCCACCACTGCTGGCGGCTCACCTCCAACTGCGCAACGCTACGCGCTGTTTACATCCAGCTGCCGCTGCCCAACACTACAGTGGCAGACAACAATGCAAACTAGCCACAGACTGCACACAGCACAGCCAGTGATTTTCATACCGAGCGCTACGTAACGCTGCCGATAAGAAAACATAAACAGACTACTTACAAACGAAGTACAGTCTTGTTCCAAAGAATCCGAACGACATGGATTGCATTTCACCTGATTACCATGCAACCCACATAACGCAGCCGTCTAAAAGGTCCTCTAGTCGCTCCTTGATTCAGTCGTTTGACTATTGAAAATGGTTCCAACAAGTCATCACTAGAAAACACTGCTCTGTATAGCAATAACTCAGAACGGAAAGTAATACCACGATACCAAAAATATCAGGGAACACCTCATCACATATAAGACTGTCCTTAAGGCTTGTAAGCTATCATTTATTGCAATAACTGACATACCTGAAATGTTAGCACTCTCATTATTACGTCAGATAGGTAATGCACGTAGTAAGTTCGTCGTATTCATGATTTCCTCTTCAAAGTAACATACCATACTTGTTATTTAACACAAAATGTCATTAAAAATTTACGTTATTCACGAACAGCTAGTAGAGAATGTGTATGAACTTCAAATGACACGACGAACCGCCTCGTTCTGTATATGGATTCAAACGCAGGTCATGGAAACTAAGATTTCGTGACTGACGAAAATTAACAGTCATTCCTGTCTAGGCATAACGAGAGTGATATACCTCGATTTTAGACAGTATCAGTTACCAAATATCAACTTTAAATTACATAACGTAAACATTTTTAACTGACGCGAATTCCTACCCAGCATCTACTGCCCTGTTAACGAACTACGAGAGATGTTAAATACTGCTTCTTCACAAGTAACTTACTTTAAATGCAGTGAGGTAAAGCTTTGTGTTGGACAGGGATTCGAACCCAGAGTCTAATCGGATTGTTATCGAAGCACAATCAACTTTGACATTTCGGATTTTCACGGCAGTAGCTAGATGTATTAAGTGAAATGACGAGACGAAACACTAATTATTCCTTCCCAGGACTCCAACCCGGCACGTATCGCTGTTATATTCTAGAGAAAAGGAACGTTAAGTATGGGATTCTTACACCAGCAGCGACATGTGACCATATTTGAACTAGAAATAATATGACGAAGTGTTCAGTGCTGACTGAGATTCGAACCCCAAACATATCGTTGTTGACTCCACACAAAGAGACGACACTTACCGAGTTTTCCTCCCCCAGCAGCTCGGAATAACATCCTTGAACTTACAGTGATCTCGCAAATAATAGTTCTATGCCTCACTGGAAGTCAAATACGTCAGATATCGTTAGTGTTGACAACGAATGAAAATGCATTAAAAACCAAAACTATTATCCACCAGCAGGTAGGTATTCTCATGCTAGAGCTTGATAATACATAGTGAAAAGTTTAGTGTTGGACCTGGATTCCAACCCATTCGTGCGCAATATGTGGAGATGTGGACGAATCTACAGTTTTGAACAAACAACAAGTTGCAGTCGAACTGTATTGTCACGAAGGGATCAAATTCCTCGTTAAGGGGGGTCTGAGTAGCATTCCCAGTTCAGAAACAATTTTATCGACATAGATAAGCTCAAATAAAAGACGGAATAAGTGTCCTGTGACCATACACAGGGTTTGTTTCGTCACTAGAAATAAATAACTAGTATAAGAAGCGTTACTGGTGATAGAGGTTCTACATGTCGCCACTCCTTACTTTATTGTGGTTCCACCTAACGTCTACTTGGTAGAGGGGGAATATCATGTTTAATGTGATTTTCAGACCACAATGCCATTATACCTTCTTCACTTGGCGTAACCAGAAGAGAACAGAATCTGCCTCTCCTTATCAAAAAACATCGGCAGAAGTTGGAATCGAACCGAGACCATCATCATATGAAACCACCATCAGTCCAACACACCCTCCTCTCTACGACTCATTTCTCTACCATAGCTCCGTTGCGGCACACAAGATGAGAATTCTGACACACAGGCTCCCTGTAGTGGTTTGCAGGATGTTCAGTACATTCATTTCCTTGGTCTACCGAATCGCCATGAACTAGCTGCCTTGGCTACCCAGTGCATATATTCGACTCTGTTTTGTAACCGCCGAAATATAATAACGTAACAGCCACCTTTACAGAACTGCCAACAGTGGAGGATGCAGAAATTGAAATAGGAAGAGTTCCTTTCAATTTGTGCTACTCTATTGCGCTATCTGTTTGTTGAAACTATCGTGCAGTGCAAAAGAAATGTTGTAACTGTCTGCCTCTCAGAAGTCTAGATCCGGCCATATGCATTATCTCACAGCACTGTGGAATGCCGAAGCTCTGGAGGATCAGTTGTTCACTTCCAGAGGTGCTGTAGGTACATCACAGCTAGTCGCGTAACGGTAAGTGTTGCGCACTGTTGATAAGGCGTCGCGTGTTCTATCACATTCGCTTCTACATTTTTTTGAAATGCAATTCTGCTGTCTGCTGAAGTTAACAATTTAATGGAACTTTGAACATAATTCTCTTCACTTCTCAACCCAAAATAGTCGCATGTGGAAAAAAAGGCTACCTTCTGCGTCATTTTGTTCTTTCCAGGTTTAATAGACGGCCAGACAGCAGATGCGCTCGAAGCTTTTGTATTATGTATGGGGAGAGTGCATCGTTCCAAAATAGTTAGAAAAGTATTTTCAACATTAGCTGTCGTCTGGTAGTGGCATTTTATTCTTCTCCAAACCTTGTTTGACACCTTTAATTCAGAACAAAGTTTCTACATGCATGGAATCAATAAACTGCATGTGCATTGTCAGACTGTTCCAGATAACATCAGAGAATTCGCATATATCGTTGATGATTAATTTCTCTCTCATGTTTAGTATTGTTTTAACAACACTAAAAGAAACGTTACGATAACTGTGCACTGTATTGTAAGAAATGAAATAAAAATACCCACGTTAACCTTACGACGAAAGTAAATATGTTTTAACAATGCTGAGTATCTGTACACAAGTGTGCCTCTATCTGCACGAATTAGTAAAACACTACTCACATAGATTTCGATTGGGTCTGTGTTTAAATGGTATGCTGTGTCATACTCAACAGGTACGTAAACGTGGAATTTCATAAATAAAGTTACGTATTCCTAGAAACCCAAAATATGCTTGTCAGCAGGGGGAAAAGGCATTACCTGTTGTGCAGAATTGTAAGTTTTTCACCATTGCACTATGAGCTGAAAGTATTTTCTTAAGATTTGCTTATCGATGTTTGATCAAACTGCTTGCAGCTCTTACACAGAAGGGATTAAAACATTACATTCATAAGGGCAGGAACCGCAAACCATAACAGTCGCGTTTCCACAGGTTAGCACGTCTACACAGAGCTAACGGATAGATATGGTTGGCGCCTGCCTCTTACGAGGCCAATGGTGGCTAGAACTCGTAAACCGCTATTTACAGGGCGAGATTAGTTGCGATCGCCAAGTTCAATGACTTTGCTGTGCTGAAAGCGGTAAATTTACAATCTTTTGTTACACCTCAATCGATGACAACTCAGGCTGTTCAATGAAAATGACACGAGAAATCAAGTGAACTTTGAGGCTTAATTCCGTGCAGACCAGGAAGTAACTCGTCGATCACAGAGTTGCCAAACATACCTTGCGTTGTTGCCAAATCTTAGTTACATTACCTGTAGGAAGGAGACGAACTGATGTGATCCTACAGCGGGCTGGGTAATGACCATAACTGGCGCCTCAAAGACACGGCTGCTACGGCCTGGAATACGTAATGCGTCTGATTCGCATTTCTGTAACTAGGTTTAGGGACTGGAGCTTAGTTACTAATAATACTCAGAACTGACTGCTACTAAGCATCATAAATCAGTAACTCTCATAGTTGTATTTATATTTCTTTCGTAACTGTACTCAAAAGTAAGAAACTCATTCACGGACGTTTTCGTGCCTCGCCGACAGTCGAGCACAACAAACAAATAAAAATAAAAAGAGAATGTGTGTGTGTGTGTGTGTGTGTGTGTGTGAGAGAGAGAGAGAGAGAGAGAGAGAGAGAGAGAGAGAGAGACAGAGAGAGTGAGGGGGGGGGGGGGGGAGAGAGAGAGAGAGGGTAAAAAATGGTTGTAAGGAAATTGAATACTGTTATGTAAAGAAATCTTTCATTAAAATGACTCGTTCCACATCATTACGAAATGTCGCATTCATGATCTATGGAACAAGTATTAATCTAATCTAATCTAATCATATCATATTGCTGACTATCCATCAAGAGTCATGAAGTACCGAAATTTTCGCCAATATCAGTAACCAAATCTAATCATGAAAATAAAAGGGACTCCTATCAAGACCCTTTCATCCCTGTTAACTAACCATCAAAGAAGTCTGATATACCTCAATTCAGAAGTAACGAAGTGTGTATGAATTTAAAGATGAAGCGCATGATGTGAAGTTCTGCGACGGAGATACGGACCCAAGACGTAATCGGATTGTTTACTAAGTGATATCAAATGTTACGTATCGGTTTTTCTTGCCAGCTGCTAGGTGTTTAATCTAAAATAAGGACACAAATTTTTGTGGCTCAGCGACAATCGAACAGCACTCCTATCGTTCATCTTTATTGTCAACGAATATTGCTTAAGTATCAATTGCTTACTCACCAACAGTAAGATGTGTGCGTGTTTGTCCAGAAATTGTTGGCAACATGAACAGACATTAAAAATGCACGTTAATTTTCACTAGCAGGCCGGTGTGCACGTGATAGGGATTGAAATGAAATTATGAATATTTTTGTACTAGATCAGGATTCGGACCCACATATTTACCTTTGGAGGAGACCTAGAGAAGACTGCAATCTTGGAAAAAGGAATGAAATGATTGAACTATACTGTTCCGAGAGATTCAGATCCTCGAAAGAGGAGATACGAATTCGAATCACAGTCCAGCACCAAACTTTCAACGTCTCTAGTTCAATCAAGTACAAGGAAAATAAGAGCCCTGTTCCTTCAGACGGCTATTAGTTCATCAAACAAAATAAAATTTTCTAATGTAAGTAAGTTTACTGGTGACAGTATTTCTGTTTACCCTGACCTCCACCTATGTCATTTTCCAACGTAAACCGGCTCTGCCCAGTTTGGAATGAAGGAACGTGATGTTTAATGCGGACTCTGGATTATAGCAGCTTTCTCTTGAGGCTACCAGAGGTAAAGTAAATCTGTTTGTGCCTTTTAAAAGTAAATGCCTGAACCCACGCATTGCACTTGTGATAGTTTGTTCCACCAGACCATTGTGGCCACATTTCCCAGCCCCAGGAGTGTGCTGTAATGGATGATGTGCTTTTACTGAACTATTCATGGTGGAAAAAAACGCGAGTCTATTAAATGGTTAAGTAGAAGCAAGCTTCTGACATGGAGATTATGCTATTCTCATGTCAGCAGGATGTAAAGACTCTTCTAGGCGTCATAGCCTCGATTTGAAGCCATTTTGAAATTTTCACTAATTCAGGAAATTTCTTAGTTCGAGAAAATCCACTGTGAAGTGTGAAGTTACTGGATAATTGGATTATCACCGTCATTATTACTTTCATTTTCTTTATACCGCTGCTGGAACACATGTGCTTGAGGATCATTTAAGTCCTTTTGGTCATTATAGAAGTAGTTGCCCAAGAACAAGTTCTTTCCCTGCCTACGGAATCCTTCTCATGTTAATATCAAACATCAGCAATTACTTGCAGATTACGTTAAAACTAAAGTAATTGATGAAGACGTTGCTTGATAACGAAAACGCACTGCCTTTCTTCATTTACTTGCGCCTACAAATGGCTGTCGAATACTGCCAAACCAAAAGCCAAGGGGTCTTACTGCCTTCCAATATACGTCGCTGTCGGCTCTTCCATATGATTTGCTCAACGTGACCTGTTTCAAGTTGTGAATGATAGACAATGTTTTAGAAAATCAATTGTTTTCCTTTGCAATAAACAGAAAGATTTTCATTCTAAGCTATCCAAGTCCAATATTTTCGCAATATTAGTTCTAATTTAATATTCGCTTCCATAATGTAAGGAAAGTATTTCACTATTGCAAAACCCGCATCCGACTCACTGTCCTTACACTTAGTCGCTGGCCATAAATTCTAGCTCAAAGTGACGCCAGTTTAAGTAACCTAATGCAGCGAAGACTGTTTGCCAGTGCTCTTTCTCACCGGAAAATATGCAATTCACTCATTGGGCTCCATAAGTACACTGTAACAGTAATTTCTGTGTGTACGCAATGCATACGGATTGTAGAATTTAGTGGTGTTCTCTCTTCCACATCTGTGTACAATATGCCTGACCTAAACGGGCCCTTTATCATTACAGGTCCTGGGCGGTGCTACATCATATTGACAACAGTAATGTGATTATACTGACAACCTCATTGTTCGTTTTACCCGATTTTGTAATCATTTAAGTAAAACAACATGACCTTCGAGCGGGAGACATTTCGTCCCCCGTTTCCTTCTGTGAAATTTGTCAGTAAGCTTTTAGCCTTAGAACCAGCGACATGCGGCAGAGTACGGCTGGTAAACGATTTACAAACCACGATTTAGTGCCGTTAACACGATTTCTTTAAACACTGGCGTAGCTGAAGGAATTTTGTTTCTTCTTAAATCGTCTTATGCAGCAACGTTCACAGATATCTCAAATAGGAAAAGCTCTTTATCCAGGTACGAAGGTTGTAAAACAAACTTCCCACAGTTTGTGTCAGGTTGGTCTTTTCGTCTGATAGCACTGCGTAAGTATTTTGTGTAAGAGGTATTAAAGTAGTGTTCCTGTAGCTGTGGGAGTCATTGGTAGAAAACGAGTTTCACACCAATGGGTACAGTACTGATAAATATTCAAAACGATTATCAACCTAAGTCTGCGTTCATCCACAAACTGAGGCGTATTTGTAATATTGAAGCTAGACTAGGTCTTCCTTGAGTGGGCACTGGAAGGCGTTTACACACACGTATACGAGGGTAATCCCAATGGTAAGGTCTCCTAAGGGACACGCAAGTGCCAACGCATGCACAAACGAGAGATCGTTAAATTTAATAGCAAGCAGATACCACAGTGTAGGCTCCATGGTGCCAAGGTGATAAAGAGCAAGACTATGGATACGAAGGTCTCATGTTCGATCCCTCACCAGTCCCACGATTTTTATGTGCCGTTTTACACATATTTCCCCTGGGGCATTGTTTGTTGATATGAAAAATGCCGAGTTGCACTGTGGTCCGAAAGTCACGTAAAACTGTAGGTTCCCCTATTAACTGGCTAGGTAAGTCAACTCAAAGGTCGGATGAATGCAACAGCATACCACCTCCAACAAGACCGTGCCTATTAAAGCACTGTGGTGTTCAAACCACTACTGCGACTGATGACTGCTTTACTTTCTATGGGTTCCAAAACTAATGATCTTCGGGTTATTAACATTTTTGTGTTTTCATGCTGTAGCTTTGATACCAGTAAGCGTAAGTAACCGGCCGAGCACTGTCACCGTTCGAGTTGTCAAGGTAGTAGACGACGATGCTGTCGACCCCAGTTACAATTTGGGTCATGGCTATGTTTCAGTCGAAGACCTCTATGGCCCTTTCTGCGTATTTCAAGATATACTTTTATACACTTGGTACGCTTCCAAATTGATATCTGATAGAGATGTATTTAGCAACATGAATGATACATGTTTTCCATGCAATATATCGAACAACACGTCAGTGCAGCGAGATTTCGTTTATGTGTTGCGCACGGTGCAAGAAATATTTGTGTTTTGCTTGCTTCTGTGATAGGTTTCACCCCGCTGAATGCGAGCAAGCTCACGAATAGACTGTCAATAACAGGAATTACGCAATAACACACTTAAAAGTTGTATTTTTCCATTATGTATCCCGATGAAAATAACTGTAAACAGGTTATATGCATACTTGCTTATTATCGAGCTTCTCGATGCTTTCCTCAGAAAATTAAAATAAAAATAAAAAGAAAGAGAGAGAGACAGAGAGAGAAAACAGAAATGTATTTCAAATATCAGCTCAGTGACGCCATTTTCGTCTCGTGATGTAAAGCAAGATTAGTTGATGGGTAATATCTCGTTGTACTAGCGATATGTATGGCTACGGGGTTCTTTGTTTTCTTTCTGCAACAACTAGAACAGAATTCAGTAACAAAGTGGTAAGAACACCTACTCAGCGCCAATTAAACACTCAGCCATTATTGGTTATTTTGTTAATCGTCTGTAATGCAGTAAACATTCTTGATTATTGATTTGTAATTACTACCGTTGTTATTGTTATTCGTCAACCCACAACAGCTTTCCTATCACTCATTGCCGCCGATGCACGTAACGAATTGGTCAGGATGAATGTAATGTGGGATGTTTCGTCACGGAGAATATACACATTAATCTCGGCGTCTTGTGTCAGCTTAGTATGAAAATCTCAATAAGAAAAGACGACAATAACACCCACCTGTTTCTGTCCACTTAACACCATGATTACAGACAAATTGGCGTCTCACTGTATTTTGATTATAATTCGTTAGCCTTTTTGCGACCTCATTTTAATACCTCGTTGGAGCAGGCATAATATTTTGCTTTTTGAACACCGAACTATAGCACACAAACGTAGTAGATGGAAGGATACAAAGAAAAAATCAGACTCATGGGTGTGGATCCAGTTCATCATAAGAAAACTAAACAAGAGGGAAACATTACGAAAGCAATCAATACGCTAGTTAGTATAAATTATTTGTATAGATCTGAAGATGAAAAAGCGCAGATCTGCACAGTGCCCGCATCTGCACTTTAGTTTCTGTCTCAATGGGCATAACTTTTAGTTTCTTCTCCTCTGAATTATCAAATGAATTGATTATTACGTGGTACAGAATAATTAGGTAACTGTATTTGCCGGCCGGGGTGGTCGAGCGGTTCTAGGCGCTACAGTCTGGCACCGCGCGACCGCCACGGTCGCAGGTTCGAATCCTGCCTCGAGCATGGATGTGTGTGATGTCCTTAGGTTAGTTAGGTTTCAGTAGTTGCAAGTTCCAGGGGACTGATCACCGTAGAAGTTAAGTCCCATAGTGCTCAGAGCCACTTGAACCATTTTTTAAGTCTTTCTTACAGCTTCCATTCGCTCCAACATTTTTCTACATTCTCGTGCAATTCATGAAATTCTACTTGTATGACCACAAGACTGCACATAGATGCAATCGATTTCGAGGTGCAAAGTGTTTTTTATCTTACTTTTCGTGACAGGTTGGCAAAGTTGATTTTCAAAGACTTTTTATTGTACTGAAATAATCTTTTGTAACAAAGTAACAAGGTAAGTGTTTTATTCGTATACATTTTGTGGAAAACTGTAATCGTGATGGAAGATTACACACCTGAGTGTTTGACACAGCTGGTAGGAGAAAACGCTGCATATTAACCAAACCCCGCGGTTCCTCTCCGTATCCTCCTATGACATGAGCTCAGGATTCTCCTCCTATAACGCTACAGAGCTGTTCCTAGCACAGCTGAGAATTGGCAAAATTGTCACAAACATTTGGCAACACTGTGACAGTGCAATCACTTCCGCGTATGGTACTGAACTGACTCGCTAAATTCACTTGATATTCCCTTTCCATTTGAATGACTCGTGGTATATAATCCTCACGTAAACTAAGTCACTGAGACAGAAATTTCAATTTTTTGGCTAAAGATATGCTATTCTTCACATAAGTGACAACTTTTAATATCTTTCACGATGCGTTATGAGGCTGAGCGACCACAGCCATGACGAGAGTGGCGTGCTGGCCGCAGTGTGTCCGTAGCCCCGTGGTACCGCCCGTGTCTGGTGTTCCAACGGCTAAGAAAATCGTCAATTCTAACTGTAGTAGGGGAAGCACGTGCGAGCTTTTTTATGTATTGTTTCATGGAGCTACGAATTCCCTGAAGAAATTCTGTAACAAAATCAGAAGAAAACCTTTACACATCAAATCCTCTTGGCAGCTCGACTCAGTATGTTGTGTTAATGGTCGTAGATCTCGGATTTCTGACTGCCAATCTGCTATACAATACAAGGGTCTCTGAAGAAATTCGAATGGACCGTCAACGATACGAAATTCAATAATTTTCTTCACTTAAGGCTCCCACGCCAGGGATAAGTAAGTATAATGGAAATAAATTGATTAGCAAATCGCAAAGAAATACTTCTAGTTCAAAGTGCAATTGTGAAAAGCTTACAATGTGACACAACAGGTAACGCCCCTTTCCGATGCTGACAAGCAAATTTTGGGTGTCAAGGAATACATAATTTTATTTATAAAATGCCACGTTTGCATACCCGTTGAGTATGAGACAGCATACCATGTAAACACAGACCCAATCGAAATCTAAGTTAATAGTATTTTACTAATCCGTGCAGATAGAGGAACGCTTGTGTACAGATACTCAGTTTTGTTAAAACATACTTACTTTCGTCGTAAGGTTATCGTGGGTAGTTTTATTTCATTCCTTACAATACAGTGCACAGTTTTCGTAACGTTTCTTTTAGTGTTGTTAAAACAATACTAAACATGAGAGAGAAATTAATCATCAATGATATATGCGAATTCTCTGATGTTAGCTATAACAGTCTGACAATGCACATGCAGTTTATTGATTACATGCATGTAGAAAACTTGTTCTGAATTAAAGCTGTCAAACAAGGTCTGGAGAAGAATAAAATGCCACTACCAGACGACAGCTAATGTTGAAAATACTTTTCTGACTATTTTGGAACGATGCACTCTCCCCATACATAACACAAAAGCTTCGAGCGCATCTGCTGTCTGGCCGTCTATTAAACCTGAAAAGAACAAAATGACGCAGAAGGTAGCCTTTTTTCCACATGCGACTATTTTGGGTTGAGAAGTGAAGAGAATTATGTTCAAAGTTCCATTAAATTGTTAACTTCAGCAGACAGCAGAATTGCGTTTAAAAAAAATGTAGTAGCGAATGTGATAGAACACGCGACGCCTTATCAACCTGGCGCAACGCTTACCGTTACGCTACTAGCTGTGATGTACCTACAGCACCTCTGGAAGTGAACAACTGATCCTCCAGAACTTCGGCATTCCACAGTGCTGTGAGATAATGCATATGGCCGGATCGAGACTTCTGCACTGCACGATAGTTTCAACAAACAGATAGCGCAATAGAGTAGCTCAAATGGAAAGGAACACCTCCTAATTAAATTTCTGCATCCTCCACTGTTGGCAGTTCTGTGTAGGTGGCAGTTACGTTATTTTATTTTGGTGTTTACAAAATAGAGTCGAATGTATTCACTGGGTAGACAAGGCAGCTAGTTCATCGCGATTCGGTAGACCAAGGAAATGAATGTACTAAACATCCTGCAAACCACTACAGGGAGCCTGTGTGTCAGAATTCTCATCTTGTGTGCCGTAACGGTGTTACGAATCAGAAATGACTCGTATAGGAGCTGGTATGGTGGTCTGTTGGACTGATGATATTTTCATATGATGATGGTCTCGGTTCAATTCCAACTTCTGCCGATGTTTTTTGACAAGGAGAGGCAGATTCTATTCTCTTCTGGCTACGCCATGTGAAGAAAGTATAATGGAATTGTGGTCTGAAAATCACATTAAACATGATATTCCTTCTCTGCCAAGTAGACGTTAGGTGGAACCACAATAAAGTAAGGAGTGGCGACATGTAGAAACTCTATCACCAGTGCCGGCTCTGTTGCCGTGCGGTTCTAGGCGCGTCAGTCTGGAACCGCGAGACCGCTACGGTTGCAGGTTCGAATCCTGCCTCGGGCATGGATGTGTGTGATGTTCTTAGGTTAGTTAGGTTTAAGTAGTTCTACGTTCTAGGGGACTGATGACCTCAGATGTTAAGTTCCATAGTGCTCAGAGCCATTTGAACCATCTATCACCAGTAACGCTTCTTATACTAGTTATTTATTTCTAGTGACGAAACAAATCCAGCATATGGTCACAGGACACTAATTTCCTCTTTTATTTTAGCTTCCGTACGTCGATAAAATTGTTTCTGAACTGGGAATGCAACTCAGACCGCCCTTAACGCGGAATTTGAGCCCCTCGTGACAATACAGCTCGTCTACACCTTGTTGTTTGCTCAAAACTGCAGATTCCTCAACATCTCCACATATTGCGCATGAATGGGTTGGAATCCTGGCCCAGCACTAAACTTTTCACTATGTATTATCAAGCTCTAGCATGATAACACCTATCTGCTGGTGGGCAATAATTTTGATTTTTAATGAATTTTCATTCGTTGTCAACACTAACGATGTCTGACGTTTTTGACTCCCAGTGAGACACAGAACTAGTTGCGAGTTCACTTAAGTTCAAGGGTGTTATTCCGAGCTGCTGGTGGAGAAAAATTCAGTAAAAGTCGTCTCTTTGTGTGTAGTCAACAACGATATATTTGGCGTTCGACCCTCAGTCAGCACTGAACACTTCGGCCGTGAAGGCGTACTTCGTACCTTGGTTCACAGGGCCCACGTTATCCCAGACCCTGAAAGTTTGGCAGCTGAGCTATCACATCTCGAAGTCACCTCTCGTCAGAATGATTATAGTGAGAGGCAGATGAAACGTGCGTTGCGCTATCAGCCTTCTGTGCAACGGGTGAGTGACGATAGCAACGAAGTGGCACATAAGTATACAGACTTTTGCCTTACGAAGGAAGCATTTCCAACAGGTTTGGCCGTAATTTGCGAAAATATGATGCGAAATGTGGTTTTCGATCACCTTCTAAGATTAAGGTCCTGTTGGTGGCCGTGAAAGATGATCTTGGTTTCCGTAATGCTGGTGTCTATCGTATTCCTTGCAGTTGTGGCATGTCATATATTGGTCAGACAATCAGGACTGTGGAAGACCGATGTATTGAACATAAGCGTCACACGTTTACAACAGCCGAGCAAATCCGCTATTGCAGAACATTTCCTTGACACAGGTATTCCTATGGAATACAACAACACGGATATTCTGGATTGCACGTCCAGCTATTGGGATAGTATTATTAAGGAAGCTGTTGAAATCAAACTATCAAGCAACCTTATAGTTGTTCCTCTGCCTGGTAGAAAGCCACACTGATATTCCCCTAGTATGCCTTCTGCACACTTCTGTATCCTTATGTTTAATATACTTGTGAAGATCTTATAAGCTGTACTTAGGAGTGTTACACCTCTATAGTTTTCACATGCTGTTCTGTCCCCTTTCTCATAAATGGGGACGTTTACTCCAATTTTCCAATTATCTAGCATAGTTTCTGTTTCCCATATATCTGATATTAATGTGTGCAGTTCCTTTATTACAGCCTCACCACTAGTTTTTATTGATTCAGCAATTATGCTGTCTTCCCCAGGGGCTCGATTGTTTTTTGACTGTTGGTGCATGTGCATTAACTATTGATATATTCCTAAATTTACCTTTTAGTCTGAGTCTGCACATCCTTTCATTTATAGGTTCAAATTCTAGAAGGCTTTTCCTAACTTCCCTAGTTCTTATAAATTCTGTTCCAAGTTGGCCTGTTCTTTCTTCTGGTCCAATATATATATATCAATGAGTACCCACGTTCATCTATCTGCCCATTCCCCTGCCATCTTATTTCCTGTAGCCCTACAATATCATATTCGAATTTTAAAATTTCATTGGCTATTTCTTTCATTTTTCCAGGCTGAAGCATTGTCCTCACATTCCACGATGCTACTGTTAGATCCTTTATCCGTTTCCTTTGCCGGGGTCGTGATTCCGAGGCAAATATATGTGATAAGGCAAATGATGGAAAAGTTCTATGAATATGATATAGATCTGCATTTCTTATTCATCGATTTCAAACAAGGCTTTGACAGCAGGCTGAAGCATTGTCCTCACATTCCACGATGCTACTGTTAGATCCCTTATCCGTTTCCTTTGTCGGGGTCGTGATTCCGAGGCAAATATATGTGATAAGGCAAATGATGGAAAAGTTCTATGAATATGATATAGATCTGCATTTCTTATTCATCGATTTCAAACAAGGCTTTGACAGCATAAATCGGCAAGAACTATACAGAGTACTGAAAGAAGTTGGTATATGTGGTAAATTAATAAGACTAATCAGAATGACAATGACAGAGACAAGAGCAAAAGTAAAGGTCCTTAGCAGAACAAGTGATAGCTTTGACTTTAATAAAGGTGTGAATCAAGGGGATAGTCTCTCCACTGTCCTATTCAACATAGCCCTGCGTAGTGCAGTAAATATAATCAATAAAAGAGGCACCATATTTATGAAAACTAGCCAGATATGTGCATACGCTGATGACATTGCTATAGTAGGAAGAAATACCAATACATTCCTAGAAACATACCGGGCAATGGAATCAGAAGCCTTAAAATTGGCCTCATAGTAAATGAATACAAAACAAAATATATGGTAATGTCACAATCTGAGGCCAGAAGAACCCCTAAAAACCTAAAAATCAATGGCAAATGCTTCAATGGAGTGTCCTCTTTTAACTACTTGGGAGCCCTAATAACAAATGATAACAGTATTGGAAAGGCTATAAGGGAAAGAATACAAGCAGGAAACAGAGCATACTTTGCAAATATGCAACTTTTCAAAAAAAGCCTTGTTACAAGAAAAACTAAACTGCTAATATATAATTCCCTAGTCCGCCCAATTATCACATACGGCTCAGAGGTATGGACGTTGACAGAACACGATAAAAATGCTCTAAGAAGCATTGAGCGGAAAATACTACGCAAAATCTATGGGCCAATAAGGGAGGAAGAAGGCTGGAGAATACGCTACAATGCCGAATTACAAGAGTTAATGCAAGGCAGGGACATAGTAAAATTTGTGAAATCACAGCGAATACGATGGCTAGGACACTTGGAGAGAATGGCAGAGGATAGAATTCCAAAGAAATTGATGAAAGGTGTGATCCATTCAGTTAGGCGAAAAGGGAGACCTAGAAGATGATGGATCGATGAGGTAATAAGGGATATCAGCAATATGGGAGTCCGGGGGTGGAAAAGAGCAGCAAATAACCGAGAGGTGTGGAGGAAGATTGTTGAAGAAGCCAAGGCTCACCAAGGGCTGTAGAGCTACTGAAGAAGAAGAAGCAACCTTGTAGACAGAGATGGTGGATTTTGTGTAAATGCTGCTAGGAATCCGGCTCTGTGTCTCATCAAAAAACAGAGGGACAGAATTAGTGCTACCTCACCTGTTCATTAATAGTCACAATCTATATTTATGATGTTGGTTCTCTTTGGTCGAATGTTGACTCTACGAGTATTCGTTCTGTGTATGGTATCTTCCTTGTTTCTCCTCTGTGAACCGAGGTATTAAATTCCCTTGCACATTGCTTCCTCCTTGCATTTGTTCCTTGAGAATGGCCGGGTGTGCTCCTATCGAAATATCGGCGGTGGTCGACGACGTCACCCGGCAGCAAACCCGTAAGTTATTTGAACATTCAATTCGCCGGGAAAAGTTAAGGCTTTGCTGAAGTTATTTGTTTGAATTGTTGTACAGAATTGCGAGAACGCTGCACCCCTTCGGCACCCTATTAGTGACGAGTGGCAAGACATGACAATTAGTTACAAACTACGGCATGCACACACTTTATTCAACATTTCGGTGTCACCACAGATATTCTAATTTACGTTATGACGTGCTCGATATGCCTGCCATATTTGACGTTGATGTAGCGCAGAGGAATAGCGAAATTCTGCATGACCCACTGAAGTGTCCGAAAGCCGAGGCTGTCGATGACCTTCTGAAAGGCTGTTTTCAGCTCAAATATTGTGAGGGTATGGCTGTACACTTTGATAATTAATATAACCCCACAAAAAAGAGTAGCATGTGTTCGGACCCGGAGAATGTAGCGGCCAATCGAGGCCCACTCCCGTTGCCTTTGCGTACCCCAGTGGCAAAATGCGGTCCCCAAAAGGCTCCCTCAGGACATCACTCTCCTGGGTCGATGATGTCGAGCTCCGTCTTGCGTGAACAACATCTTGTCGAAATCGGGGTCACTGTGGATAATGGAAATGAAATCATCTTCCAAAACCTTCACGTAGCGTTCGGTAGTCACCGTCCTGTCAAGGAGTTTCGCACCGACTATTCCGTGACGGGACACTGCACACCACACAATCATTCGTTGAGGGTGAAGAGATTTCTCGATCGCGAAATGCAGATTCTCCGCGCCCCAAATGGGTTAATTTTACTTATTGCCCAACCGATTCAAATTAAAGTGAGCTCCGTCGCTAAAACAAACCATAATACCAAACTTATTTCTTGTTCCCATTACATCCTGCGGCCAACCTTGCAGTTTCAACGTCCTGACGCAAACCGTTCAGAAGCTATGGTGGTTTTATTTCATATAGTTCAATAATTCTCACTTTGTATGAATTAGTCTTTTTTAACAGATTATCAAACATATCACTTCCATCAATGGCTGCAGCTCTGCTCTGTTTAATAATACATTACGGAAAAGGCCAATTTGTGAAATTATACCACTTCTGTACGCTGGGCAACAGTCATCATTTAGTAGTTACAAAACGTGTTTTGGAATCACATACACTGGCAACATTTCAGACAACCTTGCACAAAAGTTAATCTCGCAACTTCAGGCCTGTATTACATAATCCCAACATAATATAATTTTTCTTTATTCGGCAGTAAATACAAACTGCAACCCTTGACACAGGATGGTCTATATAAAATCTCTTCCAGGCATATTGATCAGTCAGGCAGAGCTTCGGCAGTTATACTACGTGAACATGGGAGAAGCTGGAGATAAGGAGGAAAGATTCAACATTTCTTGATCATTGTCAAGCATAAAACCGTGAATATGATGTAGAGCGTGAAGTTTTACATTGTGTTAAATAAATAAGAAAGTTGATTCTATGGGAAAATGCTACCCTAGTACTAAATCAGACACGATTTCCTTTTCCCTTTTCCTTAATTAAGTCTGTTGTTAAATGTACCTTCACATAAAATCTTTGATTATTCCCTTCTTTTGCTTAATGTAAGCCTAAATGTTTCTGTGTGACAAAAAGCAATATTTTTATGTAAAAAATTCGTTACTACGTTACATGTCATGCACAAATAATATCTGTGAAAGTCGCATATCGTGTTAGGTTGGTTATTTTGGGGGATAACGGTCGCGTCGGATTAGGGAAGGATGGGGAAGAAATTCGAATGAATGTTTTCAAAGGAACCGTCCCGCGATTTTCCTGAAGCGGTATTGGGAAAACATAAATCAGGATGGCCTGGCTCGGGTTTGAAGTGTCGTCCTCGGAAATGCGCGTCTAGTGTGCTAACCACTGCCTCACATCGCTCGGTAGCACATCATATTTATCTCTGTCTGCGACATTCACGTATCGTCTGAATATGGCCTAAGAAGCCGCAAGCCGGTTCGTGATCAAGAAATATAATATTGCACAACGCTGGGATATATTTTCATGTTTAACACTAGTAAATGTAACTTCGTATCTACACTAATGGTATGGTACAATACAACTATTTTTAGTTATTTATATAATTTCGGTAAGTATGTATGCGGATCAATTTGAAGCGGAACGACTAAATAAAGATACTCTTAGGAAAGCCAGGCGCTATTCTTTCACTGGAGGAACCCTGGGAAATGTACTCAGTTGACAAAGAAGATAGATTACAAAATCTTCCTTATACGATATTTCAATGTTACTCGTTAATTTCATAGAGGTAATGAAGGAGATCCTAAATGATCAATGCCTCTGGTTCATAGATAAGTTTAAAAGGTGCATAAGCGAGGCAGAGAAGCTCATCCCAGTGCAGTGGCGGAGGCTGCAAGAGAGGTGTTCCGTACCACGTTATGGTTTGCTGTTAAAATTCGGAGAGCGCAATTTCCTAGATGAGTCAAGAATATTTATTCCTCCCATGTACGTCTCGCAAAAAGGTAAGAAGGTAAAATTAAAGAGAATCGAGCACACACAGAAATTACTCAAATGGTGCAAATGTCTCTGAGCACTATGGGACTCAACATCTTAGGTCATAAGTCGCCTAGAACTTAGAACTACTTAAACCTAACTAACCTAAGGACACCACACACACCCATGCCCGAAGCAGGATTCGAACCTGCGACCGTAGCAGTCCCGCGGTTCCGGACTGCAGCGCCAGAACCGCTAGACCACCGCGGCCGGCCAGAAATTACTGAGAACCGTTCTCTACGCATACAAATAGCGACTGGAACCGGAAAGGGGAGACGTGTAGTACATAGACTACTCAACACCACGGACAGGAAACCGGCTTGCTGAGTGTAGACATAGATATAGATGTGGAAGTGGGTGTTTCGTAATATGTATTACCAGACTGTGTTGACTGTAGTAAATAAGCAGTAGCGGCCTCGCCTCGGCTGCTGTGTTTCTTTGGAACCATTTGCCGCGATTGGTCTTCGACTTTTCTGTTTGATTTGGTGCCAGCACACGCAAAATTGGTACTTACCTCCACTATTAAGTTAACGAGTGTTTTCATGTGATTGATGTAACATACACATTTACAGCTACAATATTTTCATACCTTTGTACATGGGTGGTCAAAAAGTTTCCGTACGGACGCCATACAGCCCAGGATCGGCATGCCAATGAGGCGAAATCGCCGTGAACACTGAGATTATCATACCCCGCGACGCACCACATTGAAGACAGCCATTCCATAAAACCCCGTGCCTTGAAGCGTGCAAAAATCCATAACTGCATGCTGCACGTTATCGACACTTCAAGGCCTTTTCCAAGCGACTGAAAGAGCTGTTAACGCATAGGGAGTAATCAGGAGCGTGCTACTGGGGTGTGTCCTACTCGACTTGGCTAAACTTCTGCTAGCCTTCCAGATCGATCAGCGTGTAACTAGATGCAACAATCAACAACGGCGGTATTCGACAGAAATGCTGCCACATATACGTCCTTCATCCTCCGGTGGTGTCTACTGGTATTCGTCCTTCGGAAATCCTGTTTGGACGAATTTAGTAACAACGTTACCATAGTTCGAGTTTCGCCATTTACGGCATGCATATCAGAAGACACGAATGTTGTATTAGTCCCAGACCTCACTTTTTTCGCTATTGTAATTTCATACCCCTACCCCATGGGCAGGGGAGGGCTAGCAGTGGCACAGTCCACCGCTTTTCAGCCAAACAGTTTTACAGCATAAATGAAAGAGGAACGCTTACAAAAGAAGGGGGTGAGAAAAAAGGGACATGAAAAACACAGCAAATGATTGGAGTTAAGAAATACACTACTATGGTGATATGTACCGGGAGGACAGTTAAAAAGTCGACATAAAGTGAAAAGGACACAGCTGACAATTCATTGTGCAATTAAAATCACAGGAGTGAAACAAAAGTTAAAAGTCGGCCACAGTATAAAAATCACACAGAGCAAGACACTTAAAAAACAAAACCATTGGAAACGACACAACACTCACAAAGAATAAAAACCGCCAGTAGAGCCCTGCCGAGGGACTGGAAGTAGGAGACTAAAAGAGGAGAGGTGGGATAGGGGTGGGAGGAAGAGTAAAAGGGGGGGATAGGGGGCGCACTATGAGGCAGGAGACATGGAGGGTGGGAGACGAAGAGGGCAGACAAGGCAGGAGAGAGCACAAAGCCACTGAAGCTGAGCACAGGAGCGGGAGGGAGTGTAGTAGGGGGAAAGCCACTCAGGGGAAGGAAAGGGGAGGAGAGGGAGCCGTGAGGAGGAGGCAGGAGGAAGGTGGGGTTAGAGTTGGTAGGAGGAGTAGATGTCAGGGCGAAGCTAATCATCTCGGAGGGGTAGGTGCTGGAAGTTGCGTTGGGAGAGGAGGTGGAGGGTGTGGAGAAGGAGAGAGTGTGGGACACAATGGTGAAGGCACAGCAATGGTCTGCAGGTGGAGAGGAAGGGGGACCTCAGGGGGTGAAGGGGATCGAGTCAGTGCACAATATACAGGGTCCGGATGTGTTCAATGAAAAGGAGAAGGTAGGGAAAGGGAGTGAGGTCATAGCAGATGTGCATGGGGGACGCAAGGCAGATGTGGAAGGTGAGGCAGATTGTATCGCGTTCTCGAATTTGGAGGGCTGCACAGTACCTGAGACGGGCGGAAATTCAATCAACGCTGGCATAACAAAGGATGGGACGGATCAAGGACTAATCCCCGGCCTATATGTCTGTGCTTATGTAGCTGTATCTGAGTCGAGCTAGATTCATTTACGCTGCAACAACGCCCTCAAGCAGTAACTTCTTCACCGCCCTTTATATAATGAAAACCTATATTACATCATTCAATACCTTCCTTTTAAGGATAGTTAAGAGTAGTTTCATTATTTACATTATCGTTTGCCAGCACATATGTTGTACTATAGGAAAGCATTAAAAGGGGTTTAGAGTCCAGTCTGCCAATGACATGGTAACAGTGTGTTCGTCCCCAGAAACATAAACTTTCTTTTGATTGTTTTAAACAAACTGAAGAAGTGTTACAAGAGCCCTGCTAACGAATTGGCACACTTTTTCTGCAGATTACGGAAACCTAGAGTGCGTCTCATAACTTCTGCAGCCGCTGAATTCAACATAGGCAGTACAGGTTTCCAAACTGGGTGCTTCGCTAACTCATATCCACTAGAGCCCAACGCTCTCGGACACCGTGTGCGAATGCTCGAAGTGGTCAAGCTTTGGTCGAACGAGCAGCCGTGTGGAGGGCAGCTTTCGCAGTGCTGTAACTACCACTTTTTGTAGATGATGCACGGTATCCCAATGAAAATTCGTATTGCTGTTTCTTGTAGCAACTGCTTTACTGATTCAAAAGGACATAACTGAACCTAACCGCTTGAGTAATTTGAAATCTAATAGGAACAAATTGATCTCCAAAGTATTCAGTATTAGAGTAATTGCAATGAATCTACACGTTTCGAATCTAGTCTGCTTCATCCACCATACATAATGTTTCATTCCGAACTGAAATTTCTTTCGCTAGCCATATTTGAGGCTAGAACACAAAACATTATTCGCGCTAAATCAGTGAGCTTGGGAAAGAGAGTACTATTACGCCTATCATGAGATTCATCATCGTCACCACTAACCATTCGCGCTAAACATAGTCGGCATTATCGCTAGACTGAGAATGACTTGGCACACAGTCTAGTCGCTCCGAAAACAGACCATTTTTTTATTTGCTTGAAATATAATTAAAAATGTATTTCTTTTCATTCATTGTTATTTTCAAACCTGATACAGGTAGGCCGCAGCGGCATACTACGCCGCTCTTCGGCCACAGACATGACAGACGATGCAAGAGAAGACAAGCTAAAAACAGACATGTTGGTTAAACAAACGTAGACATACAAAAGTAAAACACACGGAGCCGTGCAGTGTCCAAAATAAAAAACGGTCAAAAACGTGGACACTCACAGAGATGACACAGGCGGACGATGGAGCACAAACGATGAAACACTGGAACACAAACACGCGGCACAAACAAACACTAGGCGATGATCTCTGGCGCGCGAATCTGCCAAAGGGCAAAAGGTGGTGGAGGTGGGAGAGGGGATGGTGTATATGCCATTGGCAGAGGAGATGGGAGGGGGAGGAAAGATGGTAGGGTGGTAGGGTAAGCCAGGGTCAGAGGAAGGAGGGAGGAAATGAGGACGGCGAGAAGGGAAAGAGGGTGCCTTTGGGAAAAAACACAGGGGATGGAAGGGGAGGATTAGGTTGGCAGGAGCGGTAGATGGAGGGGATGAGGGCATCATCAGGGAGGGGAAGTTGGCGGAAGCCACCTTGGGCGAGGATATGGAAAGTTATAAATAAAAATGCGTAGTGTCTTCCTTATAATGATGACCTTTCCATTGCAGCCTGTCGAAGGAGTATTTGGACAATGTGGCTAGTGTGCTGTACATTCTTAGTATAGGTCCCATGAGAGGTTTTATTCATAGCGTATGCTATGTGGTTATATTTTTTCAGTGACGATACGACGCTTATCGTAAAACACAGATGCAGTCTGGTACGGGATTTTTACGATGTATTGTAAACGCTAGGTACTGGTATGTTTCGATCTTTGTGATCAACGCCGTCTGGTGCCAAGTTGAAGTAATACAGATCTAGAGGCTGCTGCAGCCAGTCTGGCATGCGACGTCTTAAAGTAACGTAATTTGAAGGTACTCGTAACGGCAATTGCACATAAGAGAATAAATTTTTCTTGCATTGCTCACTTGTGATATCTTCCCTAAACATATTTTAAGCGCTTATGCCCAATGTATACCTTCGTTCCTGTTGTTACATTGGACTTGTAATGACTAAATATATGGTTTTCTAATTTTGTTTTTGTGTCAATTTTAGCTACAGTATTCTGATGATCAGGAAACACGTCATAAATAGAGTATTTTGCAATCAATGTCTTACCGAGAAATGACTACATGCCAAACCTCAACGGTCGCATGCCTTAAAAAATATATGATTTCATCAGTTAAATTTAAGCTAGTAAAACAGAAGGAAATGACTGACAGACATTGTGCTGGAAGGTGCTCATTTGTGTTATTCTGAATGGCACTGGTATGTACACATGAGCTTCTGGTAGCTGCCACAAAAATTGTGAAGTGTATGCTGTAGCTGCCTGTCCTCCCCCGTTTTTCGCGCATGAACACGACGTGGCTGCCACCGTAGGAAGATCACCAGTCCGCTTAGCCAGGCAATAAATCCGCATTCTGATAACAAAGAAGGTGCGCTAAATAAAATTTAAACTGTAAGCGTAGGCTTAGAAGGCCACTGTCACAGTCACTAAAATTCTTCTCGGTTCGTGACGCAGAATGTGTAAAGTTCTTCGACGTTTCGAATATTTGTAATACTGGCCGCAACATCGGAATATATTACTCGTTCACAATGCGGTTGCATACTCAGAAGAATTTTACTGAAAATTTACACTGAGGTGACAAAAGTCGTGGGATAGTGACATGCACATATACAGATGGCGATAATAGCGCGTACACAATATATAGAAGGGAAATGCAATCGTTGCGCTATCATTTGTGCTCAGGCGATTCGTGGGAAATGGTTTACGACGTGATAATGGCCGCACGATGGTAATTTAATTTACAGATCTGGAGCTAGACGCATCGCACATTCCATTTCGGGAGTCGTTAGTATATTCAAGATTCTGAGATCCACAGTGGCAAAAGCATGCCCAGAATACATTTAGGTTATTACCTCTCACCACGAAAAACGCATTGGCCGACGGTCTTCAATTAACCACCGAGAGCAGCTGCGTTTGCGTAGAGTTTTCAGTGCTAACAGAAAAGTAACGGTGCGAGATATAGCTCCAGAAATAATGAGGGACATACGAGGAGCGTATCTGTCAGGACGGTGCGCCAAAGCTGAGCGTTAATGGGCTATAGCAGCAGACGACAGACGAGAATAATTTTACTAACAGCACAACATCGAATGCGACGTCTCCACCGAGATCATGACCGTATTGACTGGATCCTAGACGACTGGAAAACCGTGGCCTGGTGCGATGAGTCCCGGTTTCAGTTGGTGAGAACCGATAGTAAGCTTCTAGTTGGGTGCAGACCCCATGTGGCCTTGTACCCAAGCTTTCAACAAGACACTGTGGAACATGGTGGAGGCTCCGTAAGGGTGTAGGCTGTATTTACGTGGACGACAGGAAGTGGTTACTTTCGTCTACATGGAGACCATTTGCAGCCATCCATCCACTTCAATTTCCCAAATGACGATAGAACTGTTATGGATGACGATTCGTCATGTCGTCGGGCCACAATAGTTCGCGACTTGTTCAATGTAGATTCGGGACAGTTCTAGTGAATGTGTGGCCGACCCACATCGCCAGGCATGAATCGCATCTGGAGTTTTTGGGACATAATCGGGCGCTCAGTTCGTAGACACACTCCAGCACCAGCAGCGCTTTCGGAATTAAGAGCGGCTATAGAACCATCATGGCTGTGTGTTTCTGCAGGGGACTTCCAACGAACTGTTGAATCCATGCCACGTCGAGTTGTACTACACGGGTCAGAAGAGATTTAGACACGATATTAGGAGGCGTCACACGTCTTTTGTCACAGTGTAAGTTCTTATCGAGTAACATGATACTTCACATGTGCGTAAAGCTAAAGGTATGTTCCTGTTATGGGACGAGATTCTACAGGATCGCGAAACACTTTCTCAAAGCCGAAGACGAAGGTGTGCAGTGATAAATCCCATCGCTGACAACGGACCTTTAATTTGATGATGTGAGAAGGTGACGATGGATTAGGGTGACCATTGGACAACTTAAGTTACGCATTTCAATAAGAACATTCATCGCTATCAGTTGTCCGCTTGTGATGCGTCTGCATACAGGGAGGCGAAAGCCAGTCATTGTGTGTGTGTGTGTGTGTGTGTGTGAGTGTGTGTGTGTGTGTGTGTGTGTGTGTGTGTATGAGAGAGAGAGAGAGAGAGAGAGAGAGAGAGGGCGTGTGCGCGCGTTTGACCCTCATGTATCTCAGTTCTTGTTTTAGACCAGATATGTTTCTGGCTGTGAAACCTCTTACTCAAATGTCTATCGTGTTAATACAACACTTTACTGTACTTGTGGTACCGGTACTACATTGTTTACCATGAATCACCTAGTTACTTACATAAAAAGGGTGTGATCCCATCCATAAAGTCACTTAAGAGTTTGCAAGCTGTCTGGTACGTGTTTTGGTGGCAAGTTGTTACAACGTTTGATTTTCAGTAACCAGTCCTAAGACCCCTTTCTCAAACAGAAAGTAAGTATAATGTTACACACATATTTGATATATCTTCACTTTCTCGAGGAGTGCCAAACTTAGTTTGACGAATACTAACAGTCTCCAAAATTTTTAACATCACTGCCCATTGCGTCTTTATTCTCACTTCTTGATATCGTTACTTTTTAAAAGAATGTAAAATTAAATCAGGTATCTCCAAATTTTCTCTCTGAATCTCTTTCGATCATATCGTGTATTTTCGGATAGAGCTCTGAAATAATTTTCAAAATACTTTTCCTTTTTTCGGGTATTTTCGTCTTTCTTTCGTCGGCCGCTGCTTCCGCGCTTTATTAAATTCTGTCCCTTTATTTTCTGCGTCAGACCGCCGTCGCGAGGAATTAAGTTACAGCGCAGTTCCGACCCCACTGCCGGGATTACCTCTGATTCGGTTTTCGCACCGATTTCCATTCATTGGCTTTCATACGCCTGGCAATTCAGTAGTCTGGTTCTCTTTAGACGTTCCATGCCTCTGGATTTCTTATTATGATCCTTCTAACATACATTTCATACCACATTTCTGAATTAAAAAAGCGTAGGATAGCTGAATTACACCCAGGGTCTTATAACGAGGACGGTAGTTCCCTTTCAGATTCAATAGAAGTATGTTATTAGTAAACAGATACTTACGAGGAACAACAAAGGGTCTCCCACTTCAATAATAGTTCGAGTTACCCGATTACACGTTCTTTTTCGTAACTATCATAAAATGTCTTTTCAAACGGCAATGCTTCATCCCCAACTAAAACACACTCTATTTCGTTCTGGCAAATCGGACATTCTGGTTAACCTTTCAACAACGTTCATGACATATTAACCAGTCCAACACTGTTCATGCCATTCATGTAGTCTTTTATTAAACTTTCTTCCAAAATCTAGGGAAATTTTTTCTGACACCAGTGGTCATTGTTTCAAAAAACCTGTCAGATGTTACGAAACATTTAACATCTTTCTCTCGTTGACTTGCATATTCCTGTTTTGCGTAAACTACTAATTTTAGTAGCTATGCTCCCTGTCGTAATTGGATTTTCTTATCTTTGTAAGCTAAAATCCTAGAAACATTAAATCCAGTGCTACGATTGTGGAACCTTGCTTATAGCAGCAAACGTAACTTGCATTTGGTAGCTTTACTACAACGTGAGCCGGCCAGTGTGGCCGAGCGGTTCTAGGCGTTTCAGTCTGGAACCGCACGACCGCTACGGTCGCAGGTTCTATACCTGCCTCGGGCATGGATGTGTGTGATGTCCTTAGGTTGGTTAGGTTTAAGTAGTTCTAAGTTCTAGGGGACTGATGACCTCAGATGTTAAGGCACATAGTGCTCAGAGTCATTTGAACCATTTGAACTTCAACGTTGAGGAATAACGTTCCTGTTCTGTAACTGTGTACACCGTAATATACCTGTGAATCAGAAAAGGTAAGAGTGACGAATGTCAGTAAGGTAGCCTTGTGCCATTAAGATTAGTTAAAAAAAAAACAGGAAATTAAATCATTTACCGCCACTTCATATTGTGGCGGATCACGTTAGACGGGATCTAATATAATAGTACCTGTTAAATTCATACTTACGTTGTTTTACATTAGTAAACTAGCTCTTCATGTACACAATAACGATTGACAAAGTGATATTGAGTTTTTGTCGGAATTTCTTAGAAGTGCATCAAACTTGAACAGGTTGTTTTATGTTGTATAGTTATAATTTGACGTCCATTTACAGCTGTGGTTAACCTTACACAACTTTTAGTTTTCAAATTATGGCGCGCCATTTTCACAGCGTTCACATTTTATTTACGTACCGCCATCATTATTAAACATAAGATCACACATAAGCAGTTATTGAGACAAAGCATAATACATACAATAATGAAATAATTTTGCGGCAAGGAAAAAGCACAGACGGAGATTTCAGTGTTAAGGTTTGTAGACGACACAGACCCGTGGGCCAGAGCTGAAGAGAACTGGAAGCCACGTAGAAAATCTAGGAAATACTTAGCAAACATTTTTTCAAAACAGTGAACAATGCTGAAGGTGATAAAGACTGGTGGAAAGGAGAACAGCGAATCACATAGTATGAGTACTGTGAACGACGAACAAGGTTAAGGACAACTAATTCTTCTTTTTAGGAAGAAATATGACTCATTGAATATATCAGAAGTAGGTTGGCATCGGCGAAGAACTTTTTGTTGGTATCGCATATTGGTATGTGTCTGACGAAGTTCCTGAAAATGTGTACCTGGAGAACGGTGTTGTGAGCGCATCATGATCCATTGGAAATCCGAAACAAAATGTGTTGTAACAGGTTAAAACGTTTTCCTATCGAGTAACGGTGAAAATTAAATGTCGAAATAAAGTCAAAAATGCAGAAGTCCTGCAACCAATAGGTGAAGAAGAAACACGTTACTACACACGTTTTATAATATTGAGAATTAATTAAATTGGTGCCGGAAGGACAGGTGGAGGAGAAAAATAGGAACCGAAGACAGCGATTAGTCTATGAAAATCACATTATACCAGATATGCGGTCTAGTAACTATGTGGCGATGAAAATATTTGAACAACGTACTATTTTTAAAAAAATATATAAAGCACTTAATTTTATATCTCGCTCTACAAAAGTATATATGAAGAACTTATTGGAAACGATAGTTTAAAGATCTAGAGAACTAATACTACCTGAACTAACAGCACAAAACAATTCCCTTGTAATGTCTGCGGACCTGAAGAGATGCTAAGGTTACATTTTTAGAGTCATCACTTTTTGACTGGTTTCATGCTGTCCCACATCTTCTCTTATTTTGAGGACTTGGAGCTAATTATATGGATTTGTTGAATGATGGGCCAAACCTATAATTCCAATATGTCGCGTAGCTATTTAATAGGTGTCTTAGCGGAACGACAATACCTGTCGAGTTTCAAGGGCGGTTCGTCACTGACATGATAAAAATGGGGAGCAAGGATGACAGCGCACACTGTGAGCGCATCACAGCTCCATATCGATACTATATGCTAAGATCCTTAAAACTAGAACTGAAGGAGAGACTGAAGAAGTAGAATAACAGAGTGACTTCCGGAAAGGTAGTTCGTGTGTGCTTAATTTCTGGAGCATTAGACAAGTGACAGTCGAGAGAATGGCACATGGTATGCATAGTCTTGCATAAGGCCTATGACAATGTAACGTTTGCTAGGTTCTCGGAAGCAATGGTTACATATATGTTATCTACAAACTGTTACAGAGCTGTAATCATATAATACTTCGCCTGCTATATTTGGGAAGATACTATCACAGAAATTTAAAGGTAGCAAAGGCGTGACACAAAGATGCTGCTTAGCACCCACCATCTTTAAAACGTTTTTACACGAAATATTGAAAAATTTGGAGAGGAAATGCAAAAACATATGCTTTAGAGTAGGTGATACCGCACTATTGTATATCGCCGACGATCAGACTAGCTTTGCCGAGAAGAAGAGAATGTATCATATAGGAGGTGCGGTCGAAAAGTTTCTAGCACGAGATAGTTACCGTAACGTTTCACACAAACAACATCACCTATTTTTATTGTGACCCTTCGTGAGTATAAAAGTCAAATTTCGCGACTCCAGCTTCGTTAGTTTTGCCGCTAGGACATCTACATCTACGTAATTACTCTGCTATTCACAATGAAGTGCCTGGCAGAGTGTTCAATGAACCAGCTTCAAGCTGTATCTCTACCATTCCAGTCTCGAACGGCACGCGGGAAAGACGACCATTTAAATTTTTCTGTGCGAGCCCTGATTTCTCTTATTTTATCATGATGATGCGTTGTATACCGCAGTGTCAGCAAAATGGCGAATATCGAGAGAATCAAGAACCATGTTGTGACTGAATATTTTCATTTTAAGGTTATGAAGCCCAAGGAAATTGCGGAGGATATGCGGAATACACTTAAAGACAGTGCTCCGTCTTATGAAACAGTGAAGAACCGGGTGTCCGACTTCAAGTGCAGAAGAACGGGTGTACGGTTTTGAGGGACCGCCGAACAACGTTGCAGGACGTTGAAACCACATTTGGAATCTCCCATGGGCGTGCTGATGACATTGTTGTGGATACTTTGGGAATGTGGAAAGTTTCGTCTCAGTGGGTACCGAATGCAGACCAGAGACGGAAGCGTGTGCAGTGTTGTGAAGAAATAGTCTGCCAATTTGAAGCGGATGAAGACGGCTTTCTTGCAAGGTGTGTGAAAATGACGATATGTGGGTTCACCATTTTGATCCTAAGACAAAGCAACAGTCCCTCCCCCTGTCGGAGGTTCGAGTCCTCCCTCGGGCATTGGTGTCTGTTGTTGTCCTTAGCGGAGGTTAGCTTAAGCTAGATTAAGGATTGTGTATTCTAGGGACCTATGCCCTCAGCTGTTTCGTCCCATAGGATTACCACAAATTTCGAAAATTTTCAGCAGTCATAAGAATGGAAACATCCTTCATCCCCTACCCAAAAATAATTCCGGGGGCAGAACTCAACTGATCAGGTGATGGCATCGGTATTCTGGGTTGCAGAAGCGGTAATTATTACTTGCAAAAGGACATAACTATGAATGCCTCATGCTATTGCACCCTCCTGCACCGTTTGAGAGAAGAGGTAACGGAAAAAATGTGCGGAAGTTTGGCACGCGAAGTTCTTTTGAATCCGGACAACGCACCGGCCTATAAAGCGCTCGCAACACTCGTAACTGCGGATTCGAATTAAAACGTCATCCCCAATATCCTCCAGATTTGGCTTCATCAGATTTCTTTCTTTTTCCTGACATAAAAAATAAAGACGTGGAAAGACGATGATTTGACAGTGATAATGCAGTGATTGATACTGTGAACGCTTGGTTGGACCAGAAATCGAAGACCTTTTATTTGAATGGTTTGCAGAAGTTATCTGAGCGTGCCCGGAGATGTCTTAGTATACACGGGTATTACAATGACAAATAAATCGGTAAAATGAAATTACCATCATTCTCTATTCGTTAGGCTAGAAGCTTTCCGACTCCTCCTCGAAAGGTTAAAGAAGAATATGAGCAATGGGATATGAATACAAACTTTGCGGAGATGGAATACTTGGTTGTCTGAGGTGTAGGAAGGTATCTTGGTATGGATGATGGATTTATAGTAAATTGTGGTCGATCACATAAATATTTAGAGATAATCATTTTGGAAAACAGTGGAAGCTACGAGGAAGTGAAGCACAGGATAGGGAAGGAAAAGGAGGCAATTATGCAACTAAACTCCATTATTTAGAGTAAAAATACGTATGGTGGATACACAAAACGATTGTTCCGGGCATTGCTCTGTATGGTGCTGAACTGTGGAAAGTCTCCATGTTCGACGAGAAGAAATTAATAGCAATGTAAATGGAATTCCGGAATCGAAGTTGTGAAGTAACTGAAGGGAGAAAATGAGAAATGAAATACTGCCAGAACAGATGGGAGTCCCCACGGAAGTTGTAGACACACTTGAACTCCCGGTATGGTATGGACTTCTTAGAATGCTAGAGTAATAAGATTTTCTAAAATTAAACACGGGAGACCTCCAAGACACGGAAAAAGAGTCAGAAACATACTACATCGGAAAGAAGCTGAAGGCGTGCGTTGCAAGATAAGAGCCAAGGAAGAAGCGGACTGGCGGGGTAAAAGGAGGATGGAAACTTGCATGCGAGAGACGTAGCACGGCGTAGAGAACACCCAGAAAGAAGTAAGAAGAATACATATCGCACCTGCTGCTCAGTAGGTATGAACGAAACCATAAATTTATTGCGTAATCAGGTAAAGAAAGCTGTCGCCATCAATTGGAACTTTTAAGTAAAAAATCCTTAATGCTAATCAGCATATTTTCTTTAACAAGGGGCGTCTTTTACGAAACCTGGAAGCTAAATATGTGTCAGTTTATGTGAAAGATTTCTCTCTGCTGTTACGAGACAGTGTGTGCATTACTTAATTAACAACGGAATATGTGAAGAACGAATGAACTATACAGCAGATAAGTTTCTCTTAATTCCCACACTTATCTTTTACATTTTAAAAATAGCAAATTATTACTTGCCACGCAGTTTGTCATTATTTTAAAACCTATTCATAATTTGCTAATTGTGGAGGAGAATTTGATCATTCGGCACCACCATTAAAAACTTTCAGCCGTTCAATACCCTCAAAAACGCCGTTGTTATACTGTAGCGTGAATCGAACTAATAATTTCACACAATTTTCATCGGTGAGAAAGATATCTGTATGAAACTGAACATTTTGTTATAAGGGTTTTAAGCATAACATAGAAAATACTTAAATCAGTCTAAAAGTACTAAAATAGAAACTTGCAGTAGATTCCGTCAGTTGTGACGGATGTATACAATCTAAGATACGATAGAAGGTTAATGAGCTTGTAATGATAGAAAATAATAACGATAGTCATAAAAAGAAACATAACGCTCTCTCTCTACAGTTAAGCTCTTTAATACGAAGCTCACTCAATAAAACCCACTCATTATCAAGGCACATAACAGCAACTCTTGTCTCATCGTTTGTATGGTTCGCTACATTAGCAAAACGTTAGGATTGTTTTTCCGATTAAAACAAAAAAAACATTCATACCACAGATAAGAACCTCACTCCTAAAGTCACTGAAGAGCTAACAGAAGTCTTTGATTTCTTTGATTCTCTCTTTACCTCCAGAAGATCGTGCCAAATTGTTAAGTATAAATCCTAGCAAACTGAATTTGCTATGGCAAGATACATAAAAGTGATTGGTTCATTTGCTCGGTTCCTAATGGCATTGGTTGCCATGGTTGTTTATTGTCCAAGACTTTACCGTCTTTTCTCAACAAATATTATACTTACATTACATCTAAATAGGAAAAAGCTATTTTGCTATAGGGTCCCTCTGGTTTGCAACATTTGACGTTATCTACCTTTGTACTAATAATCCCACAAGCCAAATAATTGTTACTATCGAAGAGAGTATCAATAAGTACAAAAATTTTATTCTGAAGAAATTTAAGAATTAACAAGACTTTTGCGAATGAGACTTAAGTATAATTTCCTTAGTTTCAGCTGTTAGCTATACAAACAAGGTGCAATCCTGGCAAAATTTGCTCGCTAGGTTTCTACCTGACTTTTTCATTAATCATTTTGAGATCGGTTTCTTTAAATCTTACCATATTCTGGTCAATAGCACCTCATTAAAGACACGAATTACTGGCTATGTGAATATCATATCTCGTACTGACGCCCTGGGTTTTCCCTAGCCTAAAATTGCATAAGTATGAACTTAGTTTCCACGAAGTTGCTTTCAGTAGGTGACAAAATAAATTAGGACATATAGAAGTAAGCCACCATGGCTCATAACACCGTGCATGTATGTTTCTGTCACCACTTTAATGAAAAACTGGCCTTTTTTCAAGGCATTATGAACCATATGTTTGAGATCCATCTAACCCCATTTTCTACTGACACTGACCTTAACAATCTACAGCATACAACTTTCAACGATACGTATCAGCTAATCTTAAACAAAACCATTTGTAATATTTACAGCTTGGCAGCCATCAAATTTGGGTAAAAGAAGCTCGTTTTAGAGCAGTTGAAAAGGTAGCAGTGACAAGGTGACGTATTGTGGTGTGAGATAACGATGGCATGTGGTTTCCTCGGTACTGGTATCCCGAGAAAGACCGACTAAACTGTGGTCCTTCTGCGTGATTGGCTGCTGCGTTCGGAAGTTGCGCTCCAAAATGGTATTTTTCTGTTATTAATATTAGACAGTTCACACAGCGTACTTACTTGCATTTCATATTTAAAGCATTTCTCTGTAGCGTGCAATCGTTCCATTATTTCACAAATATTAATAAAAAGCAAAATAACCAGTAAAATAATGAACAATTGCCAACCGAAAAGGCAGACATATCACTTCGGAGGTCTTGGGATCGTGCCTAACTTTGATGGCGAGCGATGTGGTTCAGCTGTAAGACCAGAGCTGCTTCGGCAGTGTCGGAGAACAGTAACGTAGTCTGCCGGTGTCGACTTAATTAGTGATGTATGGTATGTAAATATCAGAGCTAGTTCGGAAGTCTTGGAGGACGGACATATTGTCTGCCACGGTATCAGTTAAGACTTAAATTGCAATGTCCAGTTTGTAAATGTAAGAGCTGTAATTACGGAAATACGCAGTTTATTAATTTGTTGAAACATAGAAATTATTTGAGACTCTAAAGTGGAATGTAATTGTACAGTTTATCGTGTTCTGCTAACAAAAAACTAGAGTCATCCCTAATAAACAAACATCTGAAATACGGGACGCAAAAATGAAATCCAACTGATGTCTGAGTTTTCATGTAAGACAGAGGAGTGTTGTACCAGATTTTGTAAGCACTTTAACACTAAAGACTGCAAAAAAAAAAAATTATAAGTCAATTTCGTCAGAACATCTCAGAAATGGAAAAACACACTCTCCTCCACCACATTTACTTACTACGAGAGTTTCGCGTATAGTGTACGGTGACTTCAAAATGATACTCTTCAAGTAGTTTGAATAGTTAACCTGCTTTCAGTTCAGCTAATGCTTTAATAGACAGCACAGTTTGAATTGGCGTGTGAACAATATTTTATTACTGTATTCTAATGATGTTTTATTGCTGCAGTTCCGTATGTGCTAATGGTTTTCATTGTATCACGGCCCTTTTAAGCTATTAGCAATAATTACAATTCGTAGCCTTGATTTACAACTTTATGTAGTGTTTAACTGTCACATTTTAAAATGCTAAAATTGCGACATTAAGAGAAAGTTATAATGCTTTACTAGCATTCATGTCTTTGTATGTTAGGAATTGATCAGCGTTTATGTGAGTCACAGACACGCTTTCTGTAGATGATATCAACTTGCAAATATGCGCTGGGATGCGTCCGGCTAAAAGACCCGTTTTGCAGATACTGAAAACTTCAATGAATACCGCTCCTCCATCGCTTTATAGCCCTATCATCAACCGTTAATAAATTTTAATTATTTACCGGCCTTTTAGTTAGCCCCATTTACAGATAATTTTCTTTTTATTCTTCATTCGCCATTGAGCATTTGATCCACTGCTTAACTGTGTACTTATATCTCCTTATCTTATACATTAAATAGGTTTTAGCAGGTTCTATGTATGGGTAATAATGCTATTACCTTGTTTTTTGTTTTCTCTTTCAGTCTTGTGACTGGTTTGATGCAGCCCGCCACGAATTCTTCTCCTGTGCCATCTCAGAGCAGCACTTGCAACGTTCGTCCTCAATTATTTGCTTGATGTATTCCAATCTCTGTCTTCCTCTACAGTTCTTGCCTTCTACAGCTCTCTCTAGTACAATGGAAGTCATTCCCTCATGCCTTAACAGATGTCCTATCATCCTGTCCCTTCTCCTTATCAGTAATTTCCACATGTTCCTTACTTCTCCGATTCTGCACAGAAGCTCCTCATTCCGAAATTTATGAGTCTATATAATTTTCAGCATTCGTCTGTAGCACCACTTCTCAAATGCTTCGATTCTCTTCTGTTTCGGTTTTCCCACAGTCCATGTTTCACTACCATACAATGCTGTACTCCAGACATACATTCTCAGAAATTTCTTCCTCAAATTAAGACCGATATTTGATATTAGTAGACTTCTCTTGGCCAGGAATGCCCTTTTTGCCATTGCTAGTCTGCTTTTGATATACTCCATGCTCCGTCCGTCATTGGTTAATTTACTGCCTAGGTAGTAGAATTTCTTCATCTACTTCGTAACCATAAATCTTGGTGTTAAGTTCCTCCTACTCTCATCTCTACTTCTTCTCAAAACCTTCGTCTTTCTTCGATTTACTCTCAATCCATACTCTGTCCTCATTAGACTGTTCTTTCCGTTCAGCAGGTCATGTATACCTTTTTCAATTTCACTCAAGATAGCAATGTCATCAGAGAATCGTATCATTGATATCTCTTCACCTTGAATTTTAATTCCACTCCTGAACCTTTCTTTTATTTCCATCATTGTTTCCTCGATGTACACATTGAACAGTAGTGCTACATCCCGGTCTTACACCATTTTTAATACGAACACTTCGTTTCTGGTCGTCCACTGTTATTATTCCCTGTTGGCTGTTGTACATATTGTATATGACCCATCTCACCCTATAGCTGAACACCACTTTTTTCAGAATTTCGAACATCTTGTAACATTTAACATTGTGGAACGGTTTTTCCAGGTCGAAATAAATGGTTCAAATGGCTCTGAGCACTATGGACTTAACATCTGAGGTCATCAGTACCCTGTAACAACCGAACTACTTAAACCTAAATAACCTAAGGTCACCACACACGTCCATGCCCGAGGCAGGAGTCGAACCTGCGATTGTAGCAGTCGCGCGGCTCCAGACGGAAGCGCCTAGAACCGCTCGGCCACTCCGGCCGGTGTTCCAGGTCAACAAATCCTATGAACGTGTCCTGATTTTTTCTTAGTCTTGCTTCCATTATTAACCGCATCGGCAGAATTGCCTCTCTCGTGCATTTTCTTTTCCTGAAGCGAAACTGATCTTCATCTAGCGCATCCTCAATTTTCTTTTCCATTCTTCTGTATATTGTAATTTGGATGCATGAGCTATTAATATGATTCTGTGATAATTGTCGTACATGTCGGCTCATCAATGTGAATAGTCGTTTTTTTACCACTTCCTCCAACGATTTTACAAGTTCGTACGAAATGTTATCTATCCCTTCTGCCTTATTAGATCTTAAGTCTTCCAAAGCACTTCTAAATTCTGATTCTAATACTGGATCCGCTATCACTTCTAAATCGACTCCTGTTTCTTCTTCTACCACATCAGACAGATCTTTCCCCTCATAGAGGGTTTCAATCTATTCTTTCCACCTATCCGCTCTCTCCTCTGCTTTTAACAGTGGAATTCCCGTTGAACTCTAAATGTTATCACCCTTGCTTTTAATGTCACGGAAGGTTGTTTTGACTTTTCTGTATGCTGTGTCTGTCCTGGCGACAATTATTTCTTTTTCGATGTCTTCACATTCTTCCTGCAGCCATTTCGTCTTAGCTTCCCTGCACTTCCTATTTATTTCATTCCTCAGCGACTTGTTTTTCTGTATTCCTGATTTTCCCGGAACATGTTTGTACTTCCTCCTTTCATCAATTACTGAAGTATTTCTTCTGTTACCCATGGTTTCTTCGCAGCTACCTTCTTTGTACCTATGTTTTCCTTCCCAACTTCTGTGATGGCCATTTTTAGAGAGGTCCATTCCTCTTCAACTGTACTGCTTACTGCGCTATTCCTTATTGCTGTATCTATAGCGTTAGAGAACTTCAAACGTATCCTGCGTATTATATTTATTTCATTTCTAAGCGATTTGTATTTCTGTATTACTGAATTTCCCGGAACATTTTTGTACTTCCTCCTCTCATCGAGCAATTGAAGTATCTCTTCTGTTACCCATGCTTTTTTCGCAGTTACCTTCTTTGTACCGATATTTTCCTTTCCTTTCCAAATTGCCTCTGTCATGCCTATCCATGGTATCTTCGCAGTTTCCTCATTTGTACCTACTTTTTCCTTCCCAACTTCTTTGATGGCCCTTTTTAGAGATCTCCATTCCTCTTCAGCTGTACTGCCTACTGAGCTATTCCTTATTGCTTTGTCCATAGCATTAGAGAAATTTCAACCATATCTCGTCATCCCATAGTTCTTCCGTATCCCGCACCTTTGCGAATTGACCCTTCCTGACTAACGTCATGAACTTCACCCTCCTCTTCATCACTACTACACTATGATCTGAGTCTATATCTGCTAGTAGGTACTCCTTACATTCCAGAATCTGATTTCAGAATCTCTGTCTGACAATGATGTAATCTAAAAGGAATCTTCCCGTATCACCAAGTATACCTCATTCTCTTGTGATTCTGGAGCAGACTATTCGTTATAACTATCTTAAACTTTTTACAGAACTCAATTACTCATACTCCTCTCTCGTTCCTTGTCCCATGCCAATATTCTCCTGTAACCTTTTCTTCTACTCCTCCCCCTACAACTGCATTCCAGTCCCTCATGAATATTAGATTTTCATCCCCCTTTACATATTGTATTACCCTTTCAATATCCTCATACACTTTCTCTATCTTTTAATGTTCAGCTTGTGACGTCGCCATAGATGCCTGAACTATCATGGTCCGTGTTGGGTTACTGCCGATTCTGATAAGAAAAACCCTGTCACTGAACTGTTCACAGTAACACACTCTCTGCCCTACCTTCCTATCCATAACGAATCCTAGTCCTGTTATACCATTTTCTGCTGCTATTGATATTACTCTATACTCTTCTGACCAGAAATCCTTAGCTTCTTTCCGCTTCACTTTACTGACCCCTACTATATCTATACTGAGCATTTGCATTTACTTTTTCAGGTTTTCCAGTTTCACTACCTCGTTCAAGCTTTTGATATTCCATGCCTCAACAAGCAGGACGTTATCCTTTCGTTATTCAATCTTTTTCTCTCGGTCATCTTGTAACGCCGGAAATACATATCCTCCTATTTCCATCTATTGCACTGCAAATATTTTTCCTTACTTTGTCACCAGAAGATATTACATTTCTGTCTCTTTATATATTGTAATTGTTTTACTGTTTGTGTGTATATATATATATATATATATATATATATATATATATATATATATATATATATATATATGCATTTATGTTCGTTTGTTTTGTGATTATTATTTGTATTTGTACGCTGGGTCTGGCCTAGGGAAATCTATGCTATCGAACGAGTACATCGATAGGTCCTGTGGAGAACCAAAGTGTTTAGGATCTTTGGAAGTGTTAACTCTGTCGCGTGGAGCGCGGGCTGAGGGAGAGTCTGGCTGGAGTAGTGCGGTGGAGCAGGTGTGTTGTGTGACGCTCCCGCGAGTTGCCGCGCTTTCGGGGTTGGGCAGCATGTAATTGCGCTCGACTTGCTATGATAGTTTCTGACACGGTGTCGCGGACGGGAAGCATTAGCTGGCGCACGTCAAGAGCCCGTTTCGCCGGGTGACCGTGTCGAGAAGAAGGCGCGCCAACATCCAGCTTCTGCAACAGCGACAGCTGACAATGAGTGACTGTCGCACCTCCTCGACCGACGACTTCAAACCTTCAATCAACCAACAAGGAAGACTGGAAGCACGTAAAGTCTTAGAACTGCATGGCAGACCTCAGCTTTTAAAATTGTTTCATCACAAAATTACAGCAACTTAGCATGAACCTTTGTTGCTCATTGTCCCAATTGCATTACCAAGCAGGGTCCCTTCCTTTTCCGAAATGAACCCGAGTGTCGTTGAAATTCAGACGCCAGCATTAAAGTACAATGATTCTATGTCACTACTTTAATATCAAAGTTCAGTTAAAGTATTCATAGCTGGCTACAATACTTAGATTACACAAGCACAAATTAAGAGTGCGAGTTTTGTTACCATATTTTAGCTTACCTGTCACTGCAGCTCAGCTTGGTATGTACTAAATTTTACTATTGTTAATTGTTCAGAATCATTTAATTCAAGTTCAAAGTTAAATCTCTTATATCTAAATTGCGTAGATTCAAGTAGCTTTTGAAATGATTGTTGAGGTAGCCCATATTTTACTGAATTTCGTAGAGCTTCAGAACCAAATCTCACTATTAATTTCAGTCACTAAATTAACTTTCAATATTCCGCTTTTATTAATTCTTTTGCTAAATGAAGTCAGAGTGTAGCGAAATTTATTACTTCTGACAAACTTTCAGTTTTTGCACTACACGTGTCAACCTTCAGTTGCCACGCTTCTAGTGCTAATTATATGTGTAATAACCTTTCTTTCTCAGTTACTATAGTAATTGTCCATAGGACTGGCGACCGTAATTTCCCCAAAGTCTCAAATATCTAATTACCGCTAGTTGATTGTTAATGTAACGGCCGCACATTTACTTTCTTTATTAACTTTACCCCTTTTTCAAAAATAATTTCCACCAGTTTAATTTGCATTTTTCCTTTCATTTAGATGTAACCCTTTCCTCCCTCTTTACCGACAGATTAACTTCGGTGACGATTGCTTTCTCCCAAATTTGCATTAGGTACACGCGGTTTAATTTTTCGCTTTCATTAAGGTCTATAAGTGAGGGGGAGGTTATACGTGGCGACCTGGTGACAGGACAATCTTCAGATTTGAGGTTGTTCTGGACACAAATTTTGTATGGTGCAAATCTCGTAACAAAGTATTGGTTACGAACAGGTCGTTACGTCAGCAAGATTAAGTAGTGGACGTAATCCTAATTAGATTTGAGATTTGTCATTTATATTGAAAATTATTAAAATGAGTGAAGGCAACAATTACCAAAATTTGCTAGACTTGGTTACGGAAAAATCGGTCGAACAGTGGGAAACGCGCACCGCGGTACCCATTGTTCAGAGGCAGGCGGCTAGCATGAAAGACGCGACCGCCGAAACGCAACAAAGAGCAGAAATGGAATTCTAAACATTAGAACATGTTTCGGAAGTGAAAATCAAATGTGAATCCCTTGATGACGAATAGGGGGGGACAATTAAAGAGGAAGCCGCTACGGAAGTAAAACCGGTAGTTTCCGGGAATTTAACTGATTTTTTGATTGTTTTGATTAACGAAATCATGAGTCAGTCTGAAAAAATTGAACGGAAGCTAGACAATCAGAAAAAAGCTATTAATGTTGTTAACAACAATGTTGGAGTTGTTAACACAAAAGTTGATAAAATCAAAGAAGATATTATTTTGATTAATACCGATATCGGTAATCTTAAACAGGGAGTGATAGGCGTTCAGGCGGAAGTTGCGAGCATAAATACTCGTTTTTATTCCGAAATTAGCTGAATCGAGAAAAGTGTAGGAGAAGCAGTTGCTCCGATCATCGAGAATAAGGTACTATTGTTAATTGTTCAGAATAAGGTGACGGAACAAATTCAATTAGTGAAAAAAGAGGCTCAAAAGAAGGTGGAAACTTTAAAGGCTTTAGTATCCGAAGTAGATACCAAAGTGAGGAATCAGGCTAATACCTGCAAAGAGAAAAAGAGGGAAGTGGAAACGCTTGCTACAACCACTTGCCAAGTATTTACGAGAGTGTCGGGATTAGAAAAGAAACTTGACGAAAAATGGAGCTATGTACCAATCTGTGCACATAGTTCGGAATTGTTGACGAAAGAGGAGCGGTTCGACCCCTTGAAAAAAGGCGGTATACACGCGACGGATTTCATTAAAAATTGTGAAAGAGTTTTACCCAGATCATGGACCAATGAGAGAAAAATTAATGCGGTTATTGATGTGTTGGCTGGTGATCCCAAGCGTTGGGGCTTAAACCTCAACCTTACCAACCTGACTTTTGACGAGTTTAGAAATTTGTTTCTGGCTGAATACTGGTCAGAGCAAAAACAGCAAAGTGTCTGGCGCGAATTTGTCGTATCGAGGCCTTTCGATGCGAATTCGCGCGGCTCGATGAAGGAATTTTGTGAGGGCTGGATCCGCAAGTTGGAATATTTGCGTGATCGCCGCACGGAATCCGAAATAGTCTGGGAACTCTACGAGAAGCTTCCAGATGATACAAAACGCTACATAGGAAGCAATTACAGGACAATCAATGATTTCCTGGAAAGAGTTGAGGACGAGGACAATTGGCGCAATAATCGCGATAGTGGTAGAGGCCGTGGTAACAACAACGGTTACCACAGCAACCACAACAACGATAACCATGGGAATAATGCATACCGCAACCATGGCAGCAATAACAATAATGGTTCGGACCGTAATAACAATCGGTACAATGCAAATAATAACAGGAATGACGGAAACCAGTATCATACTAGCGTGATACGGGCTTCGCAGAATAGTAATAACGCCAGAGGGTGTGTTCAGCCGCCTGAGCAGAATCCGGGGAGCGTATCTGCTGGGACGAGACAGGGAAACCATTAGCCGCATCGGTGAGGGGCCGACCGGGCGTGGAGAAAATTTGGAGGCCCAATAACAGGAGAAAACCCAGGTGTCGTCGTTATCAAAATTCCATATGGAATAATCAACGGCGGGAGAGTGTGCCATTGTTAAGAGAAAGGAGTGCGCCCAGAAGCAGTAGATCAGTTGTAGACACGGCTGTAGAAAATACATTCACTGTCAGTGAGAACAATTGAAGTAGTGATCCGGAAATCGATTATAAAGTGGCAGCTGTAATACCCACAGCGGAACTGGAGATTGAGTTTAAGAATGATTCGCAAGTGTTCAGAGAAGATCAGATGTCGGATAAAACGTCCGTCATCGAGCGAGGGGATGCAGAGAGGGATGATGTCTGGTTAAGGCAGTTCGGTCGCTTATACGACGAACTAAGAGATTATAGGGGCCTGTATGGGAGAAGTGTTTATGGGGAGCGCGTGCAGGATTTTCCGCGTCTCGTCCCGCAGGAAGATGGTGTTTGTGAAATGATAGAAAGTTCAGGCCTTAACCGGCAGACTTTACCAGAAACAGCTGATGTTAATAGGGAGCAAGAGCAAGATTCGTCGTGTTTCGTCCCGCAGGAGTTAGATGTTGAAGTGGTAACGGAAAGTTGTGGCCCTACCTTGCTGACCTTACCGAAAGTTGTAGTGGTAGAAGTAGCCGACGCATCCGACGCAAAAACTCCAGTTTAAACATTGCGAGAGTATTAAGGAGAAAGATTACGAAAATTTTAGTGACAGCCGGACACGATTGGTAGAAAAGTACGTAGATTACAGCGTGTATGAGGTTAGAGCTGACATTATACGGTCAGACGATAGCAGTGTGGGTTGCGCAGATCTAGAGGAAGTAATTGCAGATACTACTAGGCACATTCCTCCAGGTAGATTGGCAGATGAGATCAATCTGACCAAAGAGGAATCAACGAAGGTGACAATTAATGAATTGATAGAAAAGCAACACTCACTAATTGACGAGTTACAGGAAAAGGTTTCGGTATTGGAGGCGAAGCTACAGACTAAGTCTCAGGACAAACGTGTTGAAATTAAAACTGTATGTGAACAGAGGCTGAAAAAGCTGCCAGATAAGCCGGATTTAGGATCAAAGCCGGATGGTTTTCTCTGGAATGACCTGGATATAGACGAGGATTTATTGTGAGAAAATAAAGAAACAGTCGAGGATAAGTATAGACAGATAGTAGTGTCTGTTAATATGCACGACCTACAACTAAACGTGTTGATTGACACCGGTGCAGAATTGAGTGTTGTATCTGGGAAAATATTTCAGTTACGGAAAGACAGACCTGGCATCGTAGTTATGCCAGTAACAGGAGTGAAAATTATCGGTGCTAATGGGAAGGCCAGTTAACTGGTCACAAAACAGATTTTTGTCAACTTCGAGATATGTGCGGCACGATTGGAACAAGAGTTTGTCGTCGTGCCAGACTTGAGTACGGAAGTAATTATCGGGTTAGATTGGCTATTAAAGTACCGTGCAGTGATTAATTGCGAAAGCAAAACTTTGACATGTACGTCACAAGATAAAACAATAGTAGTTAGTTTTGACGAGGCAGGAGACGGTGTGCATAGGCAATACCAGCCTATACACATTGTTAACTGGCCGGATGGTATTGACGTAGGTATGAATTTGAACTACTGTAATGTGAGGGATCTCGGCATTGACAATAGTGTTGAAAGTGAATTGGAAAGTATTGTAGACGGTGTGTCAAACGTAACACACGAGCAAAGACGAGGCCTGTATGAAGTAATAATGAGGAATAAGAGTGTGTTTTCAGACAAACTGGGACAACACACACACCCATGCCCGAGGCAGGATTCCATTAGGTACACGCGGTTTGATTTTTCGCTGTCATTAAGATCGATAAGTGAGGGGGAGGTTACAATGTCCCCCTTGGCAATCCCCTCCCGAATGAGGGACTATTCCGTAATCTTTTGGCAATGGAGAGATCATCATGACACGTCTTCAGTCACAGGCCACAGGTCATGTGGATACACGTTACGTGTTATTAATGCAGTGGTTTCCACTAATTTCTGCATCTTCATGCCGTTGATCATTTCTGATTATTCCACCTTTAGGAGCAGTTTCCCACCCCTAGGACAAGAGACTGCCCTGAACCTGTATCTGCTCCTCCGCCCTCTTTGACAAGGCCGTTGGCAGAAAGAGGGTGATTTCTTATGCCGGAAGTCTTCGGCCGCCAATGCTGATTAATAATCAAAATTTAAGCAGCGGCGGGATTCGAACGCGGGACAGAAGAGTTTTGATTGTAAATCATTGGCGCTACTCTTAGACCACTGATGTATGCGTTGTATACAGATACGAAACATTCTCATTCAGTTCCAGTCCGTTGGGTATTATTCATCACTCTTATAAAGTCCGTTTTGCGATGTGAAGCGGTTTATTACTCTTTCAGAAAGTTATGAGATTTATCAGGACTCTCATTTCTTATATATGCGTTTTTAACAGATTTTTGTACTTCTCTGGTGCTCGCCTAGGATAAATGGACTTTAACAAACATTGTATTTATCCCTTTTTTGTTTTTTGTAGGATGTCTTTACCGTTCTACCGTTACTTGACATCGACTAACTTACGATTCAAGCCTATATCAAACTTCTGAGGATGACAATTTAATCTGGTGAATTCCGTAAAGTGAAACTATATTTTTTTTCCATCTGATGACTGACTATTATTTCTTTTAACAGACTACTTGAACACACTATTTTCCGTAAGTAATGAAACAAATAGAAACGTTATGAGTTTAAGAGTCGTTTTACACAGCATGCGCATGATGATATGCGAGTCAACTGATCAATTGCAGCGTCGCATTACGGGTTATGATACGTCCAGTGAGTGAACGATTGCTCCTATGCTGTCACGTGGATTAGTGTCAACCAGATCTTCCACACTTTGCTCGATATGCCTAACCGTGTTAATTGGCCATACGGAATCCGTTTCATGGAGCGCTTAATAACCAATGGGAATACACATCCATGATAACGTCGAGTCAATAACTTTTCACATCTCAGGCTTTGCAAAGGTCCCGAGTTCGAGTCTCGGTCCGGCACACAGTTTTAATCTGCCAGGAAGTTTCATTCTTTTTACATGTTGTGTTCTCCTTTCTTTCTTGCGTAATCTTGTCATTAACCTTTCCAGTTGGTTCTGATCAGTAACTGCTGATTTCCCATTTCGACAATACGGTTTTTATAACATATACGCTATTTATGTCTAACCTATGTTCCAGTCACTTTAGGTATTCCTCTGTTTGGCTGTAAAACATTAAATTTCACTGAAATCACTAATATTTTTCAATCGTTGTACAACGTTCTTATATCGTCCGTCGGGGCTTTACAGACATCTGTCCCGTCACTTTCCCTCACTATTTTCATATCATTGTATTATCATACAATGCAACTACAACCTCTCTCTTTTTGTTGTTGATGAATTTGGAAAATCGTCATATACCTCATTCCTATATCCTCGTCCACATTCGTTGATAATTGTAACTCTTTCAGCGCGAATCGAACAAGTAGATATCAAATGGGTTTAAGGGCTATGACCTGCGTGGCCCACCTCGTATTTTTCACTCTATTATGTCTACTCAGTTTTACGCTATCCAAAACAGTTTCTCAGGTTTGTGACTACCTGACAGGTGTCTTTATGATCTGGAATTGAAAGTGTCTCACACCTACGTGTAACGTGTCGCATGTGTTTATAATTAATGAGCCTTCTATTAATTATGTCAGTCAAAATTATCTAAATACACAGTTAACGCCTCTCGTCTGCACCTCACTACTCCTAACTACTTACTAAGACAGTCTCCCCACAACACCATCGGAATATACCGCAACAGAATTAAACGATCAATTTTTCGGAACCCCGTAATTGCCTCCCACTGAGAAGCATAGTTTTAAAATACGGGTGAAATGGGGGTACAGCATCCTTCTGTGATGTTGCGAAAGCGTGGCACCCAGAGGCATCAGCCTCGAGCTCGGGGCGACGCTTCAGTCAGCAAAGCGTCAGCACAGTGAAATTCGAACCTGAGCCAAAGGAGCAAAGTGTGCTTAGTCTTACGCTTCCTGTTTCAGCCAACCGCCCCCCGCCCACCGTTTCTGTGCAATGATCATGAATGGATGCGACATTGACACACCCGCGAATAAAACAGTAAACAATCCCACAGTTCTGCAACACCGTCGTTGACATCCGCCTATCTTCCATGATAATTTTAAAAATAAGTGTCTACAGAGGCAACTGGTAATGTTGTCTGAGACACTTGTAGGCACGAAGCTTACTTACAGGGTCCTCGGACTACATTACAAGTTGTCTCTGTAGACGTTCATTTTTAAAATTCTCAGTAAAGGTGTACGGCATCCACCGAAGGTTTTGCCGAACTGGGTAGTTATAGACGAATCATTTCCGTTCTGTCCACGCACGTGTTAATGTTATTCTCGTTCTTCCCTCTCCCGTGATCACGCCACAGGAGGACACAAAACACTAGAACTAAAAAGGCGTAAGCACACTTCGCCGATTCGGATCACATTCAGATTCATCGAATGGTTTTGAATTGTCCATAGCGGTTAGAGTCTGTACACGGAAGGAAGGAATGTGGTCGCGCTGCAATGCAAACGGATGCGATCACATTCAGTGGAGACGCGGAACGTGATTGATTCTAAGCCCGAGGGAAAGGAGTGGTCTCATTGACATCCTTTATGCCACCGCCATCTTCCTTTTTGTATCTGCTTTGGGAAGCGGTTTGCTGAAATGGTTTCGTCAGCCACTCTTAGAAGACCGCTGGATTTCATCGTTGAGGTGTAAAAGGGAGGGGTGAATTGTGGGTAAGGCAGGGTGTGACGACCATCCGATACAGTGCCACAACCACGGTGGCAATGGGCAGAATTATGGCGAAATTTGGTGAGAATGTGATATGATTAACCCACCTTACCGTGAGATGAACTTTTTTTCGCATCTGTAGACACCCTGCTGCTTAAAGCATCGTTGAGCGCGAAGTGTTCGTTGCAGAACCATGACAGATGACAGTTGTACGCTCCTTTGAGCCAAGTTTCAAACTTCTGTGTCGCAAGGGAAGGCAATTAAAGGGTTTCGAAAAACTTATCCTTTGATTTTGTGGCACAGTGTATTTACCTACATTCACTTTGAACAACCCTGCGACGACGGAAGCGGCGCAATTCTTAAGGCACAGGATGCGCATTTCGAACTCATCCTGCCATCCACACTAGGACTTGTGACACACGCTCAAGGATACTTCAACGCAATAAAGACAAGGCAATAATTACCAATAAAATACAAACTCCGGCTTGTAAGCTCCAGCAGATTTTACTTCACAGTTACATGACAACAACAGACTGCTGTTTCTCCAGAATAATATACATAATTGCCCTAGAATTGGAAACATTACCAAGCAGACAAAACGTGTACGGGCGTCAGTGCCCACCCAAACTATAAATAGTTTTAGAACGCTCTTTACAAAAATTTTAAGAACCATACAAGCAATACATGGTTTACTGAGAGTAGCAGGACACCGTTGAAGATATAACAACAGCAACAACTCACAATTTCTCTTTCTGAATAAGATATTAAAAACCAAGTACAAAGAAAGGCATCTTTCAGGTATTATAAAATTTCAGTGAAAATTAGTGGCACATCAGAGGTGCATGGAAACTACAAATGAGATCGATCCTGAATCAAAGCTGAAAGGAATGGTGCAGAAGGAAAGACGGATGCCTCGCCGGCACCAGGAACAAATAGTAAAATACACAACTTGAAACGTCCCCTTAGAACAATTATACATGACTGTCCTTTAACTGACACACAATATTTTTAGTGCAACGCAATCTGACTTTCAAAAATCCCTACAAAAGAATGTCCCTGACTAACATTAACCTATACCTTTCACAAATCACTTACCTCACAAAAATCTTCATTACTCGAAATACTGCAATACAGCGAGCGCCACTACTGCCAGCTAAATAAAATATTCAAACTACGGAAGGCACTAACTACTGATAGGCATAGTTAGCAAATGAAAGATTTTAATAGAGAACAAACAATGTATTTACCTTAAAAATCATAATATATATAGTAGTTCATGACATCCATTTTTACAAATTTCAAAACTCCGCCATTTCTCTCCCCACATCCACCACTGCTGGCGGCTCACCTCCAACTGCGCAACGCTACGCGCTGTTAACATCCAGCTGCCCAACACTACAATGGCAGACAACAATGCAAACTAGCCACAGACTGCACACAGCACAGCCAGTGATTTTCATACAGAGCGCTACATTGCGTTACCAATAAGAAAACCTAAACAGCCTACTTACAAACTTAAATCGCCGAGGAACTAGAGTCTGCTGATAAACACAGCGACCGCGCTATCGGTTCCAATTCGAAGTCACCGCCGCCAAGGCGTCGTCTCCCAGTTACGCGACCAGCTACAAAAGACAACGCGCACAGCCGATTATACCGCTGAAACAACAACATACAACCACACAGCAACTGGGCAGTATGCAGATTAACACAATTCCTAAAACCTTAGAAAAATTTCAAAACAGGAATACAATTACTCTATGCAGCCCAATTAAATCTGCTGCAAATACTGTCTACAACAATAGTTCACACTCCCTTTGGACAGGAACCACGATACGTAAAAATTCACCATGAGAACACTGTAGAATGTGTAGAAATCAGAACACATACTCTGTCTTATAATCTTAAATAATAATTACATACAATAATGAAAACAATGTCATAAATCTCTTAATTGTACCAGAGAATGTCACTATAGGTGGATTACACTTAATAGCAAAAGGCAGAAAGAAGTGCCCGAAAATCGAACCTGTGGTTATTTCTTAGTGCACAGACACGCACTTAGATATACACTCCTTGCCAGTAATCTCACATATGTCTTAAACAGGCTACCTTATTCACACAGGTAACCACTGTTCTACAAGTTGTGTACCAGTGGTCGAAATGAAACAGATAAAATGGGTGCACAAACACTGGAGAGTCTTTAACTGCAAACAGCACGAAATTTAACATACATATATAGAGCAGGACTTGAAGAACCTGAATAATTCACACCGCTTGATTCTGTAACGTATCCGGTTGCAGGCTGATACATTCCAAAGCCACTAGCACAGGTTCACATCGTTTAGCTGCACAGGCGAGACCATCGCCCTCTCACTAGACGCCGTACACACTTCCAAACGCACGCACGTCTCCGTCCGCAGCCGCACTGCCCACGTGACAGAAGGAGGCAGGCCATGCGCAAAGAGCTACCGCCGACAACCAGACTGCACACCTCAACGCCAAGCAAACGACCAAAACCAGCCCTCTCCCCATAGCGTAGTGCGCTTAAATAGCCGAAAAGCGATCAAAGTGGAGAACCGCGGCCACGTGATATGGAGTCGACCGCAGAGATTTTAAATGAGTAAAGAGAAGCAACTGCTGCCAACTGCGCCAAGTATCACACATTTTGACTTTTTCTTGGACTTTGTAAAACCATTAATATCTAAAGATTCAAATGGCTCTAAGCACTGTGGGACTTAACATCTGATGTCATCAGTACCCTAGACTTAGAACTACTTGTACCTAACTAACCTAAGGACATCACACACATCCATGCCCGAGGCAAGATTCGAGCCTGCGATCGTAGCAGGCACGCAGTTCCGGACTGAAAAACCTAGTACCGCTCGGCCACAGTGGCCAGCTTAAGATCTATTCTTAAAAAAAAAAAAGACATGTGCACGAATGTTTGTTTCAACTTTACCTCATCGTTGACAGCAACCATAATCCTTCAGTTTTCTGATAACGCAATCTGACCTCATGAGACCGTTTATCTCTTCTTCTCGACGCCGTCCAGTGAGTATCAACCCTTTCCCTGCAATCGGATGCATGTGTCCGACGATAGGCTATCACAATAACAGTGGGAAATGGATTTATATTATTGCCATGTATCAATGTCCCACTGGTAAAGAGATGCCTGCTGATCGTTTACACAATTATTGTAATTACAGGTTGCGCCTGAAGGTTGTGTCGTTGTCAAGTTTCCGTCTCTGTATTGTCACATCGAACTAGTTGGTGTCTGTTACCAAATAACCTGATTTGCAAAGTGGGCTGTCACTCGCGCCTTCCCGGAAGTACGTGTTAGCGTAGGTCACATCACAACTGAAGTGACTATTGAGCGCCTGTATTACGAGTTACATACTTGGAGTGATGCTTTACTCGCAGATGTGTGCCTACTTTATGCGTATCTCGTATATTTTCGCTCAGTCTTCTTCTAAAATCACAGAGGTACATATGAATAACTCTTCCCATAGCCGTGCTACAAAATGAAAATGAAGGATACGTACATTCCCATTATATGAATGACATGTCCGAAAGAACAGGCGCTATGCGTTCATATAATTTCTTTGCCTAGATGGACAATGGATCGGTCTTCTTCAGTGTGGAAGCACAAGTACATTCGAACTCCTTCGGGGATCTCAGAGTATCGAGCATGGAAGATATGATCAGGGAATGCGGATAAGTGACACTAGGTGGGAATATGGGTCCGGCCGTGAGCTGTGCCGAGGTAGTCCGCGAAGTTGCGATGAACAATGTGTCCCGGATGGCCCAGTGGTTCACGAACCCGCCTAGTAAGCAGTAGATATCGAGCTCGATTCCCTGTCCGCCACTCATTTTCACTCGTCGTCACTGACTGTGTAATGTCCCGATGCAGCTGACATCAGTAATCTCTTCTCATTTCTTTCCTTTCTCCTTATAATGAATCACCCTCCTCTCACATAACTTTTTTTTATAGAGTTAAAGGATACCATGTATAAAACGATTCTTGCATACCTTAAAATTACGCGTGCGTTAGCTGTTTCATTAAAATAATTCATACGATTTTGTATAAGATGTATTACAGTTCAGGCTAAAACGTATAAAAAAGAAATTAACGTGTTACAATCGATATGTACTAACAGTTAAAATTACCTTTTTAAAAAATAATTGAAATTACAAAACTTATAGCACACTTAAAATTCATATTACTAATTGCACAATCCTACGCTAATTATAAAATTTATTTATACATTGATTTACAAAATAATGATAATTTCAGCGAAAGAAGTTTGTAAACACTTTTGCTTCGTAAACTGTTTGGAATAATGTGAGTACCGCAGAATGTAAGCAGTGGTTGGCTTGCCTCTGATGGACGTAGACGTTTTCTAAGTTTCATCCCATGTAGGCTTTTGTCACCAACAATGTAATTATTGTTTTCTTAAGTGGAGAATTAAAATACGGTGTGATGATGAAAGATGTGACAAAGAATGAAATTCAAGAATAATAAAGGCAAGTCTTCATCTGTTATTTAGTCATCAAGAACCTACCAAATGGAACTTTCAGCTGCAACACTGTAACCATACACAAGACTTTGAGCCATCGACAAAATTAACAAGATATTGGAGATAGGTAAAAAGTTATTCTTTTCTATATCTTACGCCTCTCGATGCTTTCAAAATTTGTGCAAGGAACGAGAATTTTAATAGAGATGTTTGGGGATGGTAGGATTACACCCTCCACCTTGAATTTACCTTTCACATGTTACTCCTGTCCATGATATTGATTAAAATAACCGTATATTAATGCCTTTAAAAATTGGTAGTGAAAGTGTCAAACTACATATACAATGTGAAGAAAAATGCCTCATATGGTAGTCAGCATGCGATTCCTGATCCCAATTAAAGACAAAAGTGCGTGTAGCAAAACGTTGTCTGGCCAATGTAGCCAACTGTTGTAACAGAAATGCGATTTAAAAAATGAAGCTCTGGAAGCGCCATAACTGCGCGCAGCATGGTAGCGATTTGGTAGCATAAACTCTGCACTGCCACATTTGCTGAGTGAGACGAGACAATGCCACGTGGAACAGAAGTGCCGACTCTCAGATGTTCGAGTAGTAACTTCTTTTTTTCAATTAAAGTATCAAACTGTATCAAATTTACACCTTCAGACTACGATACGCTGTGTATTTCTTTTTGTTACTGATATGAAATGAACTTCTTAATGACGAAACAACCGCTTTGTAGGGTTGTCCCTACAATGACATACAGAAAACACAATGGGCAGTCTATACTAGATTCTATGGTATGCTACACAGAATAATTTAATTCTGTACGTCTGATGTTTGGGCTTATCCTCTTAGAACTTGTACGTACCGGTACGAGCAACCTTCACTTTACAGAAGGTGTTCAAAGCGACCACCTTGCATTTGAAAACACTTTGCCTTTTGCTGGATCATACTTTGCTGGAGCCTACGCACTCACCTGCACCGAACATTGCCAAAGCGGTAAGCACGCGGTACATTCGTGGGTGGAGTATTGTAAAATTTTTCCTTTAAGTGTCCCTACAAAGATAAAAGTAGGTTAAGGTCCGGGGAACGTGAAGGCCACCACATTGGACCTCCACGAGCAATCCAATTTCCCTCGGAATGATTCAGTCAAGTAATCTCATGCTCTGGTGGGCAGTTTACGGGTGTATATCACATCGGTGTATGACTATGCGGTGCGTTTGAACGGCGGTCGTCGCACGGTGACGCTGGCAGCGGTCCACGTACGCAGAGGTGTGTTGGTTCATGTCAAAGTACTGTGAAGCGAGTAAGTGCGAATACTTTTACAGACGTGCTAATGTTGACTGTGTGCTGAAAATTGGTAAAAGAACACATATTGAAGACGTTAAGAGGGGTAGAATACTAGGGCGACTGGAGGCTGGTCAGATACAGCAGGTCGTAGCATGGACCCTCCGTGTGCCACAAAGAGTGATCTCACGATTATGGCAACAATTCCAGGAGAGAGGAAACGTGTCCAGGCACTAAACTAAGAGACGTCCACAGTGTCGAACACCACAAGACGACTGATATCTCACCATCAGTGTCCGCAGACGGCCACGGAATACTGCAGGTAGCCTAGCTCGGGACCTTAGCGCAGCCGCTACAACAGTACTCTCCATACACACAGTCTGCAGACGATTCATCAGACATGGTTTATTCGCCCGGAGACCTGAAAGGTGTATTCCACTGACCCCTGGTCACAGAAGAGCCCGTAAAGGCTAGTGTCAAGAACATAGTACATGGTCATTGGAACAGTGGTCCCAGGTTATGTTCACAGACGATTTCAGGTATAGTCTGAACAGTGATTCTCACCGGATTTTTATCTGGCGTGAAGCAGAAACCAGATACCAACCCCTTAATTTCCTTGACAGGGACATGTTTGGAGGTCGTAGTTTGATGGTGTGGGGTGGGATTATGATTGGTGCACGTACACCCCGCCATGTCTTTGACAGAGGAACTGTAACAGGTCAGGTGTATCGGGACGTCATTTTGCAGTAATATGTCCGCCTTTTCATGGTGCAGTCGGTCCCACCTTCCTTCTGATGGATGATAACGCACAGCCCCACCGAGCTGCCGTTGTGGAGGAGTACCTTGACACTGAAGATATCAGGCGAATGGAGTGAACTGTCTGTTCTCCAGACCTAAATCCCATCGAGCACGTCTGCCTGGGATGCTCTCAGTCGACATATCGCTGCACGTTTTGATGTCGGGGTACATGCGCAGGAAACACTGGCGTTTTTAGGACATATGTTTCGGGACGGTTTTCTCAACTTATTACCAATACCGTGGACTTACAGATCTATGTCGTGTATGTTCCATATGTGCCTATGCCATTAGCGCCAGTTTTGTGTAGTAACACGTAGTGTGGCAGCACATTCTGCAATTATCCTTAATTTATGAGCATGAGTGCAGTTACATACATTTATTCCAGAATGTATCGGTGCACCATCATACTGAAAACAGAGCAGTCGTGGAATGTTTTCCATTGCGTCGGGGTAAGTATTGGAAATATACGTACGAGGGGGGCATTCTACTTGTCCCGCAATAGGTAAGGGCCCAAACGCACTCGTCCCCACGATTGCAGCCCACAGGTTTACGCCAAAGCGTGCCTGAAAGCTACGTTCACTGGTGGCGTGTGGATTGTGTTCCGATCAATAATGGCTGCTGGAGAAGTTGAAAATGCCTTCTTCACGAATGAAGCTGGATTATTCTGCCCATATCAAGCATTATCAGTGGCGGGACTGACGCCAGTAGCATCTCTGACATGAGTACGATAGATTTCCTAGTACAGAGGTTTGTCTTGGGGCTTGGGCCGGCTCAGGATATAAGCGAGTGCCCAGCGCGAGTAACGGGAACAACGGTTTGAGAACGGAAGGCGGTTTGGCTGGCGGGCAGAAGCGGAGACGGCGTGCCTGAGGCCGGGCGGCGGTTATTACGTGGCTATACCAGAGGCGGCGGGAGTTGGCCGGCGCTGTGGATTCTCTGGCAGCCTCGTGAGCTATGGATGTGCCCGCACTATTAAGGTCTTGCGAAGTGATGTTCTGACATCTTCGCAAAATCACCCCAGCATCAAGACACCCAGTTAAGTGCTCTAATTACTAAATGCGTTTACTTAACTGTGATTGTGATCACTCCTGGTACAGTAAGACGTTGCCGGACGCGTGATGTGATGTGTGTTCGATTTCATTTGATGCCTCTCACTAAGCGTGTGCTCTGCTTTCAGCGTAATACTGATGTATTTTCATAACGTTATTTCATTAGCTATTATTAGCAAGTGTTTAATTTGCTTACGATATCGGTTAATCCATATCAATAAGTCCTCTGCGGGAGATCTGAGTTTTTATTTCTAAAGGCGTTGAGCTTTGCAGACCCACTTAAGAAGGCCGATATGTGTGTCATTAAGTTCTAGCGAATGTCGGTTCTCGTGAGCCAGCCCATATCCCACTCTTAGCGTTTGTTTATAAGGTACTGTTTCACATAAAGAAAGGACTTGCTAGTGAAATTAGCTGTTATTTAGCGTCGATTTTATAGTGCAAATTTACCGCTCAATCTTGAACGTCAGAGTTAAGAAAAGTTTTTTGGTCTCTTGTTGTCGGGTGCGATCCGTTTTTCAGTGAGCAGAGCTTCCCTTTAGATTACAATTTTGGCTTATGTGCGGTGGACTACGCCCGAGCTCATGTGCTCCTCTTCGGTAGCGTTTGCTGGGTTGAAATTTTTGTGGGCTACTCGATGTGGGGTTGCAAACGGAGCCACGTCTTGGTTCGAAGATGAGTATTACTTCCCTCAGTCGGATCCACCGTTCGTAATTAAACCTCGGCGTTACAAGCTTGGGCCTTACTTTCTGTTGCCACACATTTATTACTATACGAAGTTGTAACTTTCTATGCCCTAAAATCCCATCTTACAAGCCTGTGGGCATTTGAATAATTTTGTTGTTCGCCCTGCAAGGTTCTCTAGTCTAGTAATTTACAAGATTGCCAAAGTCACGTTTTAATAAATATATTCTAATTATTGGTGTTATAATTGAGGCTCTGTGTCTACAGTTATTTTACATGTAACGTTAAAATATTGGAGTTGAAAGGTCTTAAATAACGCGTCTTAACTAGAGTTGTTTTGCTAAAGTTATGGTCAGATTCCGCGTTAGTGGCTTCTGTCAATTTTTATATGAGATCGTTGCTAATGGTTTATTAGTTTATTAATTATTTTATGCAGTGTGAGGGTTTCTTAAATATTTTACGTGAGTGGCGTTTCTCAGTGTTTATGGGAGATCGTTTGATAATGATTTTTTAACTTGCTTATGATTTGGTGTAACGAGTGTTTCGTAAATAATCTTGCCTGATTGACGTCTGTCAGTTTTTATGTGAGATTGTTTTTAGTAGTTAATAAACACGTTGGAATTGAAATGTTCACATTATTGGGTCAGCCTTCCGCTCCCTTTAAATTTAAAGGTTAAAGAAAGGAGGTGTTAAGTAAAAACGATCTAAATATATTTACACAACGTTCAGTACCTTCCACTTCCTTCATATCCGTTCGCAAAATTGTACTTGTCGAATGCTTGCTGGCCCCTGGTGTTAGTTAACGTGTAGTGATATGGATGCAGTTCGTCATCGTGCATACACGTCAACGACCTGTCTTTGAGATATCTGGAACTGTCTTGTAGTATCACGGGTGCTTTCCCGTGTGAGTGATGAAGGGTTTCCAGAATTGCGTCCTCTGTTTGTCGAGTACGTCTAGCCCTTGGACGACTTTGTGAACGTAGATTCCGGAGGGCGTTGCTCTAGGCGACGAGAAACATTGTTATCTGGATGACGCCTTTGAGGGTGTTGTGCAGCACGCGTATGAGCAGCCTCCGCGGTATGGTTATCGGCTGCACCCAGCATGCAACACATATCCACGTTTTTATCGTTTGTGTACTCCACCGTGCAGAGGTGCTACATGAACTTGGGAAGACCTGTTACTAGACACACGCATGTAATTAAATGACTCTCACTGTCACGGGGGACGCTATTGTAATATGAGAGGAAGAAGTCCTGCTTATAAACGACGAGAACTAGGAATGGATCCGTCTAAAAAATAAAAAAAGGAATTTGACGAGCACTAGAGGCATAGCACAATGGCTGATGTGGGGCTGAAGTCCCAGTGACCTACAACGGCTGGTCCGGTGAGTGGAGATGATACACGTTCCTCTGTACATTCCGGAGCGCTGTACAATGTGACAGTGTTCCCATCACCTCGCTTCCATATATGTGTTTCAAAATACACCTGATCTGATTCTGCTAGATAAACTTTTATCATGAATCTTGATGAGCAATCGCATGCCGGCGTGCAAGTCTGGCATTTTTTCTTGTGCCTTTATGACGGACTAATTTACCTTCTACTAAACTAAACGAAACCTAACTCTGTCTGAACAGGCCTTGGAAGGCCCAACGGTACCGACCGGCCTCCGTGTCATCCTCAGCTCACAGGCGTTACTGGATTCGTATATGGAGTGGCAGCACACCACTCTCCCGGCCGTATGTCAGTTTACGAGACCGGAACCTCTACTTCTCAGTCAAGTAGCTCCTCCGTTTGCCTCACAAGGGCTGAGTGCACCCCGCTTGCCAACGGCTCTCGGCAGACCGGGTGGTCATCTATCCGCGTTCTTGGTCAGCCCGACAGCGCTTAACTGCGGTGATCTGACGCGAACCGGTGTTACCACTGCGGCAAGGGCGTTGGCATTCTACCTTCTACACCTTTTATATTTCCAAAGTAGTGAACGTCGAGGTGTTAAAAAGATACTTTAAGATGAGTTTAAGAAACGCATTAAATGGTTGACCTTTCTAGAACATTTGCTGTTATAGGAGGGTCTGCAATACCGATTACCTACACCAGTACTCTTCCCGAACATACGTACGAATATATCTTCTCTCTTGATATCACTTGTCGCCACAAAAGGTAATGGTACTTCAAAGGGAACGTAATTTTATAGTGATTATCACAGAATCACTGCTTCCTTTCATTTTGAGGATTGTCCTTACACTTAAGGCTCCTGTTTCGCAGAGCTTAGTTGAAAAATATTCGACACTGTCCGGTGGTCTAAATTTGTATCCGTTTGCAGGTAACAAAAGATGACTGGGAGGCCGACAGATACACAGCTTTGGTTTCCAAAACTATCAACGTTAAACGTTGACAATAGTGTGACCCTTAAACACATAGGTTTTGTGACTTTGTGCATCACCAGATACAACAATAGCAGTTGAAAAACTGTAAACTGTCATAAATGGTTTCATTCATAGTGACAGTTGGTGATGACCATGGTTATAGGATAAACCAGTGTGTCAGGAATATCAAAGGAATTAGTAAATGCCGTTGAGCGCACTTAGTATTTCAAAACGATGGAAGGATGATCAGAGTTTAACGTCTTGTCGCCATTAGAGATGAAGCAGAAGTTTGGAGTACGGTTGGATAAGGAGGGTGTAAGTTTATAAACGTGTCGATTTGCTGATGACATTGCTGTTCTGAGTGAAAGTGAGGAAGAATTACATGATCTCAGTGGAATAACCAGTCTAATGAATACAGAATACGGATTGAGAGTAAATCGAAGAAAGACGAAAGTAATGAGTAGTAGCAGAAATGAGAACAGCGAAAATATTAACCTCAGAATTGAAGTTCACAAAGTAGGTGAACGTAAAAAATTACTATTCGCCAGCAAAATAACCAATGACGGACGGAGGAAGGACTGTATCAAAAGCAGACTAGCAGTGCAAAAAGGGCATTTTCGTCCAAAACAAGTCTACTAGTATCACATAGGTCTTGATTTGAGGAAGAAATTTGGAGCACAGAAGTGTATGGTAGTAAAACATGGAATTTGGGTAAACCGGAACACAAGAGAATCGAACAATTCGAGACGTGCAAAAGACGAATGTTGAAAATATGGTGGACTCCTAAGATAAGGAAAGAAGAGATTCTGAACAATTGGAGAGGAAAGGAACATGTGTAAAACGCTGACAAGGGAGAGGGACAGGTTGTTGCTGTCGTGGTCTTCAGTCCTGAGACTGGTTTGATGCAGCTGTCCATGCTACTCTATCCTTTCCAAGCTTCTTCATCTCCCAGTACCTACTGCAGCCTACTTCCTTGTGATTCTGCTTAGTGTATTCATCTCTTGGTCTCCCTCTACGATTTTTACCCTCCACGCTGCCCTCCGATACTAAATAGGTGATCCCTTGATGCCTCAGAACGTGTCCTACCAACCGATCCCTTCTTCTAATCAAGTTCTGCCACAAACTCCTCATCTCCCCAATCCGATTCAGTACCTCCACGTTAGTTATGTGATCTACCCATCTAATCTTCAGCATTCTTCTGTAGCACCACGTTTCGAAAGCTTCTGTTCTCGTCTTGTCTAAACCACTTATCGTCCATCTTTCACATCCATACATGGCTACACTCCATACAAATACTTTCAGAAACGACTTCCTAACACTTAAATCAATACTCGATGTTAACAAATTTCTCCTCTTCAGAAACGTTTTCCTTACCATTGCCAGTCTCCATTTTATATCCTCCTATCTTGCTCCCAAAAGAGCAAAACTCCTTTACTACTTTAAGTCTCTCATTTCCCAATCTAATTCCCTCAGCATCACCCGACTTAATTCGAATACATTCCATTATCATCGTTTTGCTTTTGGTGATGTGCATCTTATATCCTCCTTTCAAGACACTGTCCATTCCGTTGAACTGCTCTTGCAAGTCCTTTGCTGTCTCTGACAGAATTACAACGCCCAATATACAGACTGAATAACATCGGGGAGAGGTTACAAGCCTGACTCACTCCCTTTCCAACCACTGCTTCCCTTTCATGTCCCTCGACTCTTATAACTGCCATAGGGTTTCTGTACAAATTGTAAATAACCATTCGCTCCCTGTATTTTACCCCTGCCCCCTTCAGAATTTGAAAGAGAGTATTCCAGTCAACATTGTAAAAAGCGTTCTCTAAGTCTATAAATGCTAGAAACGTCAGTTTGCCTTTTCTTAAACTAGCTTCTAAAATAAGTCGTTGCGTCAGTATAGCCTCACGTGTTCCCATATTTCTACGGAATACAAACTGATCTTCCCCGAGAACGGCTTCTACCAGTTTTTCCATTCGTCTGTAAAGAATTCACGTTAGTATTTTGCAGCTGTGACTTATTAAACTGATAGTTCGGTAATTTTCACAACTGTCAACACCTGCTTTCTTTGGAATTGGAATTATTATACTCTTCTTGAAGTCTGAGTGTATTTCACCTGTCTCATAAATTTTGCTCACTAGATGGTAGAGTTTTGTCAGAACTGGCTCTCCCAAGGCTGTCAGAAGTTCTAATGGAATGGTGTCTACTCCCGGGGCCTTGTTTCGACTGAGGTCTTTCAGTGCTCTGTCACACTCTTCATCTACGTTCTCTTCTATTTCTATAACATTGCCCTCAAGTACATCGCCCTGTATAGACCCTCTAAATACTCCTTCCACATTTCAGCTTTCGCTTCTTTGCTTAAAACTGGGTTTCCATCTGAGCTCTTGATATTCATACAAGTGGTTCTCTTTTCTCCAAAGGTCTCTTTAATTTTCCTTTAGGCAGTATCTATCTTACTGTAACACTACCGCCCTGTCGGACGTGCGTTAGCTCAATAAAGCCTGTACTGTAATAAGTTCACGGGCTTCACCTTGTAAACAAGGATTTAGTACATAAGTTGACCGCGTGTACCTAATGGAAGCAATTCGGACTTATTCAGTTAGTAACTACAGTGATGCGTCAAGAAAATGCAAAGTACAATTACGCGTTCGCATGGACAAGAAGTACACACAGTAGATACTACCAATGATGAATAATACGGTCGCCAGCCTAATTAGGCATTGAATGAGTTTTTTCTTATACAAGTGTGTGCATGTACAAGCATAACAACACGTACTACTGTTGCGTTATATGGCAAGGTTTGGCATAGGAAAAATCCACTGAACTAAAGCTTTCTTCTTTTGTACTAATTTGAATGAGCTAAACTTACACAACACCACACAGCAATGATTACTACGAGCTGCACTTTGTATATTGATCAGAATGAAATCGGGCATAGATTACCCTAGAATCAGAAATTTTGAAAACACACATACAATGTCACTATTAAAATTGGAAAAAACACTAATATACTTAGGTTTAATATAGAAATTAATTTTACTGTTCAATTCTGATCAGTACACTTCAAAATGTGCAAGAATAAGCAAGAGAATGGGGGGGCCCTGAAACTGTTACGGTCGTTATGCTGAAACTAGTAAGTCCTGAAGGTACATTAACACTCAAAATTATCAACCTATGGATTACTATTCTTTTGTCACTCTTCTGGATTAATAGCCTAACATTCTTTCAGTCTCAAATGGATTAAATAACATTGCTAGCTCAATTCAAAATTTATCTTTCAATTTGATCACACTAATATTCTTTACTAACATTTACATTTGCACTCCTATCCTTGAACGTCTTTATATCATAAATTGGTCTGCAGATAATTTAGTACTAACTGTAACTTTCAATTCAGGATACTCGGGTTGCACAATATAAGGTAAGGACCCTGTCTAGGTCAATGATAAGGATAAGTTATAGCTAAGGCAATTCTGGTAAAAGTCTCGTTATTATTGAACAGTTAGAACAGTTTCAACACTGGTCCACACAGATACACTTCTAAAGATGAAATAAATGTTTGACCTGTGCACGTCGTTGCGGCGGATGGCGGGCAGCGAGATAGCGGGCAGCACAGCACACATACAAGCACGGCTAAGGCTCTCACAGTATCGGCACTTTCATTCTTCTTGGCGTCGTAATCTTTCCAGTTTTGTGCCTGAGAATATAGCCATGCCAAGTAGTCGTCGGAATCGGCCCATCCGAGGCTCAATGGAATCCACTTTTCCCAGATAGCCTCCTCGGTACAGTACATGTTCCTCTGACCGATGCCCAACTCCGACTGTTTCACTGAGCCCGTTGTGCCGAACCGCGCCAGTGTGCGTTTTCCCGCACTCGCCTGCATCCACCTTTTCCCGCGCCCCTACAGGTAGGGTATTCACCACAGGTTTTCTACTACACATATTCTAATGCATTACCTACGTATGGACCAAGTGTTTAAATTACAATTTACACATTTTACAATAGTTTTAACATTAAATACATTTTCCAGATAAATCTTTCTGCAGGTATATATATCTCTTTTAGGACGTATTTTTGAAACCATTCTGTCTTGTTTTTCACAATTACACAAGTTAAAACTTTCACTAGATGTATATTACTTTTGTGAGGCACTGTTGGAAACATATATCTTGTTTTTCGTAAACATCGCTGAACACACTTAGCCACAGATACGAATACAGGATTTACACATTATAAACAAGCCAAAGATAGCAATATAACTACAGTATCAAAGATTTCAAGTTGACCAGAGGCATTATTAGTCATCGCACACACTGACAAGAGATTTGTCTTTATTACATAGAAATAAATGTAAATTAGCTTAAACTATCATTTTTGATCCATACAATTTCACATTTTCTCTTGGTTGCTTGTGCAGATTCACTCTGGTCTTTAACTACAACTCTTATGTAATTAGGAGTTACATTCTCTAAGATACATTGCTTATTAAATTTGATGGCAAGAATAGTTTTCATTAGTTTCACTTTGCACTTCCTGTATTTGTTCATTGTTCCTTTTACCTGGCTAGGTAGCAAAATAAGACTTTTATCCATTGTGGATGTGGAACACTGCGACTGTGGTGTGAAAAGGTTTTCAGAAATTACTGCAACCAGTCGCCTTTTATGTAGATGTATTTTATTTAACCATGACCGGTTTCGAGCTGCCTAGCAACTCATCATCAGATGGTATATACATTTAGTGCTTTTTTGTACCCATTGTGTGGGTGGTTGAGTATCTGTGGCTAAACAGAAACGAGAACAAATAATCGCTACATGTGGTACAGTAACACGAAATATTTACAGAATAATTTATGTTTAACGTATAAGAGCAAATAATCACTACATGTGGTACAGTTACATGAAATATTTACAGTTTAATTTACGTTTTGAGGTGTTACTTACAGATAAATCTTTCTGCAGGTATATATATCTCTTTTAGGACGTATTTTTGAAACCATTGTGTCTTGTTTTTCACAATTACACAAGTTAAAACTTTCACTAGATGTATATTACTTTTATGAGGCACTGTTGGAAACATATATCTTGTTTTTCGTAAACATCGCTGAACACACTTAGCCACAGATACGAATACAGGATTTACACATTATAAACAAGCCAAAGATAGCAATATAACTACAGTATCAAAGATTTCAAGTTGACCAGAGGCATTATTAGTCATCGCACACACTGACAAGAGATTTGTCTTTATTACATAGAAATAAATGTAAATTAGCTTAAACTATCATTTTTGATCCATACAATTTCACATTTTCTCTTGGTTGCTTGTGCAGATTCACGTCCTAAAAGAGATATATATACCTGCAGAAAGATTTATCTGTAAGTAACACCTCAAAACGTAAATTAAACTGTAAATATTTCATGTAACTGTACCACATGTAGTGATTATTTGCTCTTATACGTTAAACATAAATTATTCTGTAAATATTTCGTGTTACTGTACCACATGTAGCGATTATTTGTTCTCGTTTCTGTTTAGCCACAGATACTCAACCACCCACACAATGGGTACAAAAAAGCACTAAATGTATATACCATCTGATGATGAGTTGCTAGGCAGCTCGAAACCGGTCATGGTTAAATAAAATACATCTACATAAAAGGCGACTGGTTGCAGTAATTTCTGAAAACCTTGCTTAAAATCTAACATAAGTAATGACATTCATTTCAAAAGTTGTGTACAGTTTCTTTAACATGACACGAAAAGAAAAAATTTAAAATAATATTTACATTATTTCACATAAATTCAGAAAGAAACATTTATCTAAATACATAAAGAAAAAAATTATTATAGGTACATTATTGTTACACATGCCCCTGTTTCCAGAAAATTTTCTTAAGTCCAAATTTTATGGGAACACTAAATTTAACAATGATACACTGGTTCTGAATCTTTACGTAAAAGTTCAAGAAGATTTACACTACATATTTCCTTCCACTCACTGTATATAGGTTCACACTATTTTAATATATTAAGACCAATATCTTGTTATTTACTTAAGTGCCTTTTGCACAGTCCAACTTCCCATTTAAACATTACTAAAATAGCAATTTAATCATTTTTTCCCAAATTTCTTAACGAAATAATTTAAAATTCTGGAATGCAAATATTTAACTACAAAAACAAATGCATATTCCTTATATACTATAAGATAATTTGTCGCTGCTTGCTTTGAATAGCAGTCCATTTTCTAATTTACTAAACAAAACACACACACAAAATTTTCAGAAAATTAACTACAGATATTTACTGCCTATTATGTGGATTTGGGCAGTCCATTTCACTTCATATTGTCACATCCTTTGGATTACATCTACTATTTTCCATCGACTATTTATCTGCCCTCATTGGTATTTGGCAGTCCTTCCTATTCTGGTTCATACACTGCCCATTTTCATTTTTGACAGTTCCACCTGTTATCTGTCTGAAAGCATTTACCCTTTCCTTTCAGTCCTTTTCTCCATACATTTTTATAGTTACAATACAATTGGTAATCTGAAACTCACATAACTACATTAGTAAACTTTCAATGGTATACAGGCATTTACAAAGAATAGTTACATTTGAAACAATTTGGGTTCAGCACAAGATACAGCACAATTACTCGTTTCTGGGAACATACAGTTTCAGATCCACTATATTTCTTACACCTAAAGGTCTTTTGGATTTTGGGTAGATTAGGTAGTAAGCATTTTCGTGTGGAATGTTCTGTATTATATATGGTCCATTATAGATATATTTAAATTTTGAAATTTCATGGTTTAGTTCACTAGATTTTTCGTGGGTTTTCAGAAGAACATGTTCTCCAATTTTAAATTTTGAAACTTTTAGATTCTTATCGTGTCTTCTAGATCTAGATTCGGCTCTTTGCTTTGCCCTTTTTATTACCAATTCTTTCTTTTGATTCAATCCCAAACTTGTACAAGGTGGAAACTCTAATTTTTCTTCAATTAAACTTTTACTACTTTTATCTAACAAAATTTCTTCCGGTGGGAATCCTGTAGTTTCATGATGTAATGTGTTCATGACATTTTCAAAATCCGATATGAATCTGCCCCAGGCTCTATGATTGTGACTACAGTATGTTCTACACAATCTCCCGACTTCACGCATGTATCTTTCAACCGGATTGCTTGCAGGATGGTAGGCTGCAATATATTTAACCTCCACACCATTTTTCTCCATTCCCTCTTTCCAAATTTTGGATATGAACTGGGGTCCATTGTCCGATAGTACTGCCTTGGGTTTCCCGATGGTCCTGAAGTATTCGACCATCCTACTAAATACAGCTTTTGCTGTGGCCTTTTTTAAGGGGTATAGTTTCACAAATTTAGAAAATACTTCCAAAATCACCAAAAGATATGCACAATTTCCCGAAGTCTTTGGGAGGGGACCATATAAATCTACCGATAATAAGTCTAGGGTGTCTTCAGGCAATGTACTTTGCATTGGTCCCCTACTAGTTTTGTTCGGTACTTTGGTCTTTTGACAGACATCACATGACTTAATCCGTTCCTTTACCTTCTTACTTACACTACTGGTAATCACTACGACATTATTCAGTTTATCCAAACATTTTTTCGGCCCACTATGCCCCAATGCCAAATGAAAATAATCTATGACATCAGTATCAAACTGGTTTGGCCAACATACCCTCCATTCCTCAGTAACTAAATCTTTCCTCCTATATAAAATGCCTTTATAAATTTTGTAATATTTCTTAATTTGAGGATACTGCACACTGTCAAAATTTACTTTCACTGATTTCCAGGTTGAATCCTCATTCTGATGGTACCTCATATTCTTACATATCTGCTCAATTTTCCTATTTCCTGAAATCTCTTTCATATACCTTATCTGAAAAGTACCCTCTTCCCCATTTTCATTGGGCACTTCACTCATACCATTAGGCAATCGAGATAAGGCATCTGCCACATAATTCTCAGTACCTTTAATATAGCAAATATCGTAATCAAATTGCTGCAGGTACAAAGCCCAACGAGTTAGCCTACCATTAAGTAAACGGCAATCTTTAAGAAAAGTCAAAGCTTTGTGGTCGGTATGTATAATGAGCTTATGGCCCCACAGATAATTTCTAAATTTCTTCAGTCCCCATATAATGGCTAAAGCTTCCTTTTCCGAAATAGTGTAATTTCTCTCGTATCTTGTTAGGGTTCTACTGGCAAATGCGATAGTCCGGTGTTCGATTTCCTTGCCCTCACAGATTTCTTGGAACACTTCTATGCCAATTCCATAAGCACTGCTATCAGTACTCATATGGAAAGGTTTTGACAGTATGGGGTGATGCAAAATATTGTCATTCAAAAGTTCCCTTTTTAAGTTTTCAAAATCTCTCATGCATTCTTCAGTCCACACAAAAGCACTATTTTTCTTAAGTAAATTGTTCAAATGAGGACTATTAAAAACTTGGCCCCTGACGAATTTTCTATAGAATCCACACAAACCTAGAAAGGCTTTCAATTGTTTTCTATTTTTAGGAGCTGGACATCCCGATATTGCACTTAACTTTTCCGGATCCTTGCCAATACCGTTGGTAGTAGTAATGTGCCCCAGAAACTTTATTTCCGATTTCACAAATTCACACTTCTTCCATTTAAGTGTCATGCCCCCTGCTTGTAGAGCAACAAAAACTTTCTGTAATAACTCGCAATGCTCCTGCCATGTTTCTGTAGCAATCAGTAAATCGTCTACATAAATGGTTAACCGGGAACTCAGTTCTCTACCTAACACAAAGTCCAGTGCCCTAATAAATACTGCCACAGATGTGCTAAGCCCAAATGGCACTACTTTATACTGATAGCATTTCCCGGCGAATAGAAAAGCGGTATATTTACGGGATTCTTTACTCAATGGGATTTGCCAGTATCCGGCGGTCATATCCAGACTGGTTAAATATTTTACGTTATAAAATTTTTGGAGCATTTCGTCCAGATTCTCAGGCCTATCTATTTCCTTCTTTACAATTTTGTTTAAAGTCCTAGCGTCGATAACTACTCTCACTCCCCCATCCCTTTTGTTCACTATGATAAGGGGACTATTATACTCGCTGTTACTTCATTCGATTACCCCCCACTCTATCATCTTATCTATTTCCAATTGAACAGCCTGCCTCTTTGATATGGGTATCGAAAACGGTCTTACGAAGAAAGGTTTATGCTCTATTGTCTCAATCTGGTATTCAAAATTCTTAACTAGGCCAGGTTTGTCCAAAAATACGGGGCTGTTATTATCTAAAATTTCAAGCAACTCTGCTTTCTGTTCGGGAGATATTCCCTCTAAATTTTCCACCATTCCCTTAAATTCATGCCCCTGCTTGTCACTCTCATTTAATAATTTCTGGGCATGGTACACCTCGTACTTGTTTGTCAATCCATCATTCCCTTGGTCAATCTCCAACAACAAAGAATCAATTTCTGAATCAAACACTTTCCCAATTCCCTCAAAATTTAATTCCAAATTCCTAAATGTACTATTAATTTTGATCACTCCCTGGCTACAATCAATAATAACCTTTTCCTTATCCAACCAATCTATTCCCAAAATCATTTCAGTACTCAAGTCTGGCACAACCAAAAAATCGTGTTCAAAGTTTTGTCCTTTTATCCTAAATTCAACCAAATTCTGGTTCTTTACCGGCTTGCTAGCCTTGCCAGTAGCCCCAACAATTTTTACACCTGTTACTGACATAATTACTAGCCCAGACTTATCACAAATGTGTTCGAAAAACGATTGGGAAATTGCACTTATCTGAGACCCAGTATCAAGAAGTACTTGCAATTTCATGTTATAAATTTCAACTGGTATTATTGTTTGTTTCACTGTCGAATGTTTTTTATTATCGTGGTCTTCCTTGAGCAAATCCGGGTCGACGATAACATCGTCCCAAGATATGCTTTTAACATTCACTTCACATATATCAGGCGGTTTCTTTGGTTCCGGGAGATCAAAGTCATTAATTACCTGAACCCTTTGCGAAATAAACTCTGAGTCGTCCGGTGGTTCTTTCTTTCTTTGTTCAGTCACAACATCTGGATTCTGTTTTGACACTTCGTCATTGTTAGGTACAATATGGTACTTAACTACATCCCCTTTGATTTCGCTGATTTTTTCATACCCTCTTTCGGTAAAAGTATATTCACTTTCTCTTACCCCGAAAAATTCATCTTCACTAGAGTCATCACTACTTTCTTCCTCCACATCAGATTCATTTAAGTACGCTACTTTTGCACAACAGGGAAAGCTAGTATATTCAATTTTGTCTGTATTTACGTATATTTCATCATCTGAACTATCGTCGGAATCCGACCATTCCGGATCGCTATCAGGTTCTAACATAAAGGCTTTTCTGAGACAGGCACTAAGTTCTTCCTCGGTATTGTCATCAGGCTTAGATTTTAATTCAATCTCCTCTTTTGGTGAAACGGCCTCGTCATCAGCTTTATTTACCTCTACTGTGACTTCATATTCGGTGTAATCCTCGTGGACTTTAATTACTTTCATGTAATCATCTGCCCCTTCTCCACGGTGCCTCTCGGTAGCAGCTTGCACTATTGGCGGATTGTTAGCAGAAGTTATTTCTTCGTTAATGCTGAGGATTTCATCCTCCAAATCCTTCCTGTCATTAACCTTCCCCTTATCGGCAGCACGCGTACTTTTCGCGGCGCTATTTATTCTCCCTTCTTCAAATTTGGGCCACGTCACTATATTGACGCCCCTATCATTTCCCTTTCTATTAACTAATTTCTTCGCCTCATATTCCTTCTTAACATCCTCCCACTCACATTGCTTTAGGCCCTTGTACAGATCGTCGATCTGCACACGCCAATCAGTTACTTCTGCTAATTCATTATCGCCCTTTTCCTCATTGCAAACATTGCTAACCGCACCTCTCTGTGTACTCACAGTCTCATCTATTGTTTCCTTTGCCACGGAATTATCACTCGTAAAATTTTCATTATCTCTTACGGCTACGTTCGCACCTACTGCTGCCGTATTGCTAGCGGCTTCTCTCTGAACAGATGTTCCGCTAGGCTGGGCCGTTGCCCTCTGATGCTCCACTCGCCCGTTAACCTGGAGCTTTCTGTGCGGCATAGATGACTCATGTTCGCTCGCACCTGACGCTTGTCTTGCCACAACACGTTGCTTCGTTTCACGCCTGTCCCTAACCTGTCTCATTACATTACGGTCGGTCCGGTATCTGTTCTTAAATCGGGGCCGGTATGTATTGTCCGCTTCCGTTTGGCCCGCAACGTTCGCGGAAATTAGTTTCCCGCGTCGTTATTATTTTGCGCGGCATACCCTCTACCGCGACCTTGATAATTTCCCCTGCCTCTTCCTCTGCCTCTTCCTCTCTGTATCATATTGACGCGAAATCCATCGCCGTCATTTCTTTCGTCATTGTGTCGGTTATTATGGTTACCAAAATTTTGATAATTGGCACGACTTGCGCGCCAATGGTCTTCGTCTTCGACCCTTTCCAGAAATGCTTGGAAGCTACGATGGTTGCTTCCTACATACCTCTTGGAATCTTCTGGGAGCTTTTTATACAGTTCCCAGATAATTTCTGAATCTGATCGTCGGCCTTTTAAATGTGTCAATTTCCGGTACCAATACTCGCAGAAATCTTTCAAAGAATTCCTGCCCCTGCTATCATGCTGTTTTGCCATAATAAACTCGCGCCATAAATGGTCCTGTTTTTGTTCTGACCAATATTCTTCGGTAAATTTTTGCCTAAATTCTTCGAACGTCATTCGTTCGGTATTTAAATTTATTCCCCAGCGCTTAGCGTCACCTGCTAAGGCGCTAATTACAACGTTTATCTTTTCCTGATCAGACAAGTGCTCAGGAAATACTCTCTCGCAATTTTTGATGAAGTCTAACGGATGCCACCCGTTATGTTTCTTGGCTGGATCGAAGCGTTCCTCGCCTTCTAACAGCTTCGTAATTGGTGCGCCATTACAGATCACACCAGGCCTATCTTTAATTTTGCTCTCTAGATCGAAAATTTTTCCTTGAATTTTCGTACAATTTTGAACACATCCGGTTACTTTTTCACCTAATTCTTTTTCAGTGTCTACAACTACCCTTTTCAACTGAGATATTCCGTATTGACATTCGTTTACGATCTCAGTTTTAAGACCGAAAACTTTTTCGTCTACCTTAGTTTCAACCAGCGGTTCTACTTTCCTTGGATGTTGAGAATTTCGACATCGAATCTACTGTTAATGTTACCAATTTCCTCCTGCATAGTATCCATATTTTTGTTAATGGTGTCAATTTCAAATTTCATATTATTTACCACAGAACTTAAATTTCCCACTTTTTGTTCTACCTGCTCTATTTGTTTACTAATTCTAATTCCTTGATCTTTGACCTGTGCTTTAATTTGATCAACGTGTGTTTTAAGCTGCTCGTTCTGTGTTTTGATCTGATGGCCCTGTGTTTTAAGCTGCGCATCAACGTGCGTTTTAAGCTGCTCGTTCTGTGTTTTGAGCTGCTCATCAACGTGTGTTTTAAGCTGCTCATTCTGTCCTACAATTTGTTTGGTTAATTGTTCAAATAAGTCGTTCATATTTAAAATTTTTACACTGTTTTGTTCTACGGAATCCGTGTGTTCCGGTCCTACTTCATAAGTTTCTTTCGGTTCTTTCTTTATCTGTGGTGAATCAAATATGTCAGTGGATTCGTTCACGTATCCACTATCATCTACAAAGTCACCCTCTACTTCCTGTTTTGTCCCTTGCTGTGTTCGAGGTGATCGCGACATTTCAATCTGTTCGTTGACGTGTTCATGGTATTGTATGTACGCCAATTGTCTTCCGCTAACGCCATCTGTTATCTGGCCGCGTAGACTCCTGCTACTGCTAGCCGCATTCTCCATTTCGCTCGGCACATCTACCCTGTCCCCGTTCCTGTCCATATTGAATGCCAATCACACACACTATTATACTTGACTCACACTGCAGTTTAATTTACTGAACTTTATTGCTATTCAAGCCACTGAACATCCACTGTTCGGTCTTTACGTTAGTGTATAACCGACAACAACTGGATGTCCTGTCACCGGGAAGCCACGTGTAACACTACCGCCCTGTCGGACGTGCGTTAGCTCAATAAAGCCTGTACTGTAATAAGTTCACGGGCTTCACCTTTTAAACAAGGATTTAGTACATAAGTTGACCGCGTGTACCTAATGGAAGCAATTCGGACTTATTCAGTTAGTAACTACAGTGATGCGTCAAGAAAATGCAAAGTACAATTACGCGTTCGCATGGACAAGAAGTACACACAGTAGATACTACCAATGATGAATAATACGGTCGCCAGCCTAATTAGGCATTGAATGAGTTTTTTCTTATACAAGTGTGTGCATGTACAAGCATAACAACACGTACTACTGTTGCGTTATATGGCAAGGTTTGGCATAGGAAAAATCCACTGAACTAAAGCTTTCTTCTTTTGTACTAATTTGAATGAGCTAAACTTACACAACACCACACAGCGATGATTACTACGAGCTGCACTTTGTATATTGATGAGAATGAAATCGGGCATAGATTACCCTAGAATCAGAAATTTTGAAAACACACATACAATGTCACTATTAAAATTGGAAAAAACACTAATATACTTAGGTTTAATATAGAAATTAATTTTACTGTTCAATTCTGATCAGTACACTTCAAAATGTGCAAGAATAAGCAAGAGAATGGGGGGGCCCTGAAACTGTTACGGTCGTTATGCTGAAACTAGTAAGTCCTGAAGGTACATTAACACTCAAAATTATCAACCTATGGATTACTATTCTTTTGTCACTCTTCTGGATTAATAGCCTAACATTCTTTCAGTCTCAAATGGATTAAATAACATTGCTAGCTCAATTCAAAATTTATCTTTCAATTTGATCACACTAATATTCTTTACTAACATTTACATTTGCACTCCTATCCTTGAACGTCTTTATATCATAAATTGGTCTGCAGATAATTTAGTACTAACTGTAACTTTCAATTCAGGATACTCGGGTTGCACAATATAAGGTAAGGACCCTGTCTAGGTCAATGATAAGGATAAGTTATAGCTAAGGCAATTCTGGTAAAAGTCTCGTTATTATTGAACAGTTAGAACAGTTTCAACACTGGTCCACACAGATACACTTCTAAAGATGAAATAAATGTTTGACCTGTGCACGTCGTTGCGGCGGATGGCGGGCAGCGAGATAGCGGGCAGCACAGCACACATACAAGCACGGCTAAGGCTCTCACAGTATCGGCACTTTCATTCTTCTTGGCGTCGTAATCTTTCCAGTTTTGTGCCTGAGAATATAGCCATGCCAAGTAGTCGTCGGAATCGGCCCATCCGAGGCTCAATGGAATCCACTTTTCCCAGATAGCCTCCTCGGTACAGTACATGTTCCTCTGACCGATGCCCAACTCCGACTGTTTCACTGAGCCCGTTGTGCCGAACCGCGCCAGTGTGCGTTTTCCCGCACTCGCCTGCATCCACCTTTTCCCGCGCCCCTACAGGTAGGGTATTCACCACAGGTTTTCTACTACACATATTCTAATGCATTACCTACGTATGGACCAAGTGTTTAAATTACAATTTACACATTTTACAATAGTTTTAACATTAAATACATTTTCCTTTGATTATCAAATTGCTTAAAATCTAACATAAGTAATGACATTCATTTCAAAAGTTGTGTACAGTTTCTTTAACATGACACGAAAAGAAAAAATTTAAAATAATATTTACATTATTTCACATAAATTCAGAAAGAAACATTTATCTAAATACATAAAGAAAAAAATTATTATAGGTACATTATTGTTACATTACCACTAGTGAGATAAGCCTCTACATCCTTACATTTGTCCTCTATCCATCCCTGCTTAGCCATTTTGCACTTCCTGTCGATCTGATTTTTGAGACGTTTGTATTCTTTTTTGCTTGCTTCATTTACTGAATTTTTATAATTTCCCCTTTCGTCAATTTAACTCAATATTTCTTCTGTCACTCAAGGATTTCTACTAGCCCTCGTCTTTTTACCTACTTGATCCTCTGTTGCCTTCACTACTTCATCCCTCAAAGCTACCTATTCTCCTTCTACTGTATTTCTTTCACCCATTCTTGTCAATAGTTCCCTTATGCTCTCCCTGAAACTCTGTACTACCTCTGGTTTAGTCAGTTTATCCAGGTCCCATCTCCTTAAATTCCCATCTTTTTGCAGTTTCATCAGTTTTAATCTACAGTTCATAACCAATAGATTGTGGTCAGAGTCCACATCTGCCCCTAAAAATGTCTTATAATTTAAAACCTGGTTCCTAAATCTCTGTCTTGCCATTATATAATCTATCTGACACCTGTCAGTATCTCCAGGCTACTTCCATGTGCACAAAATTCTTTTGCTATGATTAAGTTGTGCTCTGTGCAAAATTCCACCAGACGGCTTCCTCTTTCATTTCTTACCCCCAATCCATATTCACCTACTACGTTTCCTTCTCTTCTTTCCCTACTGTCGAATTCCAGTCACCTATGACTATTAAATTTTCGTGTCCCTTCAGTATGTGAATAATTTCTTTTATCTCATCATACATTTCATCAATGTCTTCATCATCTGCAGAGCTAGTTGGCATATAGACTTTTACTACTGTCGTAGGCGTGAGATTCGTGTCTACCTTGGCCACAAGAATGCGTTCGCTGTGCTGTTTGTAGTAGCTTATCCGAATTCCTATTGTTTTATTCATTATTAAACCTACTCCTGCATTACCCCTATTTGATTTTGTATTTATAACCCTGAATTCACCACCAAAATTCTTGTTCCTCCTGCCACCGAACTTCGCTAATTCCCACTATGTCTAACTTTAACCTATCCATTTGCCTTTTTAAATTTTCTAACCTACCTGCCCAATTAAGGGATCTGACATTCCACGCTCCGATTCGTAGAACGCCAGTTTTCTTTCCCCTGATAACGACGGCCTCCTGACAAGTCCCCGCCCGGAGATCCGAATGGGGGACCTAAGGAATATTTTACCCAAGAGGACGCCATCATCATTTATCCATATATAAAGCTGCATGCCCTCGGGAAATATTACGGCCTTAGTTTCCCATTGCTTTTAGCCGTTAGCAGTACCAGCACAGCAAGGCCGTTTTGGGTAGTGTTACAATGCCAGATCAGTAAATCATTGAGACTGCTGCCCCTGCAACTACTGAAAAGGCTGCTGCCCCTCTTCAGGAACCATACGTTGGTCTGGACTCTCAACAGATACCCCGGCTATCTGTATCGCTGAGGCACGCAATCCTCCCCACCAACGGCAAGGTCAGTGGTTCATGGGGGAAGGAGAGGGACAGGAAGATATGATAGAGGATGGTATGATATCTGTTAAGACATGTAGGAATGACTTCCATTGTAATGGACGGAGCTGCAGATGGCAAAAATTGTACAGGAGGACAGAGACTGGAACACATCCAGCAAATACTTAAGAATGTAGGTTGCAAGTGCTACTCCTAGATGAAGAGGGTGGCACAGGAGAGAAATTCATGGCCGTCCGCATTAAAGACTGACAACTCAAAAAAAAAGGGGAGAGGGGGGAAGGGTATCGGCCATGTTGCTTTTCAAAGGAATCATCCCGGCATTTGTCTTGAGTCATTCACGGAAATCACGGGAAACTTAAATCAGGGTGGCTGTACGGGGCTTTAAGCCGTTGTCTTCTCGAATGCGACACCATTGTTATAATAACTGCGCCACTTTGCTCAGGGATTAGTACGAGTATTTTGGCAATTTGAATGACAAACGCAACTGTTAATTGTCGCTTTCTCAGTTTCATTGTCTATGGTACATCTATTCATAAAAATCGATTCGTTTCTTATTTACGTGGCTGCAATAGAATGTTGACACTTTTTTCCTTTTCTAAAGAAACTTACCCCAAGCTATGCTTTGCACAATACTGACACCCCTTCTTCTTTCTGAGCTCAACATCTCTCTCATTATAGAGGGATGCTGACTCAGTTTTTCAGGGTAGCAAATGGGAAGTTGTGGTACAGAAAATGTCCCAGAGATCCTCAGTGTGTGTGTGTGTGTGTGTGTGTATGTGTGTGTGTGTGTGTGTGTGTGTGTGTAGTGAATGAATTGGTATGAAACAATATGTGTATAGTGAGTTCAGTGACTGATAAAGAGATGTACGTGAACAGTGCCTCATTACATTATTTAATAAGTTATTTGTAAAAAACGTATTGTATACCAGGAGTAAATCTAATGATTGTCTCTAACTAGAACTCTGTAAATGTGTGTATATGAATTAGCTTATTTTTAATTGGTCTAAACTTGAAAATACTTTGACATGTCTTATATCCTTGTAAAAAGTGATCTACGGATGAATAAAGCTACTAGTATTACTACTACTAAGTGTTTGAATTGTTATATTAAAGTGGAGTTTCCCATTTACTTCGTAATGTCCAAAGCTTCATATATTTCTGCTTTGGAGATAAGAAATTTCACATGAAATATGCAACAGTAGGACGTCACAAACAATAATAATAATACTTCCCACCACACAACGAAATCTTCTGTGCATTTCCCAAGAAATGTTTATGAAACGATAGTGCAAATGTGTCGTTTAGCTATGATGATAAAATCCACGTGATGCTCTCTTTCTCAAATTCGTCAGATACCAGAGTCATGCGACACACCTGTGAAGTTATCAAGCACCAACTGGGAGCACGCAAACATCGACCTCGTAAAGGACAAACATTGCGTGACGGGGCAGCACATATATCTCGCTACGAGGCAGCAACTCCTACAAACCACAGACATTTATGAGTTCACAGGTGACATGTTTTAATATTCATCTGCGTCCAATCTCACAATTATGTATAAGTGGCACAGATACGCATGTAGTACACTAAAATCTTACGTGCACTACACACTTATGGTCTCTAACAAACTACTAATGAGAATAGAAGTTACAAAATGATGTTTTCCATTGTTGTACATCAGCAACTGTAGAATATTTCAACAAAGATGAAACGTCAGTCGTCAGCTTGTATTGGTACATGTTGCTATGAGGCGTAGCAACACATCTCATTTCCCTTTTACTAACCGATGTAAGACGTGCGTGTGAAAAATGTGACTTAAGTTGGCAGTAGAGTAAAGAGCATCTACTGTCCCCGGTTTTTTTTTTAATTTATGTACAGATATCTGAAAGAAAAATGCGGGTACAGCGCAGAAAGTGATGAAGGACGCATAATATGGACTGGCCCGTGAGGGATCACTTGCAATTTGCACTTGCGCTTTGGAGCTGCTGTGGACTCCAAAGAACAAAAGGGGCCTGACGCCAATTGTCGACCGCAAAAGAAAAATTAATGTCGTTGAACAGAGTCCAGGTCTTGCTACCTGCAGTTAAGTTATGGTTTTAGTGAAACACTGAAGCATCATGTATGAACAGTTGTCTGAGAAGATTGTTAATAACCGTTTTTTGTGAGTTGATAACATATCTGAATATAGAAGTATTATACCATCAGTGTTTCGTGATTTCCTGGTGAGTTAGTTAAACGCAGAAGCTCTCCAACAGCTTCGCACGTCTACGGTCTGAAACGAAGTGCGTGGTTAAATACATGACAGTAAAGCAGAACCACAACATCAAGGGTAGACAAGATGCCAACAGCGAAGTTCGGAAAAGAAGATAACTGTCATTACATGGGAACGAGTAAACACTTGACACCTCGCATTACATCTATCACTTAAATTCAAGAAAAGATCACCTCATGTGGCGTCATAGGAGAAAGGCACGGACAAGACAAATCAAAATAAGAGAGTAATTAGAAGAAATTAAAACAAAAATTTCACAAATACCCGGAAAATGTACGTCGTTGCCTAGAGTCACAGAAGAATATAGGCTGTAACGATGGAAACGACAGCAACATTCCAGAATGAGATTTTCACTCTGCAGCTGAGTGTGCGCTGACATGAAGCTTCCTGGCAGATTAAAACTGTGTGCCGGACCGAGACTCGAACTCAGTACCTTTGCCTTTCGCGGGCAAGTGCTCTACCAACTGAGCTAACCAAGCACGACTCACGCCCTCTCCTCACAGCTTTACTTCCGCCAGTACCTCGTCTCCTGCTTTCCAAACTCCACAGAAGCTCTCCTACGAACCTTGCAGAACTAGCACTCCTGGAAAAAAGGACATTGCGGAGACATGGCTTAGCCTCAGCCTGGGGGATGTTTCCAGAGTGAGATTATCACTCTGCAGTGGAGTGTGCGCTGATATGAACCTTCCTCGCAGATTAAAACTTTTTGCCGGACCAAGACTCGAACTCGCCTTTCGCGGGCAAGTGCTCTAGGCAAAGGTCCCGAGTTCGAGTCTCGGTGCGGCACACAGTTTTAATCTGCCAGGAAGTTTCATATCAGCGCACACTTTGCTGCAGATTGAAAATCTCGCTCGGGAAACATCCCCCCCGGCTGTGGCTAAGCCACGTCTCCGCAATATCCTTTCTTCCAGGAGTGCTAGTTGTGCAAGGTTCGCAGGAGAGCTTCTGTGAAGTTTGGAAAGTAGGAGACGAGGCACTGATGGAAGTAAAGCTGTGAGGACGTGGCGTGAGTCGTGCTTGGGTAGCTCAGTTGGTAGAGCACTTGCCCGCGAAAGGCAAAGGTCCCGATTTCGAGTCTCGGTCCGGCACACGGCAGCAACATTATTCAAACTAAAGTGAATGTGACCTTAACAATTTAGACTGTCACGATTTTTGACTAAACCCAACAACGAATATAATTTACGTGTTGGAGATCGTTCTCGGCAGCAAAACACGATGAAGGTAAGCCGACTATAAAGATTTTCGGCGAGCGGTTTCGGCCGCTACTGGTGCTGTGAAGGCTTCCGACGACAGACACCCTGTCACTTCGTAATCGGTGACTCCGACTACGGCAGCGGCTACGCAGTAACTGACCGAGGCCGCGTTAAACACACGACCACATCGCCGTGCTTTCGTATTCACACAGCTGAATCAGAGTGCCACACAGTCTATATGCACCGACATCTGTCACCTTTTCAGACAAATAGGCCTAGATGCACATAAGACAATTAATTTTCAAGACCGACTCAAACAAATTTGTTCTCTCCTCCTCGCCTTAATTGTAGAACATTTACACTCGTTTCGGTCTCGCTCGCTACTATTTAGTCAGTAGTTCGTCCCATGCTGTTATGTTTCAAAACTGCGAAGTTTTGTAACAAGTGTGTACCTAATGAATTACAGCAGCTAGCCACCTATGTACCGGGTGATCAAAAAGTCAGTATTAATTTGAAAACTGAATAAATCACGGAATAATGTAGATAGAGAGGTACCAATTGACACACATGCTTGGTATGACATGGCTTTTTATTAGAACCTAAAAAATACAAAATTTCAAAAAATGCCAGATCTGATCAGAATAGCAATAATTAGCGTTACAAAGTAAGACAAAGCAAAGATGATGTTCTTTACAGGAAATGCTCATTGTGTCCACCATCATTCCTCAACAATAGCTGTAGTCGAGGAATAATGTTTTGAACAGCACTGTAAAGCTTGTCCGGAGTTATGGTGAGGCATTGGCGTCGGATGTTGTCTTTCAGAATCCTTAGAGATGTCGGCCGATCACGATACACTTGCGACTTAAGGTAACACGAAAGCCAATAATCGCACGGACTGAGGTCTGGGGACCTGGGAGGCCAAGCCTGATGATTGTCATGCGCAGTCACTGACGTTTTGCTGTCCAGCGCCAACTGTCGGACATTTTGTGAACTTTGTTTTTTTTTCTAATAAAACGCCAAGCATGTGTGTCAATTTTTACCTCTCTATCTACGTTATTCAGTGGCTTATTAAGTTTTCCATTTTATACTGACTTTTTGATCACCCAGTATTCTTGTTACTTATAAAATAGTGTTATGATATATTTGGTAGAACATATGTAAAGCACCTCAGAGACAACCTAGGACGTTATTCATTTCACAGGAGTAAGATAACTCTACTTCACGTTTATTTTGCCCTAGATCAGCCAATATTTTAAAACATTCTGGCTGGCCGTAGTGGCCGAGCGGTTCTAGGCGCTACAGTCTGGAACCGCGTGACCACTACGGTCGCAGGTTCAAATCCTACTTCGGGCATGGCTATGTGTGATGTCCTTAGGTTTGCTAGGTTTAAGTAGTTCTAAGTTCTAGGGGACTGATGACCTTAGAAGTTAATTCCCATAGTGCTCAGAACCATTTGAACCATTTTTGAAAACCTTCTGAAGTGTCTAACTGAATATGTAATAAATATGAGCTCATATAAAGAATTGCAGTTTCCGAGCCCGTTGTTCTCTTTCTACTTCTGTACGTGATGAGACAATTTCTTAAGATCTCGGCGTGAACTAACTCACTTAATCCTTTTGATAATGGGATAAGCTGACAAGTAACTGATTTGCATCTAAATACCCCTCCCAATCTGCTGGTTCGTTCGTATGCGTAGTGCGTAATAGCACATATAATATGTCAGCTATCGTGAATTTATCGGGAGGATAATTGTGTCACCGAACTGGCGACTCCATCTTGCAACGTATCGCGTCATAAAAACTTTACAGGCAGCTGCGAGCAACAACTCGCGCCGTAAATCCTATTGTAGTTCTTGTCATTATAACTATTGCTGCTTCTTATAAAAGTGGACATCTGTTGCCGTTTGTGTTTTAATAGGCTTTCGTCTGCTAAAATAGAATAAAAGGAGTGGGTTCTGTCCTTATACTCCTGCTTGTAAGGTTCTCTGGCAACTGATTACTACAATCCGATTCATCAACATAAACATTTTCATTGGGTACTGGACTATGATAAAAATCGCAAGTCTTAGGTACTTGAGCAACTCGGAATGTGTCATTCCTAAACTTCTCTGCGTTTAAATTTTTGCTATCTATCTGCTCATTAATCTGAGTTGGGACGTTTTCTTGCCATTTAGGCAGATATTTTTTTAAGACTTTGTGTATGAACCCTAACTAATCCTTTGAATGCCTCTGCAGAAAAGCTCATTTCGGAATATACTTTGCTGCACGCCTTTCTTTAATACTGATTCTAATCTTTCTATAATTTATTCGTGCTCTCCCTTTAAAAATTCATCTAATTTTGTTTTGTCTTAAGTGGAGAGATCCTCTACTGGGCTTAGTACCTGCAGAGGTGGATTTCAAAGTTTCTTGTTTTAATTTCAAAGCACTAACTTTTCAGTCAGTTTCTCTCCAGATTCAGGAAATGGTCTAATGCTGAATTTCAAGTCTGAAATCTCGTTAGTTATAGTTTTTAGATTGGCTCGGTCCTCGCTGGTCACGTTTAACTGCTCACTGATTTTAATAACCTGAGTAGCCAAATCCTGTATTTTCTGCTTCATACAATGTACTCTCCGAATCAGAGAGGTTGTATTAACAGACATGGCGTCTAGGTTTTGGAAAATTAACGTGATAGGGTCTGGTTCCACAGCAACAGGTTCTGTGATAAGTTAGTCTACAACCAATGATGTAATTTCAGTCGTCGATGCTAACATCTTATTTAAACTTTCACTGGAGAATTGGCCCTCAAGTAACGGCTTAGACTCCGTTTCTGGATATAAAGAAGCTATCATACTCAACTGTCTTCTCGTTAATACCATACTAACGTGCAATGCAGTTTGTCGAATCTATTGTTAATCATCTTCGATTAGGTATAAAAATGTCCTCGGTCGCAGATTAAAAACCCGCTACCGCTTAAACTTTGATTAATAATCAGCGTTGACGGCCGAAGACTTCTTGCGTAAGAAATCAGTCTGATTCTGCCAAATGCCTTGTCAAAGAGGGTGGAGGAGCGGACAGAGATTTAGGGCACTCTCTTGTCTTTGAGGCGGGAAACTATCCCTAAAGGCGGAAGAATCAGCGTAGGATAGTAGGGCAGAGAGTGTGTCACTACGGACAGTTCATTGATTAAGTTGTTCTTTTCATCTACATCTACATCTACATCCATAATCCGCAAGCCACCTAACGGTGTGTGGCGGAGGGTACCTTGAGTACCTCTATCGGTTCTCCCTTCTATTCCAGTCTCGTATTGTTCGTGGATACAAAGATTGTCGGTATGCCTCTGTGTGGGCTCTAATCTCTCTGATTTTATCCTCATGGTCTCTTCGCGAGATATACGTAGGAGGGAGCAATATACTGCTTGACTCCTCGGTGAAGGTATTTACTTGAAACTTCAACAAAAGCCCATACCGAGCTACTGAGCGTCTCTCTTGCGGAGTCTTCCTCTTATCTATCATCTCCGTAACGCTTTCGCGGATACTAAATGATCCTGTAACGAAGCGCGCTGCTCTCCGTTGGATCTTCTCTATCTCTTCTATCAACGCTATATCATTGACGTCGGTTTGCAGTAGGGTTTTGGAGCATATACTGTATTCAAACATTATGAATCACCTCGAAGGGAACGATCTATTGATACGTAATCAGCATGGTTTCAGAAAACGTCGTTCTTGTGCAACGCAGCTAGCTCTTTATTAGCACGAAGTAATGGCAGCTATCCACAGAGGAACTCAAGTTGATTACGTATTTCTAGATTTCCGGAAAGCTTTTGACACCGTTCCTCACAAGCGACTTCTAATCAAGCTGCGGGCCTACGGGGTATTGTCTCAGTTGTGCGACTGGATTCGTGATTTCCTGTCAGGAAGGTCGCAGTTCGTAGTAATAGACGGAAAATCATCGAGTAAAACTGAAGTGATATCATGTCTTCCCCAGGGAAGCGTCCTGCGACCTCTGCTGTACCTGATCTATATAAATGACCTGGATGACAGTCTGAGCAGTTCTCTTAGGTTGTTGGCAGATGATGCTGTAATTTACCGTCTAGTAAGGTCATCCGAAGACCAGTATTAGTTGTAAAGCGATTTAGAAAAAATTGCTGTATGGTGTGGCAGGTGGTAGTTGACGCTAAATAACGAAAAGTTTGAGGTGATGTACATGAGTTCCAAAAGAAACCCGTTGGTATTCGATTACTCGATAAATAGTACAATTCTCAAGGCTGTCAATTCCACTAAGTACCTGAGTGTTAAAATTACGAACAACTTCAGTTGGAAAGACCACATAGACAATATGGTGGGGAAGGCGAGCCCAAGGTGGCGTTTCATTAGCAGGACACTTAGAAGATGCAACAAGTCCACTAAAGAGACAGCTTACACCACACTCGTTCGTCCTCTGTTAGAATACTGCTGCGCGGTATGGGATCCTTACCAGGTGGGATTGACGGAGAACATCGAAATGGTGCAAAACAGGGCAGCTCGTTTTCAATTATCACATATTAGGGGAGAGAGTGTGGCAGATATGATACGTGAGTTGGGATGGAAGTCATTAAAGCAAAGACGTTTTTCGTCACAGCGAGATCTATTTACGAAATTTCAGTCACCAACTTTCTCTTCCGAATGCGAAAATATTTTGTTGAGCCCAACCCACATAGGCAGGAATGATCATCAAAATAAAATAAGAGAAATCAGAGCTCGAACAGAAAGGTTTAGGTGTTCGTTTTTCCCGCGCGCTGTTCGGGAGTGGAATGGTAGAGAGATAGTATGATTGTGGTTCGATGAACCCTCTACCAAGCACTTAACCCTGCTGTTCTGTTCGGGTCTATATGACCCGAAACGAATATGAACGTTATTTTACATTATGTAAATACCAATATATATTTATGAAACTTTGTGACTTTGTCTGAAAATGGATGAGCAGCATGTGTTTTAAAAGGTTTTAAAAAAGTTTAAGAAGTTTGGGCTTCAACTGTAATAGTTGCATATGTAATGTTCGGGTCATAATGACCCGACACAAATATGTTTAGTGTAACTCGTATTTATTTCTAAAATCTGGAAATGGCGAAAATTATTTTTGTTGTGTTGTGTGGGAATAGTGACTGCATCATTCCAACTTACTCTCAACAATCACCTAAAGCTCCATGCGTTCACAACAATGGGCTTGTTTGTTGCTTTCCCCAGGAAATAATAATTGGCAGTTCTCAATAATTGGAATGCTTTGTTTCTGCCCAGTTTGACTTGTGACACCATGGCGATGAGACCATTGAATGATCGTGAGTTGGAAGAAATAGTAAATGCCTCACCAGATGAAGGATCACTTTCTGAGTTTGAAGATCACATCAGCAATGCATCTGAAAGCGAGTGTTCCGATGACAGTTACGACAGTCCACAGCCCATACAAAATAGTGTAGAGACTTTTCTTTCTAAAAATGGGAATATAGAATGGCAGTTGCATCCACCAGCACAACATGGTCGCCTACCAGCTTCGAACATCATCAAGAGTACCCCAGGAGTTACCAGGTATGCAGTCAGCAGAATATCTGATGTAAAATGTTCATTTGAAGCAGTATTTCACACAGCGCTTCAAAATGAAATAATAGAGATGACAAATATTGAAGGGCAGCGAGTTTATGGTGAACAGTGGACAGATATTGATGGTTCTGTTTTCCATGCATACTTAGGACTCTTACTCCTAGCGGGTGTATATCGATCTCATGGGGAGTCTACAAAAAGTTTGTGGGATAAAGATACTGGGCGAAACATATTTCGAGCAACCATGTCTCATGAAACATTCTGTAAGATATCACGTGTCCTGCGATTTGACAAGAAATCTACTAGAGAGGAAAGACGACGTACTGACAAACTTGCCGCAATTCGTAGTATTTGGGAGAAGTGGGTAGAGGTCCTTCCTCAACTGTATAATCCAGGAGAAAATGTTACTGTTGACGAGCAGTTAGTAGCATTTAGAGGTCGCTGTCCATTCAAGCAGTATATCCCAAGTAAACCGGCAAAATATGGGATCAAAATATGGACCATGTGTGACAGCAAAACTTCATACGTACTGAAAGCCCAAATTTATACAGGAAAGGTGAGTGGAGCGGCACCAGAAAGAAATCAGGGAATGAGGGTGGTATCTGATCTCACTTCTGAGTTACGTGGTCAGAATATCACGTGTGACAACTTTTTTACGTCGTACAATTTGGGGCAGCTGCTTCTGAAAAGGAAATTGACTATGTTGGGAACTATACGGAAAAATAAGCCGGAGCTTCCACACAAAATGACCAACAAGGAGGTACACAGCTCTTCATTTTACTTCACAAATGACACTACTGTGGTTAATTATATTCCTAAGAGACACAAGAATGTTGTACTTATGAGCACTCTCCACCATGATGCGGAAATCAGTGACAGGGCTGATAAGAAGCCAAAAATGATTTTGGACTATAATTCAACCAAAGGTGCTGTAGACACGCTTGATCAGTTATTAGGTACATATACATGCAAACGAAAAAGTAATAGGTGGCCAATGATAGTTTTCTACAATATTCTTGATGTTTCTGCTTATAATGCATACGTTTTGTGGATTTCGGTTGACCCTAATTGGAATGCAAGCAAATTGACTAGAAGGAGAATATTCTTGGAGGAACTTGGAAAGTCACTGATAAAAGAACATATTGCATCAAGAACGCATTTCCCAAGAACAGAAGATTCTTTGAGAATGGTCACAAGCATCCAAAACCCGAATGATGTGGGTGGTGTGTCAGAATCGGTAACAACAAGAAAATCTACAAAACGTGCACGCTGTAAGTTCTGTCCATCAAGTAATGACAATAAAACAAACATGGTGTGTGGAAAATGTAGTAAACATATTTGCAAGAAACATGTAACCTACTTGTGTCCACAGTGCAAGCAGTAAGAAAAGAACTGTAGTATTTTATAAGATGATTGTATTGAAAATTCTGTTGTTTCAAATTTATGTGAATACTTGTGCCTAAACTACAATCAGTAAGAAGAGAGGATTCTAAAGTTGTAGTGCTTTCTATGTTGGAATGTAATAAAAAAACTGTAGTGTGTTCTGTACTGTAGTGTGCTCTAAGATGAATATCTGTAATGACAACTGTCTGTTGTTAGAAAATGTCAATACTTACGTCTAAACTGTCAACAATAAGAATAGAAGTATGGAAAAACTGTAGTGCTTTCTAAGTTGAATGCCTGTAATGGAAACTGTCTGTTGTTTCAAATTTATGTGCATATTTAAATGAAAAATATCCCTCAATAAAGTTGTATGCATTGTTATTATTATTATTATTACCATTATTATTATTATTATTATTATTATTATTATTACTAACAAGGTACTGGAATAGAACAACAATGTCGATAGCTAAAACTGTACCAAAATTTATGTTTCTAAAGCATTTTGATATGTCGGGTCATATTGACCCGAACAGTATATATGTCAAGTAAAAGTGAACAGAACAGCAGGGTTAAATGTGAATTGCAGAGGAATCATGTAGATGTAGATGTAGATGTGGATGTGGTACGGATCCCACACCGGTGAGCTGTATTCAAGCAGTGGGCGAACAAGTGTACTGTAACCCACTTCCATTGTTTTCGGATTACATTTCCTTAGCAATCTCCCAATGAATCTCAGTCAGGCATCTGCTTTACCGACGATTAATTTTATATGATCATTTCATTTTAAATCACTCCTAATGCCTACTCCCAGATAATTTCTGGAATTAACTGCTTCCAGTTGCTGACCTGCAATATTGTTGCTAAATGATAAGGGATCTTTCTTTCTATGTATTCCCTTGTCTACATTCAGCTTCAACTGCCTTTCCCTGCACCATGTGTCAAATCGTTGCACATACTTCTGCATTTCAGTACAATTTTCCATTGTTACAACCTCTCAATATACTACACCATCATCCGCAAAAAGTCTCAGTGAAATTTCGATGTTATCCACAAGGTCATTTATGTATATTGTGAATAGCAACGTGCGGCTGGTCCCGGCGTAAGTCCGTGTCCTCCCGCGGGCATGGGTGCGTGTGTTTATCCTTAGGATAATTTAGGTTAATTAGTGTGTAAGCTTAGGGACTGATGACCTTAGATTTCTCACACATTTGAACATTTTTTTGAATAGCAACGCTCCTACGACAGTCCCCTGCGGCATACCTGAAATCACTCTTACTTCGGAAGACTTCTCTCCATTGAGAATGACATGCTGCGTTCTGTTATCTAGAAACTCTTCAATCCAATCACACAATTGGTATGATAGTCCACATGCTCTTACTTTGTTCATTAAGTGACTGTGGGGAACTGTATTAAACACCTTGCGGAAGTCAAGAAACACGGCATCTACCTGGGAACCCGTGTCTATGGCCCTCTAAGTCTCGTGGACAAATAGCGCGAGCTGGGTTTCACACGATCGTCTTTTCCGAAACCCATGCTGATCCATACAGAGTAGATTTCTAGTCTCCATAAAAGTCATTATACTCGAACATAATACGTGTTCCAAAATTCTACAACTGATCAATATAGATATATAGGTCTATAGTTCTGCACATCTGTTCGACGTCCCTTCTTGAAAACGAGGATGACTTGTGCCCTTTTCCAATCCTTTGGAACGCTACGCTCTTCTAGAGATCTACGGTACACCGATGCAAGAAGGGGTCAAATTCCTTCGCGTACTGTATGTAAAATCGAACTGGTATCCCATCAGCTCCAGCAGCCTTTCCTCCTTTGAGCGATTTTAATTGTTTTTCTATCCCTCTGTCATCTATTTCGATATCTACCATTTTGTCATCTGTGCGACAATCCAGAGAAGGAAGTAAAGTGCAATCTTCTGTTGTGAATCAGCTTTGGAAACAGACATTTAGTATTTCGGCCTTTAGTCTGTCATCCTCTGTTTCAGTAACATTTTGGTCACAGAATGTCTGGACATTTTGTTTTGATCCACTTACCGCTTTGACGTAAGACCAAAATTTGTTAGGATTTTCAGCCAAGTCAGTACATAGAACTTTACTTTCGAATTCATTGAACGCCTGCCGCATAGTCCTCCTCACACTACATTTCGCTTCGTGTAATTTTTTTTTTGTCTGCAAGGCTTTGACTATCTTTATGTTTGCTGAGATATCAATGAACTCAGTTTACAACACATGTACATATTTAAATTCGCAATAAACAAATTGTTTTTACAATCATTGAAAGTAATACACTAATGTCTTGGCTATGTGGACATGATTTCTGGAATGTTACTGAAAATAACATGCATCTGGACAAAGGTTTACGTTTCGTGAAAGCTGTATTGCATTTGTCGAAGCTTAGTGCATAAAGCTAGAAAATACTACAAATGGATATGCGTGTGCAGTTATTGCCACAGTTGAAAGCGCGTTGTACCTCTAACTGCAAGCAAATTTCGGAACGAAGATTGAAAGTACTGAATGTCACTGCAAAATTCAAGAGATATAAAAACTTTCTCCTTACTTGCCTGGTTTAAACGAAATTTCTTTCTTTCGAGAACAGATATAATAGCCTGAGTATATATTAGGTATAATAAGGAAATAACGTACGGGTGTAAAAAGTGAAATCATAAAATTGGTGTCATTTAATCTTCCCAGGAATAAAATGCGTGGAAGAACCATCTTTGTAAAATTAATATTCATATTTTGTCTGACATTCTTCACCTGTCACTTTCTTTTTCACCTTTCGTCCTCCCAGTCCTGGTATGTTAAAATGTATGTACCTTTTTAAACGTATCGGTACGAATTATCACCTGTTTTATAGGCGTACCAGAAATGTGTTTTGCTTTATTATTCCCCGACATTACTCTCTCTCGTGTTATTAGCAGTTTATCAAGTGGAAAACTGGACGAGTGGTGGCTTGGGCAAAGTTTGCACAGCAGCCATTATGGCCATCTCAACAAGATAACTACGAATTGTCGTAATTGCTCTTCATTTAATTAAAAAGTTTGATTGCCCAGTGCGAATTATATCATCGATTTTGAAATATTATAAACTTCCACGGACTCTAAAATACGAAGCCAAGCCAGTTTTTGCCGAAACATATAATGTTTCGAGAGAATTGAAGATTTCAATTCATCGTCAGTTTAACTTTCCAGTGCAACTAGTGATCTCTCGTCGGGGTGTTAAAATATATAATTAATGTGATGTACACGCAGTTCTACATCAAGACATATGTTTTTCATTATTGTCTCATCCTTCCTTTATGTTCACATATGCCAATGACACAACGTGCGATGTTAATCTGATCTGTGGGTTCTGACAGAGTGAAAAACTCATTTCAAAAAGAAAGCGTAATTAATTTAAAATCAGATTAAAGAATATTGCATCAAATAAGGAAAAATTATAACTGATATTTTTGATGACAATATTGTTAGTGGCTATAACATGAAGTAAGACAATACATTACTCATTCAACAGTAGAACTTGGCCCGGTTCTCGTAGCAGTAAAATCTCTTATTTCATAAATTTGCAGTGAAATGAATATGAAACATTTGTAATTATTATTCAATTTTTCCACATATTGCAAAGAAGGCCACAAGAAGGCGTATAGTTACAATGAGGCACGCGAAGCTTTTAGTAGCGATTAGCATTTGTCTTGCAATGAAATTTTTTATAGTGTTTAGCTGTACGCAAAACCATCTGTAAACTCTTAGCAACATGCTTCCTTTGTTTATGAGTCATCACTTTTCTCGCTGATTTGATGTGACACGCCACAAATTCCTCCCCTGTGCCAAACTCTTCATCTCAGAGTAGCACTTGCTACGTACGTCCTGAATTATTTGCTGGATGTACTCAGTCTCCGTCTTCCTCTACAGTTTTTGCGCTTACAGCTCCCTCTAATACCGTTGAAGTCATTCACTGATGTCTTAACAGACGTGCTATCAATCTGTCTCTTCTCCTTGTCAGTGTTTTTCACGTATTCCTTCCCTCTCAGAATCTGTGTAGAACCGCCTCAATCCCCAACTTATCAGACCATCTAAATTTTAGCATTCGTCTATAGCACCACAACTCAAATGCTTCGATTCTCCTCTGTTCTTTTTTTCGCAAAGTACGTGTTTCACTATCATACAATACCGTGCTCCAGACGTACATTCTCAGAAATTTCTTCCTCAAATTAAAACCGGTGTTTGATGCAAGTAGACTTATCTTCGCCAAAAATGTCCTTCTTCCCAGTGCATGTCTGATTTTGATGTCGTCCTTGCTCCGTCCGTCACTGGTTGTTTTGCTGCCTAGGTAGCAGAATTCCTTTACTTCATCTACTTCGTGACCATCAACCTAATATTAGGTTCCTCGCTATTCTCATTTCTGCTACTTCTCATTACTTTCGTCTTTCTTCAGTTTACTCTCAGTCCATATACTGTACTCATTGCATAATTAATTCCATTCACCAGATCATGTAATTCTTCACTTTCACTCCCGATAACAACATCATTAGCGAATCGTATAACTGATATCCATTCAGCTTGATTTTTAATTCCACTCTGAAAGCCTTCTTTTATATCCATCATTGCTGCTTCGACGTACAGAGTGAATGTTAGGGGTGAAAGACTACAGCTCTGTCTTACAACCTTAATAATACGGGCACTTCGTTCTTTGTCATCCACTCTTATTATAACCTCTTGGCTCTTGTACATATTGTATATTACACATCATTCGCTGCAGCTTATCCCTATTTTTCTCAGAACATCTTGCACAATTTTACGCTGCCGAACGCTTTTTCCAGGTCGACAGAGCCTATGAACGTGATTTGATTTTTCTTTAGTCTTGTTGCCATTTTCAACCGCAACGTCAGAATTGCCTCTCTGGTGCCTTTAACCTTCATAAAACAAAACTGATAGTCACCATTCTTCTGTATATTATTCGTGTCAGCAACTTGGATGCATGAGGTGTTAAGCTGATATGTACGACAACTCTGGCGCTTGACGGCTTTTGCAGTCTTCTGGTTTGTGTGGATGACATTTTTCCGAAGGTCAGATGGTATTTCGCCATACTCATACATTCTACACACGAACGTGTTTCTTCTTCTATCACGTTAGACAAATATTCCCCCTCATACAGGCCTTCAATACCCTCTTTCTACTCATATGCTCTCTCCTCTGTATTTAACAGTTGAATTACCGTTGCACTCTTAGTGTTACCATCCTTGCCTTTTATTTCCTATAAGCTGTGTCAGTCCTTCATTTCTTTTTCGATTTCTTCATATTTTTCATGCAGCCATTTCCTCTTAGCTTCCCTGCACTTGCTATTTATTTCCCTTACTCAGCGGCTCGTATTTCTGTATTCCTGAATTGCCCTGTACTCTCTTCTTTCATCGATCAACTGAAGTATTTCTTCGGTCACCTTTGACTTCTACGCAGTTACCTACTTTATACTTATGTTTTTCGTGCCAACTTAGGTGTTTTCCCTGTTTAGAGATGTCCATCCATCTTCAACTGTAACACCTACTGAGCTATTCGTTATTGCTCTGTCTAGAGCCTTAGGGAACTTCTTGCGTATTTCGTCAATCCTTAGTTCTTCTGTATCTCATTTCTTCGTGTATTGATTCTTCCTGACTAATCTCTTAAACTTCAGCCTACTCTTCATCACTACTAGATTGTGATCTGAATCAATATATGCTCCTATGTATGCCTTGAAATCGAGTATCTGATTTCGGAATCTGTGCCTGACCGTAATTTAATCTAACTGAAATCTTCCCGTGTCACCCGGTCTTTTCCAAGAATATGTCCTCCTCTTGTGATTCTTGAACAGAATATTTGGCATTACCAGGTGAAATTTGTTACAGAACTCATTTATTCGTTCTCCTCTCTCCTTCCTTGTCGCAAGCCCATACTCTCCTGTAAACTTTCTTTTTACTCCTTCCCCTACAATTGTATTCCATTCCTGCATGACCACTAGATTTTCATCGCACTTTACGTACGGTACAACCCTGCAGTATCCTTGTACACTTTCTCAATCTCTTAAAATTCATCTTGCGAAGTCGGCATGTATACCTGAACTACCGTTTACGGTGTTGGTTTCCTGACGATTCTCAATGTGGAGGCTGGCCGTGTGGCATAGCCCACTCTGCCTGTAAGTGCAAATGTGGCCACTCCTTCAGCAAGGTCCGAGCAGGCACACGGGGGGGAGGGGTTTATTAGTGATTGGGAGCTCCAATGTTAGGCGGTTGATGGAGCCCCTTAGGGAAATAGCGCAAAGGTCGGGGAAGAAGGCCAGTGTTCACTCTGTCCGCTTGCCAGGGGGTCTCATTAGAGATGTGGAGGAGGCCCTGCTGGCGGAGATACAGAGCACTGGGTGCACCCGACTGCCAATTGTTGCTCATGTTGGCACCAATGGCTCCTGCCGTCTGGGTTCAGAGGTCATCCTCAGTTCATACAGGCGGTTGGCGGAGTTGGTGAAGGCGGGAAGCCTCGCTCGCGGTGTGGAATCTGAGATAACTATTTGTAGTTTCGTTCCGTGAACCGATCGCAGTCCTCTGGCTTGTAGCCGAGTGGAAGGCTTAAACCAGAGGCTCAGACGATTCTGCGGAGACCTGGGGTGCAAATTTCTCGACCTCCACTATCGGGTGGAGAAATGTAGGGTCCCCCTGAATAGGTCAGGCGTGCACTACACGCAGGAAGCTGCTACAAGGTTATCGGAGTAGGTGTGGAGTGCACATGTTGGTTTTTTAGGTTAGAGAATTCACTCCGTAGGCCCGACAAGACGCCTCCTGAGAAGCTACAAGGTAGTAGTAGGCAAAACGCAACAGGAAATAACAGTATGAATGTGGTAATAGTAAACTGCAGGAGTGTCTATAGAAATGTCCCAGAACTGCTCTCATTGATAAACGGTCACAATGCCCACTTAGTACTAGGGACAGAAAGTTGGCTGAAACCAGATGTAAACAGTAATAAAATTCTGAACTCAGATTGGAACGTATACCGCAGAGACAGGCTGGACAGTGAAGGGGGAGGCGTGTTTATAGCGACGAAAAGTGCAATAGTATCGAAGGAAATGGACGGTGATCCGAATTGTGAAATAATTTGGGTGAAGGTCACGGTTAAAACAGACTCAAACATGGTAATAGGATGTCTCTGTAGCCCCCCTGGCTCAGCAGCTGTTGTGGCAGAGCACCTGAAGGAAAATTTGGACAATATTTCTAGTAGATCGACCATGTTATAGTTTTAGGTGGTGATTTTAAAATGTCTCTGAGCACTATGGGACTTAACTGCTGAGGTCATCAGTCCCCTAGAACTTAGAACTACTTAAAACTAACTAACCTAAGGGCATCACACACATCCATGCTCGAGGCAGGATTCGAACCTGCGACCGTGGCAGTCGCGCGGTTCCGGACTGAAGCGCCTAGAACCGATAGGCCACCGTGACCGGCTGGAGATTTTAATTTACCAGATATAGACTGGGAGACTCAAACGTTTATTAAAGGGTGGCAGGGACAAAGAATCCAGTGAATTTTTTTTTCAGTTCATTAACTGAAAACTACCTTGAACAGTTAAACAGAGAATCGACTCGTGGCGATAACATATTAGATCTCCTGGTGACAAAACAGACCTGAATTATTTGAAACAGTTAACGCAGAACAAGGAATCGGCGATCATAGAGCGGTTACTGCATCAATGAGGTCAGCCGTAAATAGAAATACTAGAAAAGGTAGGAAAATCTTTCTGTTTATCAAAAGTGACAAAAAGCAGATTTCAGAGAACTTGACGGCTTAACACGAAAGTTTTGCCTCAAGTACAGATAGTGTTGAGGATCAGTGGACAAAGTTCAAAACCATCGTACAATATGCATTAGATGAGTATGTGCCAAGCAAGATCGTAAGAGATGGAAAATAGCCACCGTCATACAACAACCGAGTTAGAAAACTGCTGCGGAAGCAAAGGGCGATAAATGTTTCATCTGTTTTATTTCAAACATTGGAGGTTGGTATCTGTCGATCGTTGTCCAGCTGAAGTACATGTTGAACTTTTTGAGGGGATTTTATAATTTTTGTGTAATTTGTTTGTTTTGTGTTTGGAGGACACTAAACAATAGTAGCGTGTATTAGAGAAGCGAGCATTTTACTGCAGGTTTATTATTTCGTTTAATTATTGGAGGTATTGTAATTTAGAAATTCTATAAGGTGTGCCCAAACAGAATTTGCTACTGGTTTATTATTTATTTTACATATTAGATGTATTGAAGTGTAGAAAGTCTGCGAGGGTGTGCCCAAAACTACAAGAGCACGAGCTGTAAGTTCAGCGAGAGTTAACAAGGTAGAGTGAGAACTTGCACTTAACTCACAATGAGTAGACAGTGGATCAGATATGACGGTTCACCAAGAGATTGTTCAATGTTTGGATTTCAGTGAGCCATATGATGAAGAATCGGAAAGTGTAACGAATGTAGGGAACGAACATAGTTATGCACAGATTAACGAGTAAACATCAGAAGTTTAACTTAGGAAGAAATCTGCTAGAACAATTCCACGAGTAATGGAGATTTCACAAATAAAAGGCCACAAAAACACAGAATACGGTGATGTAACTTATGAGCCTAGATCTCATCAGACCGCAACATAAAATCAGCAGAACTTTCTAACTTCACAGTTCAAGAAAAACTAAGAAATATTAAAGAAATACGAAGAGAAAAATGACGTGCAAATAAGGAAAACTTAAAAAATGTATTAGAGAAGCGAGGAAAAAAGAGATGAAAAGTTTAAAATAGACAACAAAAATTCAAGACAAACAAATATTTAGTAAAGATTAGTGAGAAGTTACATATACAGATAAAATAACACGTTGTGGAAATAAGCAAGATACTCGACGAAAACGCACAGAAATACAAAGAGCAAATTAAATTAAAAGCCGAGACAGAGAGACTGATAACCTGCTCATGAAGAAGGTAGTTGGGAGGCACAATATTTTAAAATGAAAATAGATACGTTTACAAAGCATACAAAAGGGCTACAGATGGATTAAAGAAACATATAGATATCAACGCACAAAAAACTGAAACGATCAAATCATGGAAGGAAGAGTATAAAAATACAAGAAAGAGTAATTTAGGCAAGGTGATAGATAAAGTCGAGATATTAACCACCTCTGTCAAGTATTTGTCGACGCACAAGGAAACCACCGGCCGCGGTGGACGATCGGTTCTAGGCACTTCAGTCCGGATCCGCGCGACTGCTACGGTCGCGAGTTCGAATCCTGCCTCGGTCATGGATGTGTGTGATGGCCTTAGGTTAGTTAGGTTTACGTAGTTCTAAGATCTAGGGGACTGATGACCTCAGATGTTGAGTCCCATTGTGCTCAGAGCCATTTGAACCAATTGAACCACAAAGAAACTTCTAATTAGGTAGCATCAGTAAGCATACGCAAGGATGAAGAGATTAAAGATGTAGTACAATTTAAGGTGACGTTTGCACACACCATTCGAAGAAACAAGAAAACGTTACATACGGTAATGAAAGAGAAAGAAAGTAGTAGAAACTCGAGCGGTAACGAAGGAGGAAGGGAGGCGAACCAAATGAAGAACAGATATACCGGGAGGAAGAGGAAATAACAGACATTACGAATGGGTTATGTCGCATCAAAGGATTACTGAAGCATTCAACCCCACCACAAACCACCAACTCAACCGTCGAAACTTAATCGTGCGATGTAGTTGAAGAAAAGATCAGAAAGCAGTTTTTGTCAGAGCAAAAGTACTCGTTCTCTCTGGATGCACTGAGTACCATACACCTGAAAATCTGGACTGAGCAGTTCCGAGAGGCTTTACCCACAAGCTAGCCACATGTTTTGAAGATTAGCTTTGTCTGCGCAGACTTCATAGAAGAAGCAGCAGCGAGAATGGAAGTAATTCCAGGAGAGTGTAAGACGTATGAAGCGTTCATACTCGCTTTTCTTCATAAAAACTGAACAAAGGCAAAGGAAGATCAAGTTAAACTAGAAATACTGATCACGTATAAATGTGTGAAACCGATGTGAAGTGACCCAACGCACTAATGCAAAGAGGTGGTCGACTGATTATTAATTCTTAGTCGCATCCTATAAGCCAGCAGAATTAATACGTAATTGTTTGACGAAACTACCACGTAAAATACAGAGAGAACTTGTAATCGTTGTTAGGAACGTGCACTGTGTACGGGGCTTCCAACGTTAATTACAAGAGTTACGTTGCAGTCGAAGAACTGAAGCAAGGGATCCTGTGCACTTCATATAGACGCACTTTCCACGTGAAAATCAGCGCGCCAAATAACCAAAACCGGACAGCAAGACACCCAACACGAAGAAATGGAAATATATGGAATAGGCGGAGTCATCACATATGCTGTAAAATCTTTGCATAAATAACGATCACCGAGAAGAGAGACACAAAGATTTGGAGGGATGTGGCCCCAACCAAGATACCGTCAGAGGAATGAAGAATGCGATAACATCCAACAAGCTGACTAGCAACAGCGACTCCAACAATATATTTAGTAACGATAAGTCTACTGGTGGCGGTATTTATAAACTGCCACTAATAGAAAGGAACGTCAGCGCCAGGAATCAATAAATTTGAAAGTTTGACAGGAGACATTATAAACACAATAATCAGTGTTAACGTGCAAGAAAATGTAGTACTGTGCATACGATTCTGGAAGCGAAGTGTTGAGGTTGTACAAGGGAGTCTATGTGTCACGCAATAAAGAAAAGAAGTGACCACTATTTAAAACGCTGGATGTGAGACTACGGGATGCGGTGAACAGAAAGTGGTTCCGAAGTTTAGAAGCAAGTAAGAGCTCACTTTGAGTGCCAGTCATATAAATTTTTTATCCACATTCCTTAATATAAAATGAATACATTAGTCACTTCCCCACGAAAGGCAAAGGTCTCGAATTGGAGTCTCGGTCCGGCACACAGTTTCAATCTGCCAGGAAGTTTCATATCAGCGCACACTCCGCCTGCAGAGTGAAAATCTCATTTTGGAAACATCCCCCAGGCTGTGGCTAAGCCATGTCCCCGCAATATCCTTTCTTTCAGGAGTGCTAGTTCTGCAGGGTTCGCAGAAGAGCTTCTGTAAACTTTGGACGGTAGGAGACGAGATACTGGCAGTAGTAAAGCTGTGACGACTGGGCATGGGGGTGAGCCGTGCTTGGGTAGCTCAGTTGGATCCGGCACGGTAACTCAGCGTGTTCGGTCAGAGGGTTAGCTGCCCTATGTAATAAAATACTGAGTTAATGGATCAACGACGAACTGAAATGGGTCTCTTGCGACGCCCGCCCCGTGCAGATGAAACGAACAGAAACGAACAAAATAAGATTAAAAAAAATTGGTACAGCACTTGGCTGCGAAAGGCAAAGGTCCAGAGTTCGAGTCTCGGTTCGGCACTCAGTTTTAATCTGCCAGGAAGTTGCATATCAGCGCACACTCCGTTGCAGAGTGAAAATCTCGTTCTAGTATTTGTTATGTGCGGCTTGTTGCTTGAACTATGATCTTATATGCGGAATCTGCTTGTTTTAATTTTGACTTCTCCATTCTGTAGCACTATTGACTTAATGTTTGACCTCACTGGTCTTTTATCACTATTTACAAATGAGTACACCACTTTTGATGCCCAGTGACACAAGTGTGAAATCTTTATGAACAGTTGGATTTTTGCATTACATATGCTTGGAGTGTAGCATATGTTTTGTCCTGTGTATGTTATTGTATATATGTCTATAGTTTCATACAACTTGTGCTATGTACATTATTATATGATAAATTACTCTCAGGCGTGTTTTATTATTTTTTACACAAATAAGGTATATATTTGAAAAAAGAATTACTGATTACATTTTGAAATTTGATTTTCGTGAGGGTAAATGATTAAAAGATGTTTAAACGATGAAAAAGCGTAAGCTATCATTTTGTGCAGTCCTCTCATTCTCATATAGTGGATGTTTAAATTATCGAAACTCGCGTGTCGTGAGCTATACTTGTTTTTCTCCTCCACCCGTTTTATAGGTATTTGGTTTGTAACCTTCCAACAGATATGTTCCATAACCTCCCAACAGTAAATAAAAATATAATTATTTGTATCATTCACATTCAGTATATCCTCCCAACAGTAAAATTCCGTAACCTACCAATAACAAAATGCGACTAATCTCTCAATAAAAAATTGTGGCTCACTTATAACCTTTCAACAATTGACTGTGAATTTAAACTGGTAAATTTTGGACGTCAGCAGTGCTGCGTCATGGCCCTGAAAGATCATTCTGAATAAATTGAAAATTCTTACCTCAATGAGGTCGCCGGATATCGCACATATATCTGTTCCTATAAGAAATTTTTTTGGTACGGCCGATTTCAAAAATGGTTCAAATGGCTCTGAGCACTATGGGACTTAACATCTATGGTCATCAGTCCCCTAGAACTTAGAACTACTTAAACCTAACTAACCTAAGGACATCACACAACACCCAGTCATCAGGAGGCAGAGAAAATCCCTGACACCGCCGGGAATCGAACCCGGGAACCCGGGCGTGGGAAGCGAGAACGCTACCGCACGACCACGAGCTGCGGACAACAGCCGAGTGCAATGCTGGCCGATAGATATGTCATGTATAAAAAGAAACAACTGATTTTTCTTTTCAATAATCGGGATGACCAAGGATTGTAGAAATTAGTAAATTCCTTAAACTGAATTGAATGATAGTCAAAAGTTACCTTTTATAAGAAAGATTATTATTAAGAGATTTTTTTAAAACATTTACATGGGACTTGATACAACAATACTACTTATGCGCGAGGCTGCTTTTACCTTATACTACAATGCTCACGCTCCACCATCGCTCCACACGACCGGCCCAGCCACCTCTAAACACACGACTGCTCAGTACCAACTACTTACTCCTACTGCTACACAGTTTGTAATGCAGTCAACATCGCTCTTTGGTCTGAGATTCTCTTATAGCTTACATATCCCAGGCAGCGCGTGAGCAATCCATCGAAATTACGTCTGCTCGAGTGCGCTAGCAACAAATTCTTAAATCATGGATCTCTTACATAACCCTCCACTGGGGGAGGGGGGGGGCAAAAATTTGGCAGCCATGGTGAGTCAATTGGACATGCAATGAGCAACAAAAATATCTATAATCTATTTAGTTTACTAAGTCTACAATCACAGAGTATATACATTATTGATAAGTGCAGAACATATTAAGAAATGAAATACAGTGCACACGCACTGAGTTGAAAATGTACTAGGAAATGACAAAATGTATATGGAATGAGTACAAAATATATTAACAAATGACAATGCACACACACACTGCATAAGTCTTTAGCATTTATTTACAAGAACTGAATACATTAAGAAGTGAAATAAAGTGCACACACACTGTATAAGTCTTTACCATTTTACAAGAAATTAAACATATTGAGAAATGAAAAAGTACACACGCACTGTAAAAGTCTTTACCATTTTACAAGGACTAGGAAAGTAATGGGAAGGATAGCACCATGGTTGTAGCACAGAGAGTTGCATGTAACTGTGCTGAAAGTCCATATCTTTCTACAGAAGGACAACACCAAGTAGTAGTGTTATCAGTGGAGCTAAGACACTGAATTGTTGTAGTAATTTTGTATGTTATCATTTTGGTAGTACATTAGGTACACCAAACAGTAGGACCATAATAAGATCTCCAACGATCAAGGTAGTAAGTATTGAGTATAACAAAACACTATTCATAAGTCATCTAATTGCAGTAATTATTGGTATTCATTTATAGAGTATAACAACATATTAAGAACTCATTTCATAAGTCATCTCATTACAATAATTATTGGCATAGCATTTATGTATGAGTCATCTCATTACAGTAATCATTGGCATCATAGGACATCTCATTACAGTAATTATTGGCATAGAATTTATAGGGTATAGCAGAATATTATTTACAGAAATTATTGGCATAGCATTTATGCATAAGTCATCACATTATAATAATCATTGGCCTATCATTTATGCATTATTACAAAACATCATTCATAACTTATCTCATTACTGTAACTATTGGCATCATGTCATCTCATTACAGTAATCATTGGCATTCAGTTATGCATAAGTCATCTCATTACAGTGATCATTGGTATAGCATTTATACAGTATTACAAAACATCATTCAGTATTAACCAGAAGTCATCATTCAAAACAAGAGTTATGGCATGTAGCAACAGGCTGCTAGAGACTATATATGATATCATGTAAGTGACATAAGACATACTTAAAATGTAACATATTATAACTATTACTCAAGGTCTGTAGTCCAATAATACATAGATATAATAGATTCAATACATCAGAGAAGTTTGCATTATACTTTGGACTAAAAATATATCTTAAACTGGTAGCAATATTTAGTTGTATACTGGTAATAGTTGGGACTGGTAATATCTTTTTTTTTTTTTTTTGTACTAGCATTGCATTCCGTTGGGATCGATAGTCAACTGCTGGGGCATGAAAATATTTTCTTTTGACTCATTACTGGGAATCAGGATTAATAATGTCATTCGTCATGAGTCAGCTGTAGCACGGTTATGAAACAAGTAGAGTATATGTGATCACATTCATAAATAATAGACACAACTGGGTAAAACAAAAATGCAAATACTAGAACGGGTTTAATAACTAACTGCTTATAGCATATTAATATCATGAAAAGCTTCCCCTGGAATAAAATACAAAGTGGATTATTAATCAGAAAGAAAAATATTTATATTATGCTTCAAAGTAGCAAACTTGGAATTAACAGGTAATGAAACGTGTACTTAATATGTATGTACTCTAGCTGTCTTTCCCAAAACATTCAGTCATTACGCTATGCGACATAAGATGTACTGTCAAAAGAAACTGTAACAAATACTTAAATAACTACATAGCATTTCTTAACTAATAGCAAATATATAAACTCCATCATTATCATCATCTGCAAAGAAAAACATTATTCATATTACCATATTCTTCATACAACTATTCATCATCATTTATTATCATCTGCAAAAAAATAGACACTTCATTATTCATCTGTAAAGAAAAACTTCATTCTTCATATTACCATATCCTCATACACCTATTCATTATCATTCAGTACTTCATATATTATAGAGTTTCTTACTTCTAGCATATTTCATCACTAAAATTAACGTGAGTAGTTCTGTCTGACAGCCTGCATCAATCGCCTCGTATGCTGAAAGAAAAATAATTAGTTAAGACTGCATTTTCTTTCTTTCATTCCAATTGTGAAATTTCATATTCATAGTAAACCACTGTGGTTGTATAGTTTATTTCCTTTACATGGTATTGCTTTCTGAAAATGATGACTATGGATTAATATCTAGCATTTAATCCATATACCCATTAAATAACTAAGCATACAGCGTAGCATGACAGAAAACGTATTATATCAAAACCATTGACAATTTTCAAGTGCAAAAATGTACACACAGTATTATAATTTTAGTAGCAAAAAAATGTAGAATAGTTAAGATATTGAGATACCATAAGGAAAAATGTCAAAGTCAACTGGTGTTTGTTATATCTTAAAGATTTCATAGTGCATACAGACTAAAATTCTACTTTCGTTCCTTCCCCATCCTTCCCTGATCCGATGACCTCGCAGTTTGGTCTCTTCCCACAAACAACCCAACCCAACCCAACCCTACCCCAACCCTCTACATTCGTTAGGAAAACAATCATACGTACACAAAAGTGGAAAATGTGCACGGTCTGATGTCTAACGACAAGGAAAGCGACCTGCTAACCTTACCTGGCATTACAGTGTGATAAATCATAAAGTATGTTCATTCAATAAATGGCTTAATATTGGAAATATGGTGATTGCCCTTGCTTGTTCTGGTTCTCCAAGTTTCGACGCGTGCTACACTGGAGTGAGGAATGCTGCGAATTCTATATGGGCCTGCGTATAGAAGCTCAAATTTACTGCATCTGCTCTTTCCTCTGTAGGATAAATAATGTGTGCGTACTAATATCTTCTGTCCAATGTGATGTCACGGCGTGTACAAACCTGTTTTTGCTGTCTTCTCCGCCGTTCTGCAGCACGTTTGATGTTGCTGAGCGCAATGTCAATTATTTCATGGTGGCGTAGTCGACGAGATGTAGGAAATGATACTAATTCTCTAAGTCTGTGAGGTGGTTCAACATTTTTCAATATAACAGTCAGAGTAGATTCATTTGGTATGGAGTTAATTACATCCTGGAATGAGAGTATGTGTGTATCCCAATCAATATGTCTTTTATGGCAGTATATTCTACTTAGTTTACCAATTTCTTTCATTAGTCGTTCGCAAGGGTTCGAAGAAGCGTGATACTTGGATATATAGATCGGAGAAATGTTTCTAACTCGTAATATACGTGTCCATATCGCGGATCAAAATTGTGGTCCATTGTCAGAAATTACTTTTAATTCATGTCCTACATGGAATAAAAAATGTTTTTCAAATGCATTCGAAATAGATTTAGCAGTAGCTTAGCGTAACGGAGTGAAGGTAACAAATTTCGAAGTGAGTTCAACAGCGACAAAGATGTAGCAAAAACCTCTATTACTTCTGGGAAACGGTCCAAAACTGTCTACAGCGGCCATGTGTCTCAATTTAACGCGTAAAATGGGATGTAACGGAGGAATATGCGAAGTCGTGTCTGATTTAGCTTTCTGGCAGATTTTACATGACGCTAAAACTCGTCGAATACGTTTCTCCAAGTTGGCTAAATAACAGTTCTGTCTCAGTATAAGAAAACATTTTCTGGCTCCATAATGTGGGTAACTTAAATGAGTATACAAAATTAATCTGTTAACAAGTTCGTCAGGAATACATAATAACCAGTTGTTGCTGTCAGGGTGAGAGCGGCGAAACAGAATATTATTGCGTACAGTGTAATGGTTTCTAATGGTAACGTTATTCATATCTTGCCAAAGGTGTTTAATTTCTTTCCATACGTTGTCTTTGCTTTGCTCTTGTGCTATGTCTCGTAATGAAATAAAATTTTCGAATGCAACTTGTTGAATAATCACGACGCTAAAATTTGCTTGGCAGAAGTTGTCTGCCATGTCATGCTGATTGTTGCTGAGAGAATGGGATAGTGCATCTGCTAAAACATTTTGTATACCGGGAATGTGAACAACTGTAAAATTAAATTCTTGTAAATGAAGTTTCCGTCTGCTTAATCTGTCATGCGTAAATTTAGCGGAAAGTAAAGTCTGTGTAGCTCTATGGTCTGTGTAAACGGTAGTAAAGATCATTCTGAGTAAATTGAAAATTGTTACCACAATAAGGTCGCCGGATAACGTATATATATCTTCTCCTATAAGAAATTTTTCTGGCACAGCCGAGTGTAATGCTGGCCGATAGATTTGTCATGTATAAAAAGAAACAACTGATTTTTCTTTTCAATAATCGGGATGACCAAGGATTGTAGAAATTAGTAAATTCTTTAAATTGAAATGAATGATAGTCAATAGTTACCTTTTATGAGAAAGATTATTATTAAGAGATTTTTTAAAACATTTACGTGGGACTTGATATAACAATACTACTCATGCGCGAGGCTGCTTTCACCTTATACTACAATGCTCACGCTCCACCATCGCTCCACACGACCGGCCCAGCCAACTCGATACACACGACTGCTCGCTAGCTACTACTTACTCCTATTGCTACACAGTTCTTACTGCAGTGAACACTGCTCTTTGGTCTGAGATTCTCTTGTAGCTTAGGTATCGCAGGCAGTGCGTGAGCAATGCATCGAAATTACATCTGCTCGAGAGCTCTAGCAACAAATTCTTTAATCATGGACCTCTTACAGGTTCTTGCCCCAACTCTAAAGACAGTAAGTAATAAGCAGCCCACGATGCACAATTATGTCATTGTATGATACATAGTTCATAAGAAATGATGTTATAAACACTGAGATGCATGAAAATCTGTCGCATCATTCATTACACTTAAATTCTTTACTTGTTTGCCACTAACTAAATTGTCAACGCATTTTGCCTAAAGTATCCACATGTGCCGCCGAATCTACAAATAGGGTGGTGATTGTGTACATAACTTAAGTTCTGTAAATAGTTATTCTTTGTGTTGAGTTTATTTCCCTTTGAAAGCAAATGAAATTACGAAATGAGTAGATTATAGTGTGTAGGTATTCACTGTCTTGTTTGAGTGTGTGATATTCGCCGCGAAACAAAACAAAATTCCAAATAATATTTTCGAGTCTAGGACGCTGTGTTTCATGATTCGTCATATAAGAAGACCAAAAACTTGTGATTCCGACGTGAACTAAATATGACTGCAGTTAGAGAGAACAGCAATGACACAAACAGTGACACGAAAACAGAAGCGGACAAAGCTAGTGTGAAAATCCCTCCCTTCTGGACCGACTGACATGTATATACTTTTCTCAAGCTGAAGCACAATTTACAATCGCGTGAACACAGACTGAAGCTAACAAATTCAATTACTTTTTAGCATAGAGCCACGATTTGTCGATAATATGTGGAATCTCTGGAACAGCGAAGAAAGCAACAAATATTCCTTATCTGAAAATCGACTAATTATGACTTGAGAAGAGTGAAGTACGTCAAATCAAGAAATTAGTTAGTGAATTGGAAACTGATGATATAAAACCCAGTCAATTGCTTCCGAAATTGAAAGGTTATAGAGGAACGAATACTTCAGATAAAATTTTGAAGACTCTCTCTCTAGACAATTTCCTGGTGGCGTGGATAAATTAGCGCAATTGGTTGATCGGATGACGGGAACGCGAAGCACGCAGAAACCTCACTCAGCTTCAACGAAAGTGTCTTCTTTGACCTATGATTCTTCTGCATCAGTCAAAACTCTTCTGGTAAGGATCAAAGCGCTTGCAACTGACATCTGAAAATCCAGATCTAAGGAGCAACAGTATCAATCACGACGACGTTATTGTAGCAGATGCCAGAGAAAGCGGAGGTTCAATACTTCAGGAATGTATTGCTATTTTCATTTTCGTTGCGATTAAACCTGCAGACCTGAAAAGTGCGTCCATCCTGGTCAATAGAAACTGAGAGAAACTCCAATCGGCAGACATAGTAGAGGCTGTGTGTTCTGCCCCCCCATGAACCATGGACCTTGCCGTTGGTGGGGAGGCTTGCGTGCCTCAGCGATACAGATGGCCGTACCGTAGGTGCAACCACAACGGAGGGGTATCTGTTGAGAGGCCAGACAAACATGTGGTTCCTGAAGAGGGGCAGCAGCCTTTTCAGTAGTTGCAGGGGCAACAGTCTGGATGATTGACTGATCTGGCCTTGTAACATTAACCAAAACGGTCTTGCTGTGCTGGTACTGCGAACGGCTGAAAGCAAGGGGAAACTACGGCCGTAATTTTTCCCGAGGACATGCAGCTCTACTGTATGATTAAATGATGACGGCGTCCTCTTGGGTAAAATATTCCGGAGGTAAAATAGTCCCCCATTCGGATCTCCGGGCGGGGACTACTCAGGAGGACGTCGTTATCAGGAGAAAGAAAACTGGCGTTCTACGGATCGGAGCGTGGAATGTCAGATCCCTTAATCGGGCAGGACGGTTAGAAAATTTAAAAAGGGAAATGGATAGGTTAAAGTTAGATATAGTGGGAATTAGTGAAGTTCGGTGGCAGGAGGAACAAGACTTTTGGTCAGGTGATTACAGGGTTATAAATACAAAATCAAATAGGGGTAATGCAGGAGTAGGTTTAATAATGAATAAAAAAATAGGAGTGCGGGTTCGCTACTACAAACAGCATAGTGAACGCATTATTGTGGCCAAGATAGACACAAAGCCCATGCCTACTACAGTAGTACAAGTTTATATGCCAACTACCTCTGCAGATGATGAAGAAATAGATGAAATGTATGACGAGATAAAAGAAATTATTCAGGTAGTGAAGGGAGACGAAAATTTAATAGTCATGGGTGACTGGAATTCGTCAGTAGGAAAAGGGAGAGAAGGAAACATAGTAGGTGAATATGGATTGGGGGGAAGGAATGAAAGAGGAAGCCGCCTTGTAGAATTTTGCACAGAGCATAAGTTAATCATAGCCAACACTTGGTTCAAGAATCATAAAAGAAGGTTGTATACCTGGAAGAATCCTGGAGATACTAAAAGGTATCAGATAGATTATATAATGGTAAGACAGAGATTTAGGAACCAGGTTTTAAATTGTAAGACATTTCCTGGGGCAGATGTGGATTCTGACCACAATCTATTGGTTATGAACTGCAGATTGAAACTGAAGAAACTGCAAAAAGGTGGGAATTTAAGGAGATGGGACCTGGATAAACTGAAAGAACCAGAGGCTGTAGAGAGTTTCAGGGAGAGCATAAGGGAACAATTGACAGGAATGGGGGAAAGAAATACAGTAGAAGAAGAATGGGTAGCTCTGAGGGATGAAGTAGTGAAGACGGCAGAGGATCAAGTAGGTAAAAAGACGAGGGCTAATAGAAATCCTTGGGTAACAGAAGAAATATTGAATTTAATTGATGAAAGGAGAAAATATAAAAATGCAGTAAATGAAGCAGGCAAAAAGGAATACAAACGTCTCAAAAATGATATCGACAGGAAGTGCAAAATGGCTAAGCAGGGATGGCTAGAGGACAAATGTAAGGATGTAGAGGCTTGTCTCACTAGGGGTAAAATAGATACCGCCTACAGGAAAATTAAAGAGACCTTTGGAGAGCAGACAACCACTTGTATGAATATCAAGAGCTCAGATGGAAACCCAGTTCTAAGCAAAGAAGGGAAGGCAGAAAGGTGGAAGGAGTATATAGAGGGTTTATACAAGGGCGATGTACTTGAGGACAATATTATGGAAATGGAAGAGGATGTAGATGAAGACGAAATGGGAGATAAGATACTGCGTGAAGAGTTTGACAGAGCACTGAAAGACCTGAGTCGAAACAAGGCCCCGGGAGTAGACAATATTCCATTTGAACTACTGATGGCCTCGGGAGAGCCAGTCATGAAGAAACTCTACCATCTGGTGAGCACGATGTATGAGACAGGCGAAATACCCTCAGACTTCAAGAAGAATATAATAATTACAATCCCAAAGAAAGCAGGTGTTGACAGATGTGAAAATTACCGAACTATCAGTTTAATAAGTCACAGCTGCAAAATACTAACGCGAATTCTTTACAGACGAATGGAAAAACTGGTAGAAGCCGACCTCGGGGAAGATCAGTTTGGATTCCGTAGAAATGTTGGAACACGTGAGGCAATACTGACCTTACGACTTATCTTAGAAGAAAGATTAAGGAAAGGCAAACCTACGTTTCTAGCATTTGTAGACTTAGAGAAAGCTTTTGACAATGTTAACTGGAATACTCTCTTTCAAATTCTGAAGGTGGCAGGGGTAAAATACAGGGAGCGAAAGGCTATTTACAGTTTGTACAGAAACCAGATGGCAGTTATAAGAGTCGAGGGGCATGAAAGGGAAGCAGTGGTTGGGAAAGGAGTAAGACAGGGTTGTAGCCTCTCCCCGATGTTATTCAATCTGTATATTGAGCAAGCAGTGAAGGAAAGAAAAGAAAAATTCGGAGTAGGTATTAAAATCCATAGAGAAGAAGTAAAAACTTTGAGGTTCGCCGATGACATTGTAATTCTGTCAGAGACAGCAAAGGACTTGGAAGAGCAGTTGAACGGAATGGACAGTGTCTTGAAAGGAGGATATAAGATGAACATCAACAAAAGCAAAACGAGGATAATGGAATGTAGTCAAATTAAGTCGGGTGATGCTGAGGGAATTAGATTAGTAAATGAGACACTTAAAGTAGTAAAGGAGTTTTGCTATTTAGGGAGTAAAATAACCGATGATGGTCGAAGTAGAGAGGATATAAAATGTAGACTGGCAATGGCAAGGAAAGCGTTTCTGAAGAAGAGGAATTTGTTAACATCGAGTATAGATTTAAGTGTCAGGAAGTCGTTTCTGAAAGTATTTGTATGGAGTGTAGCCATGTATGGAAGTGAAACATGGACGATAACTAGTTTGGACAAGAAGAGAATAGAAGCTTTCGAAATGTGGTGCTACAGAAGAATGCTGAAGATAAGGTGGGTAGATCACGTAACTAATGAGGAAGTATTGAATAGGATTGGGGAGAAGAGAAGTTTGTGGCACAACTTGACTAGAAGAAGGGATCGGTTGGTAGGACATGTTTTGAGGCATCAAGGGATCACAAATTTAGCATTGGAGGGCAGTGGGGAGGGTAAAAATCGTAGAGGGAGACCAAGAGATGAATACACTAAGCAGATTCAGAAGGATGTAGGTTGCAGTAGATACTGGGAGATGAAGAAGCTTGCACAGGATAGAGTAGCATGGAGAGCTGCATCAAACCAGTCTCAGGACTGAAGACCACAACAACAACAACAACAGTGTGTTCTGCCGCAACGGTTGTATTATGTCATCAGTATCGATTGTCTGAGATAAAACTTCAGTGTTATGTTTCCTGGTTGACAACGGTGCTTAAGTTTCTTTTATACGAGTGTCTCCCATGGATAAAGTTAGACCATAGACTTCATGCTGCAAAGGGATCTGAGATTAAAGCTCAAGTATCAAAGTTACTGAATCTTGATTTAGTGCTTAAAACACGGTTTTCAGTGGCCTTTCATTGTAACCAACACAACAAAAGATATAACTAGTTTGACATATTAACAAACCACAAACGAAAATTATTAGTTGACAGCAGTAATCCGTTACTTGTGGATGCTGTACAGTGTGCAGTTGAATTCTGTTATTCTGTTAGTTCAGTCAGTGCTAACCGTAAGTGCTCCGAAATTCTTAAAAGCTTTCCTGACCTGACGAAGACACCCTTATGCAGGGAGACATAATGAAAGATGTTAAACATTGTATTGAAGCCAACAGTGTGGTGCCAGCGTTCTTAAAATCCCTCAGGTTAGATCCACAGAAAATAAATTTGGGTAAACAAGAATTCCAGTTCCTAATGGATCGTAATATAATTCACCCCACTAAATCTCAGTGGGCTAGTCCTCTGATCGTAGTAGAAAGCCCAATGATCAGTGGCGCGTTTGCGCAGACTGCCGACGTCTTACTGGCTGCACCCTTCCTAACCGCTATCTAGTTCTTCATATAATTTTTTTAAGACTCATGCATGTGCGCAAGAAAATATTTTCTGTAGTCGACCTCCTCAAAGTGTATTACAAAATTCCACAAGCTGAAAGCGATAAGGGAAAGAGTGCTGTGATCACACCCCTACGGCATCATGAATTAAGTTTCACACTGTTTGACCTCAGGAATGTACCTAGGACCTTTCTGAGATTTATTAATGACTTTTGATGGATTTTCATTTCTGTTCCGCACATTTAGTTTGTATACTGATACCTTGTAGCTCTCCAAAACAATACACTCAAAATTTACCTACTTTGAACGACTGAACAATTATGGTTTCAGGATTACTGTTGGAAAATATTCTTTTGACGTTCAATGTAATTAACTTGTTAGGTCATGTGATTACTCCAGATTGTACCAAACCAGATGCAAGCCGAGTGCAAGTCATGACTACTTTCAAATCTCCTGGAGCTCTCTTAGAATTACGTCGTTTCCTTGGCATGGTCTTGTATTATTTTTAGACGCTTCAGATTTTGCATCCGGTGTACTGCCACAATAGAAATACGAAGGAACATAGAAACCAATTGGCTTTCACTCAAAAATGTTCCTTCCATCCCAGAAGGTATATTCTACGTACGATAGGGAACTTCTCAGCAATTACATGCCAATAAGATGTTTTAAGTACCACCTTGAGGGACGTTCATTTGCAGTCTGTACTGACCATGCTACTTTGACACATGCTTTTAAACAATGAGACGATAAAGAAACCATTATGTAATTGTGTCAAATACATTTATATCACAGTAAACAACATATATCAAACAGATTTCTGAAAAAGGTAGTGTGGATGACAACATTTCCAGACTGGAAGAAGTAGTACCAGTTCATTAACACAAGAAACGCAGATGCTCGAGTGAGTTATGAAGGACTCGAGAAATTTCGCTGTAGTCCTGATACCTGATTCAGCTTTAAACGGCATATGAACCATGGTTGAAGATTATTATGGTGAGCTGTACAAACAAATAACATCAGTCCTTACACTCCTCAACAATTTACTTATTCAGTTTTTCAGCATTATCACAGGATGACACATACTGGTGTAAACTGTTTTGTGAAATTAGTCAAGTGCAGATTGATTTGGTCGAACATCAAACAAGATACCCAAAAGAATGTGCGAAATAATGAATACAGCGCGAAAAGAATAATGTGATCAGACATACTAAATCTACTAATCATAAGTTTTCGAGCACAAATGCACTATTTAAGGTGGTACAGATCGATCTGACTGGCCCACTGCATCCCAAAGATAAATTCACATACTGTTAAACGTGCATAGATCGGTTCAGTACGTGGACAGAAGTCATTCCACTACGTGATATTTGAGCAAAATTAGTGTCTTGAGGGTATTGTAACCCTTGGAACACTAGATTTGGAGCTCCTACCAAATAGTGACTGGCCAAAGAGCACAGTTCCACAGCCATTCCGTGCATTATCTAACATTCTTGGTTCAAAATTAAAACAAACTACGGCATATCACTCACAATCGAAGTGCAAAACATAGGAATTCCATGATACTTTGATGGTAGCCATCAGACCGCAAAGTAAAAATAAATGGAGTTACACCATTCCTATAGTTCTTCTAGGACTGCGTTGCTGTGCGAGAGAAGAAAATAAGAGCTGCTGAGATACCATATGGCATATGTCTAACTTCTTCTAGTGATTTCACTGTGAGGTCGGAAAACAAACAAGAATTACAACTACCAGCAATCACCTTTGAGTTACGTCAACTTATGGATAAACTACTGCCTTCAGAATGTTCCTACAAGGTGAAAAAAACATTCCTTACTAAGTAAATATTTGCATAACACGATTCATCTATTAATGGGGAATGGCAATGCTAAAGTACTTCCTCCCTACGAAGGCTCATGCTGACACCATCCAGCAAGCTTCGGCTGTTACTGCTGTGCCGTGCGGCGCCAACAGGAACGGCTGGCCCATCTTGCAATCCTTTTGCGTATCTATTTTCTGATCGATATGTAGCCACACAGTGCTTACTGGCTGACAGTTGCTACTAATACACTTTGTGGTAGTGTACCATCCACGGGATAAAATTTTGGCTACAGTGCGACGAGAGGAAATTATGCCTCTTATAAACATTATGTATTCGACGTATGAAAAAACAGTGAAAACTTATAAATATTAATTATTTATATAATATTCTATGATGTAATTAGACATATCGATGTGTATCATACAAAGACAATGATAATTGTAAATTCCTTTTACGATCTGCGTTTGTCTTCCTTTGTTTTTACCTTTAGTTGGTTGGCTTTTGTAAGTTGCGGACGCATATCAAACTGAGGTCTGTTAAGAAATTGTAATTATTTGTTAATTATTACTTGAAAATAGAGTTCATTACTATTATAAATATGAGTGATTAATTATTTGTAACTCTAATTCCTCTCTCAGTAAGAATTATCTGTGTTAATTATTTCTTTCCGATGCAACGAGCGCAGCCATTGATGATAGCGATTTGTATCGCGTGTTTGTCTGTGTTTTCCTTAGAAACAAATCAAATGTCTGCTTGATGAAGTCTAAATAGTACACAATACGAAAGCAGATTTTATAGCGTTTAATATCCAATTTAAATATTTACTTATTTGCTCTAACAATAGAAATTCTCTATCAATTATCTGCCGCCATCTTAACAATTATGTCAGTGGCAAATTCAAATTTAAATTACGCAATTCTGCAGAATAAATGCCGAAGGTGATACAAATGTGTAAAAATAAATGTGCACCGGTGGTTCCGAACTCATTTTAATGAAAATAATTCGAATCAGATTGGTTCTTCAAAAACAGTGCTCATAGCACGAACGTTATAACAAACTTTTCTAGCTGATGTATGGAGCCGAAATTAATTACGCACGAGTTGTGAAGAATATTGTTTCAGGTAACATACGTCAGTGCTGTGCGCGGCTGATATTCGGTGGTTTTAATGATTATTTTGCTGAAGATAACTGCTTCCATCTTAATCAATAGTTGTATAGAATCTGTTGTATGCACTGTGATTTAGTGACACTTACACAACTTAACAGACAACACTTTAACACGACGTGAACTTGGAGTTCCTTAGCAACTTGATCAAATCTTTAGCCGGGAGAAAAATTATTTAGTAATTACTCAATGTAATAAAATAAGATTATCATTTCCATTTACAAATTAGTTAAATACCAAACCACTGAATAACACAGCGAACGCCACAATAGTTTACTTACAAATTTCTCTCAAAATCGAGAAGTGAAACTACACTGTCTGGACTAAAAGGCGGGAGTGTGAAGTGGTTAACAGAGTGATAGAGAAGATAAACACAGATGAGTGAGAGGCAGAGATGGACAGACAAAGAGGCAGGAGGAAATGGATACTGCCGGCCGTTGTGGCCGAGTGGTTCTAGGCGCTTCAGTCTGGAACCGCGCAACCGGTACAGTCGCAGGTTCGAATCGTGACTCGGGCATGGATGTGTGTGATGTACTTAGGCTAGTTAGTTTAAGTAGTTCTAAGTTCCAGTGGACTGATGACCTCAGATGCTAAATCACATTGAGCTCAGAGCCATCTGAACCACTTGAAATGGATAGTGAAAGCAAAGAGGAGTACTTGTGCACAGAGAGAGGAGGAAAAGTAGATGGACTGAGGAAGTAAAAACAAAGAGATGAACGGATAGAGGACGAGGAGATGATGTACAAACACAAGGGGAGGAGCAAATGGGCATACAGACAGGACATGAAGAAATAGATGGTGGCAGAGAAAATTGACAGACTTGGGAGGAGGAGGAGATCAGAGGGGAAAGTAGGAGTGGCTGGATATAGGACAGAGGTGGAGAAGGACAGAGTCAGGGGAGAGGAGAAGATGGGCGGAGAAACGGGGTGCAGGAGATGGAGAGAACGAGTGGTAGGAGGAGACATAAATAGAGGGGGAAGAGGAGATGGACCTAAAATGGGGGAAGAAGCGGTGGAGTGGGTGGAGGAAACTGAATTAGATGGTGTGACGGTACGTCACATAAATGGACATTTGGAGAAAGGGAAAAGAAGTTTTTGCTATGACACGTGTGAACCATAAATTATCTAAAGATTAAGTACGCCTGCGCGATCTATAACAAATAATACAGACTGTAAATTATTATTATAAGAAACACAAATATCGATGTAACTAACAAAACACAGTTTTTTTGGTATAATCTCTGTTTAACATATGCCATGAAGATCAGAAACAATGTTTGATTGAAACAGCTCTCCTGTTTTAGTTTCGTCTAGAGGTTTGCCGCCATTGTAGCGCTGGGTAATAATTAATGTAAGTTTACTGTATTTTTGCAAAATATAATAGAAATTGTTATTAGAACGTGTGTATTATTGACTTAGTTGTCACGTCTCATGATCGCAACCATTGATTATAATTAACAAACTTTTTGCAGAACTACGTAGTGCATGGAGCTAATCTCCCCTAGCACGATTTAGTCGGCCATTACGCTGACTGTATCATTAAATTAAAATTACATGTCATAATATTAAATATATATGCAAGAGACTTCTCAATTTTGATCTTTCATTAATTTCAAAGTTAATGGACAGTAGTGATAAATTTCATTTGCTAAAATCCACAGCACTGATAGAGTTCAGTTTGTTTCATTTTTGCCGCCTAACGGCAGATGAGATTCTCACGAGATCTGCCTTCAAATAATGAACAAGAAATTTCGAAAATATTTTCATTCAATAAGCTCCGCAATATCTCAGTCTTTATGTAGTTTGGTTCATAAATAACCAATCGCCCCTGAGTCCCATATTAGTATTTACAGTTTGCGTAAGAATAAGCATATTTTCTTTTCTAAATAGCAGCGCTCACGCAAACTATTGATTAGAATGCCGTGAGTCGCGCGGTGTGTTTAAAAAATACTAAATCGTACGTACTTCGGGGCAGCTGATGTCCGTACGAGTGTTATCGTGGTATAAGTTAATTAAAAGTCTCATGCTAGCCCAAAATATTCAAAGCTACCCCAACCAGAATTATAAAATATAATTATAAAAACAAAAATATATAATAATCCTATGATAAAGTGCAGCCACATATACAGGGTGAGTCACCTAACATTACCGCTGGATATATTTCGTAAACCACATCAAATACTGACGAATCGATTCCACAGACTGAACGTGAGGAGAGGGTCTAGTGTAATTGGTTAATACAAACCATAAAAAAATGCACGGAAGTATGTTTTTTAACACAAACCTATGTCTTTTTAAATGGAACCCCGTTAGTTTTGTTAGCACATCTGAACATATAAACATATACGTAATCAGTGCCGTTTGTTGCATTGTAAAATGTTAATTACATTCGGAGGTATTGGGGCCTAAAGTTGAGTACCACTCCTCCGCTGTTCTATCGTGTGTTTAAGTACAGTGAACTAAGATAAATAGACTTAACACATACATGGTGGTACCTTCCAGAAGAAACAATTTAATATATCCCAAATAATACTGACATTCATAGTGTGGATAAATGTTTCTGTGAATGGAATATTGCCAGTGGACTGTGAATGGACGCTACGGGTAGCGCACAGCGAACTGCGGATTCCGGAGCCGACAAACGCACGCTGGAAGTGACGCAGGCCAAACATAGTTAAGTGAAAAGTGTCACAGCAAGGTACTCGCATGAACACTCACTACAGTGAAAGTGTGTAGTGCTGATTAGTGATCACAAAAAAAGATCAAATCTGAGTAGTGAAATGTGTGAGTTCGAGCCAGAAACTTATTTAAGGAACTGGACTTCGTACATTCGTACATTATATCAGTACATGCAAAAACAGTAAACACGAATGACTGTGGCGTGCTTGAAAACCAATAACATTTCTTTCAGCACTTGCGATATGTGTATTTCGCTCGTTTTGCTGATGAACTGATACGCGGTAGAGTATTTGCATGTTGTGCGAGGCGAGCGTCCGGCAGATGTTCCTGGTACTAAAATGCAGTCTTTCACGGCCGGAAATATCATGTCCATTATAATTATCCGGGCTGTTATGCCGTGGTCGGTTGATGAATTCTGTGTCGATTCCCAACGTTTCGTCTCCGACTGCGGGAGACATCTTCATGGGGGCCCGTAGCTCAATGGAAGGTCCAACACGCCCACTGGCTCGCTACTGACTGCCGCTAAATTCCGTGTCCGCGCGCTCCCACGCCGCGGCGTGACGTCACGTGTTTTGAAAACGTCAGTGCAATTGGCCGCTGTCCGTTGCCGTCGATCGCCGTTGCCATCACCCAGTAGTGGGCGGGTGGTACACATCTTCTTTAACACCGGCATCCATATGCCGTTTAATTTCACACCCTCCTCCTTACGGTTGAAATTATTTGGATGTTTAGCGATTTCGATTGCCTCCCTGTAGAGCCTTTCGTAATATCCGCTTGTGGCCGCTAGTACTTGCGTCTCCTCGAAACGAATATTGTGGTTCCCTGGCTGGAAAGCATGCTCCGCAACAGCTGATCGTTCCGTTTTTAGTATCAAACGCCTCTACGGGGAGGAGATGTCAAGGTAAGTGCGACGCCTGGATGTACTCCAGAAGAAGAGAGTGCAGCTTTTGTGTTCCCTCACATTCCTGTCTCGTTGCAGAGCCGTCGGCGTTATACCGAAGTTTTTGAAGATAAAGCGACTGTTCTATTCGGGAAAGACACAACGCATTTTTAAACGGACTGAGGAGGCCTTACTACGAGAGCGCATTCAGCACACCCGACGGGACTTGGCAAGCACAAACTGTAAGTTAATGTCTCTCCATATTACGATCTGTAATAAACTGTGCAGCGGTGACTGGGATAAAATTGATAGACTACTGCATGATACCATGGGGAAGCGTATGTTGACAACGTCTAGTAGACAGAAGAAGAAGTTTGATAATTTGCTACATAATCAGACTGTTCGGCATTTAGACGTTTCCCGGACCGTTATCAATTTATCCAAACGTTTGTTATCCGACGATGAGACATCTGTGCTTGCCAAGGGAGGAAATTTTGCTGTTAGTCCGCGTTTTGCGCCCACGGAGGATATTATAGTCAGTGTAGAAGCAGGAATTCGCAGTGTGGATTCTGTAACAGCTGAAGAAATCCATATAGAAACAGTAAGAATATTAGCCAATGCAAAACCGCCGAAAAGTAATATAACTCTGGGTGAGATAAGAGCTTTAAAACTCCTGAATGACGACGATAGTATTTTGGTTCTCCCAGCTGACAAAGGAAGCGCAACGGTGGTTATGGATGTGGCCGACTATCGGAGTAAAATTACTGATCTACTGGATCCGCAAGCGTATAGGAAGCTGAATAAGGACCCCACTAACAGCATTCTCAGAACTGTGTCGCGGTTAATAAAAAAGTCCTCCATTGAAGAGAGTGTATAGAAAGGTCTCTGCAATTCGGTTGCGCTACCACCGAGGCTTTATGGATTGCTCAAAATTCATAAAGAAAATGTGCCCACCTACTCGTTAGCCAAGTTTTTGACTACGCTGCTAAAACCACATGTGGGCCGTTCGGACTCTCATATAAAGAATTCGACACATTTCATCAGCAGATTGAATGGCATAGTGGTCCAGCCGGAGGACATATTGGTCAGCTTCGATGTGGTATCGCTGTTTACCATGGGTCCACTTAATGATGTATTGGAACAGCTGGATTGAATTTTCCCTGCCGATAATTCAGAACTGTTTAAGTGTTGTTTGACGACCACATACTTCAAGTGGAATGAACAGTTTTATGAGCAAACGGATGGCGTGGCTATGGGAAGCCCCCTAAGTCCCGTAAATGAAAACTTCTTTATGGAGAAATTCGAAGAACAGGCTTTAGGTACTGCCAGCAAAAAACCAAACGTATGGTTCCGATACGTGGATGACACGTTTGTGCTGTGGAGACATGGTAGTGAGGAGCTAAGCCGGTTCCACGAACATCTGAACAGTATAAACACGAGAATTCAGTTTACAATGGAGGAGGAAGTAGACGGCAAGTTACATTTCCTCGATGTGCTTGTTTTTCGAAACGAAAATGGTAGTATGGGCCACTCAGTATACCGCAAACCCACGCACACGGACCGTTATTTGCACCGGGATTCGAAAAATGGTTCAAAAGGCTCTGAGCACTATGGGACTTAACATCTGTGGTCATCAGTCCCCTAGAACTTAGAACTAACTAAACCTAACTAACCTAAGGACATCACACACATCCATGCCCGAGGCAGGATTCGAACCTGCGACCGTAGCAGTCGCGCGGTTCCGGACTGAGCGCCTAGAAACCGGGATTCGAACCACCACCCACAAAGGAAGCGGGGTGTTATCAAGACGTTAGCGGACAGAGCTAGAAATATTTGTGAACCTGAGTTGCTCGACGCTGAGATGGAACATCTCCACAATGCACTAATGAAGAACGGATATTCGTCCGCCGAAATAAAACGTGCGTTGAGGCAGCCACGCAGAAATCATACTGACGTACAGGTTACTGCAAAATCTATAGTTTTCCTGCCGTTTGTTAAAAATGTAACGGAAAGAATAGGGAGGATCTTGACGAAGCGGAATATTACCGTAATTTACAAGCCCACCAGGAAGATACAGGAATACCTTAAGCCTGCCAAGGACGCTCGCAAGCCACTGGAAAAAGCTGGAGTGTATAGGATCCCATGCAGCTGTGGTGATGTTTATGTGGGTACCACTAAAAGAACTGTTTCTAAACGTTTGGAAGAGCATAAGGGAAATTGCAGAAGAGGAGAAACGGAAAGATCAGCTGTTGCGGAGCATGCTTTCCAGCCAGGGAACCACAATATTCGTTTCGAGGAGACGCAAGTACTAGCGGCCACAAGCGGATATTACGAAAGACTCTACAGGGAGGCAATCGAAATCGCTAAACATCCAAATAATTTCAACCGTAAGGAGGAGGGTGTGAAATTAAACGGCATATGGATACCGGTGTTAAAGAAGATGTGTACCACCCGCCCACTACTGGGTGATGGCAACGGCGATCGACGGCAACGGACAGCGGCCAATTGCACTGACGTTTTCAAAACACGTGACGTCACGCCGCGGCGTGGAAGCGCGCGGACACGGAATTTAGCAGCAGTCAGTAGCGAGCCAGTGGGTGTGTTGGACCTTCCATTGAGCTACGGACCCCCTTGAAGATGTCTCTCGCAGTCGGAGACGAAACGTTGGGAATCGACACTGAATTCATCAACCCACCACGGCATAAGAGCCCGGATAATTATAATGGACAAGATGTTTCTGGCTGCACAGCTGATGCGCCGCGCCTGACGACTGATCGTCAGCTGTCTGCGTGGACATCACAGCACAGGGCGACGAACTGTCTGTGACAGAGGCAGGCTGCCGCACACGCTTCTCTCGTTGCTAACAACGATTCGCTGACAGCTCAACAATACGCTAGCGTCGACAACTCTTACTTTGATGCAATTTCGAAATATATTTGTGGTTGACGACGAGTTAATAAACACCGCCTACAATGTACATCTGTAACATATATAATGTGCAAAGGACACAGAAATTAATTACAGTGACTATATATACTTATGGTTGTGATGTGTATGTGTACGTGAAAGCACAGACAGACATTTTGCGCGTAGAAGACTTAATAGTTCAAGACAAACGTACTGTGTACGTAAATTCAATTAACATCAATTTCTGTTGTAATATATATATATATATATATATATATATATATATATATATATATATATATATTTTTTCTTTGTTGATTAATTCAATGGACATATTATCAGCAAAAATATTATAAAGAGAGACAATGTCAACAATCTGAAGTCTCCGGGGGAGGTTTTTCACCCATTTCTCCTTACGAATGTAACCGGAATGGGGGACCATAAGCAAATTCGTACCGGGTCTGTAGTATTCCGCATTGTTCACTTTTCTGATGAGAAAGAGAGTTGGAACTAGTAGATGAACTCACCGGAAATAATGAGATCGAAACATCTCTAAAACATACCAACGATATAGTACGAATATGACCATACATGTAACGGTGACTTCAACACAAATATACCTACCGTAATCATACAAACATGAACACTTAAATAAGGATGTAAGACGGTAGTGAGACTGTACATAAAGTAGTAAACCACATTAAGTACACCCTCACTAGGGGGCCCATGTGACGGCACGTCACATAAATTGACATTTGGAGAAAGGGAAAAGAAGTTTTTGCTATGAGACGTGTGAACCATAAATTATCTAAAGACTAAGTACGCCTGCGCGATCTATAACAAATAATAAATATTGTAAATTATTATTATAATAAACACAAATATCGATATAATTAACAAAACACAGTTTTTTTGGTACAATCTCTGTGTAACATAGGCCATGAAGAACAGAGACAATGCTTTGATTGAACGATCTCTCCTGTTTTTGTTTCGTCTAGAGGTAGGAAGCCATTGTAGCGCAGGATAATAATTAATGTAAGTTTTTCTGTATTTTTGCAAAATACAATAGAAATTATTATTAGAAGGTGTTTATTATTGACTTAGTTGTCACCTCTCATGATCTCAACCATTAATTATAATTAACAAAATTTTTACAGAACATCGTAGTACAGGGAGCACATCTTCCCTAGCAGGATTTAGTTGGCCATTACGCTGACTGTATTATTAAATTAAAATTTCATGTCATAATATTAAATGTAAATGCGAGAGACTTCTCAAATCTGATCTTTCACTAATTTCAAAGTTAAAGACAGTAGTGATAAATTTCATTTACTGAAATCCACAACACTGAAAGAGTTCAGTATGTTTGATTTTGGCCTCCAAACGGTAGATGAGATACTCTCCAGTTTTGCCTTGCAGATAATCAACAATAAATATTACAAATATGTTCATTCAATAAGCTCCGCAATATCTCAGTTAATCTTTAAGTAATTTGATACCTAAATAACCAGTAGCCCCTGAGACCCATATAAATAATTACAGTTTGCGAAAGAATTTGGATATCTTCTTTTCTAATAGCAGCGGTCACGCAAAACTATTGATTAGAAGACTGTGAGTCGCGCGTTGTGTATAAAGAATACTAAATCGTACGTACTTCGGGACAGCCGATGACCGTACGAGTGTTATCGCGGTATAAGTTAATTAAAAGTCTGATGCTAGCCCAAAATATTTGAAGCTACTCCAACCAACACCATAAAAACTAAACTATATAATTATCAAAAATGGCTCTGAGCACAATGGGACTTAACTTCTATGGTCATCAGTCCCCTAGAACTTAGAACTACTAAAACCTAACTAACCTAAGGACATCTCACGCATCCATGTCCAAGGCAGGATTCGAACCTGCGACCGTAGCGGTCGCGCCGTTCCAGACTGTAGCGCCTAGAACCGCTCGGCCACCTCGGCCGGCTTATAATTATCCCGTGATAAAGTGCACCCACATACATATGCATACATACCGTGATAATGGTGGGGAGGGGGGGGGGGGACATGACGTTTGGGCGAAGGATCAGATGCATATGGTGAAACGCCCATTAGAAAAATTTAAAAATGACAGTGCTGGAAAACCTCTTACGTTATTTGATTTTCAAACAGCTGAGCAAAACTGGACGTACTCAGACAGTTCTTTCTTTACTTATTCTGATCACCACTGAACTGACATACATTATTTTTTAGGGCAACGCAATCTGACTTTCAATAATCCATACAAAAGAATGGCCCTGACTAACAATAACCTATAACTTTCATGAATCACTTACCTAAAAAAAAATCTTCGTTACTCGAACTACTCCAATATTGTCTGCTAAATAAATGATTCTAACTACTGAAGGCACTAACTACTGATAGGCACAGTTGGCAAATGAAAGATTTTCATAGAGAACAAACTGTTGCGGCACCACAGTTCAGGACAGGGAAGTTAGATTTGGTGCAATATTTCGGAGCGCATAAGTTATAGCCAGGTGCGGGCTGGATTGCAATAAGTTACGCTGACCAGAGGCTGCGAAGTTGAATGGAGGCCGCTGGGACCATCAGACCGCTAAAAAGTGTAAATGCAGCAGTTCACATGTCGCAAGCTATAGGCAGAAGGGGCCCACTGGCGCAACAGGGGCGTGGGGCGTACGTGACTCGGAGCGATATGTTTGCGAAACAGAGCCGTGATTCGTTGACGTGTAGCAGCTCTCCTGGACGGCGGTGCATGTCGCACCACCAGCTACATGCGTCAACAGATGGGGCGACAGCGTCCCAGTCCACAGCGGGCCGTTGGTTCGACCATTGGAAGCCAACGCGGTGCATTCAAGTGAGGTAGCTCTCCTGCGGCGCGTGTCACACTGCCAGGCTACACGCAGCTACAGATGGGGTGACAGCGTCCCAGTCCACGGCGGGTCGTTGGTTCGACCCTCTGAGGCCGACGCGGGGTCCGCAGCCAGCTAGGGCCGGCCACTCTTCAGGTCACTACCGTGGGCAGTCGTCTCGTCTCCCGACACACACCGGATACTTACAAGGCGAGGGCCTCAGGTTCGGACGCCGGAACGGTGGCGGTCGATGCCGCCGCCTTCCCAGCTACGCCAACTAAGAAGCCACAGTGGGGCCGGCCCACGGCTCCTGGCGGAGTAGCATGGGGTCAACTGGGACGGTGGCCGCTGAGTCGGCTGCTGGCACAGCCATCCTGACGTTATCAGAACCCTACAGCTGGCTAACACGGCCAGCAAAACATAACGTTGTGTTGCACAGGTCGCTGGGGTAGTAGCCTCAACAATGCAGGGCCTGTGACGCGGACCGCGGTGAACAAAGCTCTGTAGTGGAAACGAATAAATCATTTGGAAAGTTCTCGCCGAGTTTTAATACGGCAACTTCTGGTACCCACCTACTACATTTGGTGTCTTCACGTCACTGTCTGACACCTCCCACAACATTTGGTGTCAGAATAGCGGACGTCTTCTGCCCAGTACGCCGTTCGAGCCCACCGTCTGCAGTACAGTCACAAGATGGGGTGAGTGCTGTCAAAATTGTTCTTCTGAGTTTTGGACAATGACTTTCTTGTTAGTGTTTTGAGTATGGCTTGCCAGAAGCTACATTTTAGATGTTTTGCGCACGAATGTTATTTACTTTGTCAGAATAGGTGTTGGTGTATTTGGGACAGTAAGATGTTGTTTCTCGTGGCATTTCATTGCTTTGTATTGGTTTATAATGTTACTGAGTATGATGATACAGAGTTGTAGGAAGTGAGATTATTCTTGTACTTGGTCCCGAAACAAAACGACTAACTGAGAACGAAAGTAACACAACGGTAGAGTCAAGGATGCAAGGTGTGTCGGAACCAGAAGCGGTGCGGATTTCGTTGCAAAAAGTAGCACAATTGACTGCAGACAATGCGCAGTTGAGAAATGAATTAACATCTAGAAGTAAGCGGGAAACCGCATCTGATCAGTCGTTGTTACCTAGGGTGCAGGAGATAAATCCAGCTGCCGCAAGTTTGATTATTCCGTTTTCTGGCAGGACATCTGAGGAAGTGCGTTTAGTGGAGGACTTGGAAACTTCAACTGCGGTGAATGTTTGGTCTGATGAGCAGTTGTTACATGTAGCCAAGATTAGAATAACGGGTGAATCGAAAACATATGTAAGGTGTTCTGAGGCCTTAAGGAAGTAAGGACAGTTTAAGCAGTTAAAGGAAGAGCTTTTACAAAGGTAAAAGAAACAGAATAGCGCTCGGTACTTTAGGGACAGGTTAAGCACAATGACAAAGAGACAAGGGGAGACGGTGGAGAAATTTGTAGACAAGATAAGGGAGATCAATGAGTACAATTACGACTTGGATCAAAGCGATGAAGAGAATACCGTTCTGTTGCAGGAGGCCGAGCAAAGGGCACTCGATGTATTTTTGAGAGGGTTACCGGCTCACATGTCACGGAAAGTGCGTGAAGGAACTCCGAAAGATGTGTATTCGGCCACTGAGGTGGCAATTCAATGTGAGGAAATAGACGTGGCAACAGGGGTACGCTAGAGGAAAACAGTATTTGCAGCGGGTATAAAATGTTTTAAGTGTGGTCGTACGGGACATGCGCAGAGGCAATATACCCAGCACCAAGGAATAGAGTAAGGGGTGGAAATCAGCAGCGTGGAGGATGAGGAAACGTAGATAGGAGAGGTGGACAAGCGTTAAACGACAGAGGAGGCCCAACCCACCTAAAGGAGCTCCCGTTTAATTTCAATGCTACGAATATGTAAGCAGAGGTGGAATATTCAGTGGTAGGATCTGTAGGAACTAAAACGTTTAAGATTTTATTGGACACATGGGTGCCACTGTCAGTGGCTACTAAGAATATAATGGAACGAATTAAGTTATACCCACAACATTATAGGTTGCGTAGAGTGGGGGATAAGGAGGTCACGCCTTTGGGGTCGGTGTCAATTGACTTTCGGATAGGGAAAGTCCTATTTAATGCATGGTTAAAATGGCTCTGAGCACCATGGGACTTAACTGCTTAGGTCATCAGTCCCCTAGAACTTAGAACTACTTAAACCTAACTAACCTAAGGACATCACACACATCCATGCCCGAGGCGGCATTCGAACCTGCGACCGTAGCGGTCGCGCTGTTCCACACTGTAGTGCCTACAACCGCTCGGCTACACAGGCCGGCGATTTAATGCATGCATGGAGGTGGCACCATGAGTTAGCGAGGGCTACGAAATGATCCTAGGAGTAGATTTCTTGCATCAACATCATGCCGAAGTTGACCTAGTAGAACGAACTGTGGAACTTGGTGGAATATTATTTCCGCTAGGGGAAACTATTGTCAATGCAGAGTTGTCGCGAGGGGCGTTCAACGTAATGAGCAAACCAATTGAACCGCTAACATTAGCATTAAGGCTTAATTCGCATGAGTGTGTGTCTAGTGGCACCGGGAAATCGCTTTGGGTAAGTGTGGAGTCGAATGTACCTGTGGATACAGTATGTGTTATTGAACCATTGGAAGATAATGTAGATTTGGGTTCACTGGGTTGTTTTGTGAAACGTAGTTTTGTACCCTTACAGGAGGGGAACGACGGGCGAGTAGTTCCCGTGAACGTGGATAATTTTAGCGCTGTAGACGCGAATTTGAGGAAAGGAGTTTTTTAGTAGACGAAGAGATCAACCACTAACTACACGTAAAACTGCACTGCGTGACAAAATTAAGCATTTGAAAGGACAGAGCATATGGAAGAATTATTGTGGGAATTTAAGGATTTGTTTTTTTCCACAAGCGCCGTTACCAGCAACTCCATTTCCACATAGGATACCAACAGGGAATGAAGCACCGGTTTGCCGTAATCCATACAGAATACCGAGGTACCTGAAGCCGAATGTGGAGGATTTCATTGATCAGCAGCTTGCGGACGATATTCTAGAGCATAGTAATATTTGCTGAGGAGCAGACATTGTCGTTGTGCCTAAAAATCTGCGGATGGAACTAAGAAATACAGGTTCTGTTGCGACTAACGACCCCACAATAACAAGACAGTAACGGATGCGTACCCCATTCCAAATATATTGGAGACTTTGGATCACTTAGGACAGTGCCAGTACTTTTCTACAATGGATTTGACATGTGGTTATCATCAATTAGAGGTTTATCCAGAGGATCGTCCAAAAACTGCTTTCTGTACACCTGTACAGTACATTAGAATGCCATTCGGTTTGAAAAACACTCCGGCAACGTTTCAGAGGTTGCTAGACAGTGTATTGAGAGGTTTAAAACCACGGCAGTGTCTTGTCTATTCGGATGACATTATAGTGTTTTCAAGTAGTATGGAGCAACATAGACAGAGGTTAAGGGAAGTCTTTATGAGGTTAAGAGCAGCTCGTTTGACGTTGACCCTGGAGAAATGTCATTTCGTATTAGAAGAAGTAAAATATTTAGGTCATATTATCAGTAAGGACGGAGTGCAAACAGATCCGACGTTGGTACAGGCTGTAAAGAATTGTCGGGAATCGAAAACAGTTAAGGAAGTGCAGTCATTCATCAAAATTGGCAATTTCTGTCGAAATTTCGTGAAGGATTTTGCAGATTTAGCACAGCCGTTGCCGCGATTGTTACGGAAGAATGTGAAATTTGAGTGGACAGAAGAGTGTCAGAAAGCGTTTGACAAACTGAAGGAATTATTAACATCAAGTCCGGTTCTTGTGTTTCCAGATTTTGAAAAGGAGTTTATACTAGCATGCGATGCATCGAATCAAGTATGTGTTCTTAGTCAGGAAATTGATGGGAAAGAACATTCTGAAGCCTCTGCGTCTAGGCATTTGAATACAGCAGAGACGAATTACTCAGCAACAGAGAGGGAGATGCTTAGCATAATCTATGGAATAACTCATTTTTAATGTTATTTTTGTGGGAGAAGATTTCGGCTAGTGGCAGATCATGCTGCATTGAAGTGGATGTTGGCGATGAAGGATCCGTCCATTAGACTCGCTCGATGGGCTGTGAGGCTTAGTGAATTCGACTACGAGCTGGTGTACAAGCCTGGGAAGAAGCGCGGTAATGCGGATGCACTGAGTAGGAAGATGGCAAAAATAGAAGTCCTAGGTTATGACCTAGCAGTATAGCCAAAATTACAGGACGCGAACAACGATTGTAAATTGTATCGGACAGAGCCACAGTTTAATGTGTACGACGGTCTTCTGTGCAGGGAAACGAAGTTAGGGCCAAGGATAGTAGTGCCAGCGAAGTTGAGAGATGAGGCTTTAAAGGAAGCACATGATCACGTGTTATCCGGTCATGGAGGACGTAGTGCGACGAATAGGAGAGCGGCGGAGAGGTATTGGTGGAGAGGAACGAAAGGAGATGTGGATCAGTATGTCAAGAATTGTATACCATGTGCGCAGAGGGCAGATTTGAGTCGGAAACAGATACAGCTACAACGATTACCGGAAGCAATATGTCCATTCTCTTTGCTGGGAATTGATGTCTTAGGACCTTTTAGGAGAACACCATAGGAGAACAGATTCGTTCTGATAATAATAGATCATTTTTCAAGGTATGTGGAGTTGGTGGCTATGCCAAATCAACAGGCAGAAATGGTCGCGCAAACGTTAGTAAATAACTGGATTTTGAAGTTTGGTGTACCAGAGACTATAATTGTTGACCAAGGGACCAACTTCATGTCGAATTTAATGAAGGAACTATGTAAAGTGTTGCACGTAAAGAAGTTAAGGACGAGCGCGTTGCATCCACAGGCCAACGGAAGGACAGAACGGGTACACAGAACAATCAGGAAGATGCTGAATTTTTATGTGGATTCTCATCACCATCAGTGGGACGAGCATTTGAAGCATATTGTATGCGCATACAGTGCAAAAGTCCATACAAATACTGGTTTGTCTCCATATGAGGTAGTGTACGCGCGAAAAATGCCGTCGCCGTTTGATTTAATAAAGCTACAGAAAGGAAGGACTGGTGAATCTGTACGTCAATTTGCAAGGAGAATTCGGGATGTTTCGAAAGGGGAACAAAACGCGAATACAAAGGCTTTGGAAAGGCAGGAAGACGCAGTAAAGTGGAAAGGAAGTGTACCGCAGTATATGGTGGGGCAATGGGTAATGCTGTCCAGCCCCTATACGCAAAAAGGGAAAACGAAGAAGTTCCTCATGAGATATCAAGGGCCATACCAAGTTGTTGAAACTAAATCTCCCGCTAATGTTAAGCTTCAGCTGCCAACTAGAACGACGATAGCACACGTTGGGCAATTACGGTCTTTTAAGGGTTGCCAAGATGTGATTGCAGGCGTGTCACAGGAAGGAGAGAGGAAGAAAGAGAGAATGAAGAGAGGTGCTAAGCGCAGAGAAAACCAGGAAGATAGAGTACAGCATGAACTACCGTATGCCTTACGAACTAGAAAGTAGTAGAGTATTTGTATTTTTGTTTTTTATATTCCTGTCATGTATCATTGGGTTTGTGTAGATTAATTATGCATTGTATTTTATATGTGTTTTGGAGCATTGTGTGCCTGCTAGGGGCAGCAGTCTTTTTGAAGAGGGAGGAAAGGTGATAATGATCCCTGTTCTCAGGTCTCTGAAACGGGAAGTGTAGCGTCTGACGTATGTGGAGTGTTGTTGGAGGAGAAATCAAACGCAGTTCTGGACAAATAAATGCGTCGGAGTGAATTTTGCGGAAAAGCCGTAATAAATACACTCCTGGAAATTGAAATAAGAACACCGTGAATCCATTGTCCCAGGTAGGGGAAACTTTATTCACACATTCCTGGGGTCAGATACATCACATGATCACAATGACAGAACCACAGGCACATAGTACAGGCAACGGAGCATGCACAATGTCGGCACTAGTACAGTGTATATCCACCTTTCGCAGCAATGCAGGCTGCTATTCTCCCATGGAGACGATCGTAGAGATGCTGGATGTAGTCCTGTGGAACGGCTTGCCAAGCCATTTCCACCTGGCGCCTCAGTTGGACCAGCGTTCGTGCTGGACGTGGAGACCGCGTGAGACGACGCTTCATCCAGTCCCAAACATGCTCAATGGGGGACAGATCCGGAGATCTTGCTGGCCAGGGTAGTTGACTTACACCTTCTAGAGCACGTTGGGTGGCCCGGGATACATGCGGACGTGCATTGTCCTGTTGGAACAGCAAGTTCCCTTGCCGGTCTAGGAATGGTAGAACGATGGGTTCGATGACGGTTTGGATGTACCGTGCACTATTCAGTGTCCCCTCGACGATCACCAGTGGTGTACGGCCAGTGTAGGAGATCGCTCCCCACACCATGATGCCGGGTGTTGGCCCTGTGTGCCTCGGTCGTATGCAGTCCTGATTGTGGCGCTCACCTGCACGGCGCCAAACACGCATACGACCATCATTGGCACCAAGGCAGAAGCGACTCTCATCGCTGAAGACGACACGTCTCCATTCGTCCCTCCATTCACGCCTGTCGCGACACCACTGGAGGCGGGCTGCACGATGTTGGGGCGTGAGCGGAAGACGGCCTAACGGCGTGCGGGACCGTAGCCCAGCTTCATGGAGACGGTTGCGAATGGTCCTCGCCGATACCCCAGGAGCAACAGTGTCCCTAATTTGCTGGGAAGTGGCGGTGCGGTCCCCTACGGCACTGCGTAGGATCCTACGGTCTTGGCGTGCATCCGTGCGTCGCTGCGGTCCGGTCCCAGGTCGACGGGCACGTGCACCTTCCGCCGACCACTGGCGACAACATCGATGTACTGTGGAGACCTCACGCCCCACGTGTTGAGCAATTCGGCGGTACGTCCACCCGGCCTCCCGCATGCCCACTATACGCCCTCGCTCAAAGTCCGTCAACTGCACATACGGTTCACGTCCACGCTGTCGCGGCATGCTACCAGTGTTAAAGACTGCGATGGAGTTCCGTATGCCACGGCAAACTGACTGACACTGACGGCGGCGGTGCACAAATGCTGCGCAGTTAGCGCCATTCGACGGCCAACACCGCGGTTCCTGGTGTGTCCGCTGTGCCGTGCGTGTGATCATTGCTTGTACAGCCCTCTCGCAGTGTCCGGAGCAAGTATGGTGGGTCTGACACACCGGTGTCAATGTGTTCTTTTTTCCATTTCCAGGAGTGTATATGTTGAACGATGTCAGAGCGGTACGATTTCCTGTTTAAGGTTTTAGTTATCGACAGTGCTGTGCCGGAAAAGTGTTGTTTATATAATATAAATTTAGGGTGAAAGTAGTCACACAATCGGTGTTGAATTTGAATCAAAAATAGTAATTGTAGGAGAAAAATCCACGAAGCTACGGATATGGGACACATGCACGATGCTGCTATTTTTAGCAAAGGGGAAAGGAATAGACTGTCGAAGGGACATCGTGGAACCAAAATTGAACTCGCAACGAGTCGGGATGCACTGAATCTTCCCCACCTACGAGAATTTGATAGTAGTAGCAAGTTGTTTTGTGCAAGGAGTGATTACGGAAGCGAAACGTGTAGAGCACGAAGGAAGTGGAATTTTAGTCAATGGAACTAAGTGTAAGATAATAGGACCAACCTTCCATGTGTCAGCGTAAATTTCAGGAGTCACGCAATTAAATGTTACGCAGCCGCAGCTGTACTGGCCAGAAACCACTTTAGGATTTTTGCGAAGGCAGAATCTGACCTTGTTAAATCAAACTCTGGAGCCAGGTCTGTTGAGATCTGTAAACCAGTGCGTTATAGAGCAAGATGTGCGTATCAGTTCCGGACGCGTATATTAATATCAAAACTAGACATGATTGTCTCAATGGGAATTCCGCGATAGTTCATTAAATAAAATATGGTGTTTCAGTCTTCGATCGCTATTCGTTATTTTCAATTACCGGTTTCGGGCTAGCTGCCCATCTTCAGATCTGTTAGACAAAGTTAAAAAGGTAATTAATAAGAGAGGTACAGTTAGTGATAGAAATATCTCAGTGTACAAAAAGAAATTTTGGAACGTATTAAATGCCAGCATACCATATATTGTAGTTACAGAGTACCTTGTCCGTACAGAACACTCGGTTCGCTGTCATAACTAAAGTAAATTTCAATCTGTTAAAACCTTATATTGCAGTTTTTAAGAGTAACCTGATTGGTAACAGTAAAAAGTGCCCTCTACCTATAACAATTGTGCATCTGTTATTATTTCACCGTATATATTAATGGCGAATATTCTTTTTAATAAAACCATTTTTAAGGTAATAACATATGAATAATCTTTTTTGAGTGGACCATGAAACGAAAAATTTACACTAATTTAAAATTTCTTTATTAAGAAACATAATATATAATTAACATGTAGACATTCTTTCGCAAATGTGCGTTTCCTCTTCTTTGTTTTGATTGGTGGTGGAGTGGATTTCCCTACGTCAAAACGTATACAACGCCACGCCGAGTCCTCTTCCGCCGCGTCCAATTCACTTCGCCGCCAGTACGCTGAGTGCCGTTCCGCTGCAGCTGGTTCTTACTGGGGCGTGCTGTTGCATTCAAGAGTAAGCCTAAAACAGGTCTTTAAAAATCTCATAATAATTCCTGTGCATAAAAGAGCGCACTTTCATGCAATGTGCAACAGAGCCCTGAGATTGCCACTAAAGGAAGATGAGTTGCAGAAAGAACTGGGTATTATTAAGCAAGTAGCAGCAGCTAATGGATACAGGACACAAAATGTTTCACGTATGTTTAACAAGATCAAAAATAAATCCGTGGGTGTCAGTAATGATTCTATGAAAATTAAAGGTAAGAAGAAGTTTGTCACCCTGACATACAAAGGGCGTTTGTCAGAAAGAATTCCTAAATGCTTTCCAAAAGACATCGCCGTGGCACTTCAGAATGAAGGGCAAATGGCACATAGACTAAGACATAAACCAGCAACGACAAAAGAAATGAAATACAATAATTCCGGAGTATATAAGATCAAATGTGCTGAATGCGACAGTTATTATATAGGACAAACTGGGCGGAATTTTGAAATTCGATACAGGGAACATTGCAGTCATTGCAATCGAACAGCATTCGGAGCATTTTTGCGACCTAAAGCACAATTTTTCTCACTGGTCACACATTGAAGTATTTATTTAACGCATTTTACGTACTTGCTCCCAGTTTATTAAATAAGTATTTCTCAGTGAAAAAAGTAGCAAATATGGTAAGTACAAGTTATGTAAGTAGGCTGTTTATGTTTTCTTTATGTAAGTTTGCTGTTTATGTTTTTTATTGGCAACGTTACATAGCACTCTGTATGAAAATCACTGGCTGTGCTGTGTGCAGTATGTGGCTAGTTTGCATTGTTGCCTGCCATTGTTGTCATGAACTGCTATAGCTGGATGTGAACAGCAGATTGCGTTGCGCAGTTGGAGGTGAGCCGCCAGCAGTGGTGGATGTGGGGAGAGAGATGGCGGATTTTTGATAATCTGTAAGACTGAATGTCAATTATGAATATTAAGGTAAATACATTGTTTGTTCTCTATTAATATCTTTCATTTGCTAACTATCCCTATCAGTAGTTAGTACCTTCTGTGGTTTGAATCTTTTATTTAGCTGGCAGTAGTGGCGCTCGCTGTTTTGCAGTAGCTTGAGTAGCGAAGATTTTTGTGAGGTAAGTGATTTGTAAAAGGTATAGGTTAAAGTTAGTCAGGGCCATTGTTTTGTAGGGGTTATTGAAAGTCAGATTGCGTTGCGCTAAATAATATTGTGTGTCAGGTTAAGCACAGGCTTGTATAATTGTTCTAAGTGGACATTTCATATGTAAAATTGTTCAAAGGGGACGTTTCATATGTCGACCCTTAGCCTAGGATACCTCACTGGAATCTTCTGATTTTTTCTTGTAGTTTGTGTATTTAGTGTAGCTTTTGTTTATAGCTAGCGCGTAATTGTAGAGAGAATCTCCTTTGAAGTTGCAGTCTTTCATTGTTGTACTGTAAAACAGTTGTGGTATGCATGTAGATTTGCACCAAGTATTTCGCAGCTGCAATTAACTAGATATTATTTTCAGTGCTATGTTAATGTGTTCTCCTATTTTTGCGCTTCAAATTGTGTTTTTCTGTGTTATCGTGTGAAATATTGTCACAATAATGGCGTGTGAAAAACGTAACACTCGGCTCCAAAGTAAACTAAGAAACGACAGTGAAGACGAAAGCAATGTGTTAGCGCCACTGTGTAATGAGTTAACTAATGTTCAAAGTAGTAATTTGGTAACTGTGCATAGGGAAATGGAGCGGGCGTCAAACAATGGCGTAGACAGTCAAACAGGTAGTGAACAGGGAAGCATTATCGATCGATCGGTCGGCAACAGCTCGCCTCAGGAATCCGAAATGATAGGACACAATTTTGCAAATACTGTAGATTCAGGTTTTGCGTCCTCACCGGTTTCTCAAATGAGTCAAGACACATTTTCTGCTTGTCAAAATGTGAATGCTGCCGGTGAAAACGCACTGCCAAAGAGCATAGAGAAACAGATTCCAGACACTAATACATTATTATTGCAATTAATGCAAAAAATGGAACAAAATCAGAAACAAACACAGCAACAGTTAGATACAATGGGACAAAATCTGCAAAAGTTAGACACAGTGGAACAAAATCAGAGACAAACACAGCAAAAGCTTCAAAAGTTAGACTCATTGGAACAAACGCTTGAACAAACACGTGAAGATTTAACTACTGAGTTACATAAAATCGAATCGAAATGTCAAAAAGTCTGTAATGACGTAAAAACACAAATTTGTGAGCATTTCCAACCTATTTTTTCGCTGCATGAAAATGCATTACAGAATCACGAAGCAGCCATAAAAGAGCTGCAAACCATTGTTCATGAAAATCATGAGACCTTGTGGGCTAAAATTGACTCAGTTGCATCTACCGATTCGGTAACGCAACTTGCAAAAACTCAGGAAAACTTAAAGGACACAGTAGAAAGACACATGGAGGAAATTAGTTCATTATCAGAGAAAGTAGCCGAACTTTCGGATCAGGTCACTAATTTATCTACAAAGGTAGATGATGATCTGAATGACACAAGACCCGTAGCCTTCACTGACACAGAAGAGTATGAACAAATAAGAAAATTCAAACAAAATCAGAATCAAATTAATACGCAATACAAAAGAGAAATGCGGGCAGTACAAGATCAGCTGACACAGGTAATACAAGAATTACGTATTTCAGAGGACACTCGCGCCCCAATAAGGGAAGAGGGACATAGAAATACGGAACAGCCACAAAATAATAACACAGAGCATTTCGGTAATTATGAAAAATTTTTTCAAATCTGTATTGGCCACTGCCCAAAAAAATTTGTAAAATTTTTTGTGGGGAGCATGGGGGCTATGTAAGTAGGCTGTTTATGTTTTCTTTATGTAAGTTTGCTGTTTATGTTTTTTATTGGCAACGTTATTGTTTGTTCTCTATTAATATCTTTCATTTGCTAACTATCCCTATCAGTAGTTAGTACCTTCTGTGGTTTGAATCTTTTATTTAGCTGGCAGTAGTGGCGCTCGCTGTTTTGCAGTAGCTTGAGTAGCGAAGATTTTTGTGAGGTAAGTGATTTGTAAAAGGTATAGGTTAGTCAGGGCCATTGTTTTGTAGGGGTTATTGAAAGTCAGATTGCGTTGCGCTAAATAATATTGTGTGTCAGGTTAAGCACAGGCTTGTATAATTGTTCTAAGTGGACATTTCATATGTAAAATTGTTCAAAGGGGACGTTTCAGTTATATATACGAACCTGACAAATTTCGTTTTACAGGTGGTTTTCGTGTGGGTGCTTTGGGAAGTAGGTGCTGTGGAAATTAAAAATAGTTGGTATAGCATCTACCTTCCGCCACACACGTCGAAATTTTTCTCTGTCTAAACATTCCTCTTCAAAGTGTTTTGAACATACTTTGAAATATTTTGTGGGGACAAAATTATTCTTCCTCATTTCTGGAGCCACATCTTTACTCGTTGTTCATCCTTCGGGAAACTAAAATATAAATCACACATAATCATTCTTCATGTCCTAGACACACTTAACATGGTCTCCTACTGTAACTTTATAGTAAACAAAAATGTTTTGACACACATATTATACGAAGACAATTACAGACCCCAGTCTATCGAATTTATCTGTCTCCCGTCTTTCAAATCTACATACATAATCGACAAATCACTGATAAATGCTTGGAGGATAGTATTTGCTGAAACAACTAACCATTCCTTTCCTGTTCCACTATCAAATTTACGAAAGGAAGCGATTGTTTGTAAGGTTTTGTACGAACCGTAATATCTGTGATACAGTCATAAAACCGTAGAAAAATAGGTCTACAGAATCAAGCATTAATTATAAAGCGTCTCGAAATTTTTAAACATATACTGTGTCCCTTACTAATATGATAACTATAATTAGAGCTACATGGTATATATCCATGAAAAGTTACTGTCCCTCCTTTCACATATTTTTCTTTCCATCCGTAGCAACAATAGTAATTCACCACCGCTATTACACTATCAACAAACGATAAAAACACAACAAAAACTCTTGATATTATAAACTTCAAACTCTGCAGAAAGCACACACGCACAGCGAAGTCCCGAAAACACGTGACAATCCTGGTTTAATGTTGACAACATGCGCAGAACGCAATGCTCACTCCAGAGATATTTACTCTATGGTTTTCATATAGAGCGCTACGTGGCGTTACCAACATAAAAACCTAAACAGCCTACTTACAATAGGAACGAGGAGCAGATGGACAGATAGGAGGTAGGGGAGGAAATGGATACTGACGGGGTAGGAGATGAATAAATACACACCTGTACAATGTCCAGTATTCGACTAGCATTTTATAAAGTCAGTAAGTGTAAACGTAAGTTAAGAAATAATAGGGGCTGTAATATACATTTTAAAAGACGTATGAATGAGTTTGAAAGCTGGTACCATAGATGAATATCATGCGTGAAATAAAACGGGGAAACCCTTTTACACCAATAAGACGAAGAGTTACACTGTGATAGCTGATTAGATTATAAGAAACATAGAAATAATTATTTGTACCGTTGGCAGGACCCTATCCTTCAGCAAACAATTAGTTTCAAAAATGACCACACAATCACAGAGTCACTTAGGACAATTTCTTTGACGTACTTATACTATAACTGCATATGCACAAATTTAAATACAGCACACAGCGATAATGTTAAGCTACCTCTTTTTCTGAAGTGTCGGGTAACTTACGTATGACGTCTAATAAAGAGTCATATCTATTCGTATTAAATTAATCATCAATGGGTAACGAAATGTGCAACGCTACCAACGCTCCGCTACATAGATTACCATTTGCTATATTAAATCCAATGCACAGCCGCAGGAGAAGCCACTAAAGAAGCAAGCAGGGCTCCAAAATAGACGAGGGGAGTGCAGTAGCTCCATAAATTGCACGGAATCAGCCCCAAGCTAATTTGCAGAACACTCCCACGCGAATGTACCCGCCAGGCAGGTATCAGAGTTCGTCTTGTCTGTGTTTTGATGGGTGGCTGCCTGGCACTGACTGAACAAAGCCATACCATGACGATTACCTCTGCAGGATGTATAGGGGGAGAGGGGGGGGTTGTTTTGGGGGGGGGGGAGACCACACAGCATGGTCATCGGTCTTATCATCGGATTAGGGGAGGATTGGGAAGGAAGTCGGCCGTGCCCTTTTTTCAAAGGAACCATTCCGGCATTTTCCTGGAGCGATATAGGGAAATCACGGAAAACCTAAATGAGGATGACCGGACGCGGGATTGAACCGTCGTCCTCCCGAATGCGAGTCCAGTGAGCCAACCACTGCGCTACCTCGCTCGGTATCAGTATGTATAGGGGCTACAGAGAGTATTCTCGGGGATTAGTGTGTTCACAGGCTGCGTGCCAATTAGTGGCAGACGCATGGGAGAACTTCTATTGTGGCCAGTCAAAATTTGCCGAAAAAGTCGGGCTGTTGATATGACAGCTTGGAAAGATGAGTAAGTACAGAAGGTTTATGGCCCCCATAAAAGATCGATGGATGCTAAGACCTCGCCCTGGATAACCGAAACCAGAGAAACATATGTAAACTCGGCTACAATTGGGTCACATAAATAGTTTAGACTTGGGTGTAAAGAGCGTGCCTGGGCATACTGAGGTCCTTCCAGGTTAGCCAGCGTACGAAAGTAGCAGAGAGGGAGAGTAATTTGGACACATTTTGGAGCACCAAGAGGAACTAGTTTCTTAACTACACGAAATGTGTTCAGAGTTGGAAATATGAGAAACCATTGTCTGTATATGGAATGAACAATAAAAATCTTGGCCAGACCAGGCCTCGGTCCCGTAATTCCAGCTTATAGGGAGCGTCTCACCATTTGGCTATCCGAACACGATTCACAGCAAGACCCAAACTTCCATAGGTCGCCAAACATGTGTTTTTTAACAGTTTCACTAAGAAATATGAGAAAGACAGTGATACCAGTGTCTTGTAAGGCAACATCTTATGGTTCATACTCATATGATTTATTACGGGAGCACACACACATAGTTTTTACTTTTTGGTCATCAGTCTACTGACTGGTTTGATGCGGCCCGCCACGAATTCCTTTCCTGTGCTAACCTCTTCATCTCAGAGTAGCACTTGCAACCTACGTCCTCAATTATTTGCTTGACGTATTGGTTCAAATGGTTCAAATGGCTCTGAGCACTATGGGACTCAACTGCTGAGGTCATTAGTCCCCTAGAACTTAGAACTAGTTAAACCTAACTAACCTAAGGACATCACAAACATCCATGCCCGAGGCCGGATTCGAACCTGCGACCGTAGCGGTCTTGCGGTTCCAGACTGCAGCGCCTTTAACCGCACGGCCACTTCGGCCGGCGCTTGACGTATTCCAATCTCTGTTTTCCTCTACAGTTTTTGCCCTCTACAGCTCCCTCTAGTACCATGGAAGTCATTCCCTCATGTCTTAGCAGATGTCCTATCATCCTGTCCCTTCTCCTTATCAGTGTTTTCTACATATTCTTTTCCTCTCCGATCCTGCGTAGAACCTCCTCATTCCTTACCTTATCAGTCCACCTATTTTTCAACATTCGTCTATAGCACCACATCTCAAATGCTTCGATTCTCTTCTGTCCCGCTTTTCCCACAGTCCATGTTTCACTACCATACAATGCTGTACTCCAGACGTACATCTTCAAAAATTTCTTCCTCAAAGTAAGGCTGGTATTTGATATTAGTAGACTTCTCTTGGCCAGAAATGCCTTTTTTGCCATAGCGAGTCTGCTTTTGATGTCCTCCTTGCTCCGTCCGTCATTGGTTATTTTACTGCCTAGGTAGCAGAATTCCTTAACTTCATTGACTTCGTGACCATCAATCCTGATGTTAAGTTTCTCGCTGTTCTCATTTCTCCTACTTCTCTTTACTTTCGTCTTTCTCCGATTTACTCTCAAACCATACTGTGTACTCATTAGACTGTTCATTCCGTTCAGCAGATCATTTAATTCTTCTTCACTTTCATTCAGGATAGAAATGTCATCAGCGAATCGTATCATTGATATCCTTTCACATTGTATTTTAATTCCACTCCTTAACCTTTCTTTTATTTCCATCATTGCTTCCTCGATGTACAGATTGAAGAGTAGGGGCGAAAGGCTACAGCCTTGTCTTACACCCTTCGTTAATACGACCACTTCGTTCTTGATCGTCCACTCTTATTATTCCCTCTTGGTTGTTGTACATATTGTATATGACCCGTCTCTCCCTATAGTTTACCCCTACTTTTTTCAGAATCTCGAACAGCTTGCACCATTTTATATTGTCGAACGCTTTATCCAGGTCGACAAATCCTATGAAAGTGTTTTGATTTTTCTTTAGCCTTGCTTCAGTTATTAGCCTTAACGTCAGAATTGCCTCTCTCGTCCCTTTACTTTTCCTAAAGCCAAACTGATCGTCACCTAGCACATTCTCAATTTTCTTTTCCATTCTTCTGTATATTATTCCTGTAAGCAGCTTCGATGCATGAGCTGTTAAGCTGATTGTGCGATAATTCTCGCACTTGTCAGCCCTTGCCGTCTTCGGAATTGTGTGGATGATGCTTTTCCGAAAGTCAGATGGTATATCGCCAGACTCATATATTCTACACACCAACGTGAATAGTCGTTTTGTTGCCACTTTCCCCAATGATTTTAGAAATTCTGATGGAATGTTATCTATCCCTTCTGCCTTATTTGATCGTAAGTCCTCCAAAGCTGTTTTAAATTCTGAATCTATTACTGGATCCCCTATCTCTTCTAAATCGACTCCTGTTTCATCTTCTATCACATCAGACAAATCTTCACCCTCATAGAGGCTTTCAATATATTCTTTCCACCTATCTGCTCTCTCCTCTGGATTTATCAGTGGAATTCCCGTTGCACTCTTAATGTTACCACTGTTGCTTTTAATGTCACCAAAGGTTGTTTTGACTTTCCTGTATGCTGAGTCTGTCTTTCCGACAATCATATCTTTTTCGATGTCTTCACATTTTTCCTGCAGCCATTTCGTCTTAGCTTCCCTGCACTTCCTACTTATTTCATTCCTCAGCGACTTGTTTTTCTGTATTCCTGATTTTCCCGGAACATGTTTGTACTTCCGCCTTTCATCAATCAACTGAAGTATTTCTTCTGTTACCCATGGTTTCTTCGCAGCTACCTTCTTTGTACCTAAGTTTTCCTTCCCAACTTCTGTGATGGCCCTTTTTAGAGATGTCCATACCTCTTCAACTGTACTGCCTACTGTGCTATTCCTTATTGCTGTATCTATAGCGTTATAGAACTTCAAACGCATCTCGTCATTCCTTAGTACTTCCGTAGCCCACTTCTTTGAGTATTGATTCTTCCTGACTAATGTCTTGAACTTCAGCCTACACTTCATCACTACTACATTGTGATCTGAGTCTATATCTGCTCCTGGGTACGCCTTACAATCCAGCATCTGCTTTCTGAATCTCTGCCTAACCATGATGTAATCTATTTGAAATCTTCCCGTATCTCCCGGCCTTTTCCAAGTATACCTCCTCCTCTTGTGATTCTTGAACAGGGTATTCGCTATTACTAGCTGAAACTTGTTACAGAACTCAATTAGTCTTTCTCCTCTTTCATTCCTTGTCCCAGTCCCATATACTCCTGTAACATTTTCTTCTACTCCTTCCCCTACAACTGCATTCCAGTCGCTCATGACTATTAGATTTTCGTCCCCCTTTACATACTGCATTACCCTTTCAATATCCACATACACTTTCTCTATCTGTTCATCTTCAGCTTGCAACGTCGGCACGTATACCTGAACTATCGTTGTCGGTGTTGGTCTGCTGTCGATTCTGATTAGAACAACCCAGTCACTGAACTGTTCACAGTAACACACCCTCTGCACTATCTTACTATTCATAACGAATCCTACACCTGTTATACCATTTCCTGCTGCTGTTGATATTACCCGATACTCATCTGACCAGAAATCCTTGTCTTCCTTCGACTTCACATCACTGACCCCTACTATATCTAGATTGAGCCTTTGCATTTCCCTTTTCAGATTTTCTAGTTTCCCTACCTCGTTCAAGATTCTGACATTCCACGCCCCGACTCGTAGAACGTTATCGTTTCGTTAATTATTCAATATTTTTCTCATGGTAACCTCCCCCTTGGCAGTCCCCTCCCGGAGATCCGAATGGGGGACTATTCCGGAATCTTTTGCCAATGGAGAGATCATCATGACACTTCTTCAAATACAGGCCACATGTCCTGTGGATACACGTTACGTGTCTTTAATGCAGTGGTTTCCATTGCCTTCTGTATCCTCATGTCGTTGATCATTGCTGATTCTTCCGCCTTTAGGGGCAATTTCCCACCCCTAGGACAAGAGAGTGCCCTGAACCTCTATCCGCTCCTCCGCCCTCTTTGACAAGGCCGTTGGCAGAATGAGGCTGACTTCTATGACACGTTCTATGACGCCGCAAAGAGCAGAATACAGAGTCTTCATTGTCCGAAGCGATCTGCAGGTAGTTACTGTATAGGCAGGAGGTTCGAGACTATTTTGGCGGCCAAGTTCTTCCCATGCTGGCATCTTGATGTGCAGAATCCACTTGAAGATGACTTCTCCATGCTCGCGTGGAACGAAACACTCTAATCTAGCTGAGTTGAAGATGATTTGCAAGTTAATAGACAATGACTGAATCACAGGGAGGAGGCCGGCCACGCGGGGTTAGCCGAGCGGCCTGGGGCGCTGCAGTCATGGACTGTGCGGCTGGTCCCGGCGGAGGTTCGAGTCCTCCCTCGGGCACGGGTGTGTGTGTGTTTGTCCTTAGGATAATTTAGGTTAAGCAGTGTGTAAACTTAGGGACTGATGACCTTAGCAGTTAAGTCCCATAACATTTCACACACATTTGAACATTTTTGGAGGACGCCGAAATACTTAACTCATTCTTCCGAAATTGCTCATCCTTTCAATCGTCGTGAGATATTGAGATAACCGATCCCGGAATAGAAAAACAACTGCAATCGCTTAGTAGTCGTAGGCGTCAGGACAAGAGGAGGTACCCATAACATTCTACAAGGATTACGCAAAAGAACTTACTCCCCTTGTAACAGCAACTTATCGTAGATCGCTTGAGCAACGATGGGTACCTAGCGACTGGAAGAAAGCGGAGGTGATTCCCATTTTTAAGAAGGGCCTTAGGACAGATGCACACAATTCTGACTTACTCTGAAATGCCAAAGAAACTGGTGCACCTGCCTAATATCGGTTTGGGGCCCGACAGCATGCAGAACAGCCGCAACACGACTTGTAATGGGCTCGACTAATATCTGAAGTAGTGCTGGAGGGTACTGACACCATGAATCCTACAGGGCTCTCGATGAACCCGAGAGAGATCTCTTCTGATCAGCACGTTCAAAGCCACCCCAGGTGTGCTTGCTAATGTTCATGTCTTGAAAATTTGGTGGCCAGTGGAAGTGTTTAAATTCAGAAGAGTGTTCCTGGAGCCACTCTGTAGCAATTATGAACGTGTAAGGGGTGTCGCATTGTCATACTGGAACTGCCAAAGTCCGTCGGAATGCACAATGGACATGAATGGGTGCAGATGATAAGACAAATGCTTACTTACGTGTCACCTCTCAGAGTCGTATCTAGGAGTATCAGCGGCCCCATATCCAATTACACGCGTCCGACACCATTACAGGGCTTCAACAGCTTCAACAGTCCCACGCTGAAATGCAGGGTCCATGGATTAGCGTCAATCCGCTCGATGCAATTTGAAACGAGACTTGTCGGACCAGTCAACTTGTTTCTAGACATCAATAGTCTAATGTTGGTGTTGACGGATCCAGGGGTCCAGGCGGGGCGTAAAGCTTTGTGTCGTCAGTCATCAAGGGTACACGAGTGAGCTTTCGGCTCCAAAAGACCATATCGGTAATGTTTTGTTGAATAGTTCGCACCCTGACGCTTGTTGACGCCCCAGCATTGAAATCTGCAGCAGTTTGCGGAAGGGTTGCATTTCAGTCGCGTTGACAGATTCTCTCCATTTGTTGTTGGTCCCGTTCTTGTAGGATCTTTTTCCGGCCGCAGCGATATCGGAGGTTTGATGTTTCGGCCGATTCCTGATTTTCCAGGTTCTTTGGCGCTTGAGTGTATATCGCTGACGCATGTTTTATGCTCAATAATTATGACGTTATTGGAGAAGGGAAACCTCCTCTACAAAAATGAACATAGATTTCGCAAACACAGATCCTATGAAACTCAGCTCACTTCAATCCTCCATGAGATCCACAGCGCCGAAGACAATGGCGCTCAGGTTGATGCCGGGTTCCTTGACTTTAGGAAAGTATTTTACATCGTCCTGCACTTGCCTTTAATGAGGGAAATACGAGCTTATTGAGTGTCAGAGCAGATTTGCGACTGCATTCAAGACTTCCTCGCAGACAGATTTCAATACGTTGCTGTTAATGGAACAAAATCGACAGATATAATTCCCGGAGTACCCCAAGCAAGTGTGATAGGGCCGTTACTGCTCAAATATACAAAATCGATCTCTTAGAAAGCGTCGGATGCTCCCTAGGGCTGTTCGCAGATGAGCGGTTGTCTATAACAACGTAGCAGCGCAGGAAGATAATAACGATTTGCAGAATGGCTTCAAGAGAATTTATGAATGGTGGAGTTTCTGGCAGTTGACGCTGCACGTAAATAAATGCAATATATTTGGCATATATAGGAAAAGAAATCCAATACCATATAACTATGTTATTGATGACAGCATGCTGGAAACTGTATCTGTCGTAAATTATCAGGCAGTAACTATACACAGAGACCTTCAGTTTAATGACCACATAAAACAAATATCGGGTAAAGCAGATTCCAGACTCAGATTCATCGGAAGAAGCTTAAGGAAATGTATCCACGAAGGAAGTGACTTATAAGGCGCTTGTTCGATCGATTTTTGAGTGTTGTTCATGTGTCTGGGATCCCTACCAGATGAGACTGATAGAAGAGATAGAGAAGATCCATCGAAGAGCTGCACGTTTCGTCACCAGATCGACTAGGCTGCACGAGAGTGATATGGAAACGTTCAACAAATTCCATTGGCAGACCTTACAAGAGACATGCGTTGTGCATTACGAAGAGATTTGCTATTGAATTTTCGAGAGAGCACTTTGCGGGAAGAGCTGGACCATATCTTACTGCCATCCGCACACTTCTTGTGTAATGACAATGAGGAGAAAATTTGAGAATTTAGAGCCAACACAGAGGCTTACCGACAATCATTCTTCCAACGTGCTATTCGCTGGTGACGCAGTGTTAGAGGGCTCAGTCAGTGATACAAAAATTACCCTTCGTCACACACCATTAGGTGGCTTATGGAATATGATGTAGACGTAGATGTTGCATCAGTCACCATTTGCTGATTATAGTTATAGTGAGATTCAGTCGAAACAGCAGTGGGAACTGGAGGGAAAGATAAATCATTTGTGATGACATTCAGTCATTTCAGTCTTCAGTCTAAAGAGTTCTTTGCAGTTACACATTCAACGTGGTTTCAACTCCAGCTAAAGATCGACATGAATATCCTTCTGTAGTATTGTCTGTCTTTATGCGCTAACGTTCGGCAAATACGGTACGCCTTTCACAAATGTAAATGTTTGTTGAGATAGATGTTCATCTGAATCACATTCCAGATCTCCTATCCACATCGAAAACACATTACCTTATTACTTTCAACGATTGTTAAACCATTTGCTTATCAGGAATTTATATACAGTATGTGACCAAAAGTATCCGGACACCCCGAAAAATATACGTTTTTCACATTAGGTGCATTGTGCTGCCACCTACTGCTAGGTACTCCGTATCAGTGACCTCAACAGTCATTAGACGTCGTGAGAGAGCAGTATGGGGCGCTCAGCGGAACTCAAGGGCTTCGAACGTGGTCAGGTGATTGGGTGTCACTTGTGTTATACGCCTGTACACGAGATTTACACACTCCTAAACATCCCTAGGTCCACTGTTTCCGATATGGTAGTGAAGTGGAAACGTGAAGGGATACATACAGAACAAAAGCGTACAGACCGACCTTGTCTGTTGACTGACAGAGGCCGCCGACAGTTGAAGAGGATTGTAACGTGTAATGGGCAGGCATCTCTAAAATGGTTGAAATGGCTCTGAGCACTATGGGACTTAACATCGATGGTCATCAGTCCCATAGAACTTAGAACTACTTAAACCTAACTAACCTACGGACAGCACACAACACCCAGCCATCACGAGGCAGAGAAAATCCCTGACCCCACCGGGAATCGAACCCGGGAACCCGGGCGTGGGAAGCGAGAACGCTACCACACGACCACGAGATGCGGGCAGACATCTCTCCAGACCATCGCACAGGAATTACAAACTGCATCAGAATCTACTGAAAGTACTATGAGAGTTAGTCGAATGTCTGCTCAAAAGCCACATAACACGCCGGTAAATGCCAAACGACGCCTAGCTTGGTGTAAGGAGCGGAAACATTGGAAGATCGATCAATGGAAAAACGTTGTGTGGACTGACGAATCACGGTACACATTGTCCCTATCCGATGGTAGGGTGTGGGTATGGCGAGTGATCAGTGAACGCCATCTCCAGCGTGTGTAGTGCCAACAGTAAAATTAGGAGGCGGTTGTGTTATGGTGTGGTCGTGTTTGTCATGGAGGGGGCTTGCACACTTTGTTGTTTTGAGTGGTACTATTCAGCACAAGCACCTTCTTGCATCCCACTGTTGAAGAGCAATTCGGGGATGGTGATAGCATCTTTCAACACGATCGAGCACCTGTTCATAATGCACGGCCTGTGGCGGAGCCTTTACACGACGATAACATCCCTGTAGTGGACTGGCCTTTACAGAGTCCTACCTGAATCCTATGGAACACGTTTGAGATGTTTTGGAACGCCGACCTTATGCCGTGCCCCACCGACCGACATCGATACCTCTCCTAAGTGCAGCACCCCGTGAAGAATGGGCTGCTATTCCCCAAGAAACCTTCAGCACGTGATCGAACGTATGCCTGCGAGAGTGGAAGCTGTCATCAAGGTTATGGGTGGGCCAACACCATATTGAATTCCAGAATTACCGATGGAGCGCACCAATAACGTGTAAGTCATTCTCAGTGAGGTGTTTGGATACTTTTGATCACATAGTGTATGTGAATGTGTTATGAACTGACTTCATTGAGATGCTCGTCTTATTTTGTAGTCAGCTGAATTGCTTTATCATTGTTTCGATGGGCGATGATTTACTTACGTCAGATAATAAAGGACCAATTCAAGATATTTTAATGCACATGCCAATGAAACCTCTGGACAGTCACTTTCAGAAGAGGGCGTAGGTTTACCCTACGCCACAGACAACAGATCCAGTCATTTGGGATAATGTACTGTATTCTGTGGTGTTCAGGAATAAGTATTCATGCCTTTGGGGGTTAGAGCACATTGTGTTGTTGATAGCTGACATCAGTTCTGACTGTAATGGAAGTCTCAGTATTTATTACGTAAAGTCCAGATTAACAGAGTTTGATGTATATCGGATTAATAATTGTTGAATTAACGATCTCTACATTCGTCAGTACAAATTCGAAGTTGATGAACTAATACTAAAAGGATAAAGAAAATTGAAGGGAAATACCATAATAGAGTAAAAGATATGTGTAGTAGATAATCAGTTTAAGAAATGAAAAATGCCTCAGCGAAGAAATCAAAGAACATTTACCAGAGAAAACTGTGGACCTTGTACGTAAGACTTCTCTTTAGATGATGAGGTGAGGCACAGAATAAAGTGTAAAACGGAACCGTAAGTAGGCTCGGATAATTATCCTCTTATTCAGTCATCCACTTTCGGCTCTCACAACCGCTATTCGTATCGTAAGTGATTTTTGTTTTATGGGAGTTAGGCCTAATGCCGACAAAGAAATACGTTTTATTTCTTCAGAAATCGTCTTAGGCTTCAGTTTATGTTGCCTTTTCCTATCACGCTGTCAAAACAGCATTTGTTTGTATAGCAGGAAACGACATAATTATTCCGTAATAATTTATGTTCGACAGTACAATTTTTCTTTGTTTTTTAAATATGCGCCATTACCGGTCCTGCATTATGAAACGGATAAAGACATTAAATGTTCAGCATGCCACGGGGAGCCTGGTTGCCACACGAATGCTGTTAACGTGACTGGTAATGCGTCGCACCGGATGTTCAACGGGAAAGATCAGTTATAATCGCTGATTCGAACAATGCAATGGTCTTTGGCTAAACGAACTTCTTCGAAAAATGTGATTAGATTTAATAAATCACAACCAAATTCGTCCCCTTTCATTTAAAACTTAGCCACATTTCACTATGTTGTAATTTTATCTTCTACGTTATTATAAAAGTTGTTTTTCTCCAAATGGCCTTATATTCAATGTTTAATACATAAATCGCATTTAAGAAGTATTACCTCCATAAAAAGCAAGGAAGTTGGAGACTCAGTTAAAAGTCACAACAAATATATGTAACTTATTGCTGTCACCAGAATGAGATTTTCACTCTGCAGCGGAGTGTGCGCTGATATGAAAGTTCCTGGCAGATTAAAACTGTGTGCCCGACCGAGACTCGAACTCGGGACCTTTGCCTTTCGCGGGCAAGTGCTCTACCAACTGAGCTACCGAAGGTTCGGTAGCTCAGTTGGTAGAGCACTTGCCCGCGAAAGGCAAAGGTCCCGAGTTCGAGTCTCGGTCGGGCACACAGTTTTAATCTGCCAAAAAAATGGTTCAAATGGCTCTGAGCACTATGGGACTCAACTGCTGAGGTCATTAGTCCCCTAGAACTTAGAACGAGTTAAACCTAATTAACCTAAGGACATCACACACATCCATGCCCGAGGCAGGATTCGAACCTGCGACCGTAGCGGTCTCGCGGTTCCAGACTGCAGCGCCAGAACCGCGCGGCCACTTCGGCCGGCTTTAATCTGCCAGGAAGTTTTATTGCTGTCAGTTCGGTATCGCCTCATACTGTGGTTACGTGTGTGAAAACCATTAATCATATATCGTACTTGCTAGAAGTAGAATACGAAAAATACCTATGTTATTCTAAAATGACCCAAACGTTGTCAAATACAAGCTTGCCAGTATAGTGTTCCACGTGACATCTCTTTACACCTTCAGTAAGGAATGTGCAAGATCAAACATTCAACAGTAATGCAGCCAGGCAAATTTCTTCACAAACATCGATACCCCCACAGATGAACACACCGTTAGTTTCAAGACATGAGAGAAACCAGATGTGTTGGTGTATGACAGTATATATTCTCCATGGTTGCGCTGCGTTAACTGTTGGCTCATGAACCGTAAACAACTAACGCCCTCACGCAACTAAAGGAAACTGACACCAAACGTTATCTGTTGTGATACACGATTAACAACGGATAAGAAATTTGCTTCCTCTCCCTCTTCTGTTCGACCGCGATAGAACAGGTTTCGAGGCACAACCAAAACAAAAACCTCTGCCTCTGCAGGGAGTAAACGACAGTTTCTTACAACAGGGGTAGTGGTGTACATGAAGACGAGACGAACAATTTGATGTAGGGCTTTTGTCATCTACGAAGTCGGGAAATTACCACAAACTGGCCTACAATAACCATCGACAACCGAAGGTTTCAATATTTTCTCCCGCTTTGCTCCTAAAGAAATCATTAGTGAGACATTTTTATGGGACATTTAATGCAGTTTTATCTTGTATAGCGATACGTTTCCGGGTCATTCAATAACAACATATAAAGGTGACTTTCAGACACATCCTCACACTCATCCTCCATGGGTCAGAATTTTTAGTGTGTTGTACATGGCACTCCCTCCCTGCAATGTGTAGACATTTGCGACTACACAAATTATTTCCCACATTCGAACCTTTTGTCTTCATTTACTTGTCTGCAACGCCAGCTGCATTTTCAGCTGCCACGATAACATTATTAATTTAAGTTCCCCGTAAAGTTAATGAAAGAAAAAAGACTTCTGTGAAAAGTAATGAAATACCTGATTACGTTTAGAATTCGATCAAAATTTAACCACTGCAAGTACAGTACTGTCATAGTAAGAAGTCAGACAAACGAAACGATATGATTGTTAATTTTATGTTGTTAAAGTTCACAAAATTGAGGCGTAACATTTACACATAGGTGAAGTTTGCAAATAATAGGTGCAGGATTACGCCGGTGGCGTAACAATTACCCAGTGAATTGAGACTAAAAACGGCCGAATGTATAAAATAATTTGTATCGTTGAAATTTTTCTACAGTGGAAGGAGGGACTGGCATGAACCGCATTCTTATAGTCCTGAGAGCTGGTAGCTGAGTGGGAGGGGGAGGGTGAGATGGTAGTCATCTTTCGCAGTGTTTCTGGAACAGCCCGAAAAACCGCGGTCCCCAATAAAAATGTGCCCCTCTACATAAAGCCATCCATTTTCATCTAGGGCCACTTTATAGGTGTTCATATTAGGAGCAATGGTTCTTACAGGTGCGCATATCAGGAGAAATGATTATGAGAAGTGTACATTGTAGAAGAAATGGTTGTGAATGATTTATATGTCGTGAGAAACGGCAATGTGTTTGGTATGTCTGCCAGTTTATTTCGAATGTTTACCGCTTTGAGCTCATTTGCTTATCGAACACATGAGTGATATTTATTTCTTGCTACCATAGGTTGTAGGATTACTGAGTAGAGCATAGGCGAGCGAAGGAGTCGGTAGCAGTTGTCGCCCACAGTGGGGGAGTGTGTATGTGTTGTATAATGGCGCAGTGAGAAGTTTCTACGTCTGAGGTGTCGCACAGAACTGAAATTTAAGGTGCTCCCAGCTATGAGTGAGAAGGAAAACGATTTTCACGTGATTTCATAGAAAGAAGAGAGTTTAGTAAGAACGTAAGATACGTTATCTTTTACTCGCTGCAAGCGCTAATCACGAAGTATTGTACTGTTGCGATTTCATTGTGTCTAATAATATTTACGTGTTGATATCCAGAGTGAATTATCAGTCAAGTGTTTAGCACTGTAATTAGCTTTCTCCCTACACTGTTGGTTAAATTACTGTATTAATAAAGACAAAGAGTGAACGCTATGATTTTAAAAATTGAGTGCAAAAGTAAATTTTACGGTGTGTGACAATGCTCAGGAATAGCTATAGCCGGCCGCGGTGGCTAAGCGGTTCTAGGCGCTTCAGTCCGGAACCGCGCGACCGCTACGGTTGCAGATTCGAATCCTGTCTCGGGAATGGATGTGTGTTATGTCCTTAGGTTAGTTATTTTCAAGTAGTTCTAAGTTCTTGGGGACTGATGACCTCAGATGTTAAGTCCCATAGTGCTCAGAGCCATTTGAACCATTTTTTTAATAGTTATAATTTATATTAGTTTCCGTCATTTCTGTGTCATTAAAAAGATTCCTATTCCTTTATAAATATTTCATGAAGTTTATCCTGACTGTCAGATGCAAATTGTATCTGATAAGATCTGCACTGTCACGTCTTGCATTTCTAAATAGACAGTGAATCATATTTTCAGTAATAGAACAAAATTTAATTTGCTTCTCCACTCTGATAAAGAAAAGAAATAAGACAAGGCTGCCTGCCTCGAAGTGATTTACTACAGCTCATCATTCGTGCAGTAAAAATGGAGCAGATCCGAGTTATCCGTTACCATTGTAAGAAACGATTGTAGGACCTAAAGGAACCTTTGAGAGAATATGAGGAACAATTTTCATTGCCAAAAGTCTATGCAAATTCCATAATGCGTCGTTAATACATGGTACGTTTTTGTTACGCGACAGTTATCCATTTCGTGTGATTGTTTAATGAGGAAGTCGTTCTCAGTAATACTGATAAATGTTCTTCCTTTTTAATATCAGGGTAGTTAAAGCACTTCTAGATCGGACACCATAACCAGAATTTAAAAGCACGAGTACTTTATTCCACATTGCTTGCGACAGGTTTTGGCAAACACAGTTTCCAATTGCTGAAAGTAAAAGCACATTAGTTTCACCTGCCAACCTTTGCCAGCTTAGTGATTCTGCGGTTAAATGAAAAGGATATCCTCTGCAACTACATTTATAATATATTGTTACTGATGCGCTATGACCTTCCGCTTCTTTATTCAAGTACTGTTAATAAGTGATTTTTAACTATAATGATATGTAGTTAGTGATCTATTATGGTTGCAGTATTGAATGCACATTGTTGTAGAACTAGGGTTCTGGAGATAAACTTTGAATTATTTTCAAGTTGTATTTTGAGAGAGAGGTACTGTTAATATTTTTCTTTGCTCTTGTAGACTCTTGGATTTACTGGCAAGTTAGTGTGAGGATTTTTTGGTAATTTTTATTTTATGTGTTTCTTATCTTCTACTTGGTATTCTTTTCTTGCTTCTATGGGTGCGTCTGCTGGCTTAGAAATGGAAATCATGCAGTCTATGCGTAGTGTTTCGAAACAGAATAGCCATACATCAAAGGAAAGGAATCGAGAAACTTATGGGATCATAATTATAATGAGGAAGGTGCCCACATTGTGAGGAGAAGACAGTGAACTCTGGATGGTGATTACTAACTGCCGACAAAAGCTTAATGAGGTAAATCAAGAAATTACTGGAGTAGCTCTCCCAGATAGTGAGATTAATGCTGAAATGAAACAGGTGGTAGATACATACAGTACAGCAAACACAAAGATACTTCGTAGTGAAGGGCTGGTTAAGCAGACTAATCTAAATTGAGAAAAGAGTAATATGGGGCAGGAGGATAATATTGTTATCAAAAAGGAAGAGTGTAATGTTATAGATGAGACTGAAACGTGTAATGAAGAGTTAAGGAAAATAGTATATGTAAATTATAAGTTTCAAGATGAGGGTGTTGAGAATCAGAAAGAGAATATGTGAAGTATTATTGCTTTTACTGAGAAGCATGTATATTCAGAAACCACTCCAGGAGAGATTGAAAATGTTGATTCACTGACTTGCCAGGAAGTCTTACATAATGGGAACACTGAGTACAGTTGACAGATAATGACTAAAAACAAATTAGAAATGTGTCTCATAGAAAGTGAAAAAGTTGTTACACTAATATGTCTGGAGGTTGCACCCAATGAAAATATTGGTCCCAGTTGTCATGTAACGGTAGAACAGCAGTTAGATACCACTCCAGTAGTAAATGTAAGTAACGATGCAATAGTAAATCAAAATGCAGCACACAGTGAAGTAACTAATGAAAATAGAAACGTAAAGCAAAATAAAATCTTATCTAAAACAGAAAGTAAAGTTATACCGATTTGTCAAGAGGTGTGTGTAGATTTGGAAGCTAAAGCAAGTAGTATTGAGACAAGACCTGAAAGCACAGAGGTAGTACTAGTTAGGCGAAGTACAGCGTTCAGGAATGGTGACGAGTGATGGTAGGAACTTTCTAGACGTAATGAATACACATTAAACAGGTAACGAAGCTATTTTTGTGAAACCCAGTGCTGTGTTACCATTTAAACAGTAAGATCACCTAGTTTCTGCGATCCAGGAATTAAGGTGTCAAGCACAATTTCTTGTAGGCTGTTCTATCAATCATACAGTAGATGACAAGGGGCAGTTGAGTAAGGTTACAGATATACGTAAGCTAGTTACGAACTTGGTACAGTTCACTAACTATTCTGAAAAATATACTGACTGTAGGTATAAGAAGTACTGGTTGTTACAATTTCTTGACTTGTTAAGCGTTGTATTGGCTTTAGGAATTTGTTCAAACTTTTTAATACAGTTCCCGAACATAGTTAATACATACACTATACTAATTCAAGTTACATATCAACTATTAACTCTGTCTCTTAGTCTGTTTTCATAATGCTGGAATAGTTGAATTTTTGTTTTGGCTGTGAAGTTACTCTAATGAAACATGAGAGGCTGGTGGAAGGAAAGCTGCAATACAGCACGTCTGCAGGCGTGAAGAGAGCCTGGAGAATGATGTAGAAGGTATAAAAGTAATGGTAATTCGAGAGAAAAATTTTTTGTTGTTACAGAAGTAATGAAGTAAGAGTTTGTCGTGCATTTACAGCTATTAATAGAGGCAGTATAGTTGATGAATTGCTGTAGAGTGAAAGGTGATGTACATATAGCGTGATCCAAAGGTCAGTTAACATTTGAAAATTCACGAATTCATGCAATAATATTGGTATAAAGGAAAACTTGACACACATGCATGAAGTGACATGGATTTTTATTGAAACAAAGAACGGCTCCGAAACAAGGCTAACAGTAGTTGCTGAATAGTGGAGTGCTGTTTTTGACGTTGTCAGCATGATGGGTGCGAAGTTTGCTGATACGTTTCAAATCGCATCATCCCTATTTTGGGAAAAACGACATTTGGTCTATGGAGGGCGTGATTGATTTGTAAAAACTTTTGTTTATTTATAGGAACAATCACAAGTTTATGACACAGTAATAACCAGTTTCGGCCATATAATGGCCATCTTTAGATACAAATGTCGTCATACACTGAACACAGGTTTATGCCTGGCTGACACACTCCGCTGGAAGGTACGACCCTAATGCGTGATGGAGGTCCACCCCACATCACTGCATGCGTGAAAGGTTTCTCGTGTAGATCGTTTGATGAGAATGGCGTGCTGAGTCCACTTCCGCCATGCTTGACCACCCAGTTCCCCGGACCTCAGCCTGTGTCCTTACTGTTACCTGAAGTCACAAGTCATTCGGTAGCGTCCGACCTCATCAGCCGTGCTGAAAGACATCATCCGATGGCAGTTTCTCACCAGAACTACTGATATGCTGTACAACATTGTCCCTCGACTGCAGGTTTTGTTGATGATTGAAGGCCTTCGAGCATTTGCTATAAAGAATGTCATTTTCGCTAAAAATCAATTGTTATGTTAATTACTGTCTTTGTGTCATATGAACCGCCATAGGTTGATTACTTTGTGCTCTTTTTATGCTTTCACTGAAGTCCGATATAATTTCAAGCATATGTGTCAATTGGTACCTCTCTCCCTACATTGTTCCAAGAAATGTTCTATTCTTAAATGTTAATGTGCTTTTGGGAAACGCTGCGTTATGAACTGGAGTGTGGATTGTGAGCTGGCGAAGAGTAATGAGATGTTTGTTGTGAAGCGTAAGATAGGATTAGAAAGAGTGGAATGAATGATTGTTCTGATGTAAGTAATGGAAAAAATGGTAAAATGATGATCTATTTGATTGTAGTTTCACTATTTTGATCCGTATCTCACAGTAAATTCCAGAAAAAGAGTGAAAACCAAGATGCCATAGAGCTCATAGCAGTACTACTGTCACAAAATAAAAGGATTTACTGTTCGGAGTTTCTCTTAGTTATAGTAATGAGGTATCACATTTGAGCAGTAAATAACATTAATTTGGCAAATAATAATATGACATCCTCCAAAATCTTCACCGTTCGGTAGTTACCGTACCATGAAGGAATGCCACACAGATTGCAGATTATTCCACGAAAGGACATTTGGCTGACCTTGTCTGTAAGTACGATAATTGTACTGACTACGTGCAGGTACTAGTTACCAAAGGCAAGGTGATCACCTTGCTTACCCCTGTGTCATATGTGTTGCTATCTGGGTTGAAGGTTTGAATGTCTTTGTTAGGAGATGTACTGAATAGAAGAGTTCATTGTAGAGCGTTCTTTATCATTTGATATCTCAATATAATGCACACAATACATTAGTACATATTTTGTTGTATATATGCAATGTTCATATCATTTTAGTACATCTGTTTTACACCTGTGATGCAAATTTCAGATGTCACTGTAAAAAATGGTTTCTTCACACATAGAAACTCCGTTACTACTTACAGGGTGACAATTATTGAACTATATGAAAGAAACGTAAATTAGTTAAAAACTACTGAGTGCGCACACTTTATTGAACATGTAAAGTCACTCCAAATAATAGGATTTGTATTACGACATATTCACTATGTCAGCCTTTGTTGACGATGATATGGCGCAGACGAGTAGCGAAATCCTGCATGACCCGTTGAAGTGTCGGAACATCGCTGCTGTCGACGACCTCCTGAATGGCTGTTTTCTGCTCGCATTGCTTTGTCTTTAATATAACTCCATAAAAAGGAGTCTCATGTATTCAGATCCGGAGAACATGGCTGCCAATCGAGGCCCATTCCAGTGACCTCTGGCTACCCCAGAGAAAGAATGCTGTCTCCAAAGTGCTCCTCCAGGACATTAAACACTCTCCTGCTTCGATGGGATCGTGTACCGTCTTGCAAGAACCACATATTGTTGAAATCAGAGTCACTTCACGTAATGGGGATGAAATCATCTTCCAAAATCTTCACCGTTCGGTAGTTACCGTACCATGAAGGAATGCCACACAGATTGCAGAATATTCCGCGAAAGGACATTGCACCTTTCACAATCACACGTTGAAGTTGAAGAGACTTTTCGATCGCGAAATTCGGATTCTCAGTCCCCCAAAGACGCCAATTTTGCTTGTTGACGAACCCATCCAAATGAAAGTGGGGGGATCATCGCTAAACCAAACCATGCATGCGCATACTAATTCCTATCAATTGTGCATTTGGAACGTCCTAAAGCAAACCTCCCTGAAGATATGACGATTTTTTTTCATATAGGTCAGTAATCCTTGCCATGTATATAATATACGCAAAAGTATAGGTTTAACAAAACTTCTCTAATATACCTAGAAGTAATTCTTCAGGCTTTCCCGGTGATCTGTTGACAATTTGAAGGAACGGGATTTCTGCCGGAAGTTCGCTTCGTTCTCGTAGGGTATTTCGACACGTAGCTCGGTGTTCTCTTCAGGTGCTACCCGAGAATGGTTCTTAGGCTGTTCGAGACCAGTATATATGCCTGTAAGGTGCTGGGCGCTCCCTATTCGATCCGTGCCGCATCTGGTGTTTCCTCCACGGCCCGGGCCAGACGCGGCTCCCATGGTCCTCTCTGGACGCTGGTGTTCCGACCGACGTCCGCGCCCGACTTGGACGTCCTCTAGAGTCATGGTCGCCATCTCGGGAGCGTCAGAACTAATCTGTAGTGTCTGGTGCTGTGTCTCTTGGCTATTTTCTCCGTCCCAACTCCTGTTTCTTGTGAAATCTCGTTGTGTTTTGCGTTGAGTTTTCAGAAGTTCAAGAGCCAGATCCCCGGCCGTGCTGAGCTGGTATCCAGTACCACGGTTGATGAGATTCTCCATGACATTGATTACGTTGGACCCTTTCATGACACTGTCTCACTATCTAGGGGTCTTTGCGACAATCATGGTGTTTTTGTAGTTCATCGAGTGGCCGAGCTCAAGACAGTGTTCTGCTACGCCTGCTAGGCTGTGTAAGTCTGGTTTGCCTGTTGTGTTCTTTGCACCTAATGTCCACAGTCCTGGTGGTCTGGCCGATGTACGACATGGCACACTCGCATGGTATGTTGTAAATGCCTTGCTTCCGTACCCCAGGTCATTATTGACATTCCCCAACATTTTCCCAATCTTAGTGGGTGGGCGAAATCGCTCCTGATGACATGTTTCATAAGAATTCTGCTGATCTTAGCAGAGATCGGTCCAGCATAAGGCAAGTAAGACACCATCTTCACCACTTCTGGTTCTTCTAATGGATTCTGTGGTTGTCTGGCAGGTCTAAGTACCTTATGGATGTCTCTAGACTAGAATCTATCCTTGGTGAACACCAGCTGTTGGTATTCTATTTCCATCGCCAAACTTTCAGGGTCTGACAGAGTATGTTCTTTTTGGACTAGAGTTCTGAGCACTCCGTTCTTCCGTGCTGGATGGTGGCAGCTGTTTGCATGCAGGTAAAAGTCACCCTTCCCCAGTTTGTCAATCTTATATTCGGGTGGTGTGAATTCAGGTGTTCCAGAAAATCATCTAGCTTCTCCCTGTCGTTGGGCCAAATGGCAAAGGTATCATACACATATCTAAATAAGCATTTGGTTTGATATGTGTCCAATGTAATTGCCTCCTCTTCAAATCTTTCCATAAATAGTTTGGCTACCCCTGGTGGTAGAGGGCTGCCCATTACCACCCCTTCTGTTTGCTCATAAAATTTACTCCCATTGAGGAAGTATTTGGAGGGTAGTACATGCCTCAATAAGTCATGGAGAGCACCATCGGACCTCTCTCCAATAAGATCGGGTGAGTCACTCAGTGGTACTCACGTGAAGAAAGACACCACATCGAAACTAACCACAATGTGCAGTTGCCTCAGCCACTGTAGGATGTCCTCTGAATTCCGAATGTGGTGCCACCATTTGCCCAAGTGTGGTGCCAGCATCCTCTTTACGTAGTTTTCAGTAGGATAGGTGGCAGCGCCGATATTGCTAACAATAGTTTGAAGAGGAACCACATTCTTGTGAACTTTGGGGAGTCCATAGTGTCTAGGTGGTAATGGCAGTTTGGAACACAGCTGTTTGATGACTTAGTCAGGCAGGCCGTCGACTTAAGCTGACGCCTGGTCTTTTTGTCCACTTTGTCCGCGGGGTCACTTGCTATTGGTTTGTATGCAGGATCCTCCAGAAGTTGTGGCCGCGGAGGGAACACCCGATGCGGCGCGGACCGACTAGGGAGCGCCCAGCACGTTACAAGCATAAATACTGGACTCAATCCATCCAAGGACCTTTCTCGGGTAGAAGCTCAAGAAGACACCGAGTTACGCCGTAGATAAGTCGTGCGAGAGCGACGCGAACATCCGGCAGAAGACCCTTTATTTTCAAAATGTCTACCTAGAAGTAGACATGTTTCATGAGGCAACTTGTTCTCAGTCCATTTAACTATATAGTTATATTCATACCATTAATATTTTGTTCGAGCTCGGAATGTAAATGTACTTCACAAATATCTAAGTTTTGTTCATTTAAGTTACTCCTAATATGGAAAATCATAGGAGGTGTTCAGTCCTGTAAAAACATGCCCACACACACACACACATTGAAGTGGGGGGAATTCTCACCTCGATGGTCTTAAGACTGAGATGTCCACTTGTGCATCATTTACTGGAGGTACAGAACACCGCAACTTCAAGAAGAGTCCGCGGCGCGCTCAGCTTGACACCAAAGAGCCCACCGGGCATGTTTCCCAGATGAAGAGCAGTATGAAAATCCTTTGGTATGTTTCAGTCCGAGTTGTTCACTACCAGAAATACGATGGGTTACACGAGTCCGCCAAAACTGCAATCGACTAGCTATTTCTCTTTTTGTCTGAAATATTAGTGTCTCCTCATTTGAAGAAGCACCATCATTTATGAATAAAGGTTAAATTTCTTTTGTTGGCGAATTCAGTTTTGCCTCTTTAGCCAACACACACTATAATATCCTCAAACACGCCCTTCAGTAGCTTTGGTGATAGAATTCTGAAACAGAATGTCTTATTAAAAAGCAGTTGGTGGCTATAGAGGTCGACAGCTTAAGGGAAACCTCTATGTGTCAGTTTACAGTAACATAAGTTGAGAACCTTCATATTTTTTGAACTAGCAAATTCTCTTTTCACTAGCTGTCGATGAGTGAAAAAATTACCGTACTGATTTGAAAAGCTGTATCTCCGTAGATCAAGTTCTGTGCTATCGCTGGCCAAAATCTCGTTTTTGTACAGGTATCTCGAACGGTTGACGAGATGTGAGGAATGTTGTGAATATTTCATGCCTGTGCGGGTGCTACCCTATGTGAACATGCTAAATAAAATCCATTCTCTCAAGACTGGAGGCAGTTGTTGAGTCCCTCCAAAACTTTTAAAAAACGTCAAAATGATTAATAAATTTCACACACAGAAACATATGGTCTAATATGCGCCAAGCACGAATTCATAGCAACCCCAATTTTTCATTGCAACATTTTCGAGTTTCTTACTTATATATAAAACTTTGATGTAATTCTTACCATGAATGAAGTGAAGGACATTTCACAGTGTAGCTGACGTATGAAGCTGCAAGTAACGTAGAAATCAAATTTGTTTACGTCACTAAGCCTGTTCCGCCCTGTGTAACGTCACACCGTGCACGCCGCGATCTTCGCTTTAGTTGGTAGTGAACAGAAACGCTTGGGTGGCAGCCCAGTCAAGTGTAACATTATGCAAACAGTACTACAATGTTGATTCACTGCTCTGTCAATGCCTGGCTAGTCATCAAATATGGACCACATGCAACACACCTGAGTAGATGAAGGAAAAGCTAACTCCATTCTTATTCTGATAAATGCGAATGACTGAGTTGTCAAGGGAGGAACTGACCCAGCTTTGACCCTCGCTGAGTCTGCTATCTCGTGGAGATCTTCGGATAATTAGTGGAGAACTTGATCTCTTTACTTACTCCCTGAGGTCTCTTGTTGGCCTATAAATACTTATCCTCCTCTGTAACTGTTAATATGCGAACTAGATACTATGTCCTTGTGAAAACAAACTGTGCCGCATATAACATTTTTTCCATTAGTCAAATATTTCAACCGTACCCCTCCCCTCCCCCCTCAGTGTATGATATTGCTCGAAATGTATTTAGTATGTCAACTGAGAAAGCCAGTTTACCTGATACCAAAGAAATGTATCTTTTTGTGTCAACATTATGCCAACAGTCCTAGGATACATCCTTCATTTCCTTGTTCAAAACATATAATACCTATTTATCATTCTTCATATGTTAGCATTCGTTTTCATTCCATCGTATAAACACGTATTACACTGTCACGTAAGACTAGTTACTCTTCATACTTCTCATAAAATATTATTAATTGTAATCATTATCCTCTGAGAGACATACATAACATTTTGTTACTGCTTCAATGTACTAACTTCGTATTTATTTTTGTAATCTTTAGGTTTATAACTCCATTCTTTCTTTTTCAAAAATGCCTACACCGATGCTGATCTACCTGTTTATTAAATAATTATTAAATATTCCTTGCTATTACAAAGAAACATTCTGCAGGATTCTTGCCTGGTATAGTGGCAGTTCTGAAAGGTGTACATATTGCGAGACATATCTATGAAACGTGTACATATTAAGAGAGTGGTTATCAAAGGTTTACACTGTAGGAAAACGTGCTAATGAAATACGTACACAAGTCGTGACAAAATCACTGTCTGGTATATTTGACAGTTTATTTGGAATATTTACCATTCTGATCCCCTTAGCATGCCCAACACATGAGTGATACGTGTTCTTTGACTACCTGAGGCTGTAGGTTCAAATGGTTCAAATGGCTTTGAGCACTATGGGACTTAACTTCGGAGGTCATTAGCCCCCTAGAACTTAGAACTACTTAAACCTAATTAACCTAAGGACATCACACACATACATGCCCGAGGCAGGATTAAGGCAGTAGGACTACTGAGTAATTTTCAGGCCAGGTAGAGAGAGAGAGTGAGAGTGTGTATGTGTTATATAATTGCAGAGTGAGGAGCATGCATGGCAGAGGTGCTGCGCGGGAAGGAAATATTTTTGAGAAGCTCCCTGATTGGGGATAGATTAGAGAGACGACACTTTTGGAAGTAGGTAACATGCATGAAGTTTTATTTGCTGCAACCGTTAATCACTAAGTATTGTGGTTAAGTTTTCACTCTATCTACCAATATCTATATGCTGTTATCCAGGGTGATTGTCACTCAAGTGTATAATATTCTAGTTACCTTTCTCCCTCCCTTGTTAGTTAAAGTACTTTATTGAGAAATACCAAAAGTCAATGTTATGTATGTAAAGTATGAGCACAGAATTAAATTTTATAACGTGTGGCAATTAAGGGTTACAATTTATGTTAGTACGAGGCATTTTAGCGTCATTAAAAGGACTCTATATAATTTCAAACAACTTTCCTAGTCATTTATTAATGTTTTATGAATCTTATCCTCACTGTTAGATGAAACTGTATGTGTTAAAAGCCCACACCGTCACGCCCTGCACTACTGCGAGGACGGTGAATCATATTTTCAGGAGGAGAGCAAGAGTTTAATTTGCTAATGCACTATGATAAAGTAAAATAGAGTAAGATAAGGTAGTTTGCCGTGCTGTGATTTATTACACCTCATTATTCCAACAGTACAACGGAGCAGAGCGGAGTTGTTCCTTTCCAGGGTAAGAGATAATTGTAGGGGCCGAAACGAACCTTTGAGAGAATATCAGGAACAGTATTCTGTACCCAAACTTACGTAACGTCAATAGTTGCGTTTTTATAACACAGTACACTTTCGTTAAGCAACAGTTATCCACTTTTCGTGATTATTTATGAGAAAGTCACACTAAATATTACTGATGATGATGCTTTACATTCATTTGCAGATAGTCAGTTGCAATTTAGATTATGTAGTGTCACGTACATCTAAAGTAATTTGAACAGTAATGATTTTGTTTAAAAGTAGGATAGGAATAGGGATTCCAGAATGGACAACATAATCGGACTTTAAAAGTACTTGCTTGCACATTGCCAGCGAGAGCATTTTGCTCTAAAAGGCTAGAGTATACTGAAAATCTCGACAGAAGCGCATGCGCTGTAGCGTTGGGGGTTATTTTAGGCAAGTTCATGGTAGTTTCCCGGTTTGATAGACCACACGTGTCCCGTACCAAATTGCTCCTCTTGATCTCCTGTACACCCCTGTGGTGCGTTGTAAAGAACTATCGATCACAGTTTGTGTAACCCCAAGAACTCCAAGAGTGTTAAATATTGTCCCAATAACGCCAGAATCACTGTGTTACTATTCACTGTTCGGCAAAACGTAAGGAACTGATTGGTAAAGTATCACAACATAATAAGAATTTGGAGAATATAAATGTAATTGCGGGATGAGGTCGCGTGATATTTCTCATCTGCGCACTATAAGGTGGACTTTGGATGTCTTGAGGACAGCGTTACTGTAGTGCGGCTTGCCCCGCAACACGAGACCGTTGAAGTGATTGGAACAGACAGTATGTGTGGGAATCTGCGAGTAGTTACGGTGCAGTACGGCTGTTCTTCAGTGCAACATGGCCCGGAGACGACAGTCGGATGACTACGCTCTGGAAAGTATGAGCGGGAAACAGGGAGCGTTCCATACCACAGCACTGCTGTCAGCAGGAAGGACGTGGCCAGCCACGGTCAGCTGCAGCAGCTAGCAGCTAGATTGTAAAACAGACAAGATGGGAAACACGTCAGACTGGGAGTTCAATTGCAACCACATTCAACAGACCTGTAATGCACACAATCTTACGCTGAGCACTGGCACGGTGACCGCGATGGGGTGGTCTCTTTTTCCGACGAGCAGTACTTTGTGTTCCGTTGACATCCGCACACTGGCGCCAGCACTTGAGTCAGCACCGACAGCTTAGGGGCTGCTTGTCGGATGAGAGCAGATTCAGTGTGTATAGTGACTGCGGAGTCACTCTCATTTAGCGAGAGATCAGAACACATAATGCGCTCACGAATATTGTCGACCATGTCAGAAGTATTTTTCTGTGCCGGAGCATAATGTTGTATGGGCGTACTGGCCTCCGGATCTTTTTAACACTTTATACTCACACATTCCACTAATAACCATTTGCTTCCGTTTTTTATGTCCAGGGGATCGTCATGAATCATAGTTCTTATTGTCTTAGAATAAAAGTGTAGTTTCTGTTCATGGCTTTACGTATCCCTATCAGTTTTACTGTAGAATTTCTTTCTATGATGGTCTATCTTTCGTCGATTTATGTTATTTGGCAGTGACACATCACGGCAAAATTACTATCGCACTTACGGTTTACACACCAGTGTGTTTCATCGGATGACCAGTAACAAAAAAGTGTTCTGCGGTAGCAGATTTCCTTGCCTTTTATATGCGAGAGTGCTACTTACGCTGAAGAAACCCGACCTCCACCGTGCCGATGGCGTGCTCAATGGATGGCAAACTATAGCTGTAAGGAATCCGGTAGACAGCAAACTTACTTAAACCAAAATTGTCGTTTACATATCCCAAAAATGACCTAATCATATATGGTGGTCAAAGACCGCAGTAAGCATCTCGTTTCCTCAGAATACCAACAAACGTGTTGGAAACACCGCTAGCGTAAGGTACCAGCACATTATTCTCGTCGCTCGTCCGATTTATGGTTGCACGACATCAGAACGCACTTTGATGCATCTCTCGCAGTACACGTCCCGGCTACAGGCAACGTCAATGTCCCCTACCTCGGCTAACAATACTGCTAGCTCTTAACACAATATTGGTCCCCGGGACCTATGTACGAAATTTTCTGTCACGATGAAACAGACGCAAAAAAACTGCCAGCCAGAAGGTACAAATCTACGTTAGTTTTCGGTGTTTTATCGGAGGCAACATCTTCCTACGTCCCGGTGGAAAAAATTACCTTCCTGAGTATTACTGTTCCCCTAAGAAGAGAACACGATGCTTCAAATGAAAGTATCATCGTGAAGATTAAAAACGAAATAGAATCTATACGAGCACATAGAATATAACTTATGTTGTCAGATTCATACTATTTGGTCTAGGAATAATAATTAAAGCCTATGATCAGTAATCAAACAATACGTTACAATACAAATATATGTCGAGTTCTTTTGTGGCGCACATAATCTTCAATGCTTCAGCTGTATACGAACGTGACATCTCGGTGCATGCATACGCGTTTACTCACGTATCCCATTGACTGATAAGTGCTACTGATGTGACTATATACTGAGGTGTGAAAGTCATGCAATAGCGATACAGACGTATAAAGATAGCGGTAGTATCAGGTACGCAGGTTATAAAATGGCAGCTAAGCAGTCATTTGTACTCATATGACTCTTGTAAAAAGGTTTCCGACGTGATTATGGCCACACGATGGAAATTAACAGACGTTGAACGCGGAGTGGTCGTTGGAGCTTCACACATGGGACGTTTAATTTCAGAAATACTTGGTTCTAATGGCTCTGAACACTATGGGACTTAGCATCTGAGGTCATCAGTCCCCTAGACTTAGAACTACTTAAACCTAACTAACCTAAGGACATCACACACATCCATGCCGTAGACAGGATTCGAACCTGCGACCATAGCAACGGCGCGGTTCCAGACTGAAGCACCTAGAACCGCTCGGCCACAACGGCCGGCTTGACGGGCTTCACTTAACGACAAAGAGTGGCGTATGCGTAGAGTGGTCAGTGCTAACAAGCAAGCAACAATGCATGTCATAATCACAAAAATGATTGCGAACGTACGGCGAACGTTTCCATTAAGCCAGTGGGGCAAAATATGGCGCTAATGAGCTATGGCAGCAGACCACCGACGCGTTGTCCATTGCTAACAGCACGATACTGCCTCACCGACGCATTGTCCATTCCTAACAGCACGATACTGCCTGCAGCGCCTCTCCAGACCTCGTTACAATATCGGCTGGAAAACAGTGGCCTGGTAAAATGAATCCAGATTTCAGTTCCTAAGAGCTGATGGTAAGGTTCAAGTGTGGCGCACGAACCTATAGACATAATTTGTCAACGATTCACTGTGCAAGCTGTTGCTCACTCCACAATGGTGCGGGTTGTGTTTACATGGAATGGACTGGATCCTCTGGGACAACTGAACATATCATTGACTAGAAATGGTTATGTTTGGCTACTTTGAGACCATTTGCAGCCATTCATGGGCTTCATGTCCTATGGAATTTTTATGGATGACAATGCAACACGACACTGGGCCACATTTGTTTGCGACTGACCTGAAGAACATTCTGGACAAGTCGAGCGAAGGACCACTCAGCTCGCCCAGCGTGACTCCCACATTTATGGGGCAATCGAGAGGTCAGTTGGTGCACAAACTCCTGCACCGCCAACAATCCCACAATAATGATCGGCTGTAGAGGACGAAAGGCACAGTATTTCTGCAGGGGACTTCCAACTACTTTTTCAGTAAATGCCACGTCGAGCTGCTGCACCACGCCGAGCAAAAGGATGTCCGACAAGGTATCAGAATGTATCCGATGACTTTTGTCGTCTCGGTGTATAGTTTAATTGGTGCTGCAGCTATGTTTTAGCAGAAGTCTTGGAAAAGTTCTATAGCCAAATGAAAATTAATGACACTCTTCAAAATTATTTAAAAGAAAATGTTACACACAGGATGTAGAAATTAAATCATTCAATTCATTTTGGCTCTGCTGAAGCTTCCTGAGGGTTTTTAGTGATTGTAACTTAGACGCGCCAGACAGCTGACAGTTCGTTGCTTTAACGCCATCCTTGCAGAGCATGTGCTCGAAATTTAAGAATAATTTTCAAAGTTATTACTTCAAGGATACTACATTGCAGTTCTTATTCTCGTATGTTTTTAATTCACTGCACATACTGGTACTGCCCTGTTACTGGAAGAAACGTATAATTATGATTTCATCTAGATCGTAAGAACTACACAGAAGTGACCATGTAAGTTGCATCACATTACAATGGGACAAAAATGAGGATCAGGCAGAAGACCGTCAGTTTGGCTGTAGGAAAGGTAAAGGCAGCGGAGAGGTAGTTTTCACACTGCCCTTTATAATGGAAGCAAGGCATTGGATTCCTGGACCAAGAAAAATTTTTCGACAATATGGTGTCAGATTTTAGAATTTCTGAGAAAAATAGAAGTAGGACGGGTAGTGTACAATGTAAACAAGAAGCAAGGAAGAGAAAATTACATGACCGCGACCGTAGAGCTCCGCTTAAAAGAGAAGTAATACAGGGATCCAGTCTTTCGCCCCTACTGTTCAATTTCTACTTCGAATAAGCAATGAAAAAAAAAGAATGTTTCAGGATTTGGATTATACTGCGGGATAAAATGATATCATTGATAAAATTCGCTGATGAAATTACTATGTTCAGTGAAATTGAAGAAGAGTTACAGTATCTGTTTGATGAAATAAAATAAACAGTTTTTTGGGTATAGAATGTGATTTGAAAGAAATCCAGAAAATGAAGGGTATAACGTGATATAGCAGAAATGAGAATACCAAGAAAACATCAATGCTGGTGATCAGATGGCGAGGAAAAGGCTACTGATATCAAACATAGGGCTTCAGCTGAGGAAGAAAGTTCTGAGTTTGTAATTTGGCGCACAGTGACGTAGAGCAGTGAATCACGGACAGTTGGGAAAACCGGAAAAAAAATCGAAGTGTTCAATATGTGGTCTTACAGAAGAATTTTCAAAACTCGGTGGTCTGACAAAGACTGAGGAGTTTCCCCACAGGATCGCCGAACAAACATCATATGGAAAACACCGACAAGAAGAAGAGACATGATGACACGACGTATGTTAAAATATCAGCGCATAACCTCTATGACATTATACGGAGTTGCAGAGGGTAAAACCCTTAAGGAAAGACTGGAATACATCCAACAAGTAGTTGAAGACATATTGTGCAAGTGGTACTCTGAGATGAATTTTGATTAGCTCAGAGAAAGAATCCGTGGCGAGCTACTTCAAATCATTCAGAAAACTAATGACTAAATGGTGGACTCGGAATGAGATTCTGAGGACGTACACATTATCTGCGATGTTTCGTCGAGAGGTGTTCGTAAAGCTTCGTCCGATAAACTTTATTTTGGAAGAAGAAACTCAATTAACTCAAGATTTAGTAAAAATTCTTTAGTGCAGGCTATCAGATTTGTGTCAGTTGCTTCCTCAGTGTGGTTTATTATTTGGAAAGCTCCCACAAACATTTCTTGTTATCCCCTAAATGAGTTTCTCATTGGCAAAACAAAAAATTGACCATGCTTTCTCTTGTTTTCTAGTCCGTCTACGTCAACATACAACCTACTGTTAATGCAATCGTGGTGAGCCGAGCACAATAGAATTGAGGGACAATAGAATTGAGGGACGTTACTGCGTATGTTTGGAATGTAAGCTTCATAGTTCGATGCATACTGTAAATTACCAAGAAAAATCACACCATGTATGTCAAGCGATTACCTGTACTGGGAAATGGGATCTCACTTGAGAGAGCGTTAACTGAGTGTTTGACAGATTGTCTGAAATTGATATGAGTGTAATCTCAAGAAATCTATCATTGTTCGCTGTCCTAACTATTTTGTACTGACGATACGCATAGGGGTCCCAACCAGTAGCATTTCTGCACATCCATGTGGCATACCATCTGAAGTTCAAAGGAAGAAAGTAACTCATTTTCAGGAGGTACAAGTGACACTACTGATTATAATTCCTGCTAAACGGTTTATAGAAACAGAGAAAGGATTTATTTTTCTGTTTCACGTATCTAGCTAAAGGATTTTAACTGACTGAAGTGGTACAAGATCATGGCCATTCTAGCACTGAAGAAGGTGAACTGAAAGGAGTATTAAGTTACACAAATGGCAGAAAGCAGGCATGAAATGAAGACTCTCTATCAAACACGTTTTAAATCACAAGAGAAATAAGAGTTGTCCTTCACCAACATTCTCTACCATATAAGTGGAAGACTTTATAAAACAAGATGCTAGAAGTAGACAACGAAGAAATAGGCATAGGAGACCAGAAGATGAACTGAATCAGATTTATTGTTGACATAGATATGTTTGTATATGAAACAATTCTCTTCAACGAATCAGAATGATTGAAAAAGTATGGAAAGAAAATCAAATCAAAGAAAACGAAATTAATTAGAGCACACAAGAAAGATCATTTGAAAGTGAAAACAACATTAGATTAAATGGAACAGGACGCACAGCAGAGGTATGTTGGAAACATGGCAACTGAAAACGATAAGATTCACAGTACGATAGGAAAGCCGGTTGTCGAGGAGAAGAAACGCCACTTTTGCAGTAAAATGGAGGTGAATTAAGGAAAGGTATGGGTAAGTCCTTCGTGTGGAGTGGTTGTATGTACGGCTGGGAAAGCTGAACACTGAAGAAGAGAGAGACAAAATTAAATCATTCCATTCAAATGAGTGAATAGTGTCTGTTGCAAACGCGTTTCAGCGGTTAGCACAGCATCAGAGACTGGAACAACATGGACCGCTGGACAAGCTCTTTCTTCTACTATCATGAGTTATAATGATAGCTTGCATCATTATTTTGTATTGTTCGCACCTCCCCTCCCTCTAATCAGGTATTACCTGCCTCTTTTTAGGGTTTCCCTATGTTAACTTGTGTTATACGACAAGGGTGTTTTCCACTGCCGTTTTACATGGCAACCTGGTACCACATTTAACATTTTCAGCATTCATCCAAGCAATTTTTGAACGAGATGCGAAGTTAAAACCCCACCAACCATGTAATAAAGATGACTGCTTCGCTTCAGAACACCTCCTCCTTTCCACCAGAAGTTGTGCGAAGATTGAAACCAAGTGGCGTAGTCCCTGTGAGGTATTTTAGACTTCCAGAAATCCGTAGGGAAGGTGTTCTTACGCGCCTGATATTGAGAAAGACAGGCTCTTCAGCCTGTGACTGTGCCCAAAACTTACTGTCGTTATTAAGACCAGAGAAAACATACTCGTCACATACGTAAATCTGCGAATTTTATTGACGGATTAAATCATTGAAACCGAAAAATTCTGACGCGATAGTCAGTTTCGATGTAGTGTCGTTATCCACTAAGGTTCCCCTTTCAGAATCATTATATCTTGTTGGCAAAATCTTTGCTAACAATGTTTCCATAAGGTGAGGTTCAAGAATGTAAAATATTTTATAAAATCCATTTTAATCATCAGCTGTGTACGTGTCCCACTAATTATCTAACGGGTTCAATTATTAACCATCATCCAGGATGTAAGGTACAACAGATTAGTAAAAAGTATCCTATACTTCTTTGAAGCTGAACAATATCGAAATTATCCAGTGAAATTATACAAACAGTTTTTCATACAATACTGACAATAAAGTCTTATGTCAAACAGACAGACATGTCTGTTTTACATAAGATATGACTGTCAGCATTGTATGACTAATTATTCGTACAATTTCACTAGATTATGTCGGTACTGTTCAGCCTCAAAGGAATATGGGATTTTAACTAATATGTTCTATCCTACATCCGGGATGATGGTTAATAACCGAAACCGTTAGATCTATAATGGAACAAATAAACAGCTGATGGTTAAAATGCACTTTGCTCAAGAGATTTCAGCTTTGATTTAACATGTCACGATCTCGACATACTTTTCATTTCATGTGTATCGATTCCAGTTCTTGGTGGCCAAATTGTCTATGGAGGACTTCGAAGAAGAGGCGGTGTGATCTGCTAGCCTGATGCCCACATTATTTTGCAAGTATGTTAATAACGCGTTTTTTGTGTGGCTCCATAGTGAAGATAAATTACAAAATTTTTTTAACCATCTAAAATCTGTACATAGACAAATCCAGTTTACACTGGAATGCTTTCCATTTTTCTATGTTTCGGTACGATGCAAAAATAATGGAGTATTGGGACATTTAGTATATTGAAAACCGATAAACAGGGATTTATATTTACGTGCAAGCAGCTGCCATCATTCTTCCCAGACGATGAGTGTTCTCAGAATTCTGGTACATCGAGCACTCATCTTTGCTGATGACAGCAAATTGCAGGACGAGCTTCTACACCTAAAGAGAGTTCTTGATGTCAGATATCGCATCTTTCTGGGACTCTGTAGTGAAAGAAGCAATTGAAATCCAGCTGGCGATGAGTATAATTAAAAGTTCCAGCGGCTCCAGCTTGGATAAATTTTGGAATCCGGCACTTTATGTAATAAACTTGCAAAGACATCGCCAAAGTGCAGTTCGCAGTGATACAGGGTGGATCGATTGTGCAGCCACAGATCTAATTTATAGATATTTTGCACCTGTTTGCCTCGGATCCACGTCTCTTGTGCCTTGAGTATATGTGGCCGCTGTTGGAGCGTCTTGTCTTTCGGCTCATTATGAAGTTGGCTAAACGATACATAGACGAAATATCTGAAGAACGGAAGTCTGTGCTCCTGCAAGCCCGATTATTAGTGGAGTAAGTATTAAACTTTTTTAAATTAACTCAGCTCTTAGCAATATTAAATCCACTGCTGGCTAGGTTAATGTGTTGGGCTGTAATTTTTTCCTCATTGTTCCAGTCTGATAATAATATAACCGTTTGAAGCGTGTAACTGAAATTCGTAAAACAATTACCTAATCGCAACAGAGCTTGTTCACTCATTTGAATCATTTATGTACTGTTGCTGTATGTTCTATAATGCAACGGAATGGAATGTGCTGATTCCAAATGTGGGTTTTGAGAGGAATAAAATAAAGAATCCTACAAACCAATGTAATAAAAGGAAAGCACACTCAATGAGGCCTGTTCTGCTAGGAAAATGAATTCACCAGTCTGACGGAATGAAAGGGCAGAAGAAAATAGGAAGGAGAGGAATAAAAATGCTGAGTGAAGTGAAAATAGGATGTAACGGGAATATGAAGCAGTTCGCCTAGAGCAGGATCATATTGAGACTTCAGTGGTGTCAGGAAGCTGCCAACAGACCGAGTGCTTTATGATGGTGGAGTTCATTAAGATTTATTTCCTTGGGCCTTTCTCTTACATATCCGAAACGGTTACTGGGGAAACTGGTTACTGGATGACGTTTGCTACTACGTTCATGCCTTGGATTTCCCTCGACAGCACGTAATAGCAACAGTGTAATGTGACCAGCAGCTGATGCATATAGCCCAAGGATGTCCTTTTCCCTCAATGATCATAATATGAAGGTATATTTGTTAAGCTACTTTGATATATCATTGTTGGTAAAACGTTCTCAAATGGTGATATTTGCTAGGGTATTGCATGTATATATGGTATTACAAAAAACACAGTCACTTCTGATGTTTCGTACAATTGTTCGTTTCCAGCCACTTTGATTTCAGAAGCTAATGATACTTCTAAGTATCTGTCTAATGAAGGATAGAATTCATTGGGAGTCTCTTTTCCACTGAGCAGACGGTTGCGAGACTTTCATGTATCTCAATGGTGAGTTAACACAATCCGTTTTGCAGTCGTGATCATGTATTGAGAGAGAAGTCACGCATCCGGTCACAGTAGCCAAACAAAATTCAGATGTCCACGTAGCCTTTATTGCTGACGAAACGTTTGAACGCATTAAACTGTATGACTTTCTTGGTGATATTGTTGCTAGAGACCGCAGATACAATGATGAGCCGGCCGGTTTGTCCGAGCGGTTCTAGGCGCTTCAGTCTGGAACCTCGCGACCAGCGCCTCGCGACCTCTACGGTCGCAGGTTCGAATCCGGCCGCGGGCATGGATGTGTGTGATGTCCTTAGGTTAGTTAGATTTAAGTAGTTCTAAGTTATAGGGGACTAATGACCTCCGATGTGAAACGTCCCCTTCAACTGACACACAATATTTTTTAGCGCAACGCAATCTGACTTTCAATACTCCCTACAAGAGATAGGCCCTGACTAACCTTAACCTATACCTTTCACAAATCACTTACCTCACAAAAATCTTCGTTACTCAAACCACTGCAATACAGCGAACGCCAATACTGCTAGCTAAATGAAAGGTTCAAAATACTGAAGGCTAACTACTGATAGGCATAGTTAGCAAATGAAAGATTTTGATAGAGAACAAACAATGTATTTACCTTAATAGTGTTCAAAAGTCACAATATATATAGCAGTTCATGACATCACTTCTTACTAATGTACTCTTTCTGATGGACACACGTCCTGATCACCCGCTCTCAAAAATCGGCCATCTCACTTCCCCACATCCACCACTGCTGGCGGCTCACCTCCAACTGCGCAACGCTACGCACTGTTAACATCCAGCTGCCCAACAGTACAATAGCCAACAACAATGCAAACCAGCCACAGACTGCACACAGCACAGCCGGTGTTAAAATTTTTTTCACAATTACAATAACAAATTAATCAAATGCACACACTTATTGATACAATGTTGGTCAAAAGCTAAAATTTTCTCACAGTCCATAAAGACAGTCCTGATCGTTCATCACAGTAAAATGCAGTGTTTTTCTCAAAGTCTGAGCAGTAAAAGAAAATGCACACATAAGTAGTGGATTTCCATGCAGTCTTGAAGAAGTAGTGTTGTCCTTCCCACGGAAAGACAGTGCTGACTCTCGGCATGCAGACAGGTAATGGGCCAAAACAAAGCAAACACACCGCAGAGTCTGTCGAAGTTTTGAAGAATATTCGTAAGTAGGTCATCACAGAGTAGACCCACTGTAGTCCTGGTAGAGATTACGGTATTGGTGGGCCACCAGAGGTGCAGACCCAGTGCAGTCCTTGTAGAAATAGTGGTATTGGTGGTCCATAAAAGATGCAGACCCACTTTAGTCCTTGTAGAGATGGCCAGCAGCCATCTGTTGCGACTGTGCAGGTGCACAATCACTATCGAACAGTCTTTCGGACAATAAAGCAAGTCCATAAACCACCACTTGTGCACTCACAAAGTTTTTGGAATGGTCCTTAGAACCAGCAATGGTGTTAACCACGATCTTGCTGAATTATTAACACACGTCCAGACACTAAAAGTCCTCTTTTTGTTTCACATATTGTGCATATATTATGACCAACAGAAACGTGTGCAGTGAAATGATACTTAATTTGAAGGATTGGTGTCTATACAATTATAAATTTACGATATAAGAACACAATTACAAAGGTACAAAATACATCATTAAAGAACATAACAGTACAGATAACATTTTTAGTAACATAGGCTTTACAAAAGAATAGAAATAAGCATATACACCAGTGTTACAGGAATTATGACGTAAGTAAATACATAAAAGATCATATTAACTTTTGAAACATCACATTCACACATGAGGATTAATACAAAACAGAATAAATAATGTCTAAACATCTTTACAAAGTAAACAACATATTATCAGAAAAATTCTATAATGTAACTCTCATCAGATAAACACAGGAAGAACACAAATACCCAAGCGTAAATCAACACATAGTGGGATAACACAAGGAAAGGACAGGGTTTGCTTTACTGCAGTATTTTGCAAACAAAACTTTCTTCCCTTCTCGGAGATCTCCCTTCGAAAGATTTTGATAGAGAACAACCAATGTATTAACCTTAATAGTCTTCAAAAGTCATAATATACATAGCAGTTCATGACATCCCTTCTTACAGATGTACTCTTTCTGATGGACACACGTCCAGATCACCCGCTCTCAATAATACGCCATCTCACTTCCCCACATCCACCACTGCTGGCGGCTCACCTCCAACTGCGCAACGCTACGCGCTGTTCACATCCAACTGGCCAACACCACCACAGCCCACAACAATGCAAACCAGCCACAGACTGCACACAGCACAGCCAGTGATTTTCATACAGAGCTCTACGTGGCGTTACCAATAAAATAAACCTAAACAGCCTACTTACAGATGTAACCAATAAAAAAAACCTAAACAGCCTACTTACAGATGTTAAGTCCCATAGTGCTCAGAGCCATTTGAACCATTTTTTTTTTTTTTTTTTTTTTTTACAGTGATGAGCCGAAACATTACGTCTGCGAGATTGAGCGATGCGTGGTGTCACAGCACGACGCGAGGAGTAGAGACGAATCGGGCATCATCCTTGCAACGTTACTGAATGTAGTTTAGGCATTCAGTGTCGTAAGCGACTCTGACAAATTGGAGACCACCTGGGAACGAACATCACGGAAACAGCGAAGCTTGTCGCCTGCTGTTTTGAGCATCTATGTAAACTGGCGACAGTGTGCTGGTGGTCCTTGACTCTGCACAGAGCGCATCGGCGGGACGTTTGCCTGCTTTGAGTAGTAGAACAGGTGACGACACCTGACGGATCTGGCGACAGACTGCAGAGCTGGTGCCGGCACGAGTGTTTCGGAGCACATCGGTCAGTGTATTTTGTTGGAAATGGGACAGGCACCAGGCGACTAACACGTGTCCTCACGTGAACGCAACGATAACGTCAATTGCGATTGCAGTACTGACAGGACCAATCTGATTTGACCACGGAGCAGTGAAAACGTGTCATCTCATAGGATGAATCGTGCGCCTTGTTACGCAGTGCGATGGACATGTCCGGATTTGCCGGTACCGGGGTCACTGGATGCTCGAAACATGCACCGCACCACAGATACTGCCCGCTGGGGGCAGTATTTTGCCATGGCGGATTTTGATATGGGATTGTATGGGACCTTTGGTAGTAATCGAAGGCGTCACGACAGCTGTTGGCTACGTGAACATATCTGGAATCCTTTAGCGTCCTACAAAGCCTTATGTGTACCTACATGGTAGTGGCACCTTTGTGCAGGATAACTATCGTTCTCGCAAGGCCAGAGACGTGCTACAGTGGTGTGAGTAGTGTGATAGTCAAATGACATTGGTGTCTAGAACATAAAATTCTTCAGATCTTAACTGAGTGGGACACACTTTTGACGCTACCGGGTACCAGTTCCGCGCACGCAAACCACTGGCTCGTAATTTAACGGATTTGCGTGACCTATGCGTATACATGTTACGACAAACCTCAGACAGACAGCCAATTGCTTCCCGAATCGATGCCACATTGAATCTCTGTTGTATTATATTTCAAATGCTGACGAACTCGATATTAAGCATGTTGTCAAAATGATTTCATCATCTGCGTATCACTATCAGCAAAGTGGGACTATTTTTAACGAGACGGGAGGTATTCAGCCCACACAGATTAAGAAAAAGTTATCTGTTGCACAATATTTCTTACGTTCAGTTTATTCTGTTTGTAACGTACGTCCGTTTCGCAGTACTCTTTAACTTCATTATACGAAACGAAGAGAAGAAGAAGGGAAGGCTAGAGCGGCGTTACTCATGGCTGACGTTTGGTTCTTTGTGAGCGTTCCTGGGCTTTTTTTAATGACTCACGAAATTATAGCATATAATATTTTGGAAATTTCCAGTAGTTACTGATACTCCCACAGCTGTCGCCTTCAATGCATTTCTTGTTCATGACGTTGCTCATAGAGCTGCCTACTGAACAGTTCTAACTTCATCTGCATTACTTTCCTGTCTCCAAAACAATTCTTTAAATATATTCACACAGCAAGTACACTGTCCGACACAAGAAACGATGCACCATGCAGGAAGTATCCGAATGGGACGGAATTCGGCAAATCTGTCGTATATGTACAAACAAAGAATAGATTACAGTTTCACGAAAGTTGGACTATATATATGCCTAGGGATATCCTGCTTCATTCTGTCCAATTTGGTCATTAGATCGTCAAAATCTCACACTGCTGGGAGGGCACTGCCAATAATGCTCTAAACGTTCCCAGTTGGGGAGGGATGCGGAGACCTTGCTGACCAAGGTAGGGTTTGTCAAGCACGAAGACAAACAGTAGAAACTCTCGCCTTGTGCGGGCTAGCATTAACTTGCTGAAATGTAAGCCCAGGATGGCGTCCCATGAACGGCAACAGAAGGGGTCGTAGAATATCGCGACGTATCACTGTGCTGTGCCGTGAATGACAGTCAAACGAGCCATGCTGTGAAGTGAAATGGCACCTCAGGCCATCTCTCCAGGTTTTCGGGCCGAATGATGGTAACAGTCATGTTGATATCCCACCACTGCCTTGAATGTCTCCAGACACGTCTTCGCTAGTGATCGAGGCTCAGTTCGAAGGGTTCTCATCACTTAAGACAACTGTACTCCAGTCGATGGTATTCCAGGCCGAATATGCCCGACAACACTGCAATTGGATTGTTGTCGTAGAAGTCAATGACAGTCGGTGCAAGGGGGGTCGTCGCGTCAAACCCTTACCTGTAAGCCACCTATTACTGCTCCTCGTCGTCTCTGAAACACCAGTTGCTCGTCGGATTGATGATAATAATGACTACTGGGCTGTTAGTGACTCTCTGAAATGCCGAGTAATTCGGCCACTACTCCATCCGGCATCTTTGAGACCAACTGCATGTTCTCTCTCAAATTCTGATACTTGTGTATATTGTTCTCGTGCCTGTTTGCGATGCCTACTTTCTGTTCAGCTGCGAACACGAAATGCCGCTCGCGAAAGCTTTATGCCCTGATATCGACATATCCCCTTGTTACTAAACATGCCAGCTGATTGGTTAAATTGCACTGCTGTGTCACAAATTCATCCATTGGCCACCATAATTAAAAATTAATCATTTTCCTTCGATAAATTTATGAATTTCAAGTCATGATCTTTCGTGGTTGGTCTTTTCTTTATCGTAGCGCGCAATACCCAAGCGAAAGGACAATAACAGCTGCGTTCAACAACTGAAGGGTCCCTCCTAACTCTATCGCCATCCCATTGCCCTGCTCAAGATTTTAGTGTTCACTCAAGAATAACTGACGCAAAAGATCTGGAAAGACTTTTACATCCGTACACAAGCGTAAGGGGACACCCATTGCCACTGTCGTGAATGTCTCTAGACACGTCTTCGCTAGCCTGCTTGCGGCTACGTTACTAATATTGTTTTTGATTGCACACTTGACGAATTAAATACACCCTGAACTTCAACGTGAAATAATGGTCACTAGAATAGTATCAGAGCTTCACGAACTGTTTCCGAAAAGTATGCCACACTTCGTTTAACACACAAACCACGTACTGCTCTATACGGGACGCTGGGTTCTACTGCTGTGCCGTTAGAGGGATTTTTCATAACTTTAATACTCCAGACAAAATGAATTACGTCGTTGACGTTGAGTAACAATACCCAGGAGCTACAAAAGAGAGTTTACTGGTCAATGGTCATCAACTGCACAGACACTTTGAATCTATGTACGTAGGTGTATGTTTAGAACATTAAAAAATTTTGAATCATTGTAAAAATTCTGTTACATCTTCACAAGTATTACTATGCAATGTAACTGAACAGACACAATATATTCTGTCCTTAACCATATAGTAAATACGTAACATATCACATTTATTCTCACTCTGTTTCATGTTGACTCATCATCTCTCTTTTTAATGACTATTTTCAAATGGCTGTAAAGCTTGGAATCATCTAAACTAACCTTCAAACATTGTGTGGTAAATCAGAGAAAACTTAATAAACTTCCCGTATCTTTATTTTTATTAGTTTAACGGACTGGGTTCTCCGCCTGTAGCCATCTTTTGTAGCTCTTCTCTGGTGTGTAGTTGTGTAATGAGTTTGACTATGATGTAGTGTTTTGTTTCACTTGGTGATGTTTATGATGATAGTTAGGGACTCGAAAAAGTGTAACACTACGCCAGCGCTTAGCCGACCCGTCCTAAGAAGCATCATGAGTACGCTGAACCTAACACTTTGCCGTCTGCACATCTCGACGTCTTGTACAATTTTATTCGCTTGGCGCCGGCAGCGCTAATTCAGATTACTTGGCTTGTCGCCGGCCACTTGTCACATTTCCTTTGATGACAACCTTCAAGCCCATTGACTTTTGCGCATTTTAACTTTCCGGAAATCCTCTATTTTGCCGTATCGTTCCACAAACTCGAATTTTCTTTTCAAGTAACTTCTCTGCAAGTTCTACATTCCTATAATAATTATGCATTCAGAGGTGATGCCACTTTTCATCGGAAGGTGTCAATAGTTCTATCACTGTTTTTACTAAAGTCTGTCCAGCGCCGGAATATATCTTGAATGAGGAAATGCATCCCGTAATCAAATCACACAACATTTGAATGAGTACGGCGTATTTCGTAATTTTCGACCGATTGTAAACTTTAAAATTTAATCGTCCACACCACGGTACCATTCCTTCACCAATTCAGGTTAAACGTTTCTTTAAACTTTTTGGAAAAATAATCAGTTACGAATTGCGCTTAGGCAAGCCGGTCGGCATTATTCGGTTTATTGTTGCTGTCGGAAAAATGTAAAAATAATAATATTTATCTGAATGGGTTGCGGGACATCGTTTTGCGAAATACCGGTGTGTCTATCTACGGATTCGTTGGCCAATAATTATCGATCCTTGCTTTTTTTTTACAACTCCCATAAGCATAGCAACCCCAAAACATTTTCTAAGTTCGGGTTCCGTAACGTCGACAAATTTGGCAATTTTTAAATCCAGTTTCCTTCTCTTGCAATTTTGACTGTAGTACTTGTTGGTTTCGTTGCTAATATATTCAAATAGATCGTTCCCAATATTTAATTCTACGATAGCCTCGACGCTGTGTGTATCTTTGGGAAATATGTTTGGACCCGGGAATCCTTCAAATTTATTATTGGTCGTTGGTAAATCAAAGTATGAGCACTGTACACTGCCTATTCGTCTGACTCATCCGAATCAGTTGGCAACCGTAGCGTTTGCCGAATTCTTCTTGGACGTATTTCACTACGACTCTGGTTCACTTTCATATTTTTGATATCCAGTGTCTTCTTCCCAGTCGGCCAAGTCGTCCGGAATGTCAGACAAAACGTCCGCGCATTCATCGTGAATAATTATAATGTCTCTTTCGTCCGCCATGGTGAAAGGGCACAAGTAATCATAAAAACAAAAAAGTTTTTGACGTGTGTAACGAAACACCAACAGAATGCAAAAAAAAAAAATAAAATACTAATGTGCTGTCGCCGCCCACTGCGTGATACTATGCCCACGACACCACCCGAGCGATACTATGCAGACGACACCAATGTGGTGTCGCCGGACGTTGACCGCTATATCGCGCACGACACCACTGTGGTGTCGCCGGATGGCATAGTGTTAAGATTACAGCCGATTGGTGTTTCTCTACAAATAGTTTCACATGCCTTCACTCCATCAAACAATGTGAAGATGATTTAAATGAAGTCGAACATGTTGGCGGAATGGCTACTTCACATCGCCTCGCCTTCCTTTCATGACCATGTACTGGCGACCTACATTATATCCGCAGTCAGGATTATAACCTGTAGTGGCAACTCGAGGTCAGCTTCACATCACGACGTTAACCACATTGGCTGCGGAAACGGGTAGTATGAAGGGTTTTAACCATAAATTCGAGAAATCAGAGCAGTTAACTTTTGTTTGCAGTTTCTCGCCTGCAGTCCTGGTACTCATTAATATCCCCACTCTACACTACTGAGCACGGCGCGGGAGAGGCCAAAACAAGATGCCACACCCATTTTCCTCGTTGAGCATCGTGAGGTAATACGTTTTCAGCATGTGTAAGAGAACAAAGTTACAACAACCGTGGCTGAGTTGGTGGATTTGTAGGACAACAAAGTGCCATCGAATGACACAGAGGTTACGCGGCACAGGCGCAGTGAATGAAGAAAAGGGAATCGCACAACTGCTCGAAGATCGGTGTATCACAATTGAAGCAATAAAGCAAACAGTAAACGTTTGCAACTTCTTGTACGACATTTTAAACAGGAAGAATGTCGCCTGTCTCTGGACTCGGCAAACGCTGACAGACTCGTTCGGAAAACCTGATGAGCCGAGGTAGTAGTAGAAATCTGGCCACTCTTTCAGGTGAATCCAGCAGATGCTGACCGACCGATTCGAAAAACCTGCTGAGCTGAAGGAATAGTAGAAATCTGGAAGCTCTTTCAGATGAATCCTAATGACGTTTTAGCATGGATGAGACTTCTTGAACAATGACTATAACGCCAAAACAAACGAGCAAAGCAAGCTGTAAGAACAGACCGGTCCACCACCGTCAACAAGGCGAAAGCAAGAGGCAGGGTATTGGTGAGAATATTTTTCCCACGGGCTGATTATGTTACGAGAAACCCACATTTCATCTTGCGTCCCCAGCATCAACTCCCCTTCCTTCGATGACCTACTTGTGATGTACGTCATATCCAACGTGAGAATTCGAGCCTGGTACTAGGGCGCAACTTAACATTAGAACGTTGACGACATCGGCTAAGGAACCGGGAAGTGTGAAGGGTTTTAACAGTAAGATGTGCGGCTTCACTGGTCTATCAAATTTTGCGTCAGTCACCTATATTATCCACTATGCCTCTCAGAGACGTCTTCCTCTTTATCCCGACGAAGAAACTCGTGTGTGACACGAATTTCCAGGTTAACAGCGAGGGATTTTCGTGGTGGAATGAACCCAAATGCACAGAGCCCAAATGCAGGGATCTAAAAGCAGTGGTACTACCGAGTCATTTATTGTTGACAAAAATGGGTCGCACATAATGGTGAATGTATAGAGAAGGTCTGATACCATAACAGAGGTTCACAGTCACAGCCAATTTTTCCTGGATGATGACTGAAACCCAATGACCAAGCATAATGTAGTAAGCTCTTTCCGTATCTAGGCATCTAAAGTTATATGTTTCACTTCCAATCCTCATATTTATTTTTCACATGATTAATTTTCAGAATCAGGGTCCTTTATGTGTAGGAATTCACTGTCTTACGTTGTACCGTACATTTTTGTTCGAGGCGTAGCATATTGGATGTTTGACGTTAGAATACAGTACTGAGCAAAGGGATCCAAGGCAATCCGGGTGAAGGAAATTGCCAGCTGCACAAGATATTTGCCGTGCTTACTCGCAATGATCTTGTTGGCGTTACTGCATATTTAAGGGACAGAAACTGGGGTTCCCTTCCCCGTTCCTTCATTTCCGCTGCTTGAAACGTCTACAGCCGGTTCCGGTTACGCAGGGAGTAAATACGGTTGTGCATAGTTCACGGTAAGAAAGACATAAGCGGCGCTGTAGAATTATCCTGGGCGTCTTCGTTTCCGGGTATCGTCGTGCAAATTTGATATTATTAAACAGTAAGAGATTTCAAATGGCAAAATTTTAATCATAAATTGCCCAATTATTCTCAAATAGCTCCTAACCATACCGTCATCTAGGAAAGCTGTTGCTCTACTCGGAACTTAGAGCTCAATGGAATACGAAGTAGAAGGCTCCGAAGTAATTAACGAGGCATGCAATGTTTGTCGAAAGGACAGATTAGACGTTATGGAACGGGGAGTGCCTTTTTGTCACCCGGTTTTTCCGTAATAGTTGCTGAATCATTCTCAGAAAGTTTATGGTTATTATCGAGGAAGTACCCAGATCAAGTAATATTACGACGCAGTGCTGGTAAGTAATGCTTCTGAATTCTTTTATGTGAAAGCTCTTACAGCTTTTCAAATAAATAAACATTATTAATATTTACATCTTTATTCTTCATGTATACATATTTGCAGTCCATTGTTGCTAGAAGGCTCCGAACTCTAGCGCGTAACATGGCGGTCTGTAATGTAACTATGTCAGTGCGGGAGAAACAGAGTTCTCTAATCGACTCAAATTCGAAGAGCTCGTCCACACTTGGAGCACTTTCTCCTTCCGGGTGTTAATGCCACTTCACACACGAGGGCTGCGACGTCTGCAACAATACCACGAATATGATCCACCGTCATTCCTCATCCCCCACATAGTCCTGACTTGGTACCATCCGAATTTCATCTGTTTCCAAAACTTAAAGAACGCTTTTGAGGGATTCACTTAGTAGCGATGATGTAGCCCAAGCAGAGGTGAGGTTGCGGCCGCGTCAATAACACTCTACAGTGGCAGTATCAACAAATTGATCTCTACTTATCAGAAATGTGTTTCTCGCCAGGGTTACTTTGTTGTGAAATAAATACGCAGAAGTGAAGAATAATTGTTTAGAATGTCAACAACGTTTCATTTAGTTAAAAAGGCCACATTACTTTTTAGTGTGGCTTCATAGTTGGAGATGACTTTAACCCACCAGGTATAAACTCTATGGATTCATTGCTGGTGAAACGGATACGGAGTCATGGGAAGTAATTCTAAGCTATCTTGAGCAGCTAGTTTCATAACCCACTCTCAGTGCATATATTTTAGACCTTGTAGCTGCAAAGAAGCATATCCTTGTCGAGAATCTCAGTACAGAGGCAGGAATAGTGATCATGACATCATTATACCGACGGTGATTAATAAATCAACAAGAAGGCATGGAGAATTTTTATGCTAGAAAGAGCAGATAAACAATTGCTAGCTTTCTACTGAGGCAATGAATGCGCATAAGACGCAATACGATACGACTCTTCAGTGTCTGTGACATTCAGAATGTCCGACGGAAATTTGCATCGTAAGTTGGAAAACACAGGCACTGAACAATTGTATTTATCCGCCGATACCGTGCAAGCTATTTTCAAGGAAAATGTCTCAAAAATGGTTCAAATGGCTCTGAACACTACGGCACTTAACATCTGGAGTCATCAGTCCCCTAGAACTTAGAACTACTTAAACCTAACTAAACTAAGGACATCACACATCCATGCTCGAGGCAGGATTCAACCTACGACCGTAGCGATCGCGCGGTTCAAGACTGAAGCGCCTAGAACCGCTCGGCCACACCGGCCGGCCGAAAATGTCTCGCCTGTACGGAAATATACAAAATGAACGAACAAGTATGGGTTGTAGACACATGGCTGATGATATATGAAAGCTTGGGTCTGGCAGTGAGTCGTGCTCGGATACTCTAAGTGCACCGCTCGTGATAAGAGGGAAACCCGGGCTCAAATTTTCATTGTCATTTCTTTCTATAGATGATGGTTATCCATAATCGCTATTTCGAATACATTTAATTTGGAACATCAAATAGTTCCTACACGGTGGACTTGAGAAACTGAGGGCAAAGTTTAAAACGTTCCCAAACCGCTTTCTGGGTAAGTATGTGCGAAGTAAGTTCCAAATTCCAAAAAAAAAAAAGGGGGGGGGGGTTAAGCTGTAGGGACTGAGGGACTGACGGGTGACATATGATATGTACAAGACCCAAGAGGGGGTAATAAGAGTGGACGACCAAGAACGAAGTGCTTGGATTACAAAGGGTGGAAGCAGGGATGAAGTCTTTCACCCCTACTGTTCAATCTGTACATCGAAGAACCAGTGATGGAAATAAAAAGTAAGTTCAGAAGTGGAATTAAAATTCAAAGAGAAATGATATCTATGATACGATTCCTGCCTTGAGTGAAATGAAGAAGAATTACATGATCTCCTAAATGGGATGAACAGTCTAATGAATACACAATACTGACTGAGAATAAAGGGAAGAAAGGCGAAAGTAGAGTAGCAGAAATCAGAACAGCGACGAATTTAACATGAGGGCTGATGGTCACGAAGTACTACGTAGGCAGCAAAATAACCATTCACGGTCGGAGCAAACAGGACATCAAATAATCGTATTGTGGTGTTGCAATTCTTCTTGTTATGTACGTGGTTCCTGTGAAATTGGGTCGAGGAACTCCGCCATATGCAAGACACCTTTTCAGTCTTGTTTTACCGAGACATGTTTCAGCAGTTTTTGTGCTATCTCCAGTGAGTTATTTTTTATTTTATTACTGTAAAATTGTTGTTACATATTAACATTTAACGAAGCTATTTTGAATGAGTGATTGTTGTAAAGTATTATACATAGATCACGGTTGAGATGTGTATTAACGACTTAATACATTGTGTTGTTTATAACATTATGTCTAAAGTTCTAGTTATAGCTTAATTGGCATAAGAGTGAATGTAAGCATTAATTCACATATTTTACATGATGTTATTGGGTTTTATTTCGGTAGCTAGTCTGCTAAACTATCTACAATTTCTCATCTGCAAAGAGAAAAACGTCATTTTGATTTTTCTGCTTATTATGCATTTCCAAACGGAAATCAGTATACTCGTATATCACGTTATTTGTGTTTGACTAACGGATTTGATGTTGTAGTGCTTTCTCGTATATTGTTTGCGAGGTGACTTGGCAGATTTCATGACATATGGTCGCTTGGCACTGCACTTTCTCCGATTTTTCAAAACATAGGCAGAGTTTTAACTCCTTTACGTGTTGTTGTGGCTGTGTAGGATTCATTTGTTTCATAGCGTGTTTGTCTGGGCGAGGCGCCGGAGTCTAAAGTGTTCAAAAATGGCTAAGCACTATGGGACTTAACATCTGAGGTCATCAGTCCGCTAGACTTAGAACTGCTTCAACCTAACGTACCTAAGGTCATCACACACATCCATGCCCAAGGCAAGATTGGAACCTGCGACCGTAGCAGCAGTGTAGTTCCGGACTGAAGCGCCTAGAACCGCTAGGCCATAGCGCCCGGCGTTTGAAGTGTATTTTGCGTCTGTAGTGTTTGGTTTGTGTGTGTGTGTGTGTGTGTGTGTGTGTGTGTGTGTGTGTGTGTGTGTTCAGGAATGGGGCAGAGTGAGAGAGAGAATATTTTTTTCTTTCATGGGTAGTTTTGGTGTGGGTGTTGTTTGTATAGTTCTTCAGTTGTATAAAATAGGCTTTTATTGCACAGTTTTTGGATTTGATAATTTTCTCCTATAGTTAATTTTTGGTATAAGCTGCTATTAGCTTTAAGCATGCGTAAGTCAGTTTCGATGTTTGTTGGGTGGTGATTGTGTTCTATCACGTGGTCTGCGGATGTTGCTTGTGAGCTATTGCTTTTCAGTGCTCTGAGGAATTTTGTAAACCTGGTTCTGAAAATCCTGCATGTTTGACCCAAATATACAGATTGACAGCAGTTGGAAATAAGTTGGTACAAACCGGACTGGCTGTATTTGTCAGCGTTGCTCATGTTTCTTCCAAGTATTGTTTGTATTGCGTTTTGGTTCTTTATACCACGTTGAGTCCTTGTTCTTTTAGTATATTACCCACCCTGTGTGTGACTTTATTGTTGTAAGTCATTATGTGCCATTTGTTGCTTATTGTCTGCCGATTTTTTGTATGTTGTGTTGTGTTTGTTTGTGTGTGTGTTTCATGGTTACGTGTTGTTTGTTTTTGTATTTTGTGGTTTATTTTGTCAACTGTCTTTGCATCATATCCATTTTTGTGTGCATTATATTTTATTGTGTTCAGTTCTTAGGGGTAATGATGTTTCTTCGTGGGTATTTTGTTCAGTCTATGTAGTAAATATCAGGAGCTTGCTATTAATAATGGTGCTGGTGATCGTGGGTTTTCTGTAGAATATGAATTCATGTTTGTTGTTTCTCTTGTGTATGGTGAGAAAATAATGAATGATGTAGGTTTCAAGTGCTACTCTGAGAGGAGGAGTTGGGCACAGGAGAGGAATTTGTGGCTGGCCGCGTCAAACCGGCCAGAAGGCAGATGACCCAAAAGAGAGTGGAATATAAGAGCGGGAACGACCTGCCATCCTTTAATAACAAAATACGGAAAATTCTGAAGAAACAAAGTTTGTAGCACTCTCGGTTCAAACAAAAACGCGGAAATGCCGACAGACAAAAGTTAGCGTGAAGTTGTGCATCTATAAAAATCTCTGTGAGAGAAGCACACAACTCCCACCGTCGTACGTTAACGTAAGATCTTGCCAAGAACCCGAGAAAGTTTTGATCCTACGTACAGCCGTCAAAGGTTTCAACTCAGTAACTAGTCGACCAGACTGGATGACAAAAGAACACAGCAAAAGGAACGCTGAAGTTTCGAAATTCGTGTTTAAAAAGATCAGCCACACATGAGGATCGTACAGACCTACAATCGTTCGACCGCCGCACAGACTCCCGTATGGAGGACATGGGAATAGGCATCCCACGGCGCTGAGAAGCAGCAGGTCCTGAGAGAGTTGCAAACAATCATGTCGCCTGGTCCCGACGGAATAACAACTCGGTTTCAATTTAATGTGTAGACTTTCACAGCCGGTATCGTCATTAATTAAAACTTCGGGGCTAAGAGGAGGGGATCGAACAGAAGAAATTCTTCAGTTAATGAATTCGGATTCACAGAGGACTCTCTACGGCACTGGGCCCTTACTTACGTTGCATTGGTCACGAATCACTTGCCCAGCACAAAGTTCTGGTAGACTGTAAAACACCACACACTACTCATGAATACAAGAAGGGCATTGAACGGACTTCCAAAGCTATAATAATGTCGTTAATATGAATTTCCTGCAGAATTCTTGGGGATGTCCAAAGTTCTAATATAATAACTTGTAAGTAGGCTGTTTAGGTTTTCTTATTAGTAACGCCACGTAGCGCTCTGTATGAAAATCACTGGCTGTGCTGTGTGCAGTCTATGGCTAGTTTGCATTTATGTTGGCCATTGTAGTCTTGGGCAGCTGGATGTTAATAGCGCGTAGCGTTGTGCAGTAGGAGGTGAGCCGCCAGCAGTGGTGGATGTGTGGAGAGAGATGACAGAATTTTGAGAGCGGATGATCTGGACAGAGACAGTAAATTTGTAATATTGGATATCATGCAGTGATATAGGTATTATGACTTTTGAACACTATTAAGGTAAATACATTGTTTGTTCTCTATCAAAATCTTTCATTTGCTAACTATGCCTATCAGTAGTTAGTGCCTTCAGTAGTTTGAATCTTTTATTTAGCTGGCAGTAGTGGCGCTCGCTGTATTGCAGTAGTTCGAGTAACGAAGATTTTTGTGAGGTAAGTGATTTGTGAAAGGTATAGGTTAATGTTAGTTAGGGCCATTCTTTTGCAGAGATTTTTGAAAGTCAGATTGTGTTGCGCTAAAAATATTGTGTATCAGTTGAAGCACAGTCATGTATAATTTTTCTAAGGGGACGTTACATATGTCGACCCTTAGCCGAGGATACCTTTCTGGAATCTTCTGATTATTTCTTGTAGTTTGTGTAATTAGTGTAGCTTTTGTTTATTGCTAGCGCGTAATTGTAGAGAGAATCTCCTTTGTAGTTGCAGTCTTTCACTGTTGCACAGTAAAACAATTGTGGCATGGATGTAGATTTGCACCAAGTATTTCGCAGCTGCGCTTGGGATTAACTAGATATTATTTTCAGTTCTATGTTAATGTCTTCTCTTATTTTTGCTCTTCTAATTGTGCTTTTGTGTGTTATCGTGTGAAATATTGTGACAATAATGGCGTGTGAAAAACGTAACACTAGGCTCCAAAGTAAACTGAGAAATGACAGGGACGACGAGCGTAGCTTGTCAGCACCACTGTGTAATGAATTAACAGACATTCAAAGTAGTAATTTGGTAATTGTGCATAGGGAAATGGAGCGGGCGGCAAATAATGGTGTAGACAGTAAAACAAGTAGTGAACAGGGAACCATTATCGATCGATCGGTCATCAACAGCTCGCCTCAGGAATCCGAAATGACAGAACACAATATTGCAAATACTGTAGACTCAGGTTATGGGTCCTCACCGTTTTCTCAAATGAGTCAAGACACATTTTCTGCTTGTCAAAATCTGAATGTTGCCGGTGAAAATGCACTGCCAAAAAGCATAGAGAAACAGACTCTAGACACTAATATATTATTATTGTAATTAATGCAACAACTGGAACAATATCAGAGACAAACACAGCAAAAGCTTCAAAATTGAGTTACATAACATTGAATCGAAATGGCAAAAAGTCTGTGATGACGTAAAAACACAAATTTGTGAGCATTTTCAACATATTTATTCGCGGCATGAAAATGCATTACAGAATCACGAAGGAGCCATAAAAGAACTGCAAACTATTGTTCATGAAAATCATGAGACCTTGCAAGCTAAAATTGACTCAATTGCATCTACCGATTCGGTTATGCAACTTGCAAAAACTCAGGAAAACTTAAGGGACACAGTGGATACTCTGAAAATTGGTTCAGAAAGACACATGGAGGAAATTAGTTCATTATCAGAGAAAGCAGTTGAACATTCGGATCAGCTAAATAATTTATCTACGAAGGTAGATGATAATCTGAATGACACAAAACCGGTAGTCTTTAATGACACAGAAGAGTGCGAACAAATTAAGAAATACAAACAAAATCACAATCAAATTAATTCGCAACACCAAAGAGAAATCCAGGAAGTACAAGATCAGCTGACACAGGTAATACAAGAATTACGTATTTCAGAGGACACTCGCGCTCCAATATGGGAAGAGGGACATAGAAATACAGAACAGCCACAAAATAATAACACAGGGCACTTCGGAAATTATGAAAGAAATTGGCAAGGTACACCGAATTTTGAGATGGAACCGCCGAAACGACGCAACAATGACCGGCATGCGACTCGCCGACATGATGATTTTGACTATAAGCTGTTCGTTACTACACGTAAATTCAAAACATTTAAGAATTCTGGCAACGACATTCATCCACAAGCATGGCTCTAACAATTCTCCCATTGTTTTCCTCCCAACTGGTCATTAACACAGATTAGAATTTATGTGTGGCTACTTAGAGAATGAACCAGCTGTAAGAATGCGATCGGTCATTCACGATTGCCACAGTGAAGGAGAATTATACCATGCCTTCCTCTCAGCATATTGGTCTCATGCTACACAAGACCGAGTAAAACATAGCATCATAATGATGAAACATTTCGAACAATTTGAGTTTTCCAATCTTGTGAAATATTTTGAAGGCATGTTGCACAAGAATCAGTACCTGTCAAACCCATACAGCCCCTCAGAACTCATCCGCATTTGCTTAATCAAATTACCTGAACATTTACGACATATTATTTTGTCAGGACGTTGTAAAGACAAGACTGAAGCTTTTCAGGGTCTCTTAGAAGAATTAGAAATTGACACTGACAATCGCGGAACGCGAAAACAGGAACACAACAATTACTGGTCACATCAGTCGCAATTCCGCGATGAAAGAAATAATAACTGGACACAACAAGGCTATTCTCACAACACAAATCATGACCAAAACAGACACCATCCGTATGACAACCGTTGGCAGAGTAGTAATAATTACAGAGAAAGATCGCATTTCCATAGTAATGAATGTGACAGAGACAACCATAGAAACAGACAATATGGGAACCAAAACAATTATTATCAAGGGAGACAGAATAATGTCAGACGCAACATTTCAGCACGCTGTTACGATTCAGGGAGAAATTCTCCACCACGTGACCGACAAAAAAGAAACTATGTTAACTACCGACGAAAAGACAGACCTGAATTTCATAGGAACTGGCGGGATTCAAACAGGGCACGACCCTCTCGAATTTCTAGAAGTTAGATCTCCAAATCCCAATAACGACATGCGCCAACAAAGAGACAGATAATGACTCGCACCGCAGGCAGCCACGTGCGCCGGCTGGCTCAGCGAAATATAACATAGACGCTAACCTTGAGAAAAGTTTTAGCATTTCTGACTGATGTATACAACATGATAATTGTTTGAAGATGTAACTCTACGTACTAGGAAGGGTAAAGGATTCCACCACATTTCACATGAAAACCGTTTATTGAGATATAATCTGCTTTTTAACTTTGTCTTTGCCATAAAACTTTTCACTTCACGTTACTAGTATGCGTTGTCACACTTTGAAACTGTTATCATGCAACAATGTTTTTAAGTTAACTATCCAGTCTAGAATCTAGGGAACATATTTAGACAGTAATTACCACTGCATTCGATAGTGAACAGAGGACACAGTGTTACTGTGTGTGTACATTCTTGCTTGTTAGTTGCATGGTTATGTAACGACTATAAGGCTTACATACTTAGAACATATACCGCTAATGAGATTTTAATGCAACATTTTGGTTTACTTGAAAAGACATTCCTTATTTGAAGTAGTTTCTGTGAGATTATAGATGACTTAGTATTTGGTTTCTTTGACAGCTACACGATTATATCACGATGCCACTAATGTGTGACACAATTTACATTGTGGCTTTTGTGCTGTATCTCCTTTATATCTGCTCAGTTTTTCTGAATTCTTCTGGAAAGTAAAACATGTTTTAGTAGTTACATTTTTTGTAGCACAACAATACGTTACAGTGTAGTACTTTCTTGATCACGGTAATGTACGTAATAACTACGATACCTATACGCATAGTATTTCACTTTTGTTTATGATGATGTAAGTACATTGACTTCAACAGAATTTTGCTTATAGAGGACGATAACTACGACACTTCCACAGAATTATCTTACAGCAAGACGCACATTTAGCGCTACAGGACACGCATTTGAGTGATTAATTTTGAACTTAAAGAATTATTTTTAAAGATGTTTGAATTACAATGATACAAAGGTTTTCCCTAATACATTTCATTCCATTGCTGTAATCTGTAACACCTGAGGGTATAATTATATTAATCCTCAGGGGGTACACGCTTACTTTGTGTACCAAGTGTCTAGCAAGCACAAGGAGCCCTAGCTAATATGGTATTTGCTTATACAACTTTACACACCGGTTCCATATTTTTCTAACACATAAATTACACTGCTATCCAATTATTTAACAAAGAAGCGAACATTTTCCTTTACTATGTCAGTGACACATGTTTACGCAATTAGACAATTGGATAACTTCACATTTATGAAATTGTATTTTGTCTGTACTTTGTGAACTGTTCATAAATTTTTCAGAACCATTGTGATACTGCGAGAGCTTTGGATGATGTATTTGGTATGGGATCATGATTTTTAAAGTACGTTTGAGGTAGATGACACTATTGAAACGAGCAGAGAATTTTCTTTAGGTTTTGAAATTATTGCAGGAAGCTACGACATTTTTGAGATTTGACTGAGTTTTTATGATGTTAAAAATGTGTGTAAATGCGTGAATGTAATACAATGCCGACGAAAATTTTTTGGATTCTGTTATATTTATAGGATTTTGTTTCTACACATTTGTAGCGCAAATTCTCGACCTGTGAAATTTCTTTTATATGAGACTGTCACTATAGTGCAAACTGGTGTCGTAAATATTTCGGTAAGAAAGTTAAGTGACCTTCACGTAATGCGTCATGGGCACCCAGCCGCGCCTTGGAAAAAGCCATTAGTGTGTGCCTTTCAGAGGCACACATGGAGATAAAAGGACACAATTATCTTCGCTATTGACATTTCTTTGTAGAAAGCAATGCAAATACGACACGCTAAAACTTGGAAACATGATTACAGTATAGAGTTCTTAATTTATGATATTTACTGAAATGAAATGATGAGAAACATTTTACATCTTTTGTCTTTTTAGTTGAGAGATTGCTCATTTTGTTTTATATCTAGTTTCTAGCTGCACTGCAGCATTGGTTAAAATAAAATCTCATAGATGTACTAATATCACTATTTTCTGTCTACTGACCCAGTAAAGAATAATTTTATGTCTTTTTAGTTGAGAGATTGCTCATTTTGTTTAATATCTAGTTTCTAGCTGCACTGCAGCATTGGTTAAATTAAATTTCATAGATGTACTAATATCACTATTTTCTGTCTACTGACCCAGTAAAGAATAATTTTATCATGTACTTTCGTAGAAAAGAGAGCACAAATAGACATTTCCCTTCACAGGAATTGCAAAAATAACTTTTTAACGGTTTGGTAACTTGTCTGCTAGAGTAAGTCAAGGTGATGTATCACTCTAGTGTTAAGATGAGACATAGGTATTAGACAGGGCCATCTTCACTGTAATATTTTTTCTTCTTGAGCTTTGTCTTGATTAGATATAAGTTATTGCATTTGCTGCTGCTGCTTTCCAGGCATGGTGTTACTGAATTTCACTTTGTATTACTCTGTTAAGCCAGTTTTACTACTGATTTATTTTTCCTTTTGCTGCACATTGGCTCATATTAGTTGTAACATTGCAATTGCTTTGCTAATTTCTATAATGCTGCTTGCTTTGCCAATTTGCATTTTTTGTCATTGCTGTTTGTGTTAATAGTTTTGTGCTGCTGCATTGCCTCGTCACTTAGTTTATGCATCTGAGTTCAGTAGATTTAAGTTAGCTTAAGATGGGGTAGGCTATATAAGAGAACGAGTTGTGATGAATTGGAAGAAATGCTCTGAGAAGCTATAAGAAAATGGTTTGGCCAAAAAAGTATTTTGAAAGAGGATATCAACAAAAAAGTAGGGTTTACAGACAACAGGTTTAGGTAGGATTTTCTTGGAAATAAATGATCAGGTAAGATAATGGGAAATAAATAATGAGGTAAGAAATATGTGAACATATAAATACAGGAAGCATGGTTGGATAGGATGTTTTGTTGGAAACAAATGTTGAAATAAGACGAAAGATCTATGGAATGAAGTTTTGGGTTGGACTGCAGTACCAAATGTTACACTGAAAACAAACCCTGCCCTTTCCCCTTGTGTTATCCCACTATGTGTTTGTGTACCCTTGGGTGTTTGTGTTCTTCCTGTCTTTGTGTGTTTATCTGATGAGAGTTACGTTGTAGAATTTTTCTAATACTATGTTATTTAGTTTGTAAAGATGTTTAGACATTATTTATTCTGTTTTGTTTTAATGTTCATGTGTGAAGTTGATGTTTCAAAAGTTATTCTGATCATTTATGTATTTACTTATGTCATAATTCCTGTAACACTAATGTATATGTTTATTTCTATTCTTTTGTAAAGCCCCTATTACTACCAATGTTATGTGTATTGTTATGTTCTTTAATGATGTAATTTTATCTTTGTTATTGTATTCTTATGTTATAAAATAGTAATTGACACCAGTTCATCAAATTAAGTAATTTGTAAGCATTCATTTCACTCCACATATTTCTGTTGGTCATAGTATATGTACAATATGTGAAATAAAAAGAGGACTGTTAGTGTTTGGATATGTGTTAATAATTCATCAAGGGACTGATTAACATCATTGCTGGTTCTAAGGACAATTCCAAAAAACTTTGTGAGCGATTTGTGAGTGGTTTATGGACTTGCTATATTCTCCACGAGATTCTTCGATGGTGATTGTGCAGCTGCACAGTCGCAATAAATGACTGCTGCCGTCTCTACAAGGACTACAGCGGGTCTGCATCTTTGATGGCCCACCAATACCATTATCTCCACAAGGACTGAAGTGGGTCTGCACCTTCGATGGCCCACCAGTACCATTATCTCTACAAGGACTGAAGTGGGTCTGCACCTTCGATGGCCCACCAGTACCATTATTTCTACAAGGACTGCAGTGGGTCTGCACCTTTGGGGCCCACCAATTCCATACACTCTACCAGGACTACAGTGGGTCTGCTCTGTGATGACCTACCTACCAATATTCATCAACTTCGACGGATTGTGCTGTGGGTTTGCTCTGTTGGGGCCCATTAGCTGTCTGCATGTCAAGGGTCAGCACTTTCTTTCCGTTGGAAGGACAACACTATTTCTTCAAGACCGCATGGAAATTCACTACTTCCGTGTGCATTTTCTTTTACTGCTCAGACTTTGTGCATAAAATTGTAATTAATACTGTGATGAACGATCAGGACTATCTTTATGGACTGTGAGAAAATTTTAGCTTTTGACCAACATTGTATCAATAAGTGTGGGCATTTGAATTCTACGTTATTGTAATTGTGAAACAGTTTTAACCTATGTGTATTGGCCTGTGCCCAAAACAATTTGTAAAATTCTTTGTGGGGAGCGTGGGGGTACTGTAAGTAGGCAGTTTACGTGTTCTTATTGGTAACGCCAAGCGCTCTGTGTGAAAATCACTGGCTGTGCTGTGAGCAGTCTGTGGCTAGTTTGCATTGTTGTTGGCCATTGTAGTCTTGGGCAGCTGGATGTTAATAGCGCGTAGCGTTGCGCAGTTGGAAGTGAGCCGCCAGCAGTGGTGGATGTGGGGAGAGAGATGGCAGAGTTTTGAGAGTGGATGATCTGAACAGAGACAGTAAATTTGTAATATTGGATATCATGGAGTGATATAGATATTATGACTTTTGAACACTATTAAGGTAAATACATTGTTTGATCTCTATCAAAATCTTTCATTTGCTAACTATGCCTATCAGTAGTTAGTGCCTTCAGTAGTTTCAATCTTTTATTTAGCTGGCAGTAGGGGCACTCGCTGTATTGCAGTAGTTTGAGTAACGAAGATTTTTGTGAGGTAAGTGATTTGTGAAAGGTATAGGTTAATGTTAGTCAGGGCCATTCTTTTGTAGAGATCTTTGAAAGTCAGATTGCGTTGCGCTAAAAATATTGTGTGTCAGTTTAAGCACAGTCATGTATATTTTTTCTAAGGGGACGTTACAAACTTTCCATGAGATAGGAACGCTTCTGTCTATAAACCAGCACGGATTAAGAAAGAATCGCTTGCGAATTCTCATACAGTATCCTGCGACACGACGTAGGGACCAACAGAAAGATTCCATAGTCCTAGATTTTCAGATATCGTTTCACACAGTACACAAAAGGAGTTTGTTAATAGAGTTCAGATCCTACAGAATAGGTTACCGTATTAGTGAGTGGCTCCGAAGAATTCTTACACATTTGACGCCAGCACGTTATCGTGGACGGCGAGTGTTCATCAGAGGCAAGGAGTGCCTCAGGGAAGTGTGACAGGAGTGCTCCAGTTTTCTAGAAACGTAAGCAGACTGAGAGGGTAATCAATAATCTCCAAGTGTTTGCTGAAGGTGCTGTGGCATTGGTGAGCGTCGCAGTAAAATGGCTCTAGGTGGAAACAGGATGTTTAACAATTTATATTTGCGGTGATAAATAGCAGCTTGCTCTTTTTTAAGAAATAATAATTTAGTTAATGCGGACAAGTATAAAAAATATCTCTCATTTTTGTATATAGTACTACTAGCGTACTGTTTGACACAGCCACATTGATTTAAGTATCCAGGCGTAATATTTATCAAATGGATGTGGCTTTTATGTTCAGTTGTACGGAAGACGAATGGTACACTTTTTTTTATTGACGGTGTTCTAGGAACGTGTAGGACATCTATAAAAGAGACTGCGCTTAGCACTCTTCTGCATCCTATTCTTGTGTTGTTGGTGTTGAGACAGCAACCAGCCACAAATTTATTTTCAGTTCCTTTGTTAAAAGAGTAGCGTTACCGGTTTGAATCGTTATGATTCATCTTCAGAAGATTCATGCTTTCGTTACAACATTTGTTTTACAGATTAATCGTCCTAAAATATAAATAATACGTAATTATAAGCACGCAACACAGATGGTTGCGTTATAGATTTTCAATTTGTGTGACTTACGTGAAATGTCGGTTTGGAGTATTTGTTTTCATTTCATTCGTCCAACAGATGTGAATACATTCCCATTGCATTCTTATCGCTGCTCGGATATTGGCTGATATTTACGTCAACCATATAGAATAAAATTCTTCTCAACCAACCATCACGTCTCAAACAAAATAACCTAGTTTGGACGATATGTTGATGATACAATCTTGCTTTTTGATGGTACAAACAATGAAACCGATACATTAGCAGCAGATATAAGCAAAATGCACAGAAATATTAAATTCATAGTTGAAGATGAAACTAATAAAAGCATTAACTTTCTTGAAGTGAAGGTTTGCAATAGTGACAATAGACATCAATTTAATATTTACAGAAAACCTACCACCATAGATGTCAGTATTGACAACTCATCTTGCCACCTCGGCCAACTAAAATATGGCATATTTCAGAGCGATGGTACACCGAATTAAAAAAGTACCAATGAGTGACACAGACAAATAAAATAAAATCAATATAATTAAAACAGTTGCTGCTAATAATGGATATAAACACATTATAATAGAAAAATTCCACAACAAAATGCAGACAAAAACCACAGATCCATTTCACAGCAACCCACACAACATGCACTCCAAGCCAAATCAATATGCCACAGAAGCCAAACCTAAATATGCTACTCTCCCACTATCATACCAAATAGCAAACTTATTTAAAAAGAAAAATATCACAATCAGCTTCTCCACAAATAATAAATTACAACAAAAAGTAATCCATCATGCAAATACCCCCAAGAGTCCCTATGGTCAATCAGAAATATACAAACTCAAATGTGATACAAGCCCAAACTTCTACATTGGACAGACAGGCAGAAGTTTTGAAGTTAGATACAAAGAACACATTGATGCTTTAAGGCTTGGCAACTTGAACAAATCTGCATTTGCAGCTCATATTGCTGAAGAAAACCATTCAATGAGAAACACTGAGAACAACTTAAAAATCTTACATCTAGCAGAAAAAGGAGCCACTATGAATATATTAGAAGAAATTTAATTACACACACACAAAAGCAGCACCCCAGACTAAAGAACAAATTCAGTTAGCTAACACCCCTTTCCTGAAAAATTTCGTAGACTACAGCAAGTACCTGTCCCTCATCGTATACCTTAAATAAATTATGAATGAATAACACACACTGTTATAATATGATAAATCACTTCCCATACACTACTTCTGATGATTTTTTTTGTGATATTTAACGCTACGACTCTCACATGCATGTATAATCATGGGATTCGATCGCCTAAGTCTGTTGTTTGTAACGTAGTCCACTTTCAACACACACATGCGAGAAACAATCGGCTAAGCTACAGCTTTCGTCTTTACTAGCATGAATTAATTGCATGGTACAGACTGAAAAGACAAAAGATAAAAAATTTAACTTATGATTAAACTTTCGGGTTTTACGTATCGGACGAATATGTCTCAGTATAACTAAATAAATGTTGAAAAGAAAAATTCTCACTTATGTACGTATAATTATCGAAGGTTTCCACATTTCACTACCAACCGTCATTAGAAATATTTTCACATTAAGATAAACAGAAGTAAACGAATTGTAAAGTACAAGTCACTGAATCACAGAGTTGTATATGCAGCGCCTTACATCGCTTGATTAATACGACTGTGATGTATTTATACACGCATTTAGCATTCTTTCTCCTATCCTGCTAGAGCAGTGATTCCCAGCGGGGGGTAATTCCCGCTGAGGGGAAAACTGAAATTTTCTGTTAGGTAAAAACTTAACGATTCGATTCTCTTTCAGTCATGCAAGCAAATAATTCTCAAAAGATCATTACTATTGTCAAAATATTATAAGACTCTAATACTGATTACATAAGTTATCAATAATTACTTTTAATCAGATAGTAGCATTAATGTGATGGAGGTTACAGGTTCCTCACATAGTCCATCCATTGAATACACATGTTTTGCTTTGTCCCGTACATTGCTGATGATAAAAGTGAGACATATACGCAACAAATGCTAAATTTCACAAGAAAAGTCTTCTCCAAGTTTCAAATAGTACCTTCAGTAGTCCAAAAATTGCTTCATTACTCGCTTCGAAACAGTAAATGAATTAATTGGGAGTGCGACACAGCAGTAACTACATAAGGGTTACTATTGTGGTGTACACATTATTATTTTATAATTACTATTACTAATACTATTTGAGTTCCTGAAGCATCTCCGTAACACGTGTTTTTCGAACCTACCGGTAAGAAATCTAGCAGCCTACGTCTGAATTGCTTCTATGTCTGTCTTCAATCCAGCTAGGTACGGATCCCAAACACTCATCCAGTACTCAAGAGTAGGTCGCACCAGCGTGCTATATGCGGTCTCTTTTAGAGGTGAAACACTATTTCCTAAAATTCTCCCAATAAACGAAATCGGCCATTCCTCTTCCCAGCCACAGTCCTGACATGCTCATCCCACCTCATATAGCTTTGCAACGTTGTGTGCAGATATTTAAACGACTTAACTGTGTCAAGCAGGGCACTACTAATACTGTATCGGACTCATACCCATTACTTTACATTTTTCTCCACGTTTAGGGCTAGCTGCCGTTCATCACACCAACTGGAAATTTTGACTAAGTCATCTTGTATCTTCCTACCGTCAATCAGCTTCAATACCTGACCGTACACCACGGCCTTATCAAACTGCTGCCCATCCTGTCAGACAAACCATTTACGTATATAGAGAACAACAACGGTCCTATCACAGTTCCCTGTGGCACTCCTGACGTTACCCTTTCGTCCTCTGAACACTCACCATAGATGACAACATACTGGATTCAAGCCATTCACATGTCTGTGAACTTATTCCATATTCGTACCTTCTTTACCACTCTGCAATGGGGCACCGTGTCAGATGCTTTCCGGCAATGTAGAAATATGGAATCATCCTGTAGCCCTTCATCCAAATTCTCAGTACATCATGGTGGGGCAAGGAAAACTGAGATTCACACGACCGATGCTTTCTGAAACCATGCTGATTCGTGCGTGTAAGCTTCTCAGTCTCAAGAAAGTTAATTACATTCTAACTGGGAATATGTTCAAAGATTCTACAGCAAACCCCTTTTGTGGAATGGAATACGATCTTCTATAGCTGGCGACGATAACTATCCGACATTAACGAAAAAGAAGTCCATGAGTCGACTGGCGCCCACATACGTTGGCCATCAATGATTATGTGAGTCACATTTCTTGACATCTTGGTTTCTCGGTGCTTTTCATATGTGGCGTGATTACCTCGACGGACGACTGTTTCGCTAAGTTTTCCTGAATTGGGTGGCAAATTCCGTACGGCGGTGGGGAACAGATACGGCGTGTAGGGCAGTGAAATGTCCAGGATATAATAAAGGGCATCGTCCCACAGGTAGACTGTTACCGTCGGTAGTTGACTGGCGTGAATACTGTGGATCTTGACGTCTGGCCGCGTAATAGTCATCGAAAACTCGCGTTCTTTCTCTGCCGTAGCGTACAACGGTCCAGGGCACCGATATTGGAAACATACCGTAGCGTCGTCCATACCGTCGTGTCGTCCTCTGCCCTTTAAATGTCTTTTACTTTATGGGGGCAAAAATATTTGGTGTGGGAGTAGGCTGTAGCGTGTGTTTGTCGTCCGCTGGATTGTTTGACGGTTGCGGCACAAGTCCGACTGGCTGAGTCCACTATTCTTTGCGTGTTCGATTGGTGCTAAATTTCGATACCTTCTTCGAAATTATGTTACTTCCTGACTTATGAGTCGATATACATGGTTGTTTCCCCTTGATTAATCGGTACGACAGATATTGCTGCAATTAAATGCTGTATCTCTTCTAGGAGTTGGCATATTAAAGAGCCAAGGTCACGGTGGTCTTCCACATCTGCCACGAGAACAATATTAGGCTGTCGATCACCACTGCTTCGCCCGTCACTTTTAAGTAACTACGCACCCAACAAGAAGAACTTGGTAAATTTCGTCTACGATTCCTTTCTTCTGATTCTTCTACAGCTTGTGTCATACACGGATTTACAATGTGGCACAATGCAAAAACATGCTGTCTGTATAACTGTGTCGTTTTCGTATTAAGCTGGGGCCTGTGGTTCAATGGTCTTTATAGAGTTTCTCGTCGTTTTCCTCGAACCCTTGGTAGACTCTGCCGCCCATATAAATGTACACATTTGTCAAACACGCCACGTCATCCCACATCGTATATTTGACGACTCAATGTAATCCTTTCAGCCACTTCTTCACCGGAAAACACAGGTGAATACGTGATGTGCAGCGGATGTATTGATATTTTCGAAGCCATTGGTTTTCCTGTAAATACGGACTGATGAAACGATGTAATGTTTTATTCTGATTCTTGTGAATGTAGGCCACGTCTTTAACGTTGTCTAGTTTCAGCCAAGTTGATGTAGATGTTTTAAATTAGCGCCACGTCTTCGAAATAATTTCACGTCATGTCCGTATGTAAAAGCAGGATCGTAGGTGATGTGCAATACACGTTTATTACGAACACCAACGTACATCCAGACCAAAACTCCAGGACACACAGTGCCGCTGTTTATACAAACATCGAAAATTCCAGAACATGCAGACATTACACATAAGAACGTTCGTGAATCTCCCACACATGTTAAATACTAAATAAGAAATATGGGTGGCGGGTGGGTTTGAACTGGCAACCAGCAGCTCTCCAGCCTCTGACGGTAACAGCTACGCCGCACTGCATCCATCAGAGATCTGAGCAATACGACATTCCTCACCATTGATTTCTAGTGACTGATCTTGCTGCCTGTAGATATACTCTTTTTATTGAATGTATCTCTGATCATACAGGTGCCCGCCCCCGGGAGCTGAGTGGTCAGCGGGATAGAATGTCAATCCGAAGGGCCCAGGTTCGTTCCCAGCTGGGTCGAAGATTTTCTCTGCTAAGGGACTGGGTGTTGTGTTGTCCAAATCGCCATCATTTCATCCCCATCGACGCGCAAGTCGCCTAAGTGGCGTCAAATCGAAAGACTTGCACCCGTCAAATCGTGTACCTAACGGGAGACCCTAGTCACACGACATTTATTTATCGTACAGATCGCTGACTCCATCTTCTCCGTACTCTCTAATACTCCTTTATTACTCCTGTTCCTTCCCGTTATTTATAGTGCTGGATATTTACATTATTCATCTCTTAAACGGTTCCTTCTGGTGTTTACACTCCCCAGTGGTATTCAAAGTGTTTGTCTTGGTATACGGGATCCTCAGCATCGCTTTGGTTACTTTGCTCAGGTAGCCGTTTCTTTGCAGCTTCATCTGCTTCACTAACTCAATCTTGACTGCTGAGGCTAGGCACCCCACTTGGGCCCTATTCTCAATTTTGTTCCCACATCCGTATCTGATATACCCGTTTCCTCGTTTCTTCCTCTCCTCACTCCGATCGCTTTATCCTATACTATCTTGAATAACATTGGTGGCAGTTCATCTCTCTGACTCCAACCTTGATCTCAAAGTGTTCCGATAGTTGGAAGATCAAACTTACTCCCTACGTTGTGGCACAGTAAGAAATATTTTGCCACATAAGAGTTTAAGCAAAATGAGAGTTTTTCAGGCGCTCTACAACCTTCATGCAGGGATGGAATCCTACACTGGTAAAACTTAGATCAACGTTCATTAATTCAGACATCGACTTCCTCAATTATTAGCGTATCTTCCACGTACAAGCCGTATGTTAGGGGAAGTAATTTGTTTGTCACGCTCGAGTGTCCCCTAAATATGTCCTGAAGAACCGTAAGGCTTTTGTGAATTCCCTTTTGCCAGCGTATCGATAACCTGTGCTTCCTTCATTGGAAGAATTAATTTAAATATTTACCTGATCAAATGTATTAATTATTTTCCAAACTCTCCAAACTACACACCGTACGTTACGAGGCAATTTGACTCTAGAAGCCATGAGAAGGTTGAATAAGTCATGACGTAAGAGAAGTTCATGTGTCACAAAATCGAGAAGGTAAAGAAAATGTTTTATTACTAGGTAGGAATGTTATCGGCGTCAGCAGTGATGTTGGATGTCTGGCACTGATTCAGGCATTAACAGTAGCTCCGAGCACTTAGATGCGCTTCGCCAGTTTAGATTTAAGTGAATATTTACATTCCTTTATCTGTGGAGTAATGCATCTTTTGCAAGTTCAAATTAGCGGGTACTGTACTGCAATTTCTTTACGAAATTCGTGAGAAATTTTAGCCTCTGGGTCCCTCCCTGTGAACGATTTATTGAATGCCAGACTGCATCTGGGAGAGAAGTAGAAATATTTTTAGTCGAATCTAATATTAAACAACATTTAGTGCCTGCTTCTACAACCTACGATAATTAGGTTCCGTTTAATTTCATTACCTGTCACGTGAATAAGAAATCAGTTCCATTTTCATAAGCATACTGCTCCTATTAATTTTCGTATACCCGAAGGAGTCAATCACAATTAATGTGTTAGATTGTCAATCAAGAAGTACGAGTACGTAGGTCAACGACACATTCATAATTAGTTAAATTAACTGGTAAGTGCTTCCGAAATAATGCTACCCGAACAATAAATTTCCGAAAGCACATTGTCCAGTAGTGAACAACATACTCCTTTATCTATAATAATGTTACTAGATTTGTAAATGGATTCAGGACTTCTTAGCAGACAGAACTAAGCACGTTATTCTTAAAGGGAAGAAGTTTATTTATTCATTTAGCGTATGGCTTACATAATGAAAGATGAAGAACCGGCAACAAGTAAAAGAAGTAGAGGGATCCATTTTTCAGAATAGTTGGATATCCAAAAACTCCAACCAGTAGACTGCTGCAGGAGCTGCATGTATAAGGACTGGGTTACACACGAATTCATTTTTAGGACCAGGCATGCACAATGTGACCCAGAGATTTTTTCGATGTTCCGTGGTCTCATTGGTCATAATCGATAATTCAAAACTTGTGTAGCGTTGCTTTTGTGACGACGTGGCTAGTTCTGATATGGTTGACGGAGCCCCATATTTTTCCTGATGTTTTCGCACTAGGCATTTGGATGGTAGGATGTGTGTTGCCTGGCTGCTTATGAGCATGGAAAGACATCACTGTTTTCTTCATTAACGTCTTTGTTTATAGCTTTGTGGTGCGAGCTGACAAATGTTTACCCAGTTTGGTTCTTTAGACTTTAATCGGGTGCATAGTAAATTGTTCAATGTTTCATCAATAGGTAAGTCTCTGGATCTTTTCAGTTTAATTCATTCATTGTTGTCATCGGAGATTAGGAGGGACAATTTTGGCGGGTACTAAACTCCATGGCGTTGACGTGGATTTAAGAGTTCTTGTCAGATCACCATCGCATCAATTGTATGGGTGCATACTTTGCTCATGGCGAATCCTGGGCAACGTCTCTGTTTATTAAAAGTGGCAAAAGTCGGCACACGAGGCAGCCGAATCAAAAGTGATAATGGTCGCGAAAACCACAATTTTTTACTTTTTGGTCATCAATCTTCTGACTGGTTTGATGCTGCCCACCATGAATTCCTCTCCTGTGCTAATCTTTTCATCACAGAGTAGCACTTGCAAACTACGTCCTGAACTACTTGTTGGATGTATTACAATCTCTGTCTTCCTCTAAAATTCAGAATTGTAAGAGGGAAATTGATAGTTATGACGGTAAGTGCAGAGCTACCTCTCGAAGTATTACAGGGCCTTTCCTGAAGTGTCAGAAGACTAAAGTGACATTGAGGAACAGCTGAAAAAAATGTATTCTTGATGTAGGGACTGCCATTTGACAACGAACGCAAATGAAGCAATGCATCTCGCATATCTAGGAGAGGAGCTCCATAACTGCTCGATGACTCTAATATTTACATTAATGCGTGAACTCAGAAAATTTAAGTACCGATTTAATATTAATTTTTGGTATGATCAGTAGTTTGCTGAGAAGCTGAATGGTGTCAAAATGCCGGTGAAGACTGCCATGCAACGCTTAGTCCGAAAATGGTGCCAGGCAGCATCTGTTTTGAACAAGAATCGAAAAACATTTCGAAAGGTGCCTGCACACCAGAAAAAGTAGCTGCATTTCAGCAGAATCCTACCAAATCAACTTCGTCGCCTGTCGCAAGAGACCATTTTATCACGTCTATCATGCGGACGAATATCCAAGCTGACTTGCATATGCATCCCTATCGAGTGAGTAGTGCGGTGTGGCCGCGAGGTTTGAGGCGCCATGTCACGCATTGCGCGGCCGCTCCCAACGGAAGTTCGAGTCCCCCCTCGGGCATGGGTGTGTGTGTTGTTTTTAGCATAAGTTAGTTTAAGTAGTAGGTAATTCTAGGGACTGATGACTTCAGGAGTTTGGTCCCTTAGGAATTCACACAAATCTGAACATCCCTACCGAGTGACTATTGTTCATGCATTGAAACCAGCAGATGCTCCTCAACACCTCTAGTTTTGTGGGTGGCCTTTCGCTGAGATAACAATGAATGCCTAGGACATTGCTCTGTTCTTTGTGTTTGATGAAGCCTGGTTTCATTTGAGTGTTTATGTAGGTTCTGAACAGTGGAGAATTCGCGTAACTTCCACGAAACATCATTCCATGATATAAAAGTTGGGATCTGGTGTGCAGTGTCTACTCGCCACGTTATTGGTCCCAACATCTTTCATCAGGCGTCGCCTTCAGTTCGTTACATTGCCAAAATTCTGAAACCATTTGAGGAGGATATAACCTACAGTTAGTTGTAACAGGATGAAGCAACTGCCCATGCAGCTTGTCGAACCTTGGATCACACTTACACAATCTTCACGCCTGACAGTGCTGTTAGCAGAGGTCAGTCTGGTAGTAGCCCTAGCTGACCATCCCTGTCACCTGATATGTCAGTGTAATATTACTTTTTGTGGGGAGTCCTTACGTCTAAGGTGTATTGCAACAGCCTTTATGATTTTTAAGAACTGCTGCAGCAGTTTTCGGATGATATTGAAGCAATTGCAGCCGTCCGACTTTGACCCGTCTTCATCAGCTTCCTGACCAGGGTACAGAAGTGGCAAGAGGTGAATGGTGGTCACTTTCAACACCTGTATAGTCAGGTTAGTACTGTATTTCCTTTCCTCTCCTGTGTTTCTTCGTACTCTGGAATTCTGTTATCGGGACCACATTTACTTAGCCTACCCTATACAATGTAGACATTGATAATGATAATTCTGATGTTGATTTGAGAGAAACATTTAAATGCACACTGAATGCAGTTCCCAATAATTTAAAAAATTACAGTTGCGTTTTGATGAAGTTTCAAAAATAGTTCAAATGGCTCTGAGCACTATGGGACTTAACTGCTGATGTCATCAGTCCCCTAGAACTTAGAACTACTGAAACCTAACTAGCCTAAGGACATCACACACATCCATGCCCGAGGCAGGATTCGAACCTGCGACCGTAGCGGTCGCGCGGTTCCAGACTGTAGCGCCTAGAACCGCTCGTACACTCCAGCCGGCTGATGAAGTTTCAGTGAAGGTTTTTTTAATGCAAAACATTTCTCGTACGCGTTTATTTTCATGATGCAACGGCGTTCACATTGTGTTTTCACAAGGGAAAAGTTAATGTGCCACCTTTAACACAAAATTCATTTTTCAACCCATTTAATCAAGGATATTGTTATAATGATCGAACAATTAAAGACAAATGGAACAATTAATTCAATAATGTACATAGGTACAATGCAACATTTGCTACTGTCGGTTCTGAAGCTAAAATTTCAGCCACAATTTTAAGATATAATCACAATTTGTCGAATTTCGACCACAGGCGATACTAGGAGCAATAAACCGTTGGAAATAGTAACTACTACAAGATAACTAGAAACAAACAGCGAGAGACATCTAAAACGGAATGACCACGTAAAACCAATAGTAAGAAATGCAGATGCATTGTTAGGAATGACTGAAAGAATCTAAATGACTTATTGTTCACTCGCAAAAAAAGTGTTTTGCAAATATTTTTCGACCAATTCATAAATATTACTCATCAGTATGAGAGTCGTGTTATGTTGTATAAATACAATACGGAATATCCAATGAGAAGCAGCAGGTTTTGTCACGGGATCGTGTCCTAAGCGCGACAGCGTTATGACGATCAACTAACTCCATTAGCAGTCGCTGCAAGAGGGCTGTTGTGCATCAAGGACAGCCTATGTACAAGTAGAGTCGAGCGGTGGAGCAGTATGTCACGTTGTCCCACGCGCATCTCGCGGGATGAGCGCGGCGAGAAAATCAGAGATATCGGAAATCTTTCGAAGGATTACCGACATATCTTCTCCACACGCATCCGTAGCGAATGGAACAGGAAGTATTCACCAATTGGATCTGCGGCTCCTGTCTTTCTTTCCGTGTTTGCAATTAAATTATTCGATGTACAACAACAACTTTCTTAAGGCCTCAGTTTATTAGATCAGTTAAAATCTAATATATGATCACATTTTACAGTCGTCAGTAAACATAACCCACTGATGATGGCACAGAGGTGCCGAAACATGTTTGGGCCACAAGAAAAAACAGTGTTTCTGCATGAAAGGCGAAATCTGTATTCAGTAATGGAATGCAGTGCTGTAGGGCAGTGCTGTAGGGCACATTCTGTCTGGAATCTCTTTGACTGGAGCAGAGCTGACTTCAGTAACGAGTCACGACAAGCAGCGAAGACATGTCTTGAGACGCCTTAGGTAGTGATGGGATACCGACTTGAGAGTGTCTTCCGCCATATGACCCGACAGCCGGGAGTAATGGTTTGGGGTGCCATTCCACTTCACAACAGGAAACCTTTGGTTGTCATCGGTGGCAGGCTTACAGCAAAGAGGTATATCGACCATATTTTACGCTGCAAATTATTTCCCTTCCTAGAAAGCCATCTTGGACTTACATTTCAACACGATTACGCCCAGCCGCTGACCGTGAGAGTCTCTACTGCTTTTTTTAATACTTGCCAAACCACTCCTTGGCCAATGTCACCGGATCTCTCTCCAAATGAGAAAATTTGGAACATTATGGACAGCGTCCTCCAACCACCTCTGGAACTTGACGATCCAATGCTTCAAGTGGACAGAATTTCTCACGGATCCCTCAGGACGACATTAAACACCTCTATCAGTCAATGCCAACGCGGATAATTGATTGTACAATTTGTGAATCAATTTCTCTTGAATAAATCTTCCAATGTTTTCCGAAATTGTAATCAGTTGTTTACCAGTACACGTACATCACATCTTCCGATTTCCTCCCCGTTCTTGTAATTCCTTCGTAGTTTGACAGTATTTTTTTTTTCTATAGGGTGTCTCACAGAACAGCTCTTTATGACTTAGGTCTCTTATTCCGACATGTTAAAAATTTCGTTTATAAGAAACGGGCTTTACCGTTACAGCTGCCCTTAGTTAATGCAGGTCGTCTAAAACATTTAAATTAATGCAGAAGCTCATTTTCCACATGGATCGACAGAATTTACGTTTAACAGGAAAAAAGAGTAGAGGGAGAACCTAATAACTGTAGAGACCAAATGTAAGAGGAACGACACCGGAAAATCAATCTAAAAGTTCCGTGAAACAAATCTAATCTCTTGTCTGCGGAGGGAAAATACTCCTGACTAATCTGCATGCAAATAGCTTGATGCTCGTCTTTCTTTTGCGCCTGGTATCAGCGAAAATTAAAAGAAGATTAAGGTAAACATGTAGAAAAGACACGTGTGTGAAAACGTAATTTAAACTTGTTCAGAACAAACATATTGAGAAAATGTGGCTGCAGTAAAATTTCCAAAACGTAATAAAAGGTGTCCGACTTAAGTAAGTTTTAGTTACATCCTCGTCACAGATTCTTTAAGAGCGCCGAGGTACGGTATATCGTAATCGGTATAAATTACATTCAGCTGTCCGGTTCATTAAAAACAAAATGTAACGCTCATGGACAGAACACTTGATAAAACTGGTAGTTTTGAGTACAGGTAAAAACCATTGAATAACGATTCGGTAATGCAGGTCACTGAATTGTCAGACACATATTTCTTCAGTTGGAAGGGTACCGCCATGATTTCCTCTCTCGTTCCAATCTCTGAGCAGCAGGTACAGTCGACGTCCTCCATTTTTTTTAAATATATTCTAGTCTCTGCCTTCCTTTTCCTTCTACAGCTCCCTCTTATAGTATGAAATGTATCCCCTGATGTCCTGTCCTGTAATATTTTTTTCTGGTTAGTGTTTTTCGTACACTGCCTTCCTCGCTGGTTCTGCGGAGTATCTATGAGATCCTTATGTCACCAGTCATCTCAATTTTTTGCGTCGTTGCCTTCGTCTACATCCCCCCTCCCCCCCCCCCCCCTCGAGTTCCCTCTAGTAACACGGAAGTTGTACGCTGATATCGTAACAAGTCTGCTACTATGCTGTCCCATCATATTGTCAATGTTTCGCATACGTTTTTTCTGTGCCGATTCTGAAGAGAACCTCCTCATTCTTTTCTTATTAGACCATCTATTATTCTCATTCTTCCTAATCACTACATCTGTAATGATTCAGTTCTCATTTGCTCCGGTTTTCCGAGTGTGCAAGATCCAATACAATACAATGCTGTGCTCCAAACGTACATTATCTGAAGTTCCTTCCTCAAATTAAAGCCTGTGATTGATGATAGCAGACTTAATTTGGCCCGGAATGCCCTTTCCCCAGCTGCTAGTCTGCTTTTTATGTCCTCCTTGCTTCATCGGTCATGGGTTATTTTGCTTCCAACGCAGTCGTATTCCTTAACCTCATCTGTTTTGTGATCACCCATTTTGTTTTAACTTTCCCACTATTGTCGTTCCTGCTACCTCTCATTCCTTTCGTCTTCCTTCGGTTTGCTCTGAGTTCAAATACTGTAATAACTAGACGGTTCCATCCATTCACCAAATCTTCTTCTAGACCTTCACGCGGCTAGCCATGTCATCAGCGAATCTTCTCATTGATATCCATTCATCTTCAATTGTAATCCAACTTTTGAACCTTTCTTCAATTTCCTTCATTGCTCCTTCGATATATAAACTGAGCAGTAGGGCAAAAGGCTGCCCCACTGTCTTATACCCTTTTTAATACTAGGACTTCGGTTTAGGTTTCCAAATCTCGTTGTTCCTTCTTAGTACTTGTACATAACGTATTTCCTTCGTGTTACGCTAAAGCTTACACCTGTTTATCTTAGAATTTTTTATCTTCACTAGCTGTTCACGGAAATGTGTAGATGACATTTTCCCCATAAGTCTGGCGGTACGTCATCAGTCTTATAGATTTTACACTCAAACTGCAGTATTCATTCGGATGCCACTTCCCCGAGGAGGCTTAAATGAATTTAGAAATGTCGATGGAATGTTTTCTACCCCTTCTAACTTATTTGCTCATCAGTCTCCCAAGGTTCTTTTCAATTCTGGCTCCCAAACTGGATTCCATATCTCTTCCGTATCGACTTCAGTTTCTTCTTCTTTTACATCAGTCAATTCCTCGCTTTGAACAGACCTCCAATGCTATCTTTCCACATATCTTCTCTTTCCTTTGCAAATAGCAATAGAATCCCTATTGCACTCTTAACATTTCTAACGTTGTTTTAATTTCACTGAAGGGTGTTTTGACTTTTCCGTATGCTGGGTCAGTCATTCCGACGATTATTTCTGTTTGATTTCTTCACATTTTATCTGCAGCCATTTGACCTTGGCTTCCCTGCACTTCTGTTTATTTCATTCCTGACGATGTATATTGCTGTATTCCTGTCCCTTGCTAAACGTTTTTGTACTTCCTTTCCTCACTGATCAAATTAATTATTACTTGTGTAACCCAAAGTGTCTTCGCACTTTCTTCCTAGTTCCAATGTTTCTCTTTCCAATCTCTGTGATAGCTCTTTTTTTTTAAGATGTCCACTCCTCTTTACCCGTACTGTCTACTCTGATATTCCCTATCACAATATCCATGTCTCTAGCGAACTTCAAACTCAGTCTCATCATTCCTCAGTACCTTAGTGTCGCCCTTCTATCCGCATTGATTCTTCCGTACTACCCTTTTAAACTTCAGTCTGTTCTTCATCATTACTGAGTCTATATCTGCTCCTGGGTAGGCCTTACAAATTAGTATCTGATTCCGGAATCTATGTCAGACCACAATGGAATCCAGCCGGAATTTTTCCATGCTCCCGGATAGTTTACAAGTGTAACTCCTCCTCTTATGATTCTTGAATAGGGGATTCGCATTAGAAACTGAAATTTATTGCAGAATTTAATTAGACGTTCTCCTTTTTCATTCCTAGTACCAAGCCCTTATTCTCACCAAACCCTTTCTTTTACTCCATCCTGAACGAAGCATCCCGGTCTCCCGTGATTATTAGATTTTCATTGGCCTTTACATACTTAATTCCCCGTTCAATATCATCAAATACTTGCTCTACCTTTTCATCTTTTGCTAACGTAGACGACATGTTTGCCTGATCTAGTGTAGTCGACGTTGGTGCGCTGTGGAATCTGATGAGAACAACGCCATCATTAAAGTATTCCCAGTACTTGGAGACACGTATGATACACACTACGCTGCCTATATTTAATCACATTGTCATTGCATGCACAATGTACTAATGAAATAGTATCCATAGTTGTTTAAGATGAAAATTATATTAAATATTATTCAAAAAACTTAAAAAACGCGAAATAAATTAATACTCTTTTTCAAGATCGTGTTCCTTGTTATCATCAACTTTGATCTTCGTACCAAGCATGGCTAAAGATAAAATAGAACCCCCGATTTAATATTTCCCGCAACTGTGATCTCTTCCAAATTTCACAATTTTCTTGCCAGGTGTAAAAGTCTGCAAAAATATGTCATCACCGCAAAAGTGCAATGCTTGTGTCAGGCATTTCAATGTTATTTTACACAAAGATATGTTGTTGTTGTTGTTGTTGTTGTTGCGTTCTTCAGTCCTGAGACTGATTTGATGCAGCTCTCCATGCTACTCTATCCTGTGCAAGCTTCTTCATCTCCCAGTACATACTGCGACCTACATCCTTCTGAATTTGCTTAGTGTATTCATCTCTTGGTCTCCCCCTACGAATTTAACTCTCCACGCCGCCCTCCAATATTAAATTGGTGATCCCTTGATGCCTCAGAACATGTCCTACCAACCGATCCCTTCTTCTAGTCAAGTTGTGCCACAAACTTCTCTTCTCCCCAATCCTATTCAATACTTCCTCATTAGTTATGTAGTCTAGCCATATAATCTTCAGCATTCTTCTGTAGCACCACATTTCGGAAGCTTCTATTCTCTTCTTGTCCAAACTATTTACCGTCCATATTTCACTTCCATACATGGCTACACTCCATACAAATACTTTCAGAAATGACTTCCTGACACTCAAATCTATACTCGATGTTAACAAATTTCTATTCTTCAGAAACGCTTTCCTTGCCATTGCCAGTCTACATTTTATATCCTCTCTACTTCGACCAACATCAGTTATTTTGCTCCCCAAATAGCAAAACTCCTTTACTACTTTAAGTGTCTCATTTCCTAATCTAATACCCTCAACATCACCCGACTAAATTCGACTGCATTCCATTACCCTCGTTTTGCTTTTGTTGATGTTCATCTTATATCCTCCCATCCATTCCGTTCAACTGCTCTTCCAAGTCCTTCGCTGCATCTGACAGAATTACAATGTCATTGGCGAACCTTAAAGTTTTGATTTCTTCTCCATGGATTTTAATACCTACTCCGAATTTTTCTTTTGTTTCCTTTACTGCTTCCTCAATATACAGATTGAATAACATCGGAGAGAGGCTACAACCCTGTCTCACTCCCTTCCCAACCACTGCTTCCCTTTCATGTCCCTTCGACTCTTATAACTGCCATCTGGTTTCTGTACAAATTGTAAATAGCCTTTCGCTCTCTGTATTGTACCCCTGCCATCTTTAGAATTTGAAAGAGAGTATTGCAGTCAACATTGTCAAAAGCTTTCTCTAAGTCTACTAATACTAGAAACGTAGGTTTGCCTTTCCTTAATCTTTCTTCTAAGATAAGTCGTAAGGTCAGTATCGCCTCATGTGTTCCAGTATATCTACGGAATCCAAACTGATCTACCCCAAGGTCAGCTTCTATATTTGTTAAATTAGTGCTTACAATATGATTTCGTTGTTAATGTAGCTTTTCAGTGCAATTTCCATTCCTAAACTTTTATAAATAACTTGATAAACTTACACCTGACATTAGAAGTTAAGTCTATAGATCAATGTTGTGAATGTAACCTGAGCTGCGTTATAACAGCAGAAAATATTGATCTCATAATTAAATGCTTCCCTGAGGCATTTAAGTCTCTTTTATTATCTACGATAATGATCGAAGCTGATGAAATAAATTAAAATTTGTGCTGATATATACGAGGTGCATTCGAGTTCTAAGGCCTCCGATTTTTTTTCTCCGGACTGGAAAGAGATACAAACATGCGCATTGTTTTAAAATGAGGCCACGTTCATTGTCAATACGTCTCAGAGATGGCAGCACCGTACGGCAGATGGAATTTTACCGCTACCGGCGAGAATGAGAACTGTTTTAAATACTTAAAATGGCGACGTTTTCCTTACTAGAAGAGCATGCAATCATTCGATTTCTGAATTTGCGTGGTGTGAAACCAATTGAAATTCATCGACAGTTGAAGGAGACATGTGGTGATGGAGTTATGGATGTGTCGAAAATGCGTTCGTGGGTGCAACAGTTTAATGAAGGCAGAACATCGTGTGACAACTAACCAAAACAACCTCCGGCTCGCACAAGCCGGCCTGACGACATGATCGAGAAAGTGGAGAGAATTGTTTTGGGGGTTCGCCGAATGACTGTTGAACAGATCGCCTCCAGAGTTGGCATTTCTGTGGGTTCTGTGCACACAATCCTACATGACGACCTGGAAATGCAAAAAGTGTCAACCAGGTGGGTGCCACGAATGCTGACGGACGACCACATTGCTGCCCGTGTGGCATGTTGCCAAGCAATGTTGACGCAATGACAGCATGAATGGGACTTTCTTTTCGTCGGTTGTGACAATGGATGAGACATGGATGCCATTTTTCAATCCAGAAACAAAGTGCCAGTCAGCTCAATGGAAGCACACAGATTCACCGCCACCAAAAACCCAGCCGTGCTGCTATTACCTCAGCGATTTTCCAGTGGTCAAAACAGACTCCTAAAGACTCCTAAAGAAGCCTTCGCCGTTGCCATGGAATCATGGCGTCAGCGTTGTGAAAAATGTGTACGGCTGCAGGGCGATTACGTCGAGAAGTAACGCCAGTTTCATCGATTTCGGGTGAGTAGTTAATCAGAAAAAAAATTTTGTTTCTAATTAACTACTCACCCGAAATCGATGAAACACGTATATACAGTTTTCCACTGTCCAACTGAAATATATGACAACGTTTAGTACTGTGTTAGTGTTAGACACACCAATCGTATTGCTAAGCTAAATGCATTCCAAGATTTGTAATGAAATGTTCTTTGCATTGTTGCTATTCTTCAATTTGCCAATTTTCGGTGTACTTTAGGATGTAAGATAGATTAGCAGGACTGCTCTAGATGAATGTAACTCTTTCGGTTGGCGAGCTGCGTGTATTTTAATAAGTTAAGCAGACAATTTAGATACTGGATTTTGAAGTGCATTGTACCTGTGAAATGTGGTATATATATATATTGCAAACTCAGAAACTTTCAGTATCAGGAAATACTTTATGACTTACTAAGATCAGTATACATCAGCTGTGGTAGTCAGCTACTAGTTGTATCAGCTGCAGAGAGACTCAAAAGTGAAGTCTTGGATAAAGTTTTTATCCTTTGTCATTCACAAAACTCGTACATACACACACACACACACACACACACACACACACACACATACACACACACTCACACACACACAAACACACACACACACACACACGCACACACATACACATGCAGGTTGCTTACCTGGATGCCGAAATGTTATTACAGATCTCTATGATAACTAACACTTCCAGCAAAATATACCCGTATCATTTGTGGAAGTGGGTAATATTTCACATATTTTTCAACCACATCGAGGCTTCAAATAAAATATTTACACATCTGAGTTGTCTATATATCTTATTAAAGTACAAACATCTCGCTTATTGGCACTACTTCAATAATAATTACCTAGCCAATACACTGAGATCATGCATTCTGATTATAATCGTCATTGGAGCTACTAAAGGCGATTATGTCACTTTTCAGGATTTAGGAGGAACAGTAGGAAAGGAATCAAGTGCTCAAGATTATTAAGGACGAGATCCTTACTAGGAAGCAATTACCTAGGTATCATCTCAATGACGATAGTTATTCTTCTCGTTACGAGGAGAAAATGAAGATTTTTTTTTCCGAAAGTTCATTTCGACTGAATAAATTCTTCTGTCATTCTTTGTATGGGTTTCGTTCTGATATATTTAAGACTACTACGACGATTAAAGAGCACGTTAGTGGGACATCCCTTGACTTAAATGTTAGGAAGTTAGTCAGACAATGTCATGAAAGAAATTTTTTTGGGGCAGAATAAAACCGTTTGGCAGAGTGACGCATGAACTCAGGACCTTTGCTTTCTGCAGGCTTAGTAGAGCACTTCCAGCGAAAGCAAAAATTCTGAGTTCGTGTCATGGTCTGCCACACAGTTTTAATCTATCAGGAAAGTTTCATATCAGTGCACGCTCCACTGCAGAGCGAAAAATTTCATTCTGCAATGTTATGAATGTCGGTTCTGACAAGTCCATTCACATTTCTCGTCATGGTTTGTTGCTCTCTAATTGGAAAGACAGGCCGATGGATAGGTTGTTTGTGAATTATTTGGGGCTGGATCCATTAACTGAGTGTAACAATAACTATTTCCATCGTAATGGATCTTTCCATATATATATATATATATATATATATATATATATATATATATATATATATATATATATGTGTGTGTGTGTGTGTGTGTGTGTGTGTGTGTGTGTGTGTGTGTGTGTGGCTGGTTATGGAGATAGAGCGCGAGAGAGAGGGAGAGTTCCCTATAGTTGTTCTCTTATGAGCACACTGAATTTTATCTTTTACTCGTTTCATGCTGTTCAGTTGATATTTTCGTAGCTGTCTGTTCTACTTCGTGTATCGCGTTTGCCTATAGGATTATTCTGGTAAGCTGCTATCAGGTAATATAAATTATAGTTTTTCATTTAGTTAAGCTTTTTGCATACTGTTGAATTTCATTCGGTAACCATGACCTCTGTGCTCCTAACATAGCTTTGTGTACTACTTTAATGTCAACAAGTAATTTTGCATAAACGGAATTTGGAATCGTATTATATTGATGACACTTTTTGCTGAATGTCAGATAGTTCCTTCTTCTGCGCAACTGAATGATTGTCTTTCTTTTTGTGTAGCAGGTCTGCAATGTGAAGGCTTGACAGACAGTTATAATATTTTGAATATTTCCAGCCATTTTTCCTCAGTTCGTATTGCTATTACGTTTTTCATTTAGCTAAGAACTTAATGTAATATGTCCTAGTGGAACATAGCCTCAGCTAGGTCTAAAATCTAAATTGGTAAAGAGCTGTATCAACTAGTCGTTAATGTCAGTTATGTTTTTCTAGTGTAGAACATGATACATCATAATCTCTGCCACAGATGGTGTTTCGTGAAGCGAATCATTACTGAAAATCTTCTGAAACATCAGGTAACGATAGCTCGTTTCTGGGCTCACCTTTCCTTGAATATTATAAGCAGAAACACGAGATATACAGCTTCCACATCACATTGAACGTTATCACCAAATTCAGTACGCTTTACTGAGGAAACAGAGGTACACCGTAAATAAAGAAACCTTTTTTACTCAGAAATACATTCAAATATAGCCAAACGAAACTAGGTTACTTATTTAGCTGTAGAGATTACTGTAACTTCACATCTTTCTGCTCAAGAAACCACAGAACATGGCATGATGCAGACTAAAGTCTTATGTTAGCTTCAGTTTACGATACTCCAAAATCAACACATATATATTTAGGATCGTACTGCTCGCAGTAGCTATATCATAAACTGAATATATTGCAAAATACACTAATAAAATCCTGCGTACGGAAAGTGGGCGATGGGATGAATATAGTTGATGCCATGCAGACCTTATGGAATAGTTAAACCACTGGGCGAAAATGATGATGCACACCACCCAGCTTTGCCACAGGAACGTCTCCAAGTGATATTTTTGCAAGATAGGCGAACGGCACGAAAGATTGATAAGTTTTATTGGATAAACTGATATGAAAGTACAGTTCTGAGTTGTTGTTGGGAGCGCTAAATATGTGTACAAGAATCTTACGTTTAATTTAGGCCTTTTCCTTAGAAACAGAGTGGAGCGGAGAATGTGGCTTGGAAAGGGGAGAGGGTTGGGGTGGATAGTGGGTAGGTACAATGAGGAAGGCGTGGCTTATAAATGTGGTAGTGCCTCAGATAGGATATGATGATCTCATGATTTGGCCATTGCTCACGTATTTAGGCAACCTGACGGCCAAAGGTCAAATCTGGATCGAAAGGAATGTTACTCTCATCCCGTGACCCAAAATCCTACTGCCCTCCTACTTATATCTTGTATGAAGGATACGTAACAAAATGCTTGGACTGTTGGAAATATCTCATTACAATTTTGAATTTACAAGAGCTGTTTCGTCCCCTGCTGTTGCTTTAGAAACACTTTCATTCGAAAAATTTTTCACTAGAGCCAGTGCCAAAAAATTTAGACTTTCATATTGTATAATTAGTGTTTGAGTATATATGAAATAGCTGTTGCCATAGCCCTATCAGAAGAGAGTATATGGTGACAGAGAAATTACATATAGGACTGATGTTGCATTTCTTAATGCTGACCCATGTTGAGAAAACACGATAGCTATTTGTAGCGTAAATGTTACCATGGATGAAAACTCAATTCACTTCACAATAGAAACTAAAATTCAGTCAAAACCAGAAGATTCTGCAGCTATTGTGGTGAAAATTCCAAGATCGAAACTAAGGCTGACGTACTAGAATTCTAACAGAATTACTGTTATACAAAGTAAAATATACAATTTCCTGCAGGAATTCCGAATTTGTTGCTTCGAAACGTACACCATCTAATATAAAATAACGTCACTTTTATCAGGATGGCGCAACACACTTCGACACTGCGATAAATAAGGATTTACAACTGCGAGATGTTATAACGTTCACGATATTGACTAGATTCCGTTGTCTCTGTCTTGCATACATTCTCAGATATAAAGACGCTGTGGTTAGGTTGCGCGCTTTTTCAGCTCATAGATTAGGATAAATTGTATTGATTAGAAAAAGTTCTGTTTCGAATACGAAGCACTTTCTCTGAAACAAAAACCACAGTTTCCCATTAACAGATTGCTTTTAGTCGGTTACCACAGTTTGTGGCATCAAAGGTTGCTTTTACTCGGTTAAAATCACAGAAATCATATCTGTCAATACAGATAAATACCTAAGGACAATAATGTTGAACAAATTTAACTGGAAGCAAACTAAAGACTGCGTCTTATTGGCAGAACACTTACATGATGAAACCAATCTATTAAAGAGACAGCTTACACTAAGCTTGTCCATACTACTGCTGAAACACTCCTGTGTGGCATGGAATCCTTACCAGATAATATTGCCGCAGCACATCGTAAAGTTCAAAGAAAGGCTGCTCGTTTACTATTATCGTGAAACAGAAGTGAGAGTTTGACAGGTATAATACCCAAATTGAGATAACGAACGTTAGGACAATCGCGTTATTAATTGCGGCGAGATCTTTTCATGAAATATCAATCAGCAACTTATCTTCTGAATCCTAAAATATTTAGTTGACGCCCACTTTCCTAGGGAAAAGCGATCATCAAAATGAAGAAAGATAAATCAGAGCCCACACGGAAGGCCTTAAGAGCACTTTTTTCGTGCACTATTCGAGAATGTAACGGCAGAGAAATAATGTGAAAGTCGTAAGATGAGCTCTCTGTGTGGCCCTTACGACAGAATTACAGAGTGGTCACGTAGGTGGAGATGTACTTCGGTCTGATGAAAATATTTACACTTTATAGCAAGTCGTCTGGAACACGTTCATCATATTTATGTGTCCCACAAACAGAGGAAAACCGATTATTAGTATGTCTAACGTCCCCAAAGATACAACATACATTCCACGATGTCATTGCGGGACGTTAGACGAATAAGAGCGTTTGCAAGATGCTCGTGCGTCCGTGTCGTAGGCAAACGTCCATTACGTAGATCACAGTATGTGCTGTGCCAGAGTTGCAGATATGCTGCACTTTAAAGTCCAATTTGAGCTTCGTATTTGCGCCGCTCTCTTTTGGTGAGGTGTGGCTTCAAATGTGAAATTTTCTGTCGTAAATGACCGCCAATGGATTCAGCTGATATGGTTTAATTATTGGGATAGCAGGAAGTCTCTCTGTTTGTTCTCAATCTCTTCAGACTTATTTTGAAACAAGCTCATTTCTTCCTCAAGTGCTTGTGTCCTGGGACCCAGACGCTTCGGTTCTATGATCTCAAGAACTGCTTACAACATATTAACCTTGGTCATAATGTATCCGATTTAGTCAATAGCATAAATCTCTATAGAACGAACGTTGGTGAAGAACTGTATAAAACATATGAAAAACCTAACTAGATGAGATTGTACCGCCGATAACCTATTTGCTTAGTGTAACACAGTATCAAACATTCTGACATTAACATTGGACTTTATACTGCCGAAGAGGAAAAGATATTAAGATAAACTCATTAGGAACAAATTTACGTGCTCTCCAAAAGTTGCAGCACTTCATTCTTGATACTTAGTCGCAAATCCATGGTCCTTACAGTGATACGCTGGAGGATCAAAATCCTAAAGTACTCAGAGATATTTTGTTTTCTGAAAGATTTGTCCAATGTGAAAGTAGCATTTGACTTACCACTAGAGATAATATAATAACTCCTTTCCATTTACAAACAAGAATGTGTACTCAGCGTCCACTGTTTTCTTCTCGGTTTCCTCCTGAGGAGATATGGTGACACCAAGATTACAGTACTTTGTATGCTAATTACAGTACAGTATAAAACCTTCAGCTCCAACAACAGCATGACTGTCGGGTAACAACGGCATTCAGAATATCGATAAAAGCACCACCACCAGTAGATGATTTCTCAGCGGCATTTTCTTTTTTTCGAAGATTAGTACTTTTAAAGGATGATTGCAATGCAACGCAAATACAGTGATTGAAGCACTGTTATTTCTTCCCATGGTCACACATCACTCTGTTAGCAACGATGTTTAGGCTGATTATCGTGTCTGCTCCTGTTCTTAAGATGACCTCGCTTTCTTTTCCCGCTAGGCGCTTAAACTTCATGCGCTCGCCCTAGAAACAGTTGCGCTTGCGTTCGCGCGGGCGGTCGGCCGACCGCCCGAGAGTTTTCATCAATCTCTTGAGGTTTTCCATTTTTAAAGGTCATAATTCCATAATATATCGACATAGGATATCTCACACAATATTGCAAACATATTTGTAATCAAAATTATTTATTTAACAATAAAATATACAATGGAATACAAAAAGGAAGCCAAATACCCAAATGAAATATCAGAACATTTTTTTTAATTACAATGTTTTGGGACTATATAATGTAATACTTAAGACTAGAATTATTCACTGTCTTAACTCGTCACAAGAAAGGCTAATTTTGCTTTAAAAAAAAGAATTTTTGTATTGAAAACGTCACAAACATTTCTATCAGATGAAAAATGCTGATCAATCTGTATGCAATTCATTTTCGTTTTCAGGCTGACAACAATTATTGCACGTAACTGTCGTGGTTGAATGTCGTAGACGGAGTTTCTTCCACATTCACCGCATTCTTGCTTTGTTTTTATATTCGTTTTTGAGCCACACAAATAACATATTCCTCTCCTTGTAAGGGTTGATACAGCTGGATAAACTACGTCACTCACTCTGTAATTTTCCAAAAATACTAACAAATCTTTTGGTAAATGCTTCAGTTTAGTTCTTTCTTTCAGGTTTTCGCTCATCAGTTCCAAAGTTAACGCATGTAAGAATTGTCTTCCCGTTTTTTCTTTTATATTACATGTGTTGAATTGAAAAATGCGTAACGAATTTATTCCATCCAAGTCAAGTAAGCGGAAAAATATACATGCGGGCCATCTTTGTGTTCTTCTTGATTTTGAAAATCTGGAGCACATGCATATTCACTACAGAATTGGAAGAGTCTATAAAATTGAGGAATTATAGGGGAATTCCAAAAACTAACACTTACATTCCGAAGTAGACGAGTAGAACAATGTCTCGTAAGCGCTCACAAGGCGGTAGCTGACCGTTTTTGTAAGTGACGTTACTGTTTAACGTCCCGTCGACAACGGGGTCATTAGAGTTTGTAAGTGCCGTAAGCGCTCACAAGGCGGTAAACTGACCTCCGAACGTGTTCGGACCTATTTGAACTTGTCCAAAGAGGCAGACAGATGCAACTTGGAAAACTTTGAGCAGCATCTGTCGGAAAAAGGTGCAATTAGAGAATACATGTCCCTCCCGCCGCCTCGCTACCTTTGTGGAGTAAGTATGGCGCGAAATTGCAAAACGGCGGTCACTTCACCGCCCGCGCGAGCACGTGAAGGTTGAAACAACTTTCACTGAAGTAGTAACGAGAAGGAGGAAGTACAACGGCGACACAGCAACACGGCTTTCAGATTTGTGACGTTGTACGTACTATGTTTCATCTTCGATACAGTGATGGAGAAGAGTTATCACAAAATAAAGTACTGAACGAATCCCCGGAACAGCAAATAAATGAAATAAAAACGAAACGAAATAAAAAAGAAGGAAAATGGAGGGAATTGTTCTTACGAAATGAACAACACGTCACTTCTCAAGGTAAGGACAACAGATTTCTTTTGCTTGTGTGTAACGTACGTGCCGCTTCTGACACTGATATCTTCGTCTATTACAAGTTAAACTTTTTTAATTTTATAATAGAAAATTTGTATCATTCAATAGTTTGTGGTCAGAAGATCGCTGTTCTAGTGGCATGTAACGTATTGGTGGAGTTACGCCACTTTGTTGTACACAGGATGTTTGACTCATGATTCAAATAATTGCTAACGTTAAGCGCTATTACGGGGTAGATGTCCTCCAGATCGTAAGTCATTCACAATATATTCCTACGTTTTGTGTTATGATTCAAATATGAAAGAACACTGAGATGATTACGGAAGAAAGAACTTGACCCAGAATAAAGCGAATTTTGTGATTTAGCAATTGAAATTCACGAATTTCAGAAGTTAATACAGAATAGCACTTTGAAAGCGATACTAGAACTGTAACTGATGATCATTATCCGAAGTTGACGTACACCTAGATAGTTCTTCAGCTGATAATGTTTCATGTGCAGTAGATTCTCTAATGGATGATACTTCATGTAAATCAAACGGGCCGGTCGTGGTGGCCGAGTGGTTCTAGGCGCGTCAGTCCGGAACCGCGCGACTGCTACGGTCGCAGGTTCGAATCCTGCCTCGGGCATGGATGTGTTTGATGTCCTCATGTTAGTTAGTTTTAAGTCTAGGGGACTGGTGACCTCAGCTGTTAAGTCCCATAGTGCTCAGAGCCATTTGAACCATTTTTTCAGTCGAACGTGCAAATAACAAATTGACCCAGTGCTCGAATTAAACTATTTTTCTGAAGATTTCAGGCAAGGGAAGAAGGTATGAAGCGACTTAAGCCCGAAAAAAAACGAATTTTAAAGCAATGGAAAACAACTCATCATCACAGCTGAAAATCAACCCGAAGATTTGACAAAACTTAACTACTAATTTTAGCAATTTATTATTACTGATGACAGCCTTCACTGGGGAAGTTACACAACAAAAAATGTCCTATCAGGGTCGTCTGGAAGTCTTGAGTCCTTTGTCTGAAGAAGAAAAACAATTGAAAGGTACTGTGCAAAAGTTATAAAGTTCAGACTAAGGTGCAGAAACAAACTGCTCAGCGCAAGCACGTTTTTGACGACATTTCACCATGGCTTCCACACATGAACACACAGATTAATAGCAAATTAGAGTCAGATCACGACGTGTGGTAAATAAACGGGCCGCAGCCGTGATGTCCGAACGTGACAATTATGGGGAATCAATGTCTAAATTAGCACAGATAAAGTCTTCTTCAAACAGAGATTTGTTGGAATGGCATCACCATCACAACAATGCAACAGGATTTGCCTGAGGTTGGATGACTATTTAAAGGCACTTCACCAAATGTAACAAAACATGTGTTAATTACAACAGTGCTCCAATTTGTCCCACAATATACACTAACGAAATGAATTATCGTGGTCTCTCTCTGAATGTTGTACCATACGAGATAGGAGTTACGCCTCCTCTATCCTACTTGAAGAAAAGTTACTTAAATACAGATAACGCCAGATATTTATGCTGGAATGGCATGGTAAAGTTACAGCACAGAATAGAAATCCAGACTGCTGAACTGACTATCATTCTGTCTACTTGATGTCACCACAGACGTCTCTTTTGTATGACGGACAACATACTGACCACCGCGAGCCGAAAGTGAATAATAATAATTAAAGAATGTACAGAAAACTTATCATATTGATTACCAGGGGAACTGGGCAGACGTTTCTACAGGAATAACAACAAATATTAAAGCGGTTTAATTAATGCAAATCAGACCTGAGGGGATTTAACAATACTCACCCAAGAAGTTATCAGGTGCCCATGATCCACAAGGGTTGTAGGCAGAATAATCAAGGCCCATCGTTAAATATTATCGAAGTGACCAATGAACAACTGGCTACCACCAATGAAACTTTTTAAAACTAATTCTAAGTTTATAAAATGCTCCACTGACGGTCGTTTCATGGGCTGGACCCTGTCAAGGCAGTCATGTTAACCTGTTAAGAAATATTGGCAGAATTCATATAGGAGATGAGTTGACTATGGATCCCAACATGTGTTCTAACAACCCACGAGCATTAGTTCATCCTTCAGTGAAGGCTATAGCATGGAAATTCGTGCTTCAGTTGTTCCAGGCAGAGTTGCCTCTGTTAATGATGTATCGCAGAATTTATTTAGGAAGAGCAAGGATATAAACAAGGTCTGACTTACCCAGTGGAGAAATGTCATATAACCTGAGATCTGGATGCAAAACTGCAACTTTCCAAGTGGTAGACAAAGGCGTTGTTATCATAGGGTATGGGGTATGATATACCAATTTCCAATTTTCAGGGGTCTCATACATAACTATATCCCTGGAATAGAGTTTCTCAGCTTTGATGTTTATTTCATGTAAAATAAAGCCACTGTGAGCCACAAAGATTTCTGTCACATTTAGCTATTAAGATCATCATTTATGTATGTAAGAAGAACACTATGAGTTTCTTATTGATATTTTCTATACTGTTATTTCAGCCATTAAGATTTGCATGAATTCCAAGAACAAGGCCACCTGGAGCCATTCAATTCGTGATTCTACTGTTAGTTTTTCTTACGTAGTTGTGCACAACATTGCAAATACACAGCCACTGAGACATACAGTATAATGTTATGAACCAGTGATGTATGTATGTTTGGTTATTCTATGTTTAATTGGCATCCTGATGCCACACTTATTGATATGTTATTCAGAGTTAACATTCAATTTTGCCTACTCACTCTGATGTATAGCATTGTTGCTTCATACAATCTGTAGTTTCATTAGTATAATGATGTTTTTCTGATCAGGTAGATTACTCGATGTTGATATAGGTACAAATTGTCATATAGCACTACCTTACCTCTGCTACTTTTTTGTACCTTCTATTATCCACCCTTCTACCTCTGTTCATGATGCTGGAGAAATTTACTGCTGGTATTCATACTTTATCATAAGTGGCTATCTATGTTGTTTGGATGTCAGAAGAATCTCTACTATAAACAGCAGTTTTGAAGCTGCTCATCATGTTACTGATATTATGGTAATAGCCCACTACTGTTTTTGGCGATCTGTTGCGGAGTACCTCTTGGATCTCTGCACATGACTGAGGAAAATAATATGGAGTTCAGATGTATTGGTACACTGAATGCAATCGAGATTGGTGATTACTAAGTTGTTGAACTTGCACAAAACAAAAAGAAACGGACTTTATAATGCAGTCACTTAAACATGGCCTTAGACTTCAGCCATGTCTCTTCCTTTCCCTTGCCCAATCCTATACCATTGTCTTGTCGATTAGGGTTGTACAATGTTTCTGTTTTACACGATTTATTCTCAGCTACTTTGTTTATGAGGCAGTTTACTCATAAGATAACCTGATTATGATTTCTACTAGTGCACTTGAGGACTATCAGTTCTTTCGAGTATAATTATCTTATACAGTTAGATAAATTTACCAGACATTTGTTGTACAAGGTACTTCCAAATAGGCTATGTGTCAAATTTGTTGAACCCCGCTGGAGGATTGTGAAAGGAGCCTACTAGGCACATTTTTACGTTGCACCCGAACATGATTTTATAGACTATGTATGACTTTGATATGCTTTATATCGTTGACTCTGTAACACCGCAGACCCAGAGATTCTGCTAGTGTTGGAGTAAGAGAGCGCTTGGTGCACAGTAGCTGGTGGCTGTCTGTGTGGGAAAGACGATGGAGTAGGCAGTTTTTGGAGTGTGAAGCCACCAAATGTTCGATTAGTTGAGGTATGTACATATTGTTGAACTTGGAAGCAGACGTCTTCATGCAGGCAAGGTAAAGATGTTAAATAATTATGATTTCTGTTTTTGCCAGCGCGTTATTATAAGGATAAGTCGGGTGATAATTTGTAATTGTTAAGTAGTCCCAGAGTGTATGTAAACCGTTCTGATAAAAAGGCTAGTTAGATATTTCACATTGTAATGTCTCTATGATTTGTTAACAGAGTTAAATTTTGTTTCATGATTTGCATTTATATTGGATTAATGAAGTTACATAATACTTTCTGTCTAAATCTCATTATTTGTGAATCAATTGTGAGTAATGTAACTTCATTTGTCAGATGTTTCTGAAAAGACAAACTTAATTTGCAATATCATTATGATAAAAAGCTCAGTGTTAGTAATTCACCAGAATCAGTATCGCCTCCCATTCCAGGACACATATTTTTTAAAGAAGTTAGATTCTCTCAAATTTTTCATTTATCAGGCAAAACAATTTCATGGGCATTTCAAAGTATTACAGCCAGCATTGCGCAAAGCTGAGCATGTAGCTAGCATATGTTTTGTGAGAGACCAGAATATATCGCATTACTCTGTTGCTAATTCAGAGGAGGACAATTTAATTAGTTTTATATGTCCACAGGGACCAAAGTTATCAGTTTTGAACAGGGCAAATGACTCAGTGCCTAAAGGGGCTGAATGTATTTTTAAGTACAGTATTTCTTTAGAGATATTGGGAGTTGCATAGTCCAATCAATTCGTGTAAAGTTTTGCTAACAATAATACAGAGTAATCACACCATTGGCAGTTCCAACACGCTACATGATAATTCTAGTTCACTATCCATTCCACAGATCAACAATTCATTCAACATAATCATGAACTTTATTATATCAATTTTTTAAAGAACGTTACGAACTACCTTTAAGCTTTTCTATAGACAAATAAAATTAAAAGATTTAATAGTCATCAAAATCTGATTAAGTCTCTCCACTGGTAGCACTCATGATTGCATTCCTTTGAACTGAGAAAATGTAAAAGGTGTAAATCTTTGACAAGTAATTCAAATGAAAATATGCTCTAAGCAATATCTACACCTAAATTTACATCGATACCCCGGAAGCACCGCAGCTTGAAATGCACGTTCTTTAAACTGTCTCAATAGTGTTTCCTGAAAAGAACGTCCCCTTTCCTCCAGGGATTCCCATTTGTTCGAACCTACCGGTAACAAAGCGGCCCGCCTCTGAATTCCTTCAATGTCTTCCATCAATCATACCTGGTAGGAAGCCCTAACATTCAGGCAGTACTCAAGCATCGGTCGCACCAGCGTCCTTTCTTAAAATTCTCCTAATAAACCGAAGTCGACCATTCGCCTTCCTTCCCTATCACAGTTCTTACATGCTACGTTATGTCCAGATATTTTAATGACTATCCAGACCATCACACAGGAATTCCAAACTGCATCAGGATCCACTGCAAGTACTATGAAAGTTAGGCAGGAGGTGAGAAAACTTGGATTTCATGGTCCAGCGGCTGCTCATAAGTCACACATCACGGAGGTAAATGCCTAACGACGCCTCGCTTGGTGTAAGGAGCGTCAACACTGAACGATTGAACAGTGGAAAAACATTGTGTGGAGTGACAAATCACGGTACGCAATGTGACGATCTGATGGCTGGGTGTGGGTATGGCGAATGCACGGTGAACATCATCTGCCAGTGTTTGTAATACCAACAGTACAAATTGGAGGTTGTGATGTTATTGTGTGGTCATGTTTTTATGGAGGGGTCTTGCACCGTTTGTTTTTGCGTGGCGTTATCACAGCACACGTCTACATTGATGTTTTAAGCAGTTTCCTACTTCATTCTTTTGAAGAGGGATTCGGGGATGGCGATTGCATCTTTAAACACGACCGTGCACCTGATCATAATGACGACCTGTCGCTGAGTGGTTTCACGACAGTAACATCCCTGTAATGGACTGGCCTGCACAGAGTCCTGACCTGAACCCTTTAGAAGACCTTTGGGTTGTTTTGGAACGCCGACTTCGTGCCAGACCTCACCGACCGGCGTCTATACCTCTCCCCAGGGCTGCACTCCGTGATGAATGGGCTGCCATTACCCAAAAAACCTTCCAGCACCTGACTGAAAGTATGCCTGCGAGAGTGGAAGCTGGAATGGGTGGGCCAACACCCTATTGAATTCCAGCATTCCCGACAGAGGACGCCACGCACTTTTAAGTCATTTTTAGCCAGGTGTCCGGATACTTTTGATCACATAGTGTATTTTTGAACTTATTCCACATGCTTGTAACTTCGTTAACAGCCTGCAATTGGGCACGGTGTCAAATGCTTTCTGGAAATCTAGAAATATGGAACCTGCCTGTTGTCGTTCATCCATTTTTCTCACTATATCATACGAGAATTGGTCAAGCTGAGTTTCGCACGAGCTTTCTGTAACCATTCGTGCACATACGCTTCACAGTCTCCCGAAAGTCAGTTATATTCTAAATGAGAATATGGTGAAGCATTCTGCAGCAAACAGAAGTTAGAGATGTTGGTCAGTAATTCTGCGACTCCGTACTTTTGCCTTTCTTATACGCTGCGTTTTTTCCAGACGCTTTGGGACTCTGTGCTGGGCAAGAGATTCAATATACATGTAAGCTAGTAAGCGGTCAGTGACGTAGAGTACTATTTGTAAAATCGAACTGTGATTCCTACCGGAGCTAGTGATTTAGTCGCTTTCAAACCCTTCAGTTGTTTTTCTAAGCCAGGTATGCTTATTCCTGCTTTGCCCGGTGGTCAAATGACGGCATTCTTGTAAGATTCTCCTGTGTGAATGATTTCTTGAATGTGAAATGTTAAAATTCAGCTTTCGTTTTGCTATCTTCAACTGCCACATTAGACTGGTCAACGAAGGGCTGAATGGAGGCCTTAGACCTGTTTAGCGATTTTACGTACGACCATAATTATCTCGGACCCTCTGTCACATCTTTTGCAAAGGTGTGACGGTGGTAGTTGTTGTATGATATGCATATAGAACATATATGAATTGTTTTACTTAATGCATCAATTTAAGTGTGGCGAATGCTGCATAACGCTCTGAACTGTTTAGTGAGATATTTGTAAATAAAGGCATTAGTATGTAGCTATATGAATCAGAAAGAGGAAATCAAAATACTGCAAAAACGTGTCACTCGAGAACAGTATGCACACATGTGGCACTAATTTGTATTTAAGATAAAGATACATTGATGTATAAGACTAGAGTGTTGTTGGTAAAGAAACTCTTGTTTTCTTTGATGTACCGTAGACTATAGATGTAATGTTTTTTTTAAGGATAATAACTACTTTGTAATGGCAAACGTTGGTACCTGAATATGTATATATATTTGAATTTACGTTGTGTTGTGGTATTTAAGCGTGACACTGACATTAAAATAGTTAATATGAGCTCTAAAGCAGAGCTCTGAAAATAAAGTGTAACTGTTTCGGACGTAATTAATGGTTTGGATATAACTGTACTATAATAGTTTATAAATGTGAAATGATGATTCATGAAGCAGAATGAGGGAAATTTCTGGTCCAATAATTGTAGATAGATAGTATGATGTTGTTAACTGATGGATGACTATTTTATCGTGAAAGTTTTATGTATAATTTGACATGATGCCTCTCTTATTGAGCATATCATTAGCATTTACGTTTACATATTTGTGCATTTTTACACATACACCTGGGGATTATTCTGCTTCGAGGAGATCAGCTATTTTCGCAGAATAGGTAAAGATCAGTTGCCCTAGCATTCAACACTGTGGCAGTTACAGCAGTTAATAATGTACGAGAAATTCACATTTGTAATGGCTTATCTCGCGTTATGTTAACCTGTGATCTTTGCTGTGTTAATCATTTACGTATGTTATAAAGATAAATGTATTCCATAAGTCTGGACATAAATTATTTTTTGTGTTATAATTTCTTCCGTCTGTGTAATAGCCAGTCCCCAAAGGGGCAAGTAGGTGAATGCGACCAACATCTGTGAAATTATTTTGGCTCTTCAATACTACATGACACCGAAATTTTAGTTTCCGAAAAGTGAGTTCCACTTCCTCTGCTAAGTGTAATAAAAGTATAACTGGATAAATCTTTCGCAGGGTGACACTCCTTTATTGTTCTACACTTCTTCGAATTAGTTATTCTTGCGGCGTTTCTTCCAGTTTCCACGATGGAGGGAATGTTTGTGGAGCACATCAACAGGTATGTGGAACAGTATCTCTACCACTGATTTTGTATGCAGTTGTTTATGGTGTTTTTTATTTACAAGTGGTCGCTAAGGAGTAGAACCTACTGAAGTTAAGTGTAGATCTATTATTATCTACAGCATACTTTGTTCTAGTAAAAAGTAATTAATGCACTTTAGTGATCCTGTCAGTCTAGAAACTCTACAGAGGCTAGGATTTGGTCCATGTGCCTTAACACTGTCGATGCCAAAGGTAATCGACAACAGGAGAATTAAAGCAGCTGACTTTATTGTTTCTCAGTTTGAAAATAAGATTAATCAAAGACGACAAGCAAAGTAAAGGCTGCTTGCGGATGAAGGGAGTCTGCATAAGATTTACACTAGTTCAACCACAGAATGTAAAGCATTATACAAAACCTTTGATTCAGAGCTCCTTAACTTACATTCTGGAAGTTTTATATACCTTATACCCACAAACCACCGACGTTAAATACTCAAATTCAGCATGTCACTAGTTAATACTACAGTGAAACATTTTGTGGAGGGAATTTCATTTAATGTAATAGGGAAGATGTTTTAAGCGAAAAGCCCTAAAATTGGTACGTTTTTCTGCAGATATTTGGATAGGTGTAATAATATGGCAAAAGAAGGTATCAAAATTCTTTTTAAAGGTAATTGTGATAAAGGTATGTCATATTTTGTACAAAAATGTGATAATTACGTTCTGACAGATGTTTCATAATGCAACATTTGTTCTCATATTATTGGAAATACTCTGTTGTTTATAATTAAAACCGTGTAACGCCAATTAACATGTGTGTGTTTGGATATGAAATTTCTGAAAAATGTTCCAAATTTAATTATATTGTCTTGAAGACTTTGGACTTAGGCAGCTGTTGGAATGTACTGAAATTGCGTACATGTGACCAATTAGTCTTTTTTCTAAGTAGTAGTATAACGTTAGCACTATCATTGTAATTTAGTATGCTTTTACCTAACTAACAGAAAACCTTGTCTCTGTGTTGCCACATGTACTACACCCCAACAGAACATTCCGTCCTGTTACGGGAAAGCCACGTGTAACCCTGTTGCTAAAATTTAATTTCATTTTCAAAAAAATGTACACTATGGGAAGATAGTCCTGTTAAAGGAAAAGGTAATCAATAGAGTTACCCTTTTTACAGGATTTGACCGTGTGGCGTCTCTAATGGATAAGACCATCTTTTCCTAAGATTTTACCCAGCGATTAAACTGAAACAGAGAATGAATAATATTTTATTGAAGCTAGGACAACTCAGTTCCAAGTTCTTTAGTGGTTTAAATCATGTATTAATGGTCGCCAACCTATCCAGGCAATGAAACAGTGAAGTATTCGAAAAGCGAAAGTACGAGTTTTTGCATACTTTCTTCCTACTGGTTAATTTATTTCTTCAAATTAAATATTACTGCACATAAACAATCTTGGTGCATGTACTGGAATTTCTTTTTCATAACTACAAGCTTATACATAACGTTTTAAAACGAAAAATGCCCACTAGGTAACTTCAGAAATGTTAAAGCAAACTTACATACTAAAATACTTAGATACTAAAGCACACACGTTTTACTGATCACTTCTCTTCGACAAAGCTTCTTTCATACTAGAATTTACTTTCAAAAGCTATTATTCTTCGGACCATCTCTGTATAGTCATTTTCCATATTCTAGTAACTTGGCTACACTCTGATTTAATTTCTACGTAAGTGAACTTTTACTGTAATACTTTACAATTCTTAAGAAAACACAAAAAACAGCAATTTAAATGGTGCTTGTTTGTATTAACTTGGAATTTCATAAGTCTGTTTAATAAGATACTCGTATTCATCAAATACCAGGAAGGAACGCTGTATAGGTGTATGATTAGAATGAAATAACACGGTGAAACATTTTCTTTGCAGTTCAAGAACGATTATTAAAACACTGTTTAAATTAATGGTTCACCCTGAAAAAAAGTAAATTTACTACAAAAAAAGTCTTATCTTGTGGCTGTAAGCTTGCGTGTGGCCAAAAATTATGGCGGCTACACTACCCACAGTACAGCCTTCAAGTCTCTTACTTTAAGGGCTACATTTATGTTCTTGATGTTGTTCAGTTCTACATTTAGTAATCCAACAACTCGCAGCTATGCAGTGAGCCGTTTGCAGTCTCCATCCGAGGCATTTTGTGCGAATTTCACGAAGGTCTTGCCTCTATCACTGCTGCCTACAGACTGTGTATCTTACTTCCCGTGCTTGCTCTCAGTAGCGTGCTAATTCACCCTTGCCACGTCTTCCACTCCCCAGAGCCACTCAGAAGCACACTGGCTTTTACATAATACGTCTTTCTTATACTAAGCGTGATCATTTCTGAAACTGCCAAATTTACGTCAACAAGAATTAATAGACAGAAATATTTTTAAATACGAAAGGTCATCAGAAAGTTATTTAACGTAATAAACAACTTAAATAGTATTTTACATACATTACTCACAAGCAATGGAAATAACTTCAGTTTAATTCACTTTACTTCTACAGAAAACGTGAAAATTTTAATGCAAAAATATTATAAAAATTAAAATGAACCATAAACAAATATTGTTATAGTAATTAGCCGATAAAGGGATAGTGCTGTGCTATATATATATACCTTCGTAAATAACAGGAAAATAATGTAACAGAAGCTCTGAAGGCAATACCTTTTGTGTGAAAGTGCTGAAAGTGTTTTGAGTTCCATTAATACTAAGGAGACCTACAAATACGGAATTGATATGTGTGTATAATACACATTATAGAACTGTAAAACGAAAACCAGTGTCTAAACTACACTCCTGGAAATGGAAAAAAGAACACATTGACACCGGTGTGTCAGACCCACCATACTTGCTCCGGACACTGCGAGAGGGCTGTACAAGCAATGATCACACGCACGGCACAGCGGACACACCAGGAACCGCGGTGTTGGCCGTCGAATGGCGCTAGCTGCGCAGCATTTGTGCACCGCCGCCGTCAGTGTCAGCCAGTTTGCCGTGGCATACGGAGCTCCATCGCAGTCATTAACACTGGTAGCATGCCGCGACAGCGTGGACGTGAACCGTATGTGCAGTTGACGGACTTTGAGCGAGGGCGTATAGTGGGCATGCGGGAGGCCGGGTGGACGTACCGCCGAATTGCTCAACACGTGGGGCGTGAGGTCTCCACAGTACATCGATGTTGTCGCCAGTGGTCGGCGGAAGGCGCACGTGCCCGTCGACCTGGGACCGGACCGCAGCGACGCACGGATGCACGCCAAGACCGTAGGATCCTACGCAGTGCCGTAGAGGACCGCACCGCCACTTCCCAGCAAATTAGGGACACTGTTGCTCCTGGGGTATCGGCGAGGACCATTCGCAACCGTCTCCATGAAGCTGGGCTACGGTCCCGCACACCGTTAGGCCGTCTTCCGCTCACGCCCCAACATCGTGCAGCCCGCCTCCAGTGGTGTCGCGACAGGCGTGAATGGAGAGACGAATGGAGACGTGTCGTCTCCAGCGATGAGAGTCGCTTCTGCCTTGGTGCCAATGATGGTCGTATGCGTGTTTGGCGCCGTGCAGGTGAGCGCCACAATCAGGACTGCATACGACCGAGGCACACAGGGCCAACACCCGGCATCATGGTGTGGGGAGCGATCTCCTACACTGTCCGTACACCACTGGTGATCGTCGAGGGGACACTGAATAGTGCACGGTACATCCAAACCGTCATCGAACCCATCGTTCTACCATTCCTAGACCGGCAAGGGAACTTGCTGTTCCAACAGGACAATGCACGTCCGCATGTATCCCGTGCCACCCAACGTGCTCTAGAAGGTGTAAGTCAACTACCCTGGCCAGCAAGATCTCCGGATCTGTCCCCCATTGAGCATGTTTGGGACAGGATGAAGCGTCGTCTCACGCGGTCTGCACGTCCAGCACGAACACTGGTCCAACTGAGGCGCCAGGTGGAAATGGCATGGCAAGCCGTTCCACAGGACTACATCCAGCATCTCTACGATCGTCTCCATGGGAGAATAGCAGCCTGCATTGCTGCGAAAGGTGGATATACACTGTACTAGTGCCGACATTGTGCATGCTCTGTTGCCTGTGTCTATGTGCCTGTGGTTCTGTCAGTGTGATCATGTGATGTATCTGACCCCAGGAATGTGTCAATAAAGTTTCCCCTTCCTGGGACAATGAATTCACGGTGTTCTTATTTCAATTTCCAGGAGTGTATTTTCAAAGCTGTTCATGCAACTAAAACCAATTAATCATTTGTGATTGAAAGAAGGATACCAGCAAACAGAGTAAATATGAGTGAAATCCTGTGTTTGTCGTGTGTTACATAGCACAACTGAAAAACTTCGCCGTCACGGGCGCTTCAAGCAAATGAAAACTTGTAGTATTAATCCAACTCAATCGTTTCCTGATCAATACTCCAATTCGCTTTCATTGTTACGTATTTAAAATAAAAAAGTCACCCGCTCAAAGTCATTTTTATATTAAAAAAATCTCGCTTTTTGCCGAGGTTAGGCATCATCAGGTTACGTAAAATTGTCACATGAAGCTCATTACGCCGGCTTCTAAAGCTCTACGTAGAAGACGAGAGATTTGATATCCGGTGCAGTGATCTTCATTTGACAATTTTACATAATCTGTGGTACCTAATCACGGCGATAGAAATTACTTTACAACCGTGACTGTTTACTGTTTTAATTTCAATAAATAACAAGTGAAAACATCACTTACCTTAGTTAAGCCCCGTGAACTGTTTATTCTCTGTGTTTCGACGTGTTGAAGAGGAGTATCCTTGAGCTGATCATCCAGAAATTCCACACAAGTAAGCACGCGAACGCAGAAGCCATCACGCTCTATCGTCAGCTGTCAAAGCTAGCCACCGACGACAATCCCAGTGACATAGGACGATCTTTGCTGCTGGCGCTGTGCGTCACGAACGGTGCTCCATTGAAACACATTCAAAAGTCACTAAGAGGAAAAACACGGGAACAAGCCTAAACAGGGTGCTTAGTGTGTCTGTTAGAAACCTCTGTGAAGTCTGGGAAACATGGGGTAAACGTTGTTGTGCATAATAAACAAAGAACAAATAAACAGAACTACAACAGACAAAAATTGTGGGAAATAAACCATAAAGCGATTCCCCATAGTAATAATAATAATAATAATAGCACACATATCTCTTAACCTATATGAATCTCTCGGTGCCATACGACAACCACTGACATCACCTGTCACCTGTCCCAGGGTTCAACTCGTCGAATGTTGAAAATGTGGAGACCAAATTAATCCAAGCTTTTTTTTGTAAATAAACAGTGACCCCAATATTCAGCGTTCATGAAATGAAAAAACAGTTACTGGGTCTGGCTCTGCTTCATGTAACTTTTTCCTTCTGGCACCTCTCCAGTCTGTACGGAAAACAGCAAGTGGCCTGGTTTTACCTCTGTATAGCTTAGATAAATTACATCTTATTCAAAGCTACATAGCTTTTACATAATATTATTGTTATTCCTCACCCTAATCAGATTTTAAATGTTTTTACAGTTTTTTAATGGTGAGTGAATTTGGGAGTTACTAATAGGGTGATGCCATTGATCGACCACCATTGCTGCAGCCTTGAATGCATATTGCACGGTCAATAAAAACAAACCTGAATATATCCTCCACTGAATTATCGAGGCCCAATACCAACTGAAAAAGAAATGCAATTCAACACAAGTAATGGCACTGAAATACTGGTACTTGTTCTTCCGGTCACGCATCGCCCTGTTACCAAAGAACCAAAACTTACTGGCAACAATGATTCTGGTCTCTGCTCTCCTCGTGAAGCTAATTCCACTTTTTCTTCTTATTAGTCAGTTTAAAAAATGACTTTCACTATTGCACTAAGAAGAAGGAGGAATTGTATCACCACAAATATTGCCCATTACTAAAATGAGTGTGAGAAATGTCATTTCTGACAGGGTCTTCAAGCGTCGTACTTAGGTATCCTACTGGTAACAGATCTGAATCATCAGGGCTATTCCATTTTGTCATACACTTTGGCAAAGCTGACTTGCTGTTAAACACTTTACCTACGACCGAATGCCGTTTCACAACGTTCGTATGCTGCTTCACCACTGTCATAAGTTTAGCGTGGTCGTTGTAGGATAATAATGACGTAGAAACAGAAATTAGGTGGGCTGATAAGGTAAGAGATGCAGAGGTTCCCCGCAGGATTGGTGAGGGAAAGAATATATGGAAAACACTTGCACAAAGAAGAGACAAGATTATAGGACATCTGTTAAGACATCAAGAAATAACGTCCTTGTACTAGAAAGAGCTGGAGAGGCTAAAAACAGTAGTGTAAGACAGAAATTGGAATACACCCAGCGAATAACGGAGGATGTAGTGTGCAAGTGCTACCCTGAGGGAAAAAGGTTGGCTCAGCAGAGGAATTCGTGGCGGGCCGCATCAAACCAGTGACAAGACTGATGACTCAAAATTTAAATTTCGTTCATTAGCTGATGTACAGTAGCAGCAAATTCAGCTCCGACTCCGAAAAACGCCGGATATCAACATACAAATGCTTAGTTATTAGAATACATGCAACAGAAAAACCACCACAGTTGCCTAATGTAACATAATGACGGTTGATGGCAATATTATTAAATATTTCGTGGGTGGTATTTTACTTTTGTTCTTGTTTTCATAGCACTGCCTCATTCCATGATGATTAAGCAAACTCAGTCTAAAACTGTTACGTTATCCCTTGTACAGTTTAACAAGTTTCAAACTAATGCAAACAAAGTAGATCTATTAATAGGAATAAATAGTCGAACTATGAAGTAGGGCAGTCCTGTTTAACGTCCCGTCGACAATGAGGTCATTAGAGACGCAACAGAATCTCGAATAAAAGCGGACGGGTAAGAATTTTTATCGTTCCCTTTCATAGCAACCATTCAGGAATTTGCCTTAGCGATTCAGGGAAATATCTGAATACCTAAATCAGGATCGCCTCACGGGTAGTTGAACTGTCGTGAATAACCCAAGTAACGAAAAAGTGTCTACATCCTTAGACCATCTGTGGACAAACCAGTTACACCACATTATGTTATTGGTGGACATGTAGCAGAGACTTCGACATATGCCCCCTAGCACCAGAAAACAATAAAAATCTACATTTACTAGGCAAAGATTAAAAATCTTAATTCCCCGTCTAGAATCTGTACAAATCAGAAAATTGCTGGTCGCTAATCAGCAAGTGAGAGAAGTGTCATTCCAGAGTTTTTCTCAATTTTCAGTTAAGTTTTCAATAAATACAAACAGTAGAAATTGTTGAAACACATTTTTTGCACATAGTCTATGGTTTTCTAATAATTAATTGTAATGTATGCTTTTCCTATAAATTTTGTTATGTGGAACTGAAGTAATATTATAGCAATTATGGGATCGTATAGTCTTGTAGAAACGCAGAATCTCTTATCAGGTGTCTCCCTGAAGAATGAGGCGAAAATGCTGCGATAATTTCTGTTCACCGTGTAATGTATCAAAATAAAGGGACAAGGTCTTAGGCAGAATGGCGGTATCTCTTGTATTGGTGTCCTTTCTCCTGAGACATGGGATGACTATTACTAACGATGGGAAGTACTCCATCTCAATTAAATGTAAATAGTATTTTAAGTGACTGTTCTTCAACCAACTTTAAGTGACTCGGTTGTCTTCTAACTGTATTATATCTTATCTACCTTTTCCTTTTCTTTCTTTTCTCTATATAAAAGCAAAGAGTGTCGGCAGTTAACGAAATCATCCTCTTTCACAGACTCGGGCGCCTCACACTTCAAGGTCACAAACAAATGTGGACTGGAGGGTGGGCTTCACACGGGTCCGAGTGTCCCATTGAGACTAAGCAGACTCACTTCGAGAGTATTGAGGTCAAACGGACTGGTTATGTGTGTTTAAGTGAACAGTCTTTCAGCATTGAAAACCATGCAGGTGTCGATTTGGACGAAGATATTGTCAGCCCTATTCGATGATGCACATGGCCCCGATTTCATTTTAAGCCATTGCAGCCTTGTATGTTATCTCTCTTAAAGTCGTATGTGACTCATATAACAGTCCTGATTAGTTTCCTCGCTCACAAGTTGAGCGAAAAATTTGAAGATGTGAACGTGCAGCTCCACTGAAAGATTTTGCAGAATTTTCGAACACGTGTTTGATACAACTACAGTGGATTTCACAAATCCTGGAAACTTGCTGACGCACAAATATTTCTGCAGAGCACTAAGCAACGAATGAAATTACACCACTTTCGCCAGGCAACTATCTGCGGTCAGATATTCTAATCCACATCTGCATCAGACTGCGCAAGCTATCTATTGGTGTGTGGCGGAGGGTACTTTATGCTCCACTAACCGAGCCCTCCAACCCTGTTCCACCCTCGAATATCGCGTGGGAAGAATGATTGTCGGTATGGGTCTGTATTGGCTGTAATTATCGAATTTTCTTGTCACGCTCATTATGCGAGACGTTGTCCGACTCTCTCCCTGGAAAGTGTTCTCTCAGTAATACAATAGAAAATCTCTCCGTGATTCACAATGCCTCCGTTGTAACGCCTGCCAGTGGAGGCTGTTGGGCTTCTCCGAAACGCTCTCATGCCAACTGAACGATCCCACGTCGAATAGTGCCGCTCTTCTTTGGATCTTCTCTATCTCTTTTATAAGTAATGTTTGACAGGGATCCCAGACATATGAACAGTACTCAAGAATGGATCGAACAAGCACCTTATATGCCACTTCCGTAGAGGAAGAGTTTCGTTTTCTCGATTAGTTTCTGCGCTCACCAGTTGAGCGAAAAATTTGCCACTATTTACTTTGTATGGTCATCCCACTTAAGATCACTCGGGATAGTTACTCCTAGATATTTTCCGGCAGATAGTGTTTCCACCGGTTCGTCATCAATAGTGTAGCCATACAATAGTTGATTACTTTTACTATGTATGCGCAAAATGTTACATTTATTAATGTTCTTGATAAACTGCGAGAGCTTGCACCATTCATCAGTTCTATGAATGCCATTCTGCATACTGATACAACTTTCTGGCGTTGCTACTTTGTTATAGACAACCGCATCATCTGTGAACAGCCTTAGAGAGCATCCGACGCTTTCTACCAGGTCATTTACATATATTGTAAACAGTAACTGTCGTACCACATTTCTTTGTGGTATACTGGAAATTGCTTTCGCATCTGCCGATATGTTCCATTAAGAGCGACGTGCCGAGTTCTCTCAGCAAGGAAGTCTTAAATCCAAACGTAAATCTGATCCGATATTCGAAAAATTCGTTTTTTTCCAGTAAACGGCAGTGCAGGACGATGTCAAATGCCATCCTGAAGTCAAGGACATGGCACCCACCTGAGCGCCATTGTCTACGGCACTGTGGACCTCATGGAGGTACAGAGGGAGCTGAGGTTCGCAGGATGTCTGTTTGAGGAATCCATATGGATTTTTGTAGAGGAGAATTTTTTCTCCGAGATTGTCATAGTTCTTTAGCATAAAAAATGTTCCGTGATTCTTGAACAGCTTGACGTCAGTGATATAGGTCTCTAATTGTGTGCATCTGACCTACGGCCATTCTCAAAAACGAGAATGACCTGCCCTTTCTTCCAGTCGCTAGATATCCTTCGCCGCTCAAGCTATCTATGATAAATTACTGATAGAAAGGGAGCAAGTTCTTTTGTATAATCTTTGAAGAAACTTAAATGTATCTCATCTGGTGCTGACACCTTTCCACTACTAAGCGATTGTAGTTGTTTTTATATACCGCGATCGGTTATCTCAATTTTGACTGTCGTACGACGATTGAAAGGAGGGACCGTGTTTCGATCTTCTGCGGTGATACAATTTTGCAAGACCGGATAGAGTATTTCGGCCTTCACTCTATCATCTTCTGTTTCGACGCCAGTATGGTAACTGTGTGAATGGATAGATGATTTTGATCTAGTTACTGATTTTACATACGACCAAAACCTCATAGTGTTTTTACTCAGAGCAGTTGACGAAGTTTTACTTTCAAAGGCATTGAACGCTTCTCTCATTGCTCTCCTTACGCTCATTTTCGGTTCGTTCAGCGACTTTCAGTTTATTTCACGAATAATTTCTCTTTAAAGCCATTTCCAAGCGGTTTTAAAGCGCCAGATATTTTATAGGCTGAGTATACGACCACCATTCACTCCAGTGAGTCTTATATGAAAGAAAGTTCGTAAACTGGAAACAAGGCTGCTCTTACTTACATTTCATCTGTTAGAGAATTGTCTTTGATGATTAACAAACAAGAGTTTGAGCTGCGCAAAAGCGTTTATCGATTGCTTCCTCTCCAGAGTCACGTCTTTGGCCCGTTGCCTACTAAAAGCGACTCAGGCGTCCCGCTAGTGTCGTAGTGCTTCGCAAACGTATAGCCCCGCGCATGAGCTACGACGAGAAGGTTGGTTGATTGTTCGCCGCAGTACTGCAATTTATTGGCAACAATTCGCTAACCTAGTCCGTGAAAAGGCCGAGGGGCGGGCTTCGGCTCTTGGATCCGTTTGGAGTATCGAGGCAGACGTGTTCACTGTTAACAGAACGCACGGTAGTGGTTCTTTGTTTCGTGCTTGGGCAGCGGCGAGTCGCGTATTGGTGTTCGAGTCTGCGAATACGCTGCCTAGGGTGGTAGACAGGGACTTGTGACGATTTTCATTTCTTCCCGGAACTACATACAAGAGACTGTGAGGGTGTGCTTTAAAGCTATCGGAACACAGGGAGGGGAATTTTGGAAAATCCCTATGTTCTGACATCCGGCTCCACAATCCTGATTATGTGGACAAATTGGTTACGCTGTGTTCTTTTAATAAGCATGTGTGTTACTTCTAGTAAAATTTTTATAAAGTTGTGCCTCACATTTTGCGGTGGGTTGTCTCGTCAGTATTCAGACCGGTAACTGGCGAACGGAAATGGTCCGCATGTAAACTATTTTACCTGTGAAACTTTCTGACAGATTAAAACTGTGTGCCGGACCGAGACTCGAATTCAGTAACTTTTCCTTCAGCGGGCAAGTGCTCTACCATCTGAGTTACACATGCACGGCTCACAACCCGTCCTCACAGCTTCAATTCCGCCAGTACCTCGTCTCCTACCTTCCAAACTTCACAGAAGCTCTTCTGCGAACCTTGCAGATCTAGCACTCCTGGAAGAGGGGACTGGGTGTTTGTGTTGTCCTCATCATTTCATCATCATCCAGGAAAGTGGCGAAATTGGACTGAGCAAAGATTGGGTAATTGTACGGGCGCTGATAACCACGCAGTTGAGCGCCCCACAAACCAAACATCATCATCATCACTCCTGGAAGAAACGATGTTTCGGAGACATGACTTAACCACTGCCTGGGGAATGTTTCCAGAATGAGATTTTCACTCTGCAGCGGATTGTGCACTGATATGAAACTTCCTGGCAGATTAAAACTGTGTACCGGACCGAGACTCGAACTCGGGACCTTTGCCTTCTGCGGACAAATGTTCTACAATCTGAGCTACCCAAGCACGACTCACGGCCCGTCCTCAGAGCGTAAATTCTGCCAGTACCTCATGTCCTACTTTCCAAATTTCACAGAAGCTCGTCTGGAAACATTCCCCAGGCTGTGGCTAAGCCATGTCTCATCAGTATCCTTTCTTCCAGGAGTGATACTTCTCCAAGGTTCACAGAAGAGCTTCTGTGAAGATTGGGAGGTAGGAGACGAGGAAATGGAAGAATTGAAGCTGTGAGGAGGAGTTATGAGTCGTGCTTAGGTAGCTCAGATGGTATTTTCCCACGAAAGGCAAAGGTCCCGAGTTCGAATCTCGGTCCGGCACACAGTTTTAATCTGTCAGGAAGTTTCGTATCAACGCACACTCCACTGCAAAGTGAAAGTCTGATTCTATTTCATTTGTGTTTACACTGTATATCGAATTGCGTGTGGCTGGTGATACCGACAGAAGTACCGCCCACTTATGTTATTACTTGGCGTTCGACTTGTTCAGTATAACTTAGAAACTGAATGATCTTTATATTTTGGTTCTTTTTGCTCTTAGGTTCGTGCATTTGATGACTGTTGTTTAGAGTATTCTTTATCGTTTGTTTCACTGTCTAAAGACTAGATATTTGATCTCCTTTATGTATTTTAAATTCAGGTTGAATTCTCTGTGCCTGGCGCAATAGTGTCTTAAAAGCTACAAGACTGTTGGTGTATTAAAGGTACCCCAGTCGAGGGCCTTGTTTTCTGTAGGTTTCTGTACAAGGGCTGCTTTAGAAGTATTTTTAAATCATTTGAATGGCATATTTTCACAAAAATCGTTTACAGTCCTGGTGGGTTGTCGGTCTCTGTTGCATGTTCTTAGACCTGTTCCGTGCCAAATAGTGCAGAAAATGTTTCACGCACTCGTTACTTGAAAATGCACGTCCCTTGTACCATGCAGTGTTTCCCTCAGGAGTTCAAAGCACTATGCTTCAAACAAAGTTCTACTTCCCCAAGATTTACAAAAGACTGTCGGGTTAGATGAAGGTATGAACCTAGTCCATGGAATTCCAATGCATTTGTTTGTAAAGAGGCTTCTGAAACAATACGTCGATGGCGGCATCTGAGACCTGCATATGACCGAAGTGTCCATCTCAAATAGCGATTAAAAATTCTTACAATGTTTATCAGTAGCAAAACAGGAAGACCCAAAAACGTTGTTGTCATTTGTTCCTCAGCCGCTCTCTTCAGTATACCACTGACCTCCAACTGCACTCTCCGGAGTCGCTTCCCAATCTGACGCCGTGCACACCGCTGTATCCACGACCGCCGCTGCTTACGCACCCTCTTGCGAAATAAAGCACCAGCTTTAGTTCCGACCGTAAGGTATAAGCGCAAAACTCAGTTCAACATGTACCATTCACATATTCTCTGTTCAATTATGCCTTACACATTCAAACATTATCTTTATTCCACTTCCGACCAAAAATACAAACCAGAATTCACATGTTAAATACTCAAACAAGCGAACACGGGCAAGTAGGACTCGCAGTCTGTGGGCTCAATAAAAATTTAATCATGTATATAGATTGCACACCCGTTAAAATATGTGACATAAATGGCTATATCCTTGATTTCTTTGACTTAAAAGCCTAAATTCTTTCCACAGCTAAGGGACTGTAAACCATATTTGATTTAAATTTCAGTATAATATCTCGACCGTTCCGGAGAAAAAAGGGGTCACAACGGATGGGCGGACAAACGTACAACAAAGTGACCTGCAATGGTTCCGTTTTCATCGGTTGAGGAACGGAACACAAAAAAAACGTGAAAACTGATCTCTTTCAATCTCAATCCTCCATATTTGAGTCTTGACATGGTTTAAGTTAGTGTAATGTTAGACGGGACTACCAGGGCATAGTCTGATTACTTAATAACCTTACTAAGCGTAGCGTCTTTTACCAGAACCATTGCTTCATGCTGGTCGACGTTTATTTTTAAATCTGGTTTACAGTACGTAATCTACAGTCGAATTAGGTGTAGACTTCGGTCTTTCAAATAAAATGATGAAAGGGTGTGAGGTGGCCCTCAGCTACGTACCCTCAGACTCAAAGTTGAAATATTAAAATTTTGGCTGGTCTCGTTGTCTAGGGGTTGGGATACGTAGTTGCCGCATCACAAGCAAAATACTGCTGAGTCTACAGTACACAATATTAATATACACATGAATCGAATGGTCAAAGGTTCCTAATACTCGGCAACTGTGAATGTAACGTAGAAATTTATAAATGAAATCTTGCAATTAAATAAAATCTGTAGGTACTATCTTAACGACTTTAAATAATGAGTACGACAGTAGAAGTACTTTTCAGAAAGCGGTATACTACTGCAAAACACTTATTGGTGTCACTAGTCCAGCAATTACAAAAAAATGAATTGAATAACAGGGATACAATAGATTCCAACAGCGCGTAATTAGTTATGAACGACAACATACCTCGCGAGATATTCACTTCTAAACGCATACTAGGTCTTCACCGTAGAAACCACGGAAATCTCACAAGTTCACAAGTCGGCACGGCGAAGTATTTCTGTCAGCCGCGACCACGCGTAAGCCGCCGCACACTCCAAGTCTTTTCCGCGACCGTACGTCCGTCTTGCCGTTCTGTCCAGGACTCCCCGTGTCCTGTGCGACAGCCCCTTGCACCGCGCTGTCCCGAAATACCTTATCCTCTCTCGAAACGATGCTCTTCTCCCACTTCCATCGAGTTTCCCCATTCACAAGCGCTGTGATTGGCTGGAGAGCTCCCACCATGTGTTTTAACCAATGCACAGTCACAAACATAGTGAAACACTTTCGAAATACTGTATTTACATTTAAATAACTTGAAATTAAATAAGTATTCCTACGGATGGACTATAAACACGCTCTAACACACATTGTGCGTGTTTCTTTTTGAGGCATCATCATTCACCTAGCTATTATTAATTTCTATATGAACTGCAAAATGTCAGCCATAATAATCTCACAAAGACCGACATCTTTGGCACTACCGGCATACAAATCTCCTTCATCGACACAAGGCACATCCTCGTCACAGCCTCAACATGAAATTCCCAGCCACGCGCTGCCTGGACCCCGGCCAACGTTCGTCACCACGTGGCCGCCGTCGAGCCGCGGTCGGCCGAGAGGTCCCAGCGTGGCCAAGCCAGCTCTCTACTTAGAAAACCCTACTGGCCATTAAAATTGCTACACCAAGAAGAAATACAGATGATAAATGGGTATTCATTGGACAAATATATTATACTAGAACTGACATGTGATTACATTTTCACGCTGTTTGGGTGCATAGATACCCAGAACAACCAGGTCTGTCCGTAATAACGGCCATGATACGCCTGGGAATTGAGTCAAACAGAGCTTGGATGGCGTGTACAGGCACAGCTGCCCATGGAGCTTTAGCACGATACCACAGTTCATCAAGAGTAGTGACTGGCGTATTGTGACTAGCCAGTTGCTCGGCCACCATTGACCAGACGTTTTCAATTGGTGAGAGATCTGGAGAAAGTACTGGCCAGGGCAGCAGTCGAACATTTTCTGTATCCAGAAGGACCCGTACAGGACCTGCAACATGCGGTCGTGCATTATCCTACTGAAATGTAGGGTTCGCAGGGATCGAATGAAGGGTAGAGCCACGGGTCGTAACTCATCTGAAATGTAACGTCTACTGTTCAAAGTGCCGTCAATGCGAACAAGACGTGACCGAGACGTGTAGCCAATGGCACACAATACTATCATGCCGGATGATACGCCAGAATGGCGATAACGAATACATGCTCACCGCGATGTCGCCAAACACGGATGCGACCGTCATGATGCTGTAAACAGAACCTGCACTCATCCGAATAAATGACGTTTTGCCATTCGTGCACCCAGGTTCGTCGTTGAGTACACTGTCGCAGGCGCTCCTGTCTATGATGCAGCGTCAAGGGTAACCGCAGCCATGGTCTCCGAGCTGACAGTCCATGCTGCTGCAAACGACTTCGAACTGTTCGTGAAAATGGTTGTTGTCTTGCAAACGTCCGCATCTGTTGGCTCAGGTATCGAGACGTGGCTGCACGATCCGTTACAGCCATGCGGATAAGATGCCTGTCATCTCGACTGCTAGAGATACGAGGCCGTTGGGATCCAGCACGGCGTTCCGTATTACCCTCCTGAACCCACCGTTTCTGTGTTCTGCTAACAGTCATTGCATCTCGCCAACTCGAGCAGCAATGGCGCGATGCGATGAACCGCAATCGTGATAGGCTACAATCCGACCGTTATCAAAGTCGGCAACGTGATGGTACGCATTTCTCCTCCTTACACGAGGCATCACAACAACGTTTCACCAGGCAACGCCGGTCGGCTGCTGTTTGTGTATGAGAAATCTGGTGGAAACTTTCCTCATGTCAGCACGTTGTAGATGTCACCACCGCCGCCAACCTTGTGTGAAAGCTCTGAAAAGCTAATCATTTGCATGTCGCAGCATCTTCTTCCTGTCAGTGAACTTTCGCGTCTGTAGCACGTCATCTTCGTGGTGTAGCAATTTTAATGGCCAGTAATTTCCAGGCTGCTACAACTCGCCTATTACCTCACGAGACAAACTATACTCAATGAACCTCGCTTTTGAGAGATATATACGCAAAGGTACTTAGGTACAGCATCAGTGGAAACCAAATAAAGAGGTCAAATTTAAGTGGAAAGATATTCCACTATTTTCTGAAATGCGAAATATGAAAAATCGTCAACGACCTTGATACAGCGTGAACAATGGTTTTAAAGCTTTTGTGTCCATGGTTCGCTTAACCCCAACATAAATAACTGCACTCCTTTCTCCTGGCATGTGACTCAAAATGTAGGGTAAATAAATTTAAGATTTGGAAAAAAAATTAACTGTTCTCTTTCTTGTGCCTCTCTTCCTCATCAGCGCAGGGTCAGCAAGGGCATTAACGAATTTGGCATGGTTAATTTAAGGGGATAAATACTTTAAGAACCTTCCTGGTGAATACTGTGGTTCTTACCATCAGCTTCTATGTCTTAAACAGAGAATGAAACTGCCAAAGGACGCCTCCAAAAGCAAGTACATTAGAGAAAAACGTAATTTAAGTTTTTAGAATCGAGTCCAAGAAATACTTTCGAGCGATCAGTGAGATAGTATGATATCTGCAGAGAAATGGAATTTCCTGGAGGAGGCATTTGTTAAAACAGCTGAGCATGTAGTCAAGGACTACAAAAAAGTGAAGAATAAACATACCTGGTTTGTTAACGAAACCATACAAAGCACCGAGGACAGAAGTACTGAGGATGAGGGGGTTACAAGGATCTCAGCAGTAGCGCCAGTAGGCATTAGTACAGGAAAGCTGCCGAGGAGACAAAAATACTTATATCAACGAAACATGTCAGACGATTGAGAAACTCTGGGACTGCAATGAGACCAGATGCATTATCAATGAAATAAAGAAACTAACAAGATCCTTCTAACCAAGAAAACGTTTATAGAAGACAGAGAGCACCATCACAAAACTACCTGGTGATCGGTGGAGAACATACTGCAACACGTTGCACGTAGATAACAATGGAAAACTTGGTCGTGCTAACATTCCAGTACATAAGGGACCTAATATCTATAAATAAGTGCTAAAAGCTATAACTGAAGTGAAAATTAACATAGCATCTGGACCTGACCTTATTACTACCGAAATGATCAAAGCACATGGAGATTTCGGGCTGAAATTCGTGCATGAGTTACGTAACAGCATACGGAATAACGGAACATCGACAGAGGACTGCGCCATATCAATAACGAATCCGTTTCATGAGAAAGGAAACGCACAGCCTTCTGAGAAATGCAGAACTATTTTATCAATTTCTTATTCCAGCAAGATTATTTTAAATGTTATCCATGATCACCTGAGAACCTGTAACGTCTACGCTCGGGCGTACGTTAACTCTTTAAAGCCTGTACTATAGTAAGTTGACGGGCTTCACCTTATAAGAAAGGATTTTTGTAAATATGTTGACCGCGTGTACCTGAATGGAGGCAAAATCAGACTTACACCCACTCAGTAACAACAATGATACGTCAGGCAAGTCTAAAGTGCAACTACACGTTAGGACGGGCAAGAAACATACACAGCAGATGCTACCAATTGTTAATAATACGGTCGCCAGCCTAATTAGGCATTAAGTGATTTTTTTTCCTTGTACAAGTGGATGTACGTACAAGCATAACAACATGTAGTAACACTGCATTATATAGTAAATTTTAGAACCAGAAAAATTCTACTGAACTAATATTTTCCTTTTCTGTACTAATTTGGACAAGCTATAAATACACCATATTACACTATAATGATTACTACAAACTGCGTTTTGTCTATTGATCCGACTGAAATCGGGCATAGGTTACCCTAGAAATAGCACTTTTGAAACACACATACAATGTCAATTTTAAGAAGGGTAAAACACTGATAAATTTAGGTTTTATATTGACTTTAACTTTGCTGGTCAAATCAGTTCAGTACGCTTCAGAATTCGAATGAATAGAAAAGAAAAAAAAAGGGGTGGGGGGGACACTGAAACTATTATGATCACTGTAGTGAAAGTTTGATTATTGAGAGAATTAAGCATTCAAGATTTTCAAAATATGATTTACCACTCTTTTTGTCTTATTTCCTGCTCATTTAACTACCGTTATTTTTGTCTCAATTTAAATAAACTTCATTACTAAACCAATTTGAACATTATCTTCCAACTTTGTCATACCTATATTATTCGTCCAGTATTCATTAACAACAAAGATCTTTAAACATCATTTTAACATTGATAGGTCTGCAGGTAATTGTTATTAACATAAACTTTAAATCTTCATCTTAGGATACTCGGATTGCACAACATGTGGAAAGGACCCTGTCTAGGTTAGTTGTGAGGATAATTAATTGATAGGACAGTTCTGGTAACATTTAAGTTGTTATTGAACAGTATGTAGCAAAGGTGACACTGGTCCACACGAATACAGTACTGAAAGTTTCAACCTGTTCGTATCGATGAGGCGGTCGGCAGGCGACGAGACGGCGAGGCACAAAGCACACGTGCAATTACAGCAATGGCTCATGAAATATCGGCACTTTACTTCTTCATGGCGTCGCAATGCTTTTCCATTTAGTGCCTATGGAATATTGTCATGCTGTATAGACGTCGGAAACAGCGCATCCGAGGCTCAACGAAACCACTTTTTCCAGGAGAGCCTCCTCGATCCAGCACGTGTTTCTCAGATCGATGCCCAACTCCGACTACTCTGCTGAGCCCGTTCTGCCGTGCAGCGCCCGTGTGCATTTTCCCGCGCTCGCCTGCCTCCACCTTTTACCGCTCCCCTACAGACAGGGTATTCACCAAAGGTTTTACATTCCACATAATCTAATACATTGCCTACGTATGGACCAGGCGTACAAATACAACTTTCACATCTTACAATAGTTTCAACATTAGGTATACTTCCCTTCGATTACAACATTGCTTGAAATTTGACATAAATATTAAAATTTACATCGAAAATTGTTTATAGCTTCTTCAACATAATGGCATGAAACAAAAAAGAAATGAAACCAGAATATCGATTATACTAATTTATCGAAATTCAGAAGAAAAATTTATTATAAGTACAATAGGATAGCGTTAGTGTTGTTACAAACCTACTTAGATAAAGAAATACTAACAGAGCAAGCTTGTGTTTTGCATAATAAAGGAACATGAGAGAAGACAATGTCAGGCAGTTAACTGAAAAATGTAGGAAATTCCCCCATTAGTTGTTTCTTGCAGTATAACAAGCTTTCGATAATAAGATCTGTGGAACGTACTAGCAGAAATGGGCATTCCTGACCACGTTATTACCCTTCTCAGAAATCTCTACCCTCATAGAAAGGCAATTATCTTGTCAAAAGTATAGAAATTTCGAAAAACTAATGACGTAATTTTACACAGAAGAAGACCAAAAATTGGGCACTTTACGTGCATTTGGTGCAGCTCTCATAAGGTCTTGCATGGTGCAGGTGGTTTGTGATGAGGAACACTGAAGGAAATGGTTGTTAGTCTGCTCAACGCCACACTGGAAATGAACTAGGCCCACAGATAAACCCCAAGTCCGCAGATTGGTCTTGCATCTCCTTGTGTTTGACCGTAATCTATTAAGTGACCTCCATCTTGACCACTTCTCCGAATATCCAGAGGTAAGTTCCTTTGGAGCCATCCATTCTTCTAAATACCAGCATTTGTCCCACCATCGCGAGATCCTTGCCGTATGTGGATTCTCGATGAGAACCTCAGTAGTTGTCAATAAGCTCTTTCTTGATTTCAGCCTAGGATGTGAGGGCTGACGACCGTATAGTAGATGGGCTTGCTTCGTTGTAGCCTTACTGATCTTATATCTCGCACTACCTCACTTCTGGAGCTATGCCAGCGAGGCAATGGAGTTTGTCCACAGCCTTAAGCAACCCGTGATGATCCGGCAAGACTCACTTAGAGCCACATCTACGTTCCTGACATGACTGGATTTGTACCATACCGAACATGCATATTCAGCCGTGGAATAACATAGAGCAAGCGCGCTTGAGCACACAGTGCATGGATTAGCACCCCATGATGTACCTGTCATTTTTCGCACTACGTTATTTCTGGCTGCCACTTGCTGTTTGGTGTTTAGGAAATGCTTTTTATATGCTAGCGCGCGATCCAGAGTTATTCCAAGAAATTTGTGAGTATGATTATGTTCGAGTACGATGCCTCCCCAGGATACTTTTGAGGATCTATGAGCCTGTTTATTCTTCAGGTGGAAAGCGCAGGTCTTAGTCTTGGCAGGATTAGGTTTCAAGTAATTCCCATGATAGTAAGCAGTGAATTCTTCCAAAGATTTTGATAGCGTATGTTCTACAGTCTAAAAATAGTCAGCCTGAGTAGTGATAGCGCAGTCATCAGCATTAATCTTCGAGTTCCTTCAGGGATCGGTTGATTAGTGGTACAGACGTTGATTAATAGCGGCGCAAGCACGCTGCCATGTGGTAGCCCATTTTTGTGAGTTCTCCGTCTTCTTTTCTTACCCTGACATTCTGAAATTCCACAAAAGTGTGAGGTTCTGGAGAAAGCTTGGATGCTTTACGTCGCCTGAGTAATGATAACCTCAGGTCAACACATATGTTAATATTAAACCAGACGAAATTACTCACCAACTCCTCATTAATGGCAAATCAACTAAACCCAGATATATAGAGAGGAAACAATTATTCAGGCAAACGGATCAAGAGAATAGTATCTTATCTCCTTCTTTCTCTCTTCAAGAATTGAATTCAGCACTGAATAAACGTAAATTTGGAAAGGCAGCTGGATTGGATGAAATTACAGCTGAACAAATCAAGAATTTTGGTTCTGCTACAATGCTTTGGTTACTGGAGTTTATGAACAACTGTATTCGAGAATGGAAGATCCCTAAAGTATGGCGAAAAGCAAGAGTAATTGCCATACCGAAACCAGGAATGGACAGGAAAGGTCCCAAAAATTATAGACCTATCTCCTTACTCTGTCACCTCTACAAAATTCTGGAGAGGCTCATTCTTCAGAGAATAATTAGTAAGGTTGGGCCTCTTCTAATACCATAACAAGCAGGTTTCAGAGAAGGGAAAAGTTGCACTTCTCAAATATTAAATTTAAGACAACATATCGAAGATGAATATAGGAAACGGATCATTACAGTTGCTGTCTTTATTGATCTATCCGCGGTTTACGATACGATCAACCATCGGCTCCTTCTGAATAAAGTCTATGATATAAGTAAAGACTTCACACGCATGTGAAATATTAGAAAGGCAATAATGAGGCTAGATAAAACTATTTGAAGTTATTTTTAATCATGCACCTGAGTTAGACAGGGGTGCATTCTATGATTGTTCCTATTTAGTATCTATGGGGAATACGTTACGAGAAAATGTCTTCGTGGTTACTCTGGTGAGATACGAATTGGAGGCCGAAGAATCAGTAATTTCAGATTGGTTGATAACGTCAAATGGTTCAAATGGCTCTGAGCACTATGGGACTTAACTTCTAAGGTCATCAGTCCCCTAGAACTTAGAACTAATTAAACCTAACTAACCTAAGGACATCACACACATCTATGCCCGAGGCATTGATAGCGTCACACTGTGAGCAGAATCATTACTGGAAATGACAGAACTACTGGATAGAGTTCAGAGAGGAAGTGACAAAGATCATAATAATTGACAGACGTGAGTCACTATCAACTATTGATGCCCTATCAATGTATGAAACAGGGTGGCTGTACACAGGAAATAGGTCGTAGGATTGTTTTGGGTAAAGATGTTGTATCAGAGCCGACAGTGATTATGAAAGACCTAGCCCTAAACAAACATACTAAATTGAGAGTGGTGAAATCTCAGGTGATTGCAGTTTTACTTTATGGCGTTGAAGCACGGTGAATAAGTGAAGAGGACCACAAAAGTATTGATGGTTTTGGGATGTGGACATGTAGCAGGTTGCCGAGAAAACCATGCATGGAAAACTTGCCAAAAAATCAATACTCCTAGAACTTATTATAGTGGAGAGCTTGTCCGGAATCTATTTCCAGTTTATCTTGCAGTTAATTGGTCACATAATACCATAACAGAAGGAATAACTTCGGAAAGATATCGTCGAAGGCAAAGTCGAAGGGACTAGATTGCAGGGAAAACCACTGAGAAGATGGATGGACCAGATAAATGAAGTAAATCACTCCTACATGCAGAAGACCGTGAAAAATGGAGAAAAACTGTTAAGAGGATTGTGTGATGGGTTACCAACGTCCAACAATGAAAGAAGGAGTGTTCCTGATGGTGAGTTTAACGTGTCACCAGATGCGCTTGCTGTAGCCACCCCATTCACTAGAAAGCCAGCGAAACTTTGCGATATATTTGTGAATTGTGTAACTGAGACTGAACTTGGGTATCAGGCCTGTGTTAAAGTAATCTGATCTGGAAAATACCCTTAAACGACATCCAAGCTGGCCAGCACAACGATCCTCGTCGTCAATCCGCCGAGAAGGCAGGATCCGGGGCTGGCGCACCTCCCCACCCTGGAATCAACGCACGCCTGTCCAGCCTGGTATTTGAAAGAAAATGAAAAAAGGAACATGAATAAGAGAAGTAATACGATTATTAACTGTTAACGTAATACATATTAATTATGTTTTTATGCTATTGTATCTTACTCTTGCTCCAAACTAAATGAGAGTTTTTCTTCATCACCAGTTAACACTCGCAAAATACTGGAAACTGCGAATCGCATCCATTTCTTCACGTTCATTAGAGACCAAAATTTCCTGCTGATAGCTGCCAATGCTGAAAAACTTATCTGACATAATTACGATATTACAAAAGACCTCCTTACGCATTTCCCGATACTTCTGCTTCACGAGGGTCCAGAAACGCAAGCAGTGAGGAGGAAATCTACTTTGATTTCAGCATGAAGTTGAAGAAATCTCAATAATTACTCTTGTTGTTGGAAAGTAATCCAGGAAATAGTCACTGATTTTCTTTAAATGATCCTCAAACACACATATGAAGTCTTCACTCAACAGAAAGTCACCGTGTTCTAAAACAGGTTGAAGACCAGGGAGAATGTAATGTATATCGTCTTCACTCAACTTTATCTTCCACAATAGTAGTTTCTTTCTCAAGGCTGAAGTTTCGTCTGACGGTAGCAGAAGTTTAGGCTCATTACTCTTTTGGGACATAGTAAATTAATTTAGTTCTTTTTTCTCGAAGAAGTCACAAAGACACACATGATACAAAGCCAATTCGCTTGTCAAAACTCAAAGGTTTTCTTGAACAAGGCAAGATCAAAGTTTATTCCTGAGTACCGACACTCTTTCAAGACATTCCAATGTGAAAGCCAGTGAGATAGTAAGGCTAATGATCTTAGCCTCCATACGGATGCACTTTTGTTCAAAACATCGCTACTTAAGTGCTAATTTTTAGTGACTTTACCACTTCGGTCACTCATTGAAGAACCTCACAAAGGGCACAGCTCATGCTTTCTGATGGGTCACTCGGCAGATAAAATAGCGTATCCACATAATACAGGGAGCTTCTTTACGGGTCAGGAATCGTAAACCGGCGCAACAGCCTGGCAGACTGTGATCTATATCTGTACTCACTCCTACACAGGTACATTAGGTAACTGTGTAGGTTTCTTCCATAAAAAGTGTGCTACTTCATGGGATCTGCTAGTTTTGTTCGAAGAATTATTTTCCTGCAGAACAGAGAATGTTCACGATATGATTTGTCATGTAGAAACCGCACGTAACAAGTTAGATATGCATTCTTGTGATTGTCTGTGGCTTTATCTAACGGAGCAGTGAAATTACCACTACCTTTGAGTTCATCGCCAGCTCATCATCAATGTCATTATCAATATAGACTACTCGTGACTTGGCGGTCAGAGAGATAACGCTACTAGGTCATTTGATGCTCCTTTACCCAGAAATCAAATAAACCAAACTCCCATTTTTATGAAAACACAGCATGTCCCTACAGCCCTAATGTCTCGCGGCGAGGTCCCAGGAGGCCGCCAGGAAAAGTTAAAAGCCGCTGGTGTACACTGAATCTGATCCTATTTTTCATTGCTATAGTATCAGGTGCTGTAGCTATGTCATGTATTGCTCGCTATCCAGCTGTATTACGCTCACTTTAATAATCCAGTGAAGAGGTATGGTGCTTCGTTTCTTTTCGTCTGAAGTTAGAGCTTTACCTAAATTCAATCTTCAGTCATACATCGCCCTCGCAATCCCTTAAACTTTTACAGTTTGTTAGCTATTGCAAAACGTAAATAAAACAAAAAATTAAAATGCAAAGATATTACCTTACACCAAGATCATGATACAAGAATGCCTCTTCGCAAGTGAATACGTAGCACTGAATTGTGTATTAGATAAATTAGAGACATAGAGAAAAAGTACGGAGGAAATTGAAGGTCCTATGTTAACACGGACAAGTGTGGAAATTAAGAGTTACTGATGACATACGTTATCTGATCAAACTACTCCGAACACCTATTAGTCGACATTAATATGGACGGTTGCAACTCTTCGCCTTTCTGACGTCTTGCACTCCACTGGTGACGCTTTCGATGACGTGTGTGAAAGTCTGAGGTAGGAATGAGAGCCGATTCTAAGTCAAAGCCGATGCGAGGCAAGGTGACGATGTCGGACGCTGAGGTATGGAGTGAAGCCGACGTTCTACCTCACACTGAAGCTGTTACACTGAGTTCAGGTCTGGATTGGCCCCACCATTTTAGGAATGTTATTTTCTACAAACCGTTGCCTCAAATATGCTACTTTAGGACTGGATGCATTGTCTTGCCGGCCGGGATGGCCGAGCGTTTCTAGGCGCTACAGTGTGGAACCGCGCGACCGCAACGGTCGCAGGTTCGAATCCTGCCTCGGGCATGGATGTGTGTGACGTCCTTAGGTTAGTTAGGTTTAAGTAGTTCTAAGTTCTAGGGGACTGATGATCTCAGAAAGTATGTCCCATAGTGCTCAGAGCCATTTGAACCATTTTGCATTGTCTTGCTGATTCAAACAGCTGTCGCCTCCGACCTCTTCCCCTACTGCACTCAACACACAAAAGTGTAAAACGTGTACATAGCTCCGCATTTAACGTTTCATTAAGAGCAATAAGGGGACCGCATCTCAGTCACAAAAAACGCCGCCTTACCGTATTACCATCCCCTCCTACTGCTGGCACTATAGAAGGTGGCTGGTAACTTTCCCAGGCATTCGAAAAACCCAAAGACAGCTATCAGACAGTCGTCACTCTAGATCACTCGATTCCAGTCACGCCCTATCTACGTTCTGGAGCGAAAGACTCTGGTAACCTGCCTAATGTCGCGTAGGGCCCCCGCCAGTATGCAGAAGTGCTGCAACACGACGTGGCAAAGTAATGTCTGATACAGTGCTGGCGGGAACTAACACCATGACCTCTGCAGGGCTGTCCATAAATCCTTAAGAGTACGAGTGGATGGAGGTCTCTTCTGAACAGCACGTTGCAAAACATCTCAGATATGTTCAATAATGTTCATGTCTGGGGAGTTTGGTGGCCAGTGGAATTCTTTAAAATCAGAAGAGTGTTCGTAGAGTCACGCCAGCAATTCTGTACGTGTGGGGTAACGCATTGTCCTGCTGGAATTGCCCAAGTCGGTCGGAATACACAATGGACATGAATGAATGCAGTTGATCAGGCAGGATGCTTACGTATGTGTCACCAGTCAGAGTTCCATACCACTCCAACTGCACACGCCCCACACCACTGCAGAGCCTCCACCAGTTTTAACAGTCGGCTGCTGATGTGCAGGGACCATATCCGTACACCTCCATTCGCCTGATACAATTCGAAACGAGACTCGCGAGACCAAGCAACATGTTTCCAATTATCAGCATCCAATGTTGACGTTTCCAGATGAGGCGTTAAGCTTTGTGACGTGCAGCCATCGAAGGTACACGCGTGGGCCTTCGTCTCCGAAAGCAAAAGCCGATGATGTTTCGTTGAATCCTTCACACGCTCGAAGGGTTACACTTGAGTCACGTTGAACTATTCTCTTAAGCTGTTGTTGACGCCGTTCTTGCAGGGTCTTTTTCAGACCGCAGTGATGTCGATGATTTGATGTTTTACCGGATTCCTGATATTAACGGTACACACGTGAATAGGTCGTACGGGAATCCACACTTCATCGCTACCTCGGACATGATGTGTCCCATAGCTCGTGCGCCGACTATAGCACCAGGTTCAAACTCACTGGCATCTTGATAACGTGCCACTGTCGCAGCAGTGACCGATCTAACAACTGCGCCAGACACTTGCTGTCTTATGTATGCGTCACCGACCGCAGCGCTGTATTCTGCCTGTTGACAAATCTCTATATTTGAATATACATGCTTATAACAGTTTGTTTGGCGCTTCAGTGTATTAACGTCACCTATCATTTACTATAGAAATGCATCATGCTGTTCGACCTTTTCTTTTCAACTCCCTACGCACAGTAACTGCGATAGGTGAACTTTTGATAGTAATTCGCTTTTCACTTTGGAACGCCTTACGCTGATATCATGGTATTTTTATAACCACCGTCCGGAATGATCGACGGTCCCAGTCCATCACTACTGGAGGGCTGCCTGGTATTACAAGTTTAGCTGTGATTAGTCCTTCACGTTTCCACGCCAAAATTATAGCAATAGTCTACAATGGTAGTTTGAGAGGGGTAGAACGGTCCCCGACATATTTGTTAGTGAGGTGACGTTGATTGACTGGTCCACGTTCGAAGACGATGAGCTTTCCTGACCGACTCATTGCACTGTTATTGAATCCCTAGTGGCAACACAATACTCCGCACATCCTTTTATGCTGGCGGGTCTGCCTCCCGTGGCATCTTGTGCTCAGTTTCGCGTTTCATAGAGGTTTCCGGATACTTTTGATTGGAAAATTGTAGATTTGTTGTAAGTTCCTATGGGACCAAGCTGATGAGGTCATCTGTCCCTAGGCTTACACACTACATTTTTTGAAGTATTCTTTATTCAGAAACTACATGATACATATGTAACCCACTACTTAAGTGCATTGGTGTGTCCTAAATTAATATTTGTATTACAAATACTGCAGCTTAGCTTGTTATTACTTTGGATGTGATAGTACGTCTACTATTTTTCACTATAGGCATCGCTAAGTTTTACTGCTATCATGTGCTACATGTTTCCTCCATTACTATGTTACTTGAGATTAGTGCACTGCTGCTGTTATTTTATTTATATGCTACTTTATCTATACCTAAGCTAATCTACACTACATGCAGCGTTACATGTTGGCCAGCATGTTACAAACCTACGTTGTCGGCCGTGCCCACCGAGATAATCCCAGTCGACATGCCCCTGGAACCGGGATGGCCCAAGATGATGGAATCACTGCAGTGGAAAATCCTATCCTCTCCTACTTCTAAATCTAATTATTATTTCTAGTGCCTTTCTGCCGCGTGTCATAATCGGTTAGAAAGTACACCCTTCCCCTGATCTGAGACGTGGCGGATCCCAGCCATGAAGCGGCTGGCCGAGTCAAGGCCCTGGCGGAGCAGGACAGGTGCAGGAAGTCTAAATTGGGTTTTATCTAGTATCGGTTGGTCCTTTAAAATTCTTTCAAAAATTTACTTGATAATTCGTTTGAAAGTCTGTTTAGAAAGTGAAAGGTGTCCTCTTGCCTGATCAGGTGGGGCGGGTCGTGATTGGGAAGTTGATATCTAAGTTGTGCGGCGACGTCGTCGAAGAGGGGGCACTCATGCACCACATGGTCTGGTGTGCCCTCTACGGCACCACAGTTACACATTGGTGTAGCCCGCTTCCCAAACCGACAGAAGTAGGCCGGGTAGGGTCCATGTCCTGTAACAAAGTGCATATGTCCTCTTGTTGGTTTGAAGTATCCAAGCTGTAGACGCTCCTTGAAGTTTGACAGCAACTCGTGTGTTCTTCCCCCTGTTTCATTATTATCCCACTGCTCCTGCCATAATTTCTCCCGCCTTCATTTTATTTCAGATTTGTCCCCTACGTAAATCTCCAATATTTCAACTATTTTTTACCTTTTTTTCACCCAGTACCAGGCTGCCTGTTCTCTAATCTTTATATCAAGAGGACAAAGTCTCACTAATACTAGTACTGCTCCCCCGGAGTTGTTCTGTATGCCCCTACAGAACGCAGGAGCATATTTCGCTGCACTCTTCTTACGGCCATGGCGGGCATGACCTTCGTGAGCCTGTGTGCCCAGACTCCTCACCTGTGGAAGTTAGGATACTATAATGATGTAATTTTATTAGGTCTGGTGAAAAGTGAAAACGTTTGTGTCCGATCCCAGTTAAGTTATTAAGTATTTCTATGGATCTTTGCGTTACAGTGTCAATATGTTATGTATAGTTCCACTTCTCGTTGACGACTACACCCAGTTATCATGCCTCGAATTGCCAAAGAACTGGTGAGCCACGTATTCCAACTGTTTCTTGCAAGTTGTCCCTTTAATAGTAAATACGAGGACTTGCTAGGTGCTACCATCATTTACGCTTTGCGGCACCATGTGGTCAAGATGGATAGGGCCCTCTCGACTTTCAGCTCTAAGTCTCCGCGACTACGACCGCCAACCAGCAGGAGGAGGTCATCTGCGTAGACTATGACCTCTAGCATATCGTTACTGTCCTTTAAGTTGTCCAAGAGGGGTTCCATATTAATGTCCCAAAAGAGTGACCCCTGGACAGAGCCCTGTGGACACCCCTTTGCTATACTTTTATTGATTTTCCCGCTAGGGGACGATAGCCAGGCCACCACAGGTTGTCAAAGGCGTTACTGATGTCGCACCATGATGTGAGGGGCTGAGTCACAGACCTCCGCAGCCAGGGCGATTGCGTCAGACGTCGATCGCCACAACTGAAAGCCGAATTGTCTGTGTCACTCATCCTACGCAGCACGCGGTGTGCTGTCAGTCTGTCTGCTAGCAGCCTTTCAAATAGTTTCCCCAGCAGGTCCAGTAATCAGATCGGCCTGCATGATTTTGCTTCTTTTGGGTCTTTATCTGGCCCTTTCTTTATTCTTACAAGATTTGGCTTTTTCCCGATGGAGAGGAATTTCCAGAGCCTGAGGCACTCACTGTATGGCTTAGTGAAAGGCGCCACCAGCTGGGGGGCCCAGTAATAGCACCACCTCCGCGGTAATGCCGTCTGGGCGAGGAACTTTGCCTTTCTGAAGGTCTTTTATTTGGGCACCGACCTACTCTTCGGAGAAGGGATAAACCATGCTATTATTTACGTAAGCCTGTTGATTTTCTATTCTGATTTGTCGTTGTTCCTCTGAATCATCCTCTTCTCTGTTGTCAGCAAACAGGACCCGGAAGAGGACCTCGGCAGTCTCCCACCTAGTTTCTATCATCCGCTCCCCATCCCTTACGGTGGACAACACCATTCGTGATCCTACCTTTTCCTGTGCTAACATGTACGAGATGGGTCAGAAGCCAGTTGGCCTTAAACGTATTTTTCCGAACTCTTCAAGCTGACTGCCGTTAGCTCCTGTTGAAACGTTTCTTTTGCTTCCCTGTAAACATACTACCAACGTTGCTTTTCTTCCCACACCACACTTCACTGATAGTATCTCCTCGCCCACCTTACACACTGGCACATCTTTCGGCTGACCACGGTAATGGAAAATCCACAACGGCTCTCCTTCTGGTTGGTACAGCTGCCTTCATCTGCCAGCTTCTCGGCGTTCTCCTCTACATTCTCGTCACCTTCTGGCAATGTCGGAACGTCACACTTCCTCACTAACCGGTACCAATCGGTCCTGTCATAGCTGAATTCCATTTCCCATCCCATGTCCCAGTGGCACTCCTTATTAGCCAATGAAATAGTTATTAGATTTTGTAGTAGTAATTTGGTCCCAGACAATCCATTCTTTTACCTTGGTTACGATGTTAGATGTCACTAAAGTAACATCAATATTCGTGTCCTCACCCCCACCATCAGTGTAGTTAGAGGAGTTTCCTTGTTGATTGACAACGATTAATTTGAGCGCCATGGTAGTTTCTTCTGCTATTTCTCCTCTGTCATCTCGAGTGCCACTGAATTACAGGGGGGACTTCCTGTTTATGTCTGCTCTCACGAAAAACCTGCGCCCCGCAAATCCATGCCAATCTGAGGTAGTATGTCTAGGAATTCATCAATTCCTCTGCCATATTGGAAGCACATATTGAAGACGAACAGCACTCCAAGAAGCGACTGTAGTTCCATGACGCTGCAATCATCATCGGAGAGCAATGATTGCAACTCTTGGTTTCGTTTCACTATGGATTACTTGCCAGTTTGCTCGTGCGAAGGCTATCTTCCCACCTTGGGAGTACGGCTCCTGCAGACAGAGCATATCCAGACTCCTCTCCTTCATTGCCCTTCAGAGTTCCTGCATTACTAGTTTACTGTTGTGTGCATTTATTTGTCCCATGTTTAACGTGATCATGGAAAGTATGTTCGTATGTGAGATTCCGCCCAATTCTTCCTCCAATCATGCGCTATGCTCCATTTTGTAATAACAGATTGTTTGTATTACTCATCCAAATCAAATTTTTCATTTCGTCTTTCAAAGACCTTTTTAACTAAGTCCCGCAGGGCCCTGAAGTCAGTGGGGAGATTCATCGCCTTTAGGTGCATCCTATCCACAACCTCCATTACCGAGAAGGTGACGTTTCTATATCATACTCGTGTCCGACACACACCACATGCCTCAAGCTGTAGTGGGGACAGCAGGTTCCTCCAGGCACCCGAACTGCATAGCATGTTCCACGTTTGGGTATACCTTAACAGGGTCCATCCCGAAACCTTTCTGGGAAGGTGGGTCTTTGGCAAACTTGTACTACTCACAACGTTAACCTGCACTCGCTCTTTAACAACCATTTCATTGTGCCTTGTCATCGGAAGACTCCCTACCACAGTATGCCCGTTTGGTCGTTCATTATCTTCAGGCGACTTTTGTCATCGGCTTGGATAAGATGGAGCATCTTTCTGACCACAAAGGTCTCTTTGTATAAGTACATCCTTCATAATCCATCTTTGAGTTTGCGACTTGGTGAGCTTTTGCATAAATTCCCTAAATCTGCTAGCTCACATCGCAACCCTCAACCATTTGCTTGGAGACTTTCTCTTAGGTTTCCTGTGTACGGCTGTAGCTGCTGCCATAATCATTTCTGGCAACGAGCCTTTGCTCTAAAATGCTGTAGGTAGGGCAGTTTCTTCCAGTCGTGTTGCAGGTTTCTTTTTCCCTCTTCGCATGCAGTTCTGCCGGAGTTTTTCCTTGCGTGATCTTCAACCCCACACCTGGAACAAGCCGGCTTCCGTTCGAGTGCCTGTGAATGTGGTCTAAGTCGCCACAATCGTGTCATCGGGAAACTACTAAGTAATCCCTCACACTGATGGCATGAATGCCCATACAAGCCTTGTACAAAGTGGTGAACCTGCGCCACATTTTCCCAGAGACCTCGGCAACGTGATATACATCTCGTCCCCGGGGCCCAGTTTTCAAACGCAGCTTAACCTCATTTTTGAATGTTTCCAGGTTCATGTCCTCAAAATTTTGTTGACAGATTGTTTCATAAATGTTATTTTATTTTAGTGTAACAGGTAAATCGCAAAGAATTACCAAATGGTTCCGCTTCTTGGGCGGCTCACACTTAACTACTTTGTATAATTTTCAATCATTTAAGATTTTATTCCGATCTTCCCCCGTGGCGACATCTACTATAACTACATTTTTTCTCACCTTCCCTTTGCAATTTTCAATTTTGCCTTTTGCAGGGTTTACGGTGGTTGTAAAAAATCTCCTGCATCTTTTTAATATCTTGGCCAGGCAGGGGCCTCAAGAAGACCACCGTGTCTGGTCATTTCGATACTTGAGCAATTGTCTATTTTGTAGTCTACGTGTTGGTGGCTTCTTGCTAGGCCACTCTAGCCCAAGTTTTTACTGGTTGCTTACGCAGCCGCTCGTTCTCTCTCTCTAATTCCCCCACTCGCCCGTCAAGCTTCGCACTAGCGATGGCCCAGGCGGCGAGTTCATTTTTAATTGCCAGGGTTGCTGCTTGACTAATTTTCCCACTCTTAACACTAGAATCTAATATTTGACTTTCGAGTTCAGTTTCTTCATTCTGTCCCAGGCCCTCTTCTGAGGTAGGAACAGTAAGCATCGAAGACCTCGCAAACGCACTCGTGTCACTCGCCTCTCGATCAGCCATTGTGAAGTTTAGACCAGTGAAAAGATTGCTTCCCGTCTCTTATCCCAGCCTGCTCCTCTGGCGTGGGAGGGAGGGGAGGGGGGGGCGCACTGCTGCAGCTCGCCCACCGACCTTGCCCCTAGATCAAGGGCATTCTTGAGCTGCAGGGTTCAGCATGCTGTCGCCAACGTACTGGTCTCCCTCGATAGCCCCATCATCGATGATTTCACTCAACGCTCCTTTGCAAGTACAACCCGGACTCCGGAGGAGCGGATGCACTTCTCGCCCTTCGCCGTCTACTAGCCTCAGCTTCCACCTCTCTGCCAGAACCCACACCTACTCCGGTGGTGAGTCGGACACCCAGTCGTTCAGTGGTCTGGACCCAGGTAACCTGGATCAGGCGATGTTACCACCTCCTGGGTTTGGCGAATCACGCCCCTGTTACCCACGGGTGTCCTTGCCGACGCGCGCAGAGATCCCACACCGACAAACGAGGTCGCCGGCATGCAGGGCCCCTGGTGTCTTGTGCTCTGTGCATGTAGGGAAGGGAGCAGCAGCCGCCCGGCACAGGGGAGTCGTTCACAGGGTGTGCAACACCCTCCAGCGTAGCAGCCCCAATCAACCCTCCCACCCCAGCCCCACCCCCACGTACCCACTACTTAATCTAACTTAAACTACGGACAACACACACAGACCCATGCCCGAGGAAGTATTCGAATCTCCGGTGGGGGGAGCCGCATGAACCATGTCAAGGCGCCCCAGACCACGCGGCTAACCAGCGCGGCTATACTTTTGATCATATAGCGCATAACAAGATACAAAAAAATACAGAATCTTTAAAGAATACGGCAAAGCAAATAGTTATTCAGAATGTATGACATCATGATGGCGAAGGAAATCTTCAGTAAACTCTGGGAATATAAATTAACTACATAGTGGAACCTAGCTCTTAAAAGTGATTTAAAAAAAGTACGCGACGTAAAAGCAGAAGAAGGAAGTATTTGTGAAGGAAATGTGTTAAATATCGGAAGAGAATAAGGCAGAATAATACCTAATGTCTGAAACAAACAAAAAAACCGAGAGAGAGAGAGATGGTAAAAAGCTGGGAGAATATTTCAGAGGAAGAAAAGACCAATGAGAAAAAGCTGAACTTGTGCGTCACCCCTAGTTGCCCAAAAAAGATAAAACAAAGCGTATGTGACGAATACGCTATCACAATTTAAGCGCTCTACAGTAATCGTTTTCTGCGACCTAGTATGGTCTCTAGATAAACAGCTCGCACGAGCGCAAGTAGGGGGCGGCTCCAGCGCCGTGCTCGCCTGCCTTTCTCGTCCCTAACCGGATCGGCGCGCGGAAACGCCGTACAGGGGCACGCGGGGCGACTGACTCCCCGGAGCGAATCGCCAAGTTGTGCGGAAAGTTGGCCGCCTCGGCATCTGTTGACTCTCCGGCATCGAGAGGATGAGCCCGCTCCCAGCACAGGGACGCACTGTTATCAGCTTCCCCCCGTGGTGGCGGAAACTTCGTCCATTCGAGGCACGTGCACTCTACAGGGCAAAACAACAAGTGGACAGCACAGCAGAGATGTCATGAGTCCAAGATTGATAGGGCAATCGATCAGTGAAAGGTTTCGACAAATACAGTATTCGTAGAGCGCAATATGTGAACAATAACTTCCGTACATGGTGTCATCAGACTAAACACTGATGCTTTATGAAGTTACAAGCAGCTCACACTGGTCTGTACTGAAGATATGAAACTTAGATATGGCTGAAAGAAATACGCAGTTTAAGGGTAAAATTTAAAATACAAAGAAATTTAGTTTAGCTTATAACACTGTACTACTACTTCTACAAGAAATGACTTGTGGCAAATGGAAACAAGGTTAATAGTGTACAATACACTACTTTACCGTCATCGTTTTATTGAAGACAATCGATTTGAGTCCAGATTCGGACTATTTTCAGGTCTACTGCACAAAACGCCGAATACCAGATTACATGTGTGTACAATTCCAATACATAAATCACTGTAAACATTACACGTAGAGCACGACGTATTATAACGAGAAGGCAATTGAATTATACATTTTCCAGTTGCAATGCCAAATGCATTTTATGGAATGTCCATTGCTGTTATTAATTTTCTAGTGTAGTAGTTGTTCTTGACAACATCAGAAGCGGTTGATTACGGATCACAGTTTATGTGTTAGAATTCTACACGCTTGTCATCTGGTTTTCTGCTTTAGGTGCAAGGGACTCGAATGTGGTTTGATGTTAAAGCACAATCAGTTTTCTCCAATAATAATTAGGTACTACAGCTGCGTAATGTAGAATGCAATTCTAAACCTTCATGAAAGCTGTCTAGCATCGGCTACACAAAAAAAATCTGAAAAAAAGTTGTTGAAGTAATGTAGACATAGGAGAAGACTCCCAGAAAGATTAAGAGGTAAATTCTACGGGAACTAAAATTCCTTCCAGGAAGTCTAGGAATGCGGTTCAACGATTCCAGAAGGGCTTTTTTGGCAAATAGGTTACATGGGAAGAGGATAACTCTAGACATGAGCTGACATCCTACAACTCGACGAAGCAGATAATTTGAGATGCTTTTACACTAAACTTTCTACTATGCAACTAAAAGGGAAACATTTGGAAAATGTGTGGAACTGTACAAGAGAAACGTAGCAAAATTCATAAGCTGTTACAAATTGTGCGTTTTCTTGATATAAGTGTACTGATGTTGTGGTGCAAACGCAGCGAGCGAGAGGGAGAGATGAGGGGAGAGGAAGAGAGAAGGTGATTACTTTACTTCACTACAATCAAAATGGTGTTATACAGTGTGAAAAAAAATCTACAAAGTTAATTTGAAACAGAAAATTCAACTGTAAGCGTAACTTACGTGCAGAAAATTTTTGAAGCTAACGCAGATGTCAACTATTGTCGGCCACGTGTGTACAAACACAGGAAAAATATGTTTCTAAGATAAATTTAAATGAAAGGTTTGCAGTAGAGAAACTAAAAACTATAATTTGAAAAATGCTTCTGTAAACAAATATTAAAACTCAAATCTCTATGTTTAATACAACGAGAATAAATATTACCTAGGCGAGATAATTAAAGAATTCAAAGAGCAAGGTATTCAGTAGAAGGTATAAGTCAAAAGAATAAGTGATGAAGCAATAATGCTGCATAGTCAACGGCATGAAGAAGGAGAGACTGCAGATACATGAAAAGGCCCTTTGTGATGAGAATATATAGTATATATCAGTGAGTAGTTAATATGCGCTGTTTAATACAAGGTCATCTAAATATACGAATAAAATTCCTAACATTTCCTACTAAGTAACCGCCCGTGGCAACGATAAACTTTTGGAATCGCATGTAGAGCTATGGAAAGTATTCAGAAAAGTTTCATTCATAATCTATTTATACTTCAGTGCCATAGCAGACTTTGTTCCCGTTAAAATGTGACACAAACTGGTTTGCCAACGAGCGTGATGTTTTTTTACAATACAATCGATAGTGGTTTTCGTAAGGGGTTGGCTTTATACAACTAGCCGTCCAAGAGTAGGTTACCACTCAATAAGTTAATTCGTCCTCACACAAGTTCTCCGACCCTGACGATCTTGTCTTCGTTGAGGGATTTACATTTTAATCTTAATTATTGCCTTTCCCTATTACAATTATATCACCATATCATATCACCAATGCTGACAGAACATCGGTAAGCGGGTTAAATAATCGTTGTTAGTTACTTCTAGTTAGTCGATCTGTCAGCCGTAACATAACTTAGACCTTTTGATCTCTCACCTGGCTTCATTAAACTCATTTCCTCTTACGTTATTCACAGACGGACGCCGATTTTGTATAATTATGCATTTGTCGCACCTGCTGCATTGTGGCTATTGTGACACATGTTTTCGACCCAGATAGCGATTCCAGGAGGATAAACACATTTTTAGCTTCTGGATTCTTTCCGCAAAGCCGCAACAAAATCACATACCTGTCTATTAACTTTTATTTTTCAACACTTAACAAAACTTCATGTTTACGCTTGGCTCCATTGCACTGTCATCAGTCTTCTCACTTTTCAGTTTAACGCACAAACCCTGTGAAGCTTCATTTCTTTGAGAAACATGGAGAACGGAGTATGAGTGTACACCATATCAGCGACCTCAGTAGTCATTTGACATCGTGAGAGAGCAGAATTGGGACTGATGACCTCATCTGTTTAGTCCCCCTTAAACATCCCAACAACCACCACCAGAGCAGAATGGGGCGCTCCACGAATCTCACGGCCTTTGAACGTGGTCGGGTGATTGGGTGTCGCTTGTGTCATATCTCTGTACACATGGTTTCCATACTTCCAAAAATCCCTAGGTACACTGTTTCCGATGCAATAGTGAAGTGGAAACGTGAAGAGCCACGGACAGCTCGAGTATCATGTCGTTTTTGGAAACTCAGAATCTGCTATGTAGGAATCAACATGGATTCCGGAAACAGCGATCGTGTGAGACCCAACTCGCTTTATTTGTTCATGAGACCCAGAAAATATTAGATACAGGCTCCCAGGTAGATGCTATTTTTCTTGACTTCCGGAAGGCGTTCGATACAGTTCCGCACTGTCGCCTGATAAACAAAGTAAGAGCCTACGGAATATCAGACCAGCTGTGTGGCTGGATTGAAGAGTTTTTAGCAAACAGAACACAGCATGTTGTTATCAACGGAGAGACGTCTACAGACGTTAAAGTAACCTCTGGCGTGCCACAGGGGAGTGTTATGGGACCATTGCTTTTCACAATATATATAAATGACCTAGTAGATAGTGTCGGAAGTTCCATGCGGCTTTTCGCGGATGATGCTGTAGTATACAGAGAAGTTGCAGCATTAGAAAATTGTAGCGAAATGCAGGAAGATCTGCAGCGGACAGGCACTTGGTGCAGGGAGTGGCAACTGACCCTTAACATAGGCAAATGTAATGTATTGAGAATACATAGAAAGAAGGATCCTTTATTGTATGATTATATGATAGCGGAACAAACACTGGTAGCAGTTACTTCTGTAAAATATCTGGGAGTATGCGTGCGGAACGATTTGAAGTGGAATGATCATATAAAATTAATTGTTGGTAAGGCGGGTACCAGGTTGAGATTCATTGGGAGAGTCCTTAGAAAATGTAGTCCATCAACAAAGGAGGTGGCTTACAAAACACTCGTTCGACCTATACTTGAGTATTGCTCATCAGTGTGGGATCCGCACCAGATCGGGTTGACGGAGGAGATAGAGAAGATCCAAAGAAGAGCGGCGCGTTTCGTCACAGGGTTATTTGGTAACCGTGATAGCGTTACGGAGATGTTTAACAAACTCAAGTGGCAGACTCTGCAAGAGAGGCGCTCTGCATCGCGGTGTAGCTTGCTCGCCAGGTTTCGAGAGGGTGCGTTTCTGGATGAGGTATCGAATATATTGCTTCCCCCTACTTATACCTCCCGAGGAGATCACGAATGTAAAATTAGAGAGATTAGAGCACGCACAGAGGCTTTCAGACAGTCGTTCGTCCCGCGAACCATACGCGACTGGAACAGGAAAGGGAGATAATGACAGTGGCACGTAAAGTGCCCTCCGCCACACACCGTTGGGTGGCTTGCGGAGTATAAATGTAGATGATGTAGACAGCATAAAAGCGGACAGGCCGACCTATTCTGTTGACTGACAGGGACCACTGACAGTTGAAGAGGGTCGTAATGTGTAAAAGGCAGACATCTATCCAGACCATCATACAGGAATTCCAAACTGCATCAGGGTCCACTTCAAGTACTATGACAGTGAGGCGGGAGGTGAGATAACTTGGATTTCATGGTAGAACGACTGCTCATAAGCCACACATCACTCCGGCAAATGCCAAACGACGATCGCATGGTGTAAGGAGCGTAAACATTGGACGATTGAACGGTGGAAAAAAATTGTGTGGCGTGCCAAATCACGGTACACAATGTGGCGATCCGATGGCAGGGTGTGGGTATGGCGAATGCCCAGTGAACGTCGTCTGCCAGCGTGTGTAGTGCCAACAGTAAAATTCGAATGCTGTGGTGCTATGGTGTGTCCTTGTTTTTCATGGAAGGGGCCTTCATCCCTTATTGTTTGGCGTGGCACTATCATAGCGCAGACCTACAATGATGTTTTAAGCATCTTCTTCCTTCCCACTGTTGAACAATTCGGGGATAGCGATTGCATCTTTCAATACGATCGAGCACCTGTCCATAATGCAAGCCTGTGGAGGAGTGGTTACACTACAATAACTTCCCTGTAATGGACTGGCCTGCACAGAATCCCGACCTGAATCCGATAGACCACCTTTCGAATATTTTGTAACGCCGACTTCGTGCCAGGCCTCACCGACCGACATCGGTACCTCTCCTAAGTGCAGCACTCTGTGAAGAGAGGGCTGCATAAATGAGTTTTATATGTGAAACTAACTCATCTTGTCTATAATCTCGAGAGTAATTTCTGGTTATAGTGTATTGCTCATTGATAAAATAATTTTGTTTCAAATTGTATGTAGTGCTCGGGTCAACATTACTCTTTACTTTCATTGCAAGGATTCAGTCTTTTAGGGGATATACTGACCTGCTACCCTAAAGAATTATCACCATATCTGTGTATTCCCAAAAATCTGTAGTGTTGCGACGTTGGCCATAAGTACTCACCGTAGAGGACAGACTGCTAACACTTGCTGCGATGTTACCATCTTCTGACATTGTAATCAGAGTTTCCGATTGCAAATACCACACGTATATTTGTTCTGAATGCGTGGTTTCCGATCGTTCCGGCCACCGTCATCTTGTCAGCAATAGATGTACTATTAATTCTTGAAATAATACTGTAGCATAACAGTTAGGTTCGTTTCTGCAACACAGACATTTATCTGCGGGAAATATCAAGAGTACGTCTGAAATTACAAGGGATGCTTCAGCCAGAATAAATAACATATGAAGTTGTGAGTCTTAATATTTTCATGGCATATCACATGATCCATAAAACTGTCGGAATACAGCAGTAATCAAACTACGACATCGTTAGGATTTAGCCTACTAACCAGTCAGCCACTTTAAGAGCGAGAGATAAAACTGACCGTAAAATTGCACCCCTTTACCTTATATTACGTTGGGACGAACCAACTGCGCATTCCTCCACGAAATACCACTACGGCGGAAGAGATATTAGCGGCCATAACCCCGCCGTGAAGTATGGTTCTGCAGTAGGTGACGATAAAGTTTAAGGTTTAAGCCAACGTATATATTGCATATAGAATACAATTAGCACACGTGAAATGGCGAACCCAATGGAGATTTTGATCCTATCTGTAATGAAGCTTCAGATATTCATTTTTTCAAAGTGTGGAGTAGAATAATATGTATTCTTTTAAGATTACGTACAGCAATATTTAATGCATGTTTAAATAGACCTTTTTTAAAAGAAAAATAGCGGATGTACATGCGTATTCACGCAACAGGCCACAAGTTCCTTGAACCTGGCCATATGTGCATGCAGTGAACCTGTGTATACGTTTATGCAATGTGATAATGCCACGAAACACCTAAAATTTGTATTTGATCCTCGAGACAGGCTGGAAGCGTTGAAGAAGGTCAGCCTAAAGTTTTCCGTAGAGGAAATGAAGACAGAAAATATGACATTGATGTCATATCAAATGACAAAGTTGATAAAGGCACGCTAGGAAACAAAATAATAGAAGAATAGTAGTAGGATCACGATCGGTAAAGAAAATTTTCTAACAATAAATTTCAAGTATTCATTAAAAGGATATCTTGACTTTATTCAAGGGGATTTTAGGAGATACAGGATTGGTAGCCTATCAATGCCTCTTCTCCCCCCTTGGGTTGAAAGTGAGTACGAAATAAAATTTGAGGTGTGGGAAATTCTTCAGGACAATCTACATAGCTCCAGTCTATCATCACTTCTGTAACAGTATATTCCATTCTCAGACAGCAGTTACCATGCGTGTAAGAAAAGAGAGTGAAGTAAAAGAAGGGGACAAGGAATGCTGAGATATACACAACACAGGGGGACAGCACGACCACTGTTGACCCAAGAATAACACTCTTCGAGAGAGACCACGGAATGACATGATTCCGATTCTATATTAAGGAGCGGACTGTGAGATTTATAGAAAGTGACAACAAGAAATCTCTCGCACTTGTGGGAACTACACCAATACATTCTGGTTTCAATTTATTTTATTTTCTACTTACCAGCAATTTTTAGCTAATTATAATAATTTTACTTTTATTGCAAACACATTATTCTTTTATAACGAAAACTTGTTGCACAGTGAGCATCATGTACGTAGCACTAAAAAATCTTCAGAATGAGCACAGCAGAAAAAAATTAAAATATTCTTTTGCACTCGTACCTGTTTTATTCTAAAAAGTTCTATGGTTCAAGGAGTACAAGTATTTTTAATACATTAAAAAAGTAATACAGAAGTACTTCAGTCTCGATCCATACCTGTATATGTACACGGACTAAGTGATCATTAAAAAATGCCTAATGTTTCGATAGGAGCTCATAGAGTTAATAAAGGGCCCTTTATCTTTGACGGCCATTTACTCAGTTTTCTCAGCAAGCGCTTGCACTTTCAGGTCTTCAAATGAAAGATAAATCGCTGGCAAATGACTGTTTTCTGTAACATTCTAGACGTTTCTGAATATGCTTTGGGTATGCCATTTGGAACCCACTAAAACTGGAAAGGAATAAAATATTCTACCACGAGTGGACGAATCATTATAAAATGACAAGAATGTACAGAGAGCTGAAAATGTTTTTACTGGCGTACGCAATAAGAGGAGAAACCTGGGAGTCATAAATTTTTCTCAAAGACCGCGTACAATATAAGAAACTGGGTGTGTGGAATCTGTAACGTCACATTTCTATGCCCATGCCGCGAACAAGGTACAGAAACACTGTGTCATCATCATCATTTACTCCATTAGGCAGGTCAAACAAAAGAGAAAAAAAAAACACTCTTTAAAATATTATAGGAGGATGAAACACATTACAAAAGCAAAATTAATAAGCAGATCATCATTTAAAACAGAGGAGATATCTACTGCAGGTGGCAGTTTACCTTTGCTAGTCTCTAGATTCATCTTCCATCGCTGTCGGCTTCACTTCCTTAAGGATCGTTAACTCTCAATCCCTCTACCGCGTTTTTGTATGTCCAATTGGGTATTTCCAAGCATGTTGAGAATGGAGGATTTGACAACTCGAGGGATGTGCACATATCTCTATAGCCTCTTGTTCACTAATGTTGGCCAGTTTGTGGTTTTCCAATCCACTGACACAGGCCTTCCTTCTTTTTACGTTCTCATTTACCTTCCATGGTATTGTAGACGGTTCCACAGATCTTTCGAAGTACCTTCCAGATTGTCCCTTCAGTTGTTGCTAATGAAGCCCAGGTTGATAATCATATAAAAGTACTAGCCCTTCTAGTGTTTTGTACAGGTGGATCTCATTCTTTTCTGATATCAGTCGTACCGTGAATAAGTTGTTGAGCCTAAAGAACACGTGATTAGCATTTATTATTCGACAGTGCACCTCTTTCGCCTCTTCACTTTTATTAGTCAGTATGGAAGACAGGTAACTGAATTCGTTCAAAGGTATATCCGTCAACAAGAATGGAAGGAAGGAAAGCTTGAACACGTGATACCACCAGGCTTCTGGTTTCATCGCCATTCAACCGCAGCCCAATTTTCTTCGCACCGTGGAGAAAGCGGGAAGTATCATCGCATACTTGCTGAAAGGTGTCACCAAGTATCGCAACATTTTCAGCAAATGCCAGGATTGTACCTCCTTCCACCATCTTCATTTATCTGATTCGACTAGTGTCGAAGCTAACTTCTTTGAAGGAAAAATTGAAGAATATTGGTGCTAGTGTGTCTTCTTGTCTCAGTCCATTTCGAATACTGAATGGTGTCAGTAATTTGTTGCCGAATCGTACGCGACAAATTCATTGGGAATAGCGGATGTAGTTCGATGCGATATGAAATTCCTCTAACGTTTTCCATAACATGAAACGGACAGTTCTGTCATAAACTCGCCGAAAGAACATGCAAATAAGGTATTAGCCCCGATCCTGTTCGTAAAATTTTCCTATCAGCTACCACAGAGAGAATATGTGGTCAAGATCAAACATTCAGGGACGAACCCGCAGTGATGGAGGCTTATAATTCCTTCAGCCAGAGGTTTCATGCGGTTTAGCAGCAGCATTTTAAAGATTTTATAACCAGTTCCAAGCAACGCAATCCGTCAGTAGTTGGATTCTTGTTAAGCATCCCTTCTTGAGGTTGGGACATATAATTACTCCCTTTCGTTCTTCAGAAATTATTTCCGCTGTCCGTATGGTAAACATTAACTGTTTCAATGGCTCCGTGAATGTTTGTCCTCCCAAGTGGAATTTCTCAGTTGTGGTACCACTACCTCCTGGAGAATTGTTCTTCTTGAGGACCTTTAGTGCAAGACTGCTTTCTGCCTCTGATGGTCTAGGGGTTTCCACTCTATCAAACTGGACCCTCATGTGTGTTGTCACTGCAGTTCGAAAGTTCGAAAGTCATGATTTGGTAATCTCTGAAAACGTTTTTTAAATAGGTTTGCCTGCTCCTATGGCGAAACCACTTCACCACTCTAACTCGTTACAACAAATATACGTTCACGGTAGACACCTCTGGCCTGAAAAAAGTGGCGTGACAACATTGATTATTCGACTGCGATCACCAGACTTTTGTGGTGTTTCCGTCGCTTCCTCCTTAAGAGCCGATCTGTGTTACTCGTAGCCTCGTTGTAAGTTATCGTTGCATCTTTCGAAAGTTGTTCTAACCATATTAGCCTCTTCGCTGACCTTGTCCCTTCAGACTGCCGACATTCCTCATCGAACCAAGGTTTACTTCTAAACTACTAATAAACTCTTCGTTCGCACTCGTTAACACTGCATTCTGTAACGCCAACCATGCACCTCCCACATAGTTAGGATCCGCAGATGTTAGGAAATGTTCTGCAATTTTATGTTGACAGCGCTGTCTCAGCATCTTCCAATTCAGCCTTGTCAAAGCGGACCATCCTTTCAGCATTACTTCGCCACCTGGTAGAGAGGTAGCAATACTGTGTCATTTTAGAAAATGTTCTGTTTGATAATTGATCACTTCGTGTGCAGCATGAGTTGCACTTCAGAAGTATTTATCTTTCATGCACAGCCCATCATCAGTGATTTCTTTTCCTGAATATAAAACATATAAGCTGTGGAGCACCCAGCATACAGGATTTGGAAAAAAGTTGTGTGTATCTGAACGGCGAATTTACTTACTCCCCTCCTTTTCTAGTATTTTAATATTTACTTATTCTGTACAGTTTGTGCCTCGTTTTGATATATCGGTACGTATCGATCCTAACAGTTTACTGCTACAGAAAATGGCAGCAGAACATAAAAGTTAAAAATCTATTAAAATCTGTAGGCTGAGTTCCCCGTGAAAGGTGCCTGTTGACTTTGCACTTTTTTTCTACCAGCTATATTTCACTTGTAGTAGATCGCAGGTTGTTATAATCAGTTTCCGTTACTCAATCCAAGCACTGTGGCAATCTCTTTCCTTAGTCACTCATGCACTTTTCGTCTTTGGTGAGTCAGTTCTGCTTTCGACGAATGGGAATCGTTCTCGCGTCGCTGCACTGTGGTTCCGCTCGTTTGGAAGGCAATTCGCCATTCCATCGCATTCTTGTTAAAGTTATGGTGCTGTTGACATTGGAGTCTGTGTGCTAGTTGTTGGAGCTGCATTTGGAGTGTGGTCGATTTCCATGCTGTGGTGCAGATTCTATAATGGATAAACATTCGGTTGGAACCATTACAATTTGCTTACGAGGTGCAGTTTAGTTACTGCGCCGACGTAAGTTATGAATCGGGCTATGTGCTTATGCATTCTAGAAGGAAGCTAGCACGCTGGAAACACTTACTACAGTAGAAGCTGATTGCAACGTCGTACATTACTTTTTCGCTTTGTCGTAGTGTATATTCAAAGATGTTAGCCTCTCCTGAGATATAACAAAGTTTAAGAAATAGGAGAAGAGAAAACGCTATTTCTTTTGACAGTCGTAAACCTAAACCCTTTACTAGTCGATTAGAATATCCCCATCGAATCGCAAGGTTATTTTATTGTATCCAATGATAACATAATGGGTTATTAGCCTACTTCTATCGATTTTCCTTCTATCGTTATTTTCATTAAGTCACTACAGAGTGCCAAATCGGTTGGGCATCCTCTTGCTGAAACTTGTGGCATCTCTTTACAACGTACAGCCACTTGAGGTATATTAGAAATCAAAATTCTAAATATGTTTCTTTGATCGCAAAAGACGCAGGTACTGACAGACGTTCCTTCACATGCTATTATTTTTCAGGTACGTGTGATGGTGGTTAATTCAGTTCACCTTCATGATTTAGATAATATTACCAAATAGCTTTCCTTGGGCATTAGAAATATGGGTTCTGCATATCTTGAAGTTATCAGGCCTTGATTATGACTATGGGAATATTCTTCGTACTTTAAGACACACACAGGTATTTCTACAGTTAATGAAAAGAATTTGAATCCGACTGGCGTTGTAACCATTATCATGCCCCTTAGGAGGCTCCCATCGTCGATGTACATAGATTAGTGATAGTGGGATTCTGAGCTGAGTTTGACATTACTTCCACTTACTTATGTCAAATTGCTTCAGTTTCTTTCCTCTCGTTCTCTCTTGGCCAAGCGTTGTTTTTTCGACCCCAAAGGTAATAGGTTTCGAGGCTCAAGGGGGTCTATCCTTTTCTGTCTGCAACTCAGACCTTCGGAGCTGTTACCTCGTACAATAGTATGTTGGATCACCGAAGGCTACGGGAAGATATCCCTCAAGAAAAAAAAATCAGCGCATCCTGGTGCACAGCAGAGAGAACGGTGTGGGAGCACCAAAGGGTATGGGAAGCCAACACTCTAAAACATAGCCTGCTGGGGAAGAAAGGGCTTCAACGCTGTAGCGAAAGCAGCCAAGCCAGGTACACGAAAATATGGAAAACAAACCCACCGACAGCCAGGCCAGGGACCTCCTATATATGTACTTTCACTGCTCAAAGTATCTGTACTGCCTCGGAAAGGAGGGCTACAAATATGACAACCAAGGCTAGGAATACGTCTAAGATATGGAAAAATAAAGACATTCAGAGAACTGCAATATATAACATAAAATACTTTCAGAACAAATGTCAAGAGCTTACAGAAGAACTGAAACGTCATGAAATTTCAGTATGTGGCATACAAGAGACAAAAAACAAAGGCAAAGGGCAGAAGGAATATGACCAGTACCTACTCAATTGTAGTGAAGTAGAGAAGAGCTAAAGCAGGAGTGGGGACACTCATACACAAGAAATACAAATATAGTATTGGGTAGGTCCAACACGTCTCTGAAATAGTTCAAATGGCTCTGAGACCTATGGGACTTAACATCTGAGGTCATCAGTCCCGTAGAACTTACAACTACTTAAACCTAACTAATCTAAGCACATCACACACATCCATGCCCGAGGCAGGATTCGAATCTGCGACCGTGGCGGTAGCGCGGTTCCAGACTGTAGCGGCTAGAACCGCTCGGCCACCGCGGCCGGCACGTCTCTGAAAGAACAGTTTAACCAAAACTTAAATTGACTCACCACAGATTGAATGTTAGCTACCCATACAGCACAATGATTGTAAACCTACAACCGACACACAGGTTTCTTTGACAAGTTACAAGAGGTTATTAATCTGATCTCCTCGAACAAACTTACAGTTATATCGGTGGATTTTAATGCTCGTACTGAAAAAGTTTCATTCGTGGCGTTAAACAACGATTTAATGAAGACTTTCTAAATGATAATGGTGAGATTATGATCAGCCTATACTCAAGCAACGTACCAAGAATAAGTAATCCCTTCTATAACTATAAAAGAGCAGTATAAAAACACTTTTCAGAACAAAGAGGTCATCAATCTACACTAGATTACATTGTTAGAATCAGCAACATCAGTCCTCAGTCAGTGCCAGATGACAGAACTTTAAACTCTGCTAAAATGCGGAGTGATCACAGTCTATTCAGACCGCTTCTAGACAGGAACCCGACTGCTAAAGAAACAATCTTAAAAGAACATAACTGTAATGTAGAGTAATAAAACTACAATTTTTTTATATCAGAAATGATTAGCAGATGAAATAAAAGATAAACTCGTTAATGAAGAGGATAATGAACATCGAGGTTGGAAGAAAATCAATGAACGTAGTGAAGCAACTGGTCAAGAAGCATTAGGTACACGAATTATAAAGCAAGAGTGGAAAACAAGCAGAACACCATAGTTTCACAAAAGAAAAGTGTAAAGAAAGAGGCGTGCTTCTCTGAAATGTTAATCACTCAAAACACACGAGTCTTACTAAGGGATGTGTGCACATCGACCCAGCGGTTATCGATCCCGTCTGGCGTAAAGTTTGCCTGTATAGCGCGCGCCCGAGGCGAGGCCGGGGGAGAGAGATCGAACATGGAGCCGCTAAGGGGCGTGAGTCGCGCATGCACTGTGTTTGGAAGCACGCTGGGCGGCAGCATAAGATAGCAACGCGTAGAACTGAGACTCTGAGTACTGGCGTTGGCGATTCTAACGTTCATTGGTTGACGGGACTCTGAGTGGACAGCCTTGTTTCTGCTCACGACGGCATTGGAACCACGGGTAGGTTTCTTTGGGTGAGCAAAATTTCCGCCCATGAACTGTGGTAACAATGTGATTTAATGTATGGCTGCCTCTTGTTGCCTCATTCAAAATTATCGTCAGTTATTTCAGTCTGTGCTATGGGTATTGCCAACTGACAGTCCTGATCGATGTCCTTAGCAGTAAAATGCCGGTGTTTTGATGGTTTATCAAGTATGGTAAAAGTTTTTTATTTTATTTACTGGACCAATCGATTGTTTGAAGTTTTCCAGGCTATATTTTAAATTGTCATTTTTGTGTGGCCTTATTCCCTGAAGCACGTATGAACATATCTTTGAGGTTTGTTGAATTAACACCGTCTGTTTGCGTGTTTTAGAAGCTTGTCTTGTTACTTTGTGTTCACTCCCGTGTGTACAACGACCTGCCTGAGGAGACGGGCGAGCTGGGCCTGTTGATTGTTGGAGGGTAAAAGGGCTCGTAAGAAGAGCGGCAGTTCGTGTGCAATGAAGGGAAAGCTGTGTAATCCAGCTTTAAGTATATGCCTCCTATTACAACCATTATCTATTGACGCATTTGTAGTTGCGTGTGAGGTGGCTTAATTTTAAAACCACCAGTTTGTTTAATGTTGTTTAATAATCCTCTGTTGAACTATTGTAGAATTTAACTATGTTTTGAAGATTTCTATATTTAATTAGAGTCATGTGCTTATTAGAAACATTGTCTTATAACTTTATCTTTTATCTTCTGTGGTCTCACTCTCTCTCCCCCCCCCCCTTTTTTTTTAATACGTACGAAGGAATGAAACTTGCTCAGAGAGCTATATTGTAATAAAGTCAATCATGTTAGAGAAAAAGAATTGTGACCTAGTCCTTTTATTAACTGAACCTTTCCTGTGATAGCATAAAGTTGCGCTACACTAAGATCACAAAAGAACCCACAATGAGTAAAATCACTAGCTAGCCGTTTTAAACAGAAACACTGGAAATTCTTTTCTAAAAACTTACAACACAACTCGGCTGCAGAAATAAATCTGGGAAATGATACGACAGCAGAGAGAGGAATTAAATGAAATTTTTAACGTGGGTAAATATTTAACAGAGATGCATAACGATAAAGGAAGATAGAAAATGAAGAGACATCTGACATAAATACAAAAATAAATGATGATATATCTGTTTCGTAGGCAGAGGTGGAAGAAACTATAAGCCTTTTCAAAGATAGGATTCTAGAGGACAAAATTCTAGAGAAAAAGTTTAAGAAGCTAGAGCCGCTGATTCCTGCCACAGTCTGAACGTAGAAGCTTTGCAGTTTTCACATGAGGTAAAGTGGTTATTTGTTTTTAGTGCGATGTTTTGGGTCACAGATTCCTATGCAGCTATATTACTCCACTTATGGGTGAACATATGGAATGGTTTTTCCGATTGTAGACCACAACACATCGGGCAAAAAGCGTACTGTTTATTGATAAGTAAGAGTTCCTCTGTGGAATCCAATCACAGTTACAGCTATACTTAATTATATTCCGCAGTGCGTATATTTTAATGTAGTAGTGCCCCATGCTCATGTGTTATTATAGGTACTGGAAAATGACTTCAGAGTCGAAATTGGCCAACTGTGCTACAAATAAAGAATACCTTGCAGCCTATGATGAACAATGCTTACTTTCACAATATACAAAATATTAACACATTAAATCATAAAGCAGATCTGTCCTATTGCTTAGTTCCGCTGATGGAATGGTTCGAAGCAATGTCTGCACGAAGCTACAACGCAAGTAGTGCGTACTAACTAACTACGTTTAAGTTTGCTTCGGATACTGAAAAATGCCCACGTCTTGATATATATGCTGTAGGCATATCCTCAGTCACAGTCCTGAACCAATCCCTTGGATCCAGTGGACCTTTCCGAAATTTTGATATGTTAATTGCTACTTTTCGGCCTTATGTTGGTCCAGTTCTCGATTTTGACCAGAACTTTCCATTTAACTCATTGGCCAGAATACTTCTAAAGTTTAGATGTGACAGAGATTTAGTATTCGTAGTCTCTCATGCATTTCCTGCTGCTGCGTCAATTAAGTAATAAAACATTTTCATCCATCCACGCCTTAGACTTCCAAGAAGTTGCATGATGAATGATGTTGGTCCAGTTTATCTACACATCCATGTTACTATTGTAGCTCGCAACTGATGTAGGGCAAGAAAGGTATTCCTATTTCCCTTCCTTGTTGCATATGAATTGAGCATATTACAGCAGGTTATTGCACGTTTCTTTCTTCTCTCTCTCTTTCTCTCTCCCTCTCCCCCACCTGTCATATGACATCCCAGGTTTCAAACTTTTATCTGCTGTTACGACTTCACTTGAGCAAAAATTTTCTTGTGGGTAAAATAGTTTCACATCCATAAAGCCCTCTCTCTAACAGTTTTGGTCAAACTGATAAACGTGAAAAGAAAGGAACAGAAAAGAAACAGTACCCTCCATAGCGAAAAACGTATTTTCTTCCAGTAGTACGCCATCATCTTGTTTTATACTTATACAAGAGGTCCGTTTAAAAACTTCTGGAACCTGCGTAATTATACGCCAATGGTGTGTTGGATCGAAATCCCGATCGTATCCCTGCACATGCCTTCATTTAACGTGTAACTGCAGGAAGTTTCACTGTTGTACGTCTGTTAGTTATTGTTCAGTGCTGTATTAACTAGAATGTTGTGTCGCACAGTTTGGGGATTTCGATGAGGCAGAGTTAAAGGAGCAACCCATCTGAATTAAATTTAAGGAAAGAAAACCTTTACAGAGACGCACCAAATGAAGCAGAAACCCTACAGTGAGGAGGGCTTAAACCGTTCATGGTGTTACGAATGGTTCGAAAGGTTTAAAAATGGCCGGACGGAAGTTAATGGTGACCTTCGTTCAGGACGCTCTTCGACGTCTACCAACGACGCTCATGTCAGGAAAGTGAACGAAATCGTGCTTGCCATTCGGAGGAATGTATCACTTCAGTTGGATCACGTAATGATGTCCTGACCCAGCATCTTCGAATGCATTGTGTTATTGTTAAGTTCGTAGCAATGCTAGTGAATCCTGACCAGGATAACCTTCACCTTGGAATCTGTGATGAGCTTTTGGATCGCGCAAATGAGTATGAGAGGTTTCCTAAGAGAATTGTAACTGGTGAGAGACGTGGGTCTACGGTTATGATGTTGAGACGTTCAATCTTCACAATCTACATCTAAATCTACATCTACATCCATATTCCGCAAGCCACCTGGCGCTGTGTGGCGGAGGGTACCTTGAGTACCTCTATCGGTTCTCCCTTCTATTCCAGTCTCGTATTGTTCGTGGAAAGAAGGATTGTCGGTATGCCTCTGTATGGGCTCTAATCTCTCTGATATTATTCTCATGGTCTCTTCGCGAGATGTACGTAGGAGGGAGCAATATACTGCTTGACTCCTCGGTGCAGGTATGTTCTAGAAACTTCAACAAAAGCCCGTACCGAGCTACTGAGCGTCTCTCCTGCAGAGTCTTCCACTGGAGTGTATCTATCATTTCCGTAACGCTTTCGCGATTACTAAATGATCCTGCAACGAGGAGCGCTGCTCTCCGTTGGATCTTCTCTATCTCTTCTATCAACCCTATCTGGTACGGATCCCACACTGCTGAGCAGTATTCAAGCAGTGGGCGAACAAGCGTACTGTAACCTACTTCCTTTGTTTTCGGATTGCATTTCCTTAGGATTCTTCCAATGAATCTCAGTTTGGCATCTGATTTACCAAAGATCAACTTTATATGATCATTCCATTTTAAATCACTACTAATGCGTACTCCAAGATAATTTATGGAATTAACTGCTTCCAGTTGATGACCTGCTATATTGTATCTAAATGATATGGGATATTTCTTTCTATGTATTCGCAGCACATTACACTTGTCTTTATTGCGATTCAATTGCCATTCCCTGCACCATGCGTCAATTCGCTGCAGATCCTCCTGCATTTCAGTACAACTTTCCGTTGTTAGAACCTCTCGATATACCACAGCATCATCCGCAAAAAGCCTCAGTGAATTTCCGATGTCTCCACAAGGTCATTTATGTATATTGTGAATAGCAACGGTCCCTCGACACTCCCCTGCGGCACACCTGAAATCACTCTTACTTCGGGAGACTTCTCTCCATTGAGAATGACATGCTGCGTTCTGTTATCCAGGAACTCTTCAATCCAATCACACAATTGGTCTGATAGTCCATATGCACTTACTTTGTTCATTAAACGACGGTGGGGAACTGTATCGAACGCCTTGCGGAAGTCAAGAAACACGGCATCTACCTGGGAACCCGTGTCTATGGCCGTCTGAGTCTGGTGAACGAATGGCGAGAGCTGCGTTTCACACGATCGTCTTTTTCGAAACCCATGCTGATTCCTACAGAGTAGATTTCTAGTCTCCAGAAAAGTCATTATACTCGAACATAATACGTGTTCCAAAATTCTACAACTGATCGACGTTAGAGATATAGGTCTATAGTTCTGGACATCTGTTCGACGACCCTTCTTGAAAACGGGGATGACCTGTGTCCTTTTCCAATCCTTTGGAACGCTACGCTCTTCTAGAGTACTACGGTACACCGCGGCAAGAAGGGTGGCAAGTTCCTTCGCGTACTCTGTGTAAAATCGAACTGGTATCCCATCAGGTCCAGAGGCCTTTCCCCTTTTGAGCGATTTTAATTTATCTATATCCTTCTGTCGTCTATTTCGATATCTACCATTTTCTCATCTGTGCGACAAGGAACTACAGTAGAGTCTTCCTCTGTGAAACAGCTTTGCAAATAGACATTTAGTATTTCGGCCTTTAATCTGTCATCCTCTGTTTCAGTACTATTTTGGTCACAGAGTGTCTGGACATTTTGTTTGGATCCACCTACCGCTTTGACATAAGACCAAAATTTCTTAGGATTTTCTGCCAAGTCAGTACATTGAACTTTAATTTCGAATTCATTTAACGCCTCTCACATGGCCCTCCTCACATTATATTGCGCTTCGCGTAATTTTTGTTTGTCTGCTAGGAGTTGGCTATCTTTATGTTTGCTGTGAAGTTCCCTTTGCTTCCGCAGCAGATTTCTAACTCGGTTGTTGTACCACGGTGGCTCTTTTCCATCTCTTACGAGCTTGCTCGGCACATACTCATCTAACGCATATTGTACGAAGGTTTTGAACTTTGTACACCGATCCTAAACACTGTCGGTATTTAAAACAAAACTTTTGTGTTGAGGCGTCAGGTACTCTAAAATGTGCATTTTGTCACTTTTGCTAAACAGAAAAATCTTCCTAGCCTTTTTAATATTCCTTTTTACGGCTGAAATCATCGACGCAGTAACCGCTTTATGATCGCTGATTCCCTGTTCTGCGTTAACTGTTTCAAATAGTTCGGGTCTGTTTGTCACCAGAAAGTCTAATATGCAATTGCCACGAGTCGGTTCTCTGTTTAACTGCTCAAGGTAGTTTTCAGATAAAGCTCTTTAAAAAATTTCACTGGACTATTTGTCCCCGCCACCCGTTACGAACGTTTGAGTCTCCGAGTCTATATCCGGGAAATTAAAATCTCCACCCTGAACTATAACATGGTGGGCTAACTGCTCGAAATATATTCCAAATTATCCTTCAGGTGCTCAGCCACAACAGCTGCTGAGCCAGGGGGCCTATAGAGACATCCAATTACCATGTCTGAGCCTGCTTTAGCCGTGACCTTCAAACAAATTATTTCACATTTCGGATCTCCGTCAATTTCCTTCGATACTATTGCACCTCTTATCGCTATATACACGCCTCCCCCTTCGCTGTCCAGCCTGTCTCGGCGGTATACATTCCAATCTGAGTTTAGAATTTCATTACTGTTTACATCTGGTTTCAGCCAACTTTCTGTCCGTAGTACTATGTAGGCATTGTGACCGTTTATTAATGAGAGCAGTTCTGGGACCTTTCTATAGACGCTCCTGCAGTTTACTATTAGCACATTAATATTGTTATTCCCTGTAGCATTTTGCCTACTCCTACCTTGCCTCTCAGGAGGTGTCTTGGCGGACCTAGGGAGGGAATTCTCTAACCTAAAAGACCCACATGTGAACTCCACACGTACTCCGATACCCTTGTAGCCGCTTCCTGCGTGTAGTGCATGCCTGACCTATTCAGGGGGACCCTACATTTCTCCACCCGATAGCGGAGGTCGAGAATTTTGAACCCCAGTTCTCCGCAGAATCGTCTGAGCCTCTGGTTTAAGCCTTCCACTCGGCTCCAAACCAGAGGACCGCGATCGGTTCTTGAACGAAATTGCAAATAGTTAGCTCAGATTCCACCCCGCGAGCTAGGCTCTCCGCCTTCACCAACTCCGCCAACCGCCCGTAAGAACTGAAGATGACCTCTGAACCCAGACGGCAGAAGTCATTGGTGCCGACATTAGCAACAATTTGCAGTCGGGTGCACCCAGTGCTCTCTATCGCCGCCGGCAGGGCCTCCTCCACATCTCGGATGAGACCCCCCTGCAAGCATATTTAGTGAACACCGGTCTTCTTCCCCGACCTTTCCGCTATTTCCCTAAGGGGCTGCATCATCCGATTATTGTTGGAGCTCCCAATAACTAATAAACCCCGCCCCCCGTGTGCCTGCTCGGACCTTGCTGAAGGAGCAGCCACATGCCCACTCACAGGCAGAGCGGGCGATGCCACACGACCAGCCTCCACATTGACCCTCCGCGTCGTGCGCCGCGAACGCCGCTGAACCCGCAACTCCCCTTGGGGAGAGGGTGGCCCAACCGCGCCCGGTACCCGCGAAGATGTCTCGACAGCAGGGACAGTGGGTGAAGCATGTAACACCTGGGGTGTACCATGCGACGCACCAGATTCCCCACTGCCGCTACACTCCGAGGCAGCAGCCTGAAGACGGCTGAGCGAACAGCGGCCAGCTCCTCCTGCGTCCGTACACAGCAGTCACACATCCTATCCATCCTAAGAAATCAATTTACTGTAGAGAATTAATCAACTTTTAACTAGACTGCTAATTCACTAAAGGCAGCTGATAGTTGACTAAACTGTGGTTACTAGACACTTCTTGTAGAAAATAATGAAAATAGCACTACTTGTCTCTGGACTGTATTGAAAACAAACACTAGCACTACTGGCACTATGGCTGACTGAAGGGACTCTCACTGACTGTATTCAAAACAAACACGAAATCTATGGAACACTATTAGTAGCACTCGACAATTAAAGCTTCCTAAAAGCAAAAACACACGGAAGAAGAAGTGACAAGTAAGAAAAATATAGTTAACACTGAAATGTCCCCTTTGAAAAATTATACAAGGTGCTTAAACTGACACACAATATTTTTAGCGCAACGCAATCTGACTTACAAAAATCCCTACAAAAGAATGGCCCTGACTAACATTAACCTATACGTTTCACAAATCACTTACCTCACAAAAATCTTGGTCACTCGAACTACTGCAATTCAGCGAGCGCCACTACTGCCAGCTAAATAAAAGATTCAAACTACGGAAGGCACTAACTACTGATAGGCATAGTTAGCAAATGAAAGATTTTAATAGAGAACAAGCAATGTATTTACCTTAATAGTCATAATATATATAGCAGTTCATGACATCCAGTCATACTAATTTCAAATCTCCGCCATCTCTCTCCCCACATCCACCACTGCTGGCGGCTCACCTCCAACTGCGCAACGCTACGCGCTGTTAACATCCAGCTGCCCAACGCTACAATGGCGAGTATTACAACAATGCCAACCAGCCACAGACTGCACACAGCACAGCCCGTGATTTTCATACAGAGCACTAAGAAAACCTAAACAGCCTACTTACAATACTTAAATTAACGTAGCTCGCTGAGCAGCAGACGTGAAGCAGACGGCAGTTACGACGACACAATGTGTCGGGAAAGGTTTGCGAAGACGAAAAAAGCTTGTCAGGTTAGGTCGTATGTCATTTCCTGATAGTTATTATTGACCTCCATGAATTGGTGTTATTCGATGGTACTATCGGTACGTGTTGTGACGCCTGCGAGAAATTGTGAGAATTAAACGGCCGACATGTGGCGAGAAAATTCATGGCTCTTGCATCACGTTAAAACACCCACACATTCATTCCTGTTGGTGTGTGACTATTACATAAAAACGAAATCACTGTGTTGCTCTTCCTCCGTACTCTCAAGACCTGGTAATTGTGGACCCTTTTCTTTCCAAAGTTGAAAACCCCGTTGAAAGGCCGAAGATTTGCAACGATAGTCGAATTAAAAGAAAGTTCTCGGCGCTTCACGCGAACCGGCAGTAGACGTACCAAGGCTGCTTGCGGTAGTGGGAACCGTGTATCAATTACGGAGGAGAGTATTTCGAAGGAAACTATGCACACTAAGTAAGCGGTAAGCGTAGAAAACTTTTGTGGACAAAGTTCCAGAATTTTTTTGAACAGACATGGCATTCGGAGGCACAACATACAAGCTGTAGCAGCACCACATGTTACAAATATTTTGAAACTGCACTTACTGGTGTCCGTGACAAGTATTGCTTCACAGATCTTCTTCCCTGGAAAGTTACCATACTTTCATCAACATATAAGCATCCACTGGGATCGTACGTTTATACGAAAACTTTATTCAAATGCGCTTGCAGAGGTCTTACTTTGTGTAATTTCTTATAATTAGATTCATTTCTTTTTGGCACGTTATTGTTGATATTTAAATGAACGTGCCTCACAATTTTCAAGAAATTTTACAGAGGCCAGAACGTGCCTCACAATTTTCAAGAAGTTTTGCAGAGGCCTGACATCAGTGAGTTTATAAATGTGAAACTTGGTGTTCTGATGTCCAGTAAAAACGAATAATACTATTCAGACTCTGAAAACCTATCACCATGACCATTCGTAAGAAAGATTTCAACTTCGTTGATGTGAGGGTAAGGGATGTACCATTCCGTGATGTATACCTATTTGATTCTAAAACCATAATTCCAAGAAATTCGTCTAAGGAAAAACTGCAAGAGAGTTCCTATCGGGAATGCAAATGCACAGGAACTCTATGGGAGAATGGTAGGAAAAACTTTGAGTGTTATAGTGACATGGATTCATTCCCTGTTTCTAAAAATCAGCTGATACGGAGTAACTTCAGGCATCATGTAAATTTCAGAATCTGATTCTGAACCAGAAATATGTTGTAGAACCTCTTCAGCGTTTCTTCAGAATTGAGTTTTGTTTGATGGTCACTGGTTCCTCAGGAACTTCCCTCTAAGGCATCCTCTGCATCTGAATTTCCATCACAACTCACTTGTGTTAGATGGTCACTGGTGCCTCTGAAAGTTCCCACCAGAACATCCTGTTCATCTGAATCACCTCCATCCTGAGGATTGGAACCTATGTCATCAAACACATATTGCAAAACAATCTGTTCTATCTCTTGTTTTCCTGAATGCAATATGACACAAACTTAAAAAAAATTATTTTTATTACACTGTTGTTATTGAACAGATGTTTAATAATGCGATATAGAAGTACGAATACAGATTAAAACCATTTATAGAGTGCAATTCTTTAATTCTGAAACTATTTGCTAAAGATGTTAAACAAATACTAAGGTACCACAACAACATAAAATAACTTGTGCAGGTCCGTGGGCTTCTAGCTGAAATATTACAATAAATAGGAGGGAAGATAATGTACGTATTTCTGCCCACATGAAAAAAAACTCGTTTCATAATGATTTACAATAGATACAATGGTACTCGAGGCACATAACTGTTAACGTCTCTATACTACACTATTACGCCAAAATAAATGGATTTAATTTTGGAAATGTGAAGACTTCCCAGCAAAAATCGACACAATCTATGCGCTGAAAACTTACCCTGCAGCATATAGTCCTGTATGGAGTTCAGTGTTGACAAAAGTTAGCCTGGCTATACCGGCACTAACGAGGGAGTCAGCTTCTACAGATTGCTTACAACATCAGAGTGCCATGTTATATTTTGGAAACAGTTTGGTGAAAGTGCCAAGTAAATAGCGAGGGCCAAAAATAAAGTAACATGTGCACGATTATTTGTTTACAATTGAAATATTACATAAATTCATGGAAAATTAAGGTTAATTAGGTCTTCTTGCGCATACGATACCAAAAATTTCATTTCGTTGCCATAGGCCCTAGATAGACTAAAACTGAAGGCCGAAGACCGTCAACACATAAGTATTATAGTATGAAATCGTAACACATCCACCGAATTTAATAAATGTAAAATCTTACCAGCAAAATTACGACACAATACGTACACCTGAAGCTAAAACTGCTTTGTGGCCTGCTGAGGTGGCCGAGTGGTTCTAGGCGCTACAGTTTGGAACCGCGCGACCGCTACGTCGCAGGTTCGAATCTTGCATGGATGTGTGTGATGTCCTTAGGTTAGTTAGGTTTAAGTATTTCTAAGTTCTAAGGGGCTGATGACCTCAGATGTTAAGTCCCGTAGTGCTCAGAGCCATTTGAACCATTTTGAACTGCTTTGTTGTTACTATGTCGATTACAGACGTGGAACGACTGCTTCCATCTATTGACAGAACAATGAAGTTTATTGAGGTTGCTTTACTAGTCACGGACCGTTCGCATGCAGTAGCTAAATGTGGTAGGATCGTTTACAGGTATCACGTTAAAGAGATTTTGAGTCGTACGAGGTGCAGTTAAAATGTCGACCACAAACCTGTAACGAGTTGGGTTGGGTTGGTTTGATTTGGGGGGAAGAGACCAAACAGCGAAGTAATCGGTCTCATGGGGTTACGGAAGGATGGGAAAGGAAGTCGGCCGCGTACTGTCAAAGGAGCCATCCCTACATTTCCTGAAGTGATTTAGGGAAATAATGGAAAACCTAATTCAGGATGGTCGGACGCGGTATTGAACCGTCGTCCTCCCGAATGCGAGTCCAGTCTGCTAACCACTGCGCCACCTCGCTCGGTCCTGTAAAGAGTTATTTGGTTTCATGCATCAGAGTAGTTAAAACGCCATACATTTCGGTGGGAGGTGGTGACAGTATTGTGACAAACTTAATGATACTCACTTCATTCATTAAACTCCTTTCTATGTGCTAATGAGTAAAAGAAACAGTCTTTAAAGAAAATAGGTTAAATGAGGTACATATATAAGTGTATGATTCGGTGCAATACACTATGTTTAATATTAATAATAGAACCAAAGAACCTGTGCATGTTGAGCTGCTCGAAAGCTCTCTGAAGCAGCAAATTTCGATAACTAGGGAAGACAGCGCTTACGCCGGCATGGGAGACTAAGACGTTGTTGTTGAAGGGTGGAGATTTCTTGTCTCGCGACGAAGTTTACCAGTGTTTCTTGTCTGTGCGGCTCCTTCATCACTCGCGAGAGGAGTTTCCGCGCCCGTGAGGCACTTCGCAAATTAGGTTCTGAGCGGAGACTGATGGTCGGAATTGCCATCGCTTATCCCGCAGCTTACCCAGTCCGTTCCGTGTGATGGCCTCTCCTGTTACCGGCCGCGATCTCGTAAAGTTCCTGCGACCTCACGTAGGAGCTGAAGCGCCGACAACTGATTCACGATCAAGATTTCACTTTTTTATTTCGTATCGAACACCACTTACTTAGTGGCAGCTCCATGTAATCATCAAAATGGCCATTAAGATTCAAAACGACGTTTATTTTGAGCACTAAGATCGACACAATTCTGGTTAATGAATGAAGAGTCAAAGAATCTCACGACACTTAGGAGGTGAAAGCTGGAAATTTTCCGTCTCTTAACCAAGTGTGTCTAGCAACAAGTTGAATGAAATTACCAACTATGCATCAAGCAGTTGCAAAATCATGTTTTATTTATTCACTTTTGCAATTAGTTGAAATCGATTTGCGAATGGGAATAAATAAAACATGATTTTGCGACTGGTTGCTGCATATTTGGTAATTTTATGGTTTACGGTCGCTGCACGACTTGGGAACCACATGGAGCCCACCATTCATGAGTTGAATGAAGTCTGGCAGCCTGTAACACAAAAACCAGAAAACAAGATATTTTTCTACTCTTACTAATCAGCTTTTTCCTCTTCACAATCCCAGCCACTACTATCTTCGCTATCTTCTTCTTCCTTTTGTAAGATTGTTAACATCCTTTTCTTCCCCTCACATCTGTTCATTAACACTCCTATCTCCTTTTTCTTAAACTCTGGTAACCCCTACTCGAAGTCAAACATTTATTGTTTATGAACGTATTTCACGCGTCTCTGTCCCTCATTAAGTCGCTGATCTGCAGCACTTTCTCTTCGAGTAGTACAAAAGGCTTCATCTCGTTACGATATTGGTTCAATTTCGAAACTTTATCCACCAATAACAAATCTTGTATCCACCATAATCTGGCTGTCTAATCTTTTTCCGGGTATAACTGTCCCTGAGCATCGAAATGGATTTACTTGCTATTTGTGGCATAAAGCTAACAAAATTTTTCATTGCGTGATTTTCCCGTTTGGGAAATTTGCTTCTGTAGGCTGTATAAACTATGTCATTAAGCTAGATAATAACACGCTCATTCGCCAATTATAATTTATAAAGAGTCGCTTGTTCCATTCCAGTTCAGGTCTAGCCTTCTCTGAGGCCGCATTTAGTTTAACTAGCTATTTGAGTTGGTCTGAGTAAGAATATCACCACAGCATCCATCTATTCTGTCACCTATGATTTACGTATCATAACGGTTGTGTTGGGACTGTGGGCTATCGGCTGAGTGCACACCCGTATGATGCACAGACCGAAGTCTGGTGAGCAACCACCGCGAATGATTATGCTGATTAATTTAAAACTAAGGTACTGTCACACAATGGAAGCGTCTTATTTACATAAATGTTATTCCTGGTGCTCAAATTAAGCGTGACATAATGGGTACCACATCACTCATATAGACACATAATGGGAGGACGGATCTTGTGGCTGTGAATGGATACATATGATCACTATAATAATTAGATTTATCGTCTTGAACATGCAAATAGCATACTGATATATTAAAAACAAACATTGACGATCGGACAATGGATTTTAAAACAGAAACGTAGGGTGCGCGAAGGTGGGCGGGGAGAATCAAACACAGTTATGGTAATTCGCAGACATTGGCAGTGACATCTAAGTTGAGTGTAGGCAGTGCACGGAATGATAGTACTCGTAACAAACAACGTAACGCTGCCAAAATCCGCATTGAGAGCAACAAATTGAATGTATTATTTTAAAACTACGTAAGTGGCTCGTGAATCGAGTCAATTAATTTCACGACCTCGATGGATGCGATCGTGGCCCATCTTAACAAACACGTATGGCATGAATAACGGAAGGGGAGCTTCGATGGCTGGAGGGTATGATTTCTGCCCTCTCTTTGTACATAAATGTCAAGTACAGACATCCTTCTAATAGCTAGTCAGTTAGCAGCAGCTAGCCGAGACAGAAGCAACCACAATCAGCCAATTTTCTGACATTTTACGAGTTCCTAACCAGGAGCGAATAATTTAGCATCATCTGTGTGCTTTCGTAGTTTAGTTTCTTGTATCTCTGCGTGTAGATTTAACATTTAATAGACACAGTTATCGCGTTTTCGTCTGCGTCGGAAAGTGATACATTAAATGCTCCTAGTCAGGAGCGAATTACCACCTTGGCAAACAGATGAGTGCGTAGGTGGTTGAGTTTTTGAATCTCTGCGTGTTAATCTCTTTTATTAGACACAGTTCTTGCGTTTTCCTTCGTGTCTGCATTAGAGCTCCTTAGCGCATGTCGATAGTCCGCTTGTCTCTGTCGTGTAGTTTCCTACGGTCTTTAGTATGGATATGGGCTGTGATGGCTGTGTGCGGATGCGTGTAGGGTTGGTGACACTTCTTCCTCCGTTCTAGGCTATGATGGCTTTGGTTACGCAGATTGAAGCTGCTGTGGATGGGCGTCACTGCTCTGAGCCCGCTGTGCGGATCCAACGGACGTCCAGCACGTCTGAGTCCATCGGTCGGACCTCACCGGTCAACAGCCCAGTTACTGCTCGCACTGAGGCTGCCCCCTCACTCGTGGTCAAGCGGGTGGTCACAGGCGGAGAAAGACTTCCCAGGGGCCGCACCCAAAGGTCTCCCCTGTTAGTTTGACATACAAGTTCTGGTACTGTCTGTTGCTGACACTGTCCCTCAGTCAGAATGCAGTCGCTTGTCCTGTTTAAGAGGGGACCTCTCGGCCTGCTGGATCTGGGCAATCACAGACGATGGGACTGTTGATAGTTGGGAGCTCTAGTGCTAGGCACGTTAGGGAGCCCCTTTGGGAATCGCTGGCAATGTGAGAACGAAAGCCAATGTGCACCCCGTGTGCATCCGGGTGGAGTCATTCCAGACGTGGAACGGGTCCTTCAGGTTGCCATGAAAAGCACAGGGTGGAGCCAGCTGCAGGCGGTTGCTGACGTTAGTACCAATGAGATGTGACGGTTTGGATTGGAAGAGATTCTCTCTGATTTTAAGCGGCTAACAGTAGTGGCAAGGCGGTCAGTCTTGCTTGGGCGATGAAAGCAGAGCTGACCATTGGCAGCATAGTCGAGAGGACCAATTGCGGACCTTTGGTACATAATCGAGTGTAGGGTCTGAATTAGAGACTAATACGGCTCTGTGACCGTGTGGGCTGCATATCCCTCGACTTGCGCCATGGGGTGGTGGGGTTTCAAATTCTGCTGAATAGATCAGCAGTCCACTATATGCAGGAGGCGGTTACACAGTTAGCAGGGGCTGTGTGCGGGAGGGGCTTGGGTTGTTTTTTTTAGGTTAGAGTGCCTGGTAGAAATAAAAAATAGATATTCAGTCTCAAAGGGTGCAGGTCGTACATAGCAAGAACGTAGATACAGGAACCATCGGTATAACAGTTGTGAATTGTCGTAGCTGTGGTGGGAAAGTCCCGGACGCCCAACTGCTAATATAAAGCTCAGATTCTCAAATCATTATAGGCACTGAAAGGTAGCTAATGAAGCATATAAGTTGAGCCGAAGTTCTTGCGAAGACGCTAACGGTGTTCCGAAAGGATGGGCTAAACACAGTTGGCTATGGCGTGTGCTACTGTCAGAAGTAGTTTATCTTGTACCGAAATTAAAGCGGACAGTCTCTGTTAGTTAGTTTGGGTAGATGTCATTCTTGGCAACCGGAGTAAAATAATAGTTGGATCATTTTGCCTACCTTCCAACTCAGATGATACATTTGTTGAAAGATTTAAAGAAAACTTTAGTTAAATTTCAAACACGTACCCGACTCATACAATTATAATTGGAGGTTAATTTACCCTCGTTATGTGGGGGAAAATACATGTTTACATCCGGAGGTATACATAAAACGTTATCCGAAATTGTGCTAGGTACCGTCTCTGAAAATTTGTTCTAGCAGGTAGTTCATGAGCCCACGGCAATAGCATAAGGTTGTGAAAACACCCTTAATCTCTTAGCAACAAATTCCTGAGTTAATAACGAATATCAAAACGGATACAGGGAATAGTGAACAAAGAACTGTCGTACCGATATTGAATATTGTTACCCCCAAATTCTTCCAAAATAAATAAGAAGTACACGTATTAGAAATTATATATTAAATATTCACTTGACTCCCTCCGCAGTCTGCACTCATTCCAAATTAACAATGTAAGTGTAGACCAGATGCGGATTGAATTCAAAGAAACAGTATCGACAGCAGCTGATAGATTTAAACCAAATAAATTTACAAAAGCGGGAGCTGATTCCCCTTCGTACACAATATGTGTCAGAACACCGTTGCATAAACAGCGAAAAATCGTGCCAAATTCAAACAAAAAATCTCCGAGACTGACGATCTTTTACAGAAGCTCGTAATTTTGCTCCGACGTCAATGCGAGACGCTTATCATAGTTTCTACAACGAAACTTTATCTCGTATTCTGTCAGAAAATACAAATAGATTCTGGTAGTATGTAAAGAATGCTAGCGGCAAGACATAGTCAATGCCTTCTCTGTGCGATATCAATGGAAATACAATCGACAACAATGCTCTGAAAGCAGAGTTAGTAAGCACAGACTTTCCAAATCCCTTCACCAAAGATGACGAAGTAAATATTTCAGAATTCGAATCAAGAACAGCTGCTAACACGAGTAGCTTAGAATTAGATATTTTCGGAGTAGTGTAGCAACTGAAATCACTTAATAAAAGCAAGACTTTGTACCAATTAGGTTCGCTTCAGAGAATGCTGATGCAATAGTTTCATACTTAACAACTGCTCGCTCGACGAAAGTTCCGTACCCGAAGACTGGAAAGTTGCACAAGTCATATCAAAATTCAGGAAAGATAATAGGAATAAATCACTAAATTACAGGCCCATATGATTAACGTCGATATGCAGCAGGATTTTCGAATATATATTGTGTTCGAACATTGTGAATTACCTCGAAGACAACGATCTATTATTGACACACGGTCAACAGGCATTTAGAAAACATCGTTGTTATGAAACACAACTAGCTATTTACAGACACGAATTTTTGAGTGCTGCTGACAAGGGATTTCTAATTATTTCAGTATTTCTACATCTCCAAAAGCCTCTTGACACAGTGCCATACAAGCGGTTTGTAGTGAAATTACGTGCGTATGGAATATCATCTCAGTTATGTGACTGGATTCGTGATTTCCTGTCAGCGAGGTCACAGTGTGTAGCGTTCATGGAAAGTCTTCTAATAAAACAGAAGTGATTTCTGGCGTTCACCAAGGTAGTGTTATAGGCGCTCTGCTATTCCTTATCTATATAAACGATTTAGGAGGTAACCTGAGCAGCCGTCTTAGGTTGTTGGCAGATGATGCTGTCGTTTATTTATTACTAAAGTCACCAGGAAATCAAAAGAAATTGCGAAACAATTTAAAAAAAGATATCCCAATGGTGTGAATACTGGCATTTGACCCTAAATAATGAAAGGTGTGAGGTCATCGGCATGAGTGCTAAGAGGAATCTGTGAAACTACGGCTACACCATAAATTAGTCCAAATTAACTAGTCCAATTCAACTAAATACCTATGAATTACAGTTACGAACTAGTTAAACTGGAAAATGTTATGGGGAATGCAAACCAAAGACTGCATTTTATTGGTAGAATTCTTTGAAAGTGTGACAGATCTACTAAAGGGACTGCCTACACTACGCTTGTCCGTCAACTTTTGAAGCAATGCTGTGCAGTTTGGGATCCTTACAAGATAGCATTAATGAAGTACATCCATGAAGTTTAACGAAGAGCAGCACGTTTTGTATTATTGTGAAACACGAGAGACAGTGTCACGGACATGATACAGTTGGGATGGACAGCATTAAAACACAGCCGTTTTTTCGTTGCGGCGGAATCTTCTCACGAAATGTCAATCACCTACTTTCTCCACCAAATAAGAAAACATTTTGTTGACGCCGATCTTCATAGGTAGAAACGTTCATCACAATAAAATAAGGGAAATTTTTTTCGCGCGCTGTTCGAGAGAGCGAAATAAGAAACATTTCGGGTGTTGGAGCCCAGTAATTAGGTCTGTTCGACCTTTAAATTCTTACATGACCTGAGTTCAGAACGACGTTAGCCAGGTCGATTTCTACCCTACGCCTATTTATTATTGCGAAAGTGGTTGATGAACCCTCTGCCAGGTACTTAAATGTGATTTGCAGAATGTCCATGTTGATGTAGACGAATGTTAGCAAGGCTGCTCTAATCAGTCGTCAGACTTACGAAGTCTCTTCCGTCTTAAAAATTTCACAGGCCTTACACAGTATGAGGCCTGTACTGAGCAATCGCCAAAAGTGAAGAGATTCTGTGTGAATGCTGTGTAAATTGGTTGTCTTCCCACCGGGGCAGGAACTCGCCGCCCAGTGAGTGCAGAGGTTGCGAGTTACGAGGAATGGCAAACACATAACTGAGTCAAACGATCTCCTACTCATTTCTATCTCATTATTGTTAACCCAATCGCCCAGCGGCAGGAAAATGGAGACAGGGGACATCTTCCGTAACTGACGAATGGCAAACCTGGCACGTAAGCTTCAAGTCAAAAATGTGCGAAGTCTTGAGGATGAAATAGTACGCTATCAGGAATTCTGTATTCTGAAAATTTTGAACAAGATATTAACGGACATGGCCGCAGACTCAGTGGCATTTCCCATGGAGGGCTTACAGAAGCAACATCTGTGGGATGTCTTTTTAGAAGTTTCTACCCCTCTGTAAAGGGCCTCCTTGCAGAACTTTGTGTGTTTTGGAGAAACGGGTAGGCTACCTGCAGTTTCGCGGGGCTTGCGAGTGGGGGCAGTTTACCCTTTGAATGCTGTTCCACCGGCCTTGTGAAACCCTCTATAGGTCTGAAAAATCTCGCCTCTCTGCCGTGTTCTCTTAAGAAAGGTCTGATCTTACGATAACCAGCCTTGTTCTTAACTTCAGGAAGCCTCCACTATACTACTGACAGAATGGAAGAAAAGCAGTGAAAACTGCCACGATGCTGACCCACATCAAAAATTACAGAGCAGTGTAACTGAATGACTACTTTATCAAGGGAATTTGCATATCAGCCTCTGGTATACGTTCGTGGACAGTTTCAGAGAAAATGTTACGTATGATTATGAAACCTTCGTGATTCGTTTGTTTCTAATCGATCTCAGAAATCCGCTTCATTTATTCTGCCTAAACACTACTCAGGGCCATCACAAAAATGCTCAAGTTCTCCTGAACTTCTCTGGGAAGTTTTCGATTTAGTCCGTCCGTAATATACTATGTGTATTGGTATTTTAATTAAGAAGTGAGATGTTCGCGGAAACGCTAAATCGTTTGTCGAGGTTTATAAGTAATGTTTTGGGCATCCTTAAAAACCTTATCTACGCCCCCCTGCTTTTGTTTTCACCAATACTTGGCACTAATTTACTGATAGTATCTTCAAATATTGTACACTCTGTGAGGAGTCTGTGAGCTATTTAGCTTCCGCCTTACTTTTTACAACTCTGATTTCTGGTGGCTTACAGAAATGGGAAGACAATACAAATTTAAGAGAAATAATGTTAAGCGATGGAGAATGTTTTGTTGGAGGTTAACTACTACACGTGACCCAACGATACATGTAAGTATTGCTATCAACCCTCACACGGATATATTAATCAAGGGGCTCATCCACTACAAAAGGAGACTAGCAGTCAGAATAACAATCTCGTTTATTACCATAAAACAATGGAAAAATGATTTATCCACTCGTTTAGGTATTTCAGCATTTGAGAAATAGGCAGATGTTCGTATTGACGAAATGCAGCCTTGGCACAGTTGGGTGCGCAGATGAAAGCATAATGTGAAATTACAACGTGAAAATGACCAATGGCTGAAAAATACTCAGTAATTTAAGAAAATAGTTCCGGAAAAGCAAATATGAACACCATTGGAATAGCCGAAGGGTATCACTGTAGCAAGTAGCTGAATTCGAGTGTTAAAACTGCACAAATCAGTCCTGATATAAATTAACTATCAACGCCTCCCTCTCATATCACTCATTACATTGATGGTCCATGCTTACGACTCCCAAATGACTTGTGTGTGTGGAAGACGGCATAAGTTGCAGCTGGAAATTCTGAGTCCAGTAGAACCTATGGACTTGGCACTAAGCTGGAGACATGCCTCTCTGCAGCAGCCTAAAGTAAAGTGCGTTCCTAACGCCGTGCCTGGAATACGTATGTATTCATCGATCTCCCCGTTACAAGTGTTGTTCGGCAGTATACTCCGATTTTTAGGTGTATCTACCAGTGTAGGAAAATTGCTGGACAAGTGCAGTATACTATTTGAATCCGATCAATAACAATTTTACAAACGAGTTTAGCATATCCTATTCTCACAGCTTCAGTCATGGTTCACCAGTAGTCATCTGGTGAGTGGAGGGGACAGGAAAATCCCACCACTGTATGACAAGGTTTTAACCCTGGCTAACCAAAAGACTAGCATGTAGACATGCATGGGGAAATGCGCCTTCTACTGAAAGATTACTGTGAACTAATGAGAGTCCCTGTTATTCGGGTTTGAACAAAATTTCCTTTGTGCTGTGATCGTGGGCAACGGCTGATAACAAAGCTCTTCTTTTCTTAGAGCTACACCTTACGTTTCAGATGTTTCTCTCTCTAAAAACGGTTCCTCCTAGCATCCACCACAATGCAATATTTTCAAAATGGAAGTAACCTCTAGTGCAGCTTCTGTGCGGAGATTCCACACAACAAATTCCTGTCCTGTAACTGCTGAGGGGTTCCTTTCAGTGGCGAATAAGTTTATGAATTCAAAGCTAACTTGCACACCGTGAGCTAGTTAACCAAGCTCCTATGGCTGCAGAACATAACAGGCAACTCTCAGCATAATAAAACGAAAAGAGTATAAGGAGAAATTAGCTGTGCAATCATTGACAGTACTGGACACTGCCGCCAGTTATCATTTTGTGCTAATTAATCAACTGTACTGCATGTTGGGATCCATATATTACAATATAATATAGGTAGTGCGGCAGTTTTGGGGTGCATGGTCATGTAACAAGTCGTCTGAATCGTTAACAGCCCATCCTGATGCATCTATTAAAGAAGCTCTTCTATGGTTCTTAGAAGATCTGTTTCCAAGATTACCTTCATCAGAATCTTTTACAGTCGTCAACCAGCTGCACTTGACCTGTAGGATCGAACTTATTATATAGAGAAAACCGACTGCTGCATCACGATACTGCATTGAATGTACTGGCCTCTAGGTCCCTCTTTAATCGTTAGCAAACTTGTGTACTTGAACTTCGTTAACTACACAGTATCTGGACTGTAAATCAACTCTGGCAATAGTTTTAATAATTTCGTCACTTAACTTGCGTTCAAACTGTCAGCAGTTGTCTGTTAATGTCCTCCTAAACTTATGTAATATATTAGGTGAACACAAGTTATGTTTTCGATATTCTCTTCATATTCAGTTTGTTCTATACTTCACTGTTCTATACTTTCACACCTCGTTGTAAAGTAATTACAAAATTCATACCATCAGTCCACAATAATCTCACCTGTGTACACTATTTATTGGCCAACAACGCTGAAAAGCATCTCTCCAATTCATGATAAAAGCTTAATCCATAAACACGTGAATGAGATGAATAATAAAGTTTACTGTTCAATCAGTTAGTTGGATTTTAATCAGATACATTGGTAACTAATTTTCTAGTAGCAAATATCGATTGTGACCGCCCTAATCAAGCACAACAGGTTGAGGCAGTTGTTTTTATTGATAGAAACGTAAACAAAAAAAATGGCTTTGAGCACTATGGGACTTAACTTCTGTGGTCCTCAGTCCCCTAGAAACTAGAACTACTTAAACCTAACTAACCTAAGGCTATCACACACATCCATGCCCGAGGCAGGATTCGAACCTGTGACCGCAGTGGTCACACGGTTCAGAATGTAGCACCTAGAACCGCTCGGCCACCCCGGCCGGTGAAACGTATATCCGTAATAATTATATGAATGTGTGGAGTCTGTTCTCTCTGACATGCACGAAATAACGTACGTCATCTTTTCATATAACTGATTTGCCTGGATTGGAAATGGTTTCCCCTTCTTCAGTGCGGAACCACAGGTCCGTCCGAGCCCCTACAGGAATCTCAGATTACCAGGCAATGAGGAAATCGAGAGGGACTGCGGATAGGTGGCGCTCGGTGGAAGTGTGCGTGGCCATGTGGCGAACCAAAACAGCCTACGCATTTGCAGTAAACATTGTATATTATGCGGCACTGTGGTTAACGCACCTGATTACAAAGCAGGAGCTCTCGAGTGACACTCATTTTCGCCCCACATCGTTGACTCTTGTGATGTTCCGATGCAGCTGACATCACTATTCTCTTTCCTTTCCTCTCTCCCTCTCCCCTCTCCTCCTTAAATTTACACATGGTGATAACAGTTTTACGTCGTAGGAAAGCTTTTTACTTGCGACGTCCTCATAGCACTTATTTCTAACAGATGATGCCAATCCGCTGCCAACCCCTTCTTATATCGTCCCTCAGTAAATTTTCTGGGAAAAAGTGTACAGCGGGGCTGAGTCAGTAATTTATAAAGTCTTAGGGAGATAAATTATGGGTTCAAATATCTTTTATGAAGAATGTCTTCCCAGCAAAGCACGGTAGCGTATGTAACTGCAAGTCCGAACGATCGCTACAATGTTGATATCAGTTAGTAAAGTGTCCTTTGAGCAACTCTTTCACGCTACCGAGATCGTTTCACAACACGGCAGTCATTTTTGTTTTCGAGAATACCGTCCATAAAATCAGTGGAGCCTAAACATTACCAACTCAATTAGCACGTGATGTGGACAGAGTTTCCAATCGGGCAGCGGATGCGTCGCCTACAATGGTGTCAATTGCAGCCGGGTGTCGCGCCTTCCTTTGCTGAGACGCGCCGAAGAACACCTGCTGGCTGCTTCTGCCATCTCGCATCTCGTCCACTGCCAGTGACAAACCGCCACGTCAGCAAACCTTGAGCCTATTTCTGTCTCACAAAGGAGACACTCATACATCAGTTCCGCCAGTCTCTGCCTCTAAGAAATGCTCTCACTGGTCGTCGTTAATACATTATTTACTCACGTGGTTGAGAATGGTACACAATTTAGTAGCTACTTTCTTTGTCTTAAATAAAACTTTACAGTCTTGCTTTAGTAAGAAATGTAACAGTACAAGAGTCTATGTAACAACATAAAAGGCTTCAGATTGAACTTACCTCTCAGGTTTTCCGCTAATGACATATTCTGTTTCTCTAATTCCTGTACAACAGACTTGAAGGCATCCATTCTTGTACAGTTAAAAATTATAGCAGAGCATATGCAACACCAACAATAATGTGGTTACTCACATCGACGCAGGAAAAACAGTGATCAAAGTTGACACAGATTTATTGACTAAGGAAAGAAAACGTCTGCTTCGATCACAATAAAATCGCAATCACAGTGTCTCACAGGTGTGAAGACTTGGTAGTATGGTGATTTCAGAGTCTGACAAAGTAACACAATCAGAATTCTCGTAGACAGACATACACACTAGCAAGGAAAATTTTTGAAGTCCGGTGAAACTGTCCTGAATAAAGCCAGCCTAGAAACAAAAACGAATATCCTAGATACAGTTCCATTGCACGAACGGAAACAACGATGCATGCACAACACAGCGGCGTTGGTCCCTACAGTGGACTTCGAGAGCGTTCTAAGACGATGGGGTGAATAACACCCACCCGCAGGGTAGGACACAGTCTCGAAGCTGGAAGAACTAACTCGTGTAGCTCTGGCGTCGAAATCTATAACGGCTGGCACTATTTTCTAGCCATCCATGTGGCGGACGTGAATACGTCGCTTGGAAATGGCGGCCCCTGCTAGCGCTGGTACGGTATCCTGGTGTCCGATCGTTAGTGCGTCAGACGCGGCGAGTTCGCGAATGTGAGGTTTACAGGGGCAGCTTAGGCTGCTCGCACGTCCAAGGTGCCCGAAGGGTTGTCGATTGCTTATGCGAAGATCGTCGGTATAGCACTTTCTACAGTACTTCTGTAGGTTAAAGGATGTGAGTGTAAACGTTAAAGTAGAAATGCCTGTCAATGTTACTTGTTTTAGAAATAGAGATATAATGCTTGTAAGTCTTGTTTCTCTGCATGCTTTATTCCATCGTCAAACACAGATGCGACAAAAGTAAATTAAATTTTCTGCTCATGTCACACTGTTGTAACTACTATGAACAATTTACTTGCAACGAAAAAACCGGCAAGACATTAAAATTATTACAATTATTTGTTCGGTCTGATTTGCAAGAAGAGACAAAACGGTAACTACAATTAATCCTCTGTATTGCTGATCTCGACCTGTTTTACGTTTCGTGAACGACAGAATAAACAAAATCCATTGGCACTTTCCATGTTAACCCTGGCCAAACCAAAACTTTATGTTTGTCTTGTTGATTGTCACTGTACAGAAACGAATAGACCTGCTAAAATGAATGGAGACCTGCAGCACTATTGATTTGATCACATATTACTTTTCTACAGCAATTTTTTCTCTCTTAGCGCTAAATGCTACGTATATTGTAAGTCCTTGTATTCGATGTACGGGTTGAATGGTTACTGTGGGCCGAAAGTATACCGTTTCGTGTTTGTGTTGTTCACGTGCTCATCATTGAGAAAAGTTAGGATATGTACCACCAATCTCGTGCCGAAAAAGTATCGTCTCGGTATGCAAGACGAGTCATTTCCAATAAAATTCTTGAATTATCAAATATGCTGTCTCACGTGTCGTGCTCATAGCCCTTAAGGGGACAGTACTCTTCGAAAATGCATTTGCTTTTGGTTAAAATGCTCTCAAGCATGTTTATTTTATTGTAGCTTTCATCCAACGTTCGCGAGGTAATCCATTGTGGAGTTACAAGGCGATCTGTTAAAAATTGTCTCCGAGAACCATTCGCAGCGCGAAAGAAATAGTTAACATCGCGGCCAGTATGACAGTAAGTAATTTCAAAGACGCCCTAAGAGGCATTGTGGATATTAAGAACGTGAACGAACTTAACATCAGATCAACCTGTTACCTCTTCTGCACAGTAATGAACAAAAAGCGTATCGAAAAGCCGAACAACAGTTGGGCAGAATGTGGCAAACATGCCAGCAGGACAATCCTGGCAACGAAGAAGATGCAGCAGGCTCTCCTTTTGGATTTCTGTATGGTCCAGGGGTCGGCAGCTACAGGTATATATAAATTTACTAAGAAAAATGTAACCCAAAATTTAAAACGCTGTTTGCTCGAAACCGTATTGTAATTGACGGGAAACATAACTTGAGAACAATGGGTACAATTCTGATCGTAGTTTGACGCCAGAATACTAAACTGAATTCCCTACCAGCGTAAGTAACCGTTTTGCTATATCTTCAAAAACCTACGTTGTACACTTTTAAATCGATTTTTTTGGTGAAAATGACACATGTTTCAACACGTGATGATCTTCTTGGAACTTAATATTTTTCAATTTCCTGTGTACGGCGATGGGAAGTACATCGAAAATGAGGTATAAGAAATTGTTTTATTACAGGTGCAATCAGGGGCATCAGAAATAGGCTATTCCCTTATGTTGAAAATATTGTTCGTATTCTTGCTATTATGACTGATTATAGCATTTAAATAGCATTTACGATCAATAGTGTCAAGAAATATCTGTTGTTTTTATGTAATTGAAGCTTAAAACTAACTAAATGTCAATATCTGGACACATGGTCGAAAATGCTCTGTTATTGGCTGATAGTCCTGCGACGTCACAAGCTAGGAATAAGATGAAGTTACATTTATGTGACTGTAGGGTTAGCCGAAGTTACGAGGTTTTTACGTACGTTTACTGCAAATACTGTACCTATTTAGTGATAGAAAACGCAATTAAAACTTTTAAGTAGCAGCAGAAAGGAATTTTGTGAATACTGATAGTGCAAGCCTTATGAAAGTTGATGAGTCTTTGCTCCACCGATTTAGAGCGGTGATATGTGCAACGACGGAGTTTCCTGCAACATCATTAAAATCGCTCAAAACTAAATAATTGTAAAACTTTTGGAAAAGGGTACGTATGTTATAACTAGATTTTCCACTATCAATTATGACCTACGACCTACAGCACAAATTATTCATGGTAAAAACGTAGTGTTGACTTCGTGTGCAGAAGGCACTCAACAGAAAAAGTGCATCTGTCGTGAGTTCTGTGGCGAAACGGACAGTGGTTTCGACTGCAATACAGGATTTCACACTTTCGAATCCTAGCATGGTCAAATGCTTTTAAATGTTTTACACTAAATACGAAAATAGCGTTAGGATAAACTGATTGTAGAAGTTGTTTCGATTGTAGTTTTATTATAAATAGCTTCACATTAGCCTTAACGTGAGAAACGGACCACAGAGAATAAATGCATTTACTTTGCGAAAAAAATTTCTTCTTTGGAAAGCATTGATAGTAGTAAATATAAAACCATATTTGTACAGTACAAGGAGGTGTGCGACGGTGAGGTTATGTGGACAGACAGCACAATATTCGGGTGACTCAAACGTAAGGGTTGTGATGTTTTTAAGTGTAAACTAACGTTAGCGTCTGAAGCAGACTTTTTTCATTTTTATGTAAGATGATGAAACTTCAAAATATTAAACAATAAGGATCCTAACTAGACAGTAAGAAGATAAAAACATGGTTCTCATATAGTAAATATTGTGTGTTCACGTTAAATAGAAAACATCTACACTCCTGGAAATGGAAAAAAGAACACATTGACACCGGCGTGTCAGACCCACCATACTTGCTCCGGACACTGCGAGAGGGCTGTACAAGCAATGATCACACGCACGGCACAGCGGACACACCAGGAACCGCGGTGTTGGCCGTCGAATGGCGCTAGCTGCGCAGCATTTGTGCACCGCCGCCGTCAGTGTCAGCCAGTTTGCCGTGGCATACGGAGCTCCATCGCAGTCTTTAACACTGGTAGCATGCCGCGACAGCGTGGACGTGAACCGTATGTGCAGTTGACGGAGTTTGAGCGAGGGCGTATAGTGGGCATGCGGGAGGCCGGGTGGACGTACCGCCGAATTGCTCAACACGTGGGGCGTGAGGTCTCCACAGTACATCGATGTTGTCGCCAGTGGTCGGCGGAAGGTGCACGTGCCCGTCGACCTGGGACCGGACCGCAGCGACGCACGGATGCACGCCAAGACCGTAGGATCCTACGCAGTGCCGTAGGGGACCGCACCGCCACTTCCCAGCAAATTAGGGACACTGTTGCTCCTGGGGTATCGGCGAGGACAATTCGCAACCGTCTCCATGAAGCTGGGCTACGGTCCCGCACACCGTTAGGCCGTCTTCCGCTCACGCCCCAACATCGTGCAGCCCGCCTCCAGTGGTGTCGCGACCGGCGTGAATGGAGGGACGAATGGAGACGTATCGTCTTCAGCGATGAGAGTCGCTTCTGCCTTGGTGCCAATGATGGTCGTATGCGTGTTTGGCGCCGTGCAGGTGAGCGCCACAATCAGGACTGCATACGACCGAGGCACACAGGGCCAACACCCGGCATCATGGTGTGGGGAGCGATCTCCTACACTGGCCGTACACCACTGGTGATCGTCGAGGGGACACTGAATAGTGCACGGTACATCCAAACCGTCATCGAACCCATCGTTCTACCATTCCTAGACCGGCAAGGGAACTTGCTGTTCCAACAGGACAATGCACGTCCGCATGTATCCCGTGCCACCCAACGTGCTCTAGAAGGTGTAAGTCAACTACCCTGGCCAGCAAGATCTCCGGATCTGTCCCCCATTGGGCATGTTTGGGACTGGATGAAGCGTCGTCTCACGCGGTCTGCACGTCCAGCAGGATCGCTGGTCCAACTGAGGCGCCAGGTGGAAATGGCATGGCAAGCCGTTCCACAGGACTACATCCAGCATCTCTACGATCGTCTCCATGGGAGTATAGCAGCCTGCATTGCTGCGAAAGGTGGATATACACTGTACTAGTGCCGACATTGTGCATGCTCTGTTGCCTGTGTCTATGTGCCTATGGTTCTGTCAGTGTGATCATGTGTTGTATCTGACCCCAGGAATGTGTCAATAAAGTTTCCCCTTCCTGGGACAATGAATTCACGGTGTTCTTATTTCAATTTCCAGGAGTGTATTTCGACTTTACGTGTGTGAACGGCGATTGCGAATGTAGGCTCATGTAAACAGCAAGGACAGTACATTAATATTATGTTTCTGATCGGTGTGGTAAACGTTAGTAATTGTGTATTGGTTTCCATATGAGAGGACTGTCGAGTCATTTTACCTGAGAGAACTCTCGAGTTCTTTTTACAATAATGTTCTTTTGCTTTAAATTCGAACCTGCTATCTGTGGGCATCGCCTTATAAAATTCGACGGTTTATCACTCTAACAACGGAGCTACCGAACAATTGACGTTTAGTTAGTTGAAACGACAATTTTCACTACGAGTTTAATTTCGTTGACTGACGCTGCCCTTCTTTGTAAGAGTAGGAGAGCTTATCTCTCGGTGAAAGTTAATGTTAACTTCAAACTGCAACTCATTTTTAATTCAGTTAGAGAACTTGTGGGTACAGTGCAACTACATTCGCTGGAACACTGAAAAACTACTTTTCATGAGTTTTTGTAGATGTAATTTTACAGTATGATACATCACATTCTTTTCAACTATTTTCCGAAACATAAAGTCCAAAACAAGACATCACTGTGAATTATCCTATGCTGTCGTGTAGCAGCAGCTAGCTAGCCAGTGACGTCACAGGCATTACGAATGGTGCGTTTTAGCAGGCGTTCGAATTACTTGAATTTGATTTCCAGTTTTGTTAAATAGTACTGAAATTCAAGGGGGATAAAACATGTCAGCAGCATGAAATGACGTAATTAAGCATTTAAGGCAATTTCCAGATAACAGTCAAATATCCTATTTTAGTTGATTACCAATGTTTCGGCTGCAAGGATTTCTGCCAGCTGTTGCAGCGGTGACATGGAGCGTCCGATGTGGATACAAAAATTATTTTTCAAAGACAAATCTGTAGGGACTAATACCGTATCAATATTTTTGACATTACTTTCTATGTTTCTTGAAAAAAAGGAAGGAAATCATCCATTTTTCATGGGTGCAAACAGGGATAGTCCCTTTAGATATGCATATTAGAGCCCATGGTTACTGACATGTTTTGCTTCGACTGAGCGTTCCACTTATCTCCCTGAATACTGACCGTTGCTCCCGGAATACTACGTATAGCCGATGCTGCAGCAGCGTCTGTAACTGTCCGGAGGTGGTCCGATGTGGCGTAAGTGTGGAGAAGTCTGCGGGGCAGCAGCAACCCTCCGCTACGACCGCCTGCGAAACTGAATGGCGTGACATGGCACGAGGATCCGACGTCACGTTCGAAAGCTTGCTGAAGAGGGTGGCAGATAAAAATCATACTCGAATGTTTGCTTGCCGAAGAGATATTTGCGCAATATAACACTCTTACTACAGTCATATGTTTACGTCGAATACAACGATATTGAGATCTGTGCGATCTCAATACAAAAGGTATAGTCCGATAAAAATTACTTGATAACTGCCACTTCACATTTTGGAGCTGGTTTGCCGCAATCAGAGCTCTCATCGTCACACACGAACCGTTGAGTTGTTTGTATCCCATGCAACGGGTCTTGCACTTTTGCTTCGTATTTCATAACACATGACAACCACACAAAGGTAATACACACACACACACACACACACACTCACTCAAACGGGACGATGCTAATCAGATACACGCGTTTCACACACATTAACCGGAACACTTCTTGATACTTCCGCACAAAATGTGATTTAGTGTCACATATACTGTTATCGTAATCACAGAGATCGGTTTCCATTAAATGAGCTTCACACACCAATGGGACTGTGTGAGGCCGAATTTGTGAATGCCGTAATTCATCGTTACGGTTGGGTCATCATAGTCACAAAAACATCTACGCAATCCAATTTTGCGGCAGAGCGCAACGGTTAGCGCATTCGTCTGATTAGTAGAAATCTGTAGGTTCAATCTCCCGTCAAATTCTGTGAATTTTTTTCTAAATCTAACGAAAACAGTTTGACTATTATTTTTATTCAGTTAATTAGTTTAAATACAGTTCTTTATTTCCAATTCTTTGCTGCATCGTTTTCATCATTGTATTGACTTAATTATTTAGTCTCATTTTTCTTCCCACCATACTTTTTTCATTTGGAATCTGCCTTTGATGCCTGTAATCTACGGCCAAGTGTCAAACTGGACTGATGATCGGTTGGTAACGCGGCGGCTCGTGCACCCTGTATGAGAATAGCACCAGTAACCAATGGTAGCTTAAAATTAGTTTGCTTTTACTCGGATTTTTTTCTGTCTTGAGTTTGATCATAGAGATTAAGTTTAATCGGTGTAAACAAAGCAATCGTATATTTTTCTGCCACAGATTGTTGACAACTTTTTTCTAGGATGCAGTCCACCTCACCAGCTTGTGGTTAGCTTAGGACATGAGTCCATATCCGAGATATAAACGCGTCGTCTGCAGCAGTTGAGTAATTAGTCACTAAAAATCAGATGTCGATAGGGCATCTCGCATTTCCGAGAAGCCTCACAGCGGCCACTTCCAGTACTGCTCAGCGTTACACATTAACAGCATTTGTGGGGTGAGCCGCTGCGTTTGTGTGTCACGGTAAGTGGCAGTCGATGTGACAACACTCCGACGGCCAGTGACAGGTGCCCACTATCAATTAATTTTAAAAAATAAGTTTCCTTTAATTTACGTCTATGGCCACAATTCTTTTTTGTTCAACAGATTACCGGTTTCGGTCTTTCATGACCATCATCAGATCTGTTTCATTAAATTTTAAGTGGACTATAACTCTTCAGAAACTTCTGGCGTACTTCAAGGACTACTCAAGGGCTTAACATCGGCCAGAACATGTCGCAACAGTGTTCGAGTACCTGTTTGGAAATTTATTTTGAATTCACTGCAACAAGTCGTGCCCGGAGTTTTCAAACCGTATACGTGCATTAAATGGCAACATGAAAATAAGGTGCCGCTGCACAGACACCAGTGAACATGGCAGTGGCTGACGTATTATAGTAACATACGTGTTCGGATGTGTTGCTTATTTGTCCTAATGAATGCGAAAGTAGATCAGTAGAAGGCAAATGACATTTAAAGCACTACAAAAGAACTAATCAGAGTCCCATACGACACCGTCGTCTTTTGCATTCCTTCTTTTTTTTTCGAACCCTTCGGGAAGTCGGAATGACCTTCATCGTCATTCATCGGTAAATAATTTATTAAACAATGCTGTATCACAGGCCGACGCAGGAGTTTTGTGAGACTGGGCAATCTGAAATTTCCGTTTTTGTAATAAATTACTTCACCAATTTTGTGATATTTCATGCTACAAAAACTAAATTTTGTGTTTGACGAAGAAATCTATTTCCACAGAACTGATTGTTATACAATCAATACTTATATTTCTTATAGACAGATTACAATACGTGATCAAAATTATCCGGACGCCTGGCGGAAAATAACTTACAAGTTCGTGGCACCCTCCATCGGTATTGCAGGAATTCAGTATGGTGTTGGCTCACACTTAGCCTTGATGACAGCTTCCACTCTCGCAGGCAAACGTCACGTGCTGGAAGATTTCTTTGGGAGAGTCAGCCCATTCTACACGGAGTGCTGCACTGAGGAGAGGTAACAATATCGATCGGTGAGGCCTGGCACGACGTCAGCTTTCCGAAACACCCCAAAGGTGTTCTATAGGATTCAGGTCGGACCAGTCCATTACAGGGATGTTATTGTCGTGCAACCACTCCGCCACAGGCTGAGCATTATGAACAGGTGCTCGATCGTGTTGAAAGTGCAATCGCCATCCCCGAATTGCTCTTCAAAAATAGGAAGCAAGAAGGTGCTTCAAACATCAGTGTATGCCTGTTCTCTGATAGTGCCACGCAAAAAAAGCCCTCTTCATGAAAAGCACGACCCACCATAACACCACCGCCACCGAATTTTAATGTTGGCTCTACACATGCTGGCAGACAACGTTCACCGGACATTCTCCATACCCACACCCTACCATTGGATCGCCACGTTGTGTACCGTGATTCGTCACTCCACACAATGTTTTTCCACTGTTCAGTCGTCCAATGTTTACGGTCCTTACACCAGTCGTGGCGTCGTTTGGCATTTAATGGCGTGATGTGTGGCTTATGAGCAGTCGCTCGACCATGAAATCCAAGTTTTTTAACCTCCATCCTAACTGCCATAGTACTTGCAGTGGATCCGGATGCATTTTGGAATTCGTGTGTGATGGTCTGGACAGATGTCCGCGTATTACACATTACGACCCTCCTCAAATCTCGACGGTCTCTGTCAGTCAACAGACGAGGTCGGCCTGTATGCTTTTGTGCTGTACGTGTCCTTCAGGTTTCCACTTCACTATCACATCGGAAACAGTGGACCCAGGGATTTTTAGGAGTGTGGAAACATCGCGTACATCGCGTACAGAGGTATGACAGAAGTGACACCCAATCACCTGAACACGTTCGAACACCGTGAGCTCCGTGGAGCGCCACATTCTGCTCCCTCACGAGGTCTAATGACTACTGAGGTCGCCGATATGGAGCACCTGACTGTAAATGGCAGCACAATGCAACTAATATGAAAAAAGGGTTTTGGGGATGGGGCGGGGTGTCGGAATACTTTTTATCACACTTAAAAGATGATTATGGCTCATGGTTACTTCCAAAGTAAACCTTTTTGTCTTATTAATATGAATATGGACACAACACATTTATTAAATTGATGATTTGAAATTAAACCCTTTGCGATTAAATTTGAGATGATTCCAACAAAATGATCGGTAAACATGGAAATAAGATGTAGATGTAGACGTAGAAATAAAGCAGTAAAGTATTTAGAATAGATATATTTATTCATATAACATTAATGTTTTTTGGTTCTGAACGTCGGAAACCTGAAGTAGAGAATTATCAGATGTGAGAATACTGTAAGCTTAAAACAAAACAACCAGCCATAACAAGGCTGTGGGAAATCTTTATCGATAGTGATAATTCAGAGAACAAATTTTAATGGATGGTGGAGTTCACACGGCATGATACGTTGAATTCTGGGAAACCCAAAGAACGCTCTAGTAAGCGCAGCCCGTAGCTATTTGGTTGATTACGCGAAAAAGACTGAGACGCGAAATATCATGCCTCAGGGGTTCTGAAATGCCTCGTAGCAAACCTTACAACAATACTCCGACGAAGGCAATAAAGGAAATCGACACAACACACAAAAGCACCTGGAAAGCAAGACGGCTTACAAACGAATGAGAGCAGTGCTCCATCACAGTGTCCGGTTGCGACCGAACCGCTGAATCTTTCCATCAGTAAATGGGGTATGTTCTCCACTGACTCGGTTATTTTAACCCCCTCCACTGACGGAATGACCCACTTCCCAATTCCGTATGTATAAAACCAATACGGACTTGTAGCTGTCACGCCTTTGCGCTTACTGCTACGTATTTTGACTGTAAATAGCTCAGTCCCAATGGTAAGAGGCAGTAGTGAATTCACGTAGTTAATATTTGAATCCAGCACAGCTGCCACAAGCTCAGCTCACTTTTACTCCACTCCTACCCTCGCCATTGCACCACATTAACTAGGTGCTACGTGGACCTTGCTAAATTCACTTGCGTATACATTTTTGACCGTTACTCGCCAGTATTTACCTAATGATTAGTACACTCCTAACCGGACTATTTCCCTAAGAGCTGTGATGATTGAACGGGTTCGATCCACGGCCTACAGTGCCCTACAGTTCACATGGTAACACTGCCTACCTGACCCACTTAACTTGGTAGTGAGCTTACGTATCCAATCACCACTGCTAGCAGCAGTGGATAATCCTATCAGCACGACGAGAGCAGCAGACTTACCGTCGAATCCTCCTGAAAATACCTATAACTACGGTCGCCAGCTCTGAAGGAGCAAAAGAATAAATAAATTTTTGGGCTCGTTTCAAAGTGAAATGGCTTGAGTTGAATTTAAACTTAATTCTGAATATTACTATTTCTGATCATTCTAGATGATTCTACAAAGCAAATACTCTCTCAATTTCTGTGAGTGGGCTTGGTAATTACTACCAAGACAGTTTATGCAACTTCGGTTAACAAAATTCTATCCTTCAACTTATTTAATGATTTTGGATATTACTCTTTGGACCATTGATACAGAATTAGTTAAGTGACTTTACTTGAAAGGTTGCTCAGAAAAATTGAGGTAACTATAAATAGGCGACTCATTCTGGTGTGACCATTGCTCTTTTCAACATTCTTATACGCTAAAGTATTCTACAACCAAAAGAATTGTAAATGAAAGAGGCGATGGTGGCCTCAGTCTGATTTCACTATACTATGTTTGAGGTTACTACACTTTACAATGAACAACATGCGTCATAATTTTACTCATTACTATATTCTGTCCTCTGCACTTGCATAAAAGAAAACTGGTATTCTCCTTTTACATGTATACAAAGTTCGACTTAACAATTGCAAGCAGTCTTGCCTTGGGTAGACGTGTTGGTGCTGGTGGTGAGATGCATGTGGCTAACGCAGTTCTTCACGCCTCATGCCCTTAATGGCGGCTGGAACTACGAGCTGTAGCACTCGTATAAGCTACTGCACGTCCGCCATAAAATCTGGGCACAGGAACTCTTACAATCAGCCCCAGTGGCATAGAGGCGGCTTCAACAACCATTCGTCGCGTTTTACTCCAAAAAGGCGACGATATTCGCCTCTTCGCTGTTGCACAATCACTTTTGCGTGAGCACAGTTACGCACGTCCGATCACGTCAACACTCCCCAGGCCATTTCATTGTTCAGTCCCTGTGTCTCCAGCTACCCCTAGCTACGCTCGTATCACCAAGAGTTCCCCTACCACCTTTTTACCGAAATCATTTAGTATTTAAGAATATTTATATTTACTACCCTGGAGTCCATACCAGTCATAATAATTTACTACTAGCGCTTTACAACATTAAATTATACAGTAATAACTTATAATTACCAAGAAAAAGAATACATTTGACTCTGAGGGCTTAGTACATTGTCTGACAGGCCGCGCTAATTCCCAGTTTCGCCAATAGATGGCATCAGGGTGCACTCCCTGGCAGTCTCACACAAGCGCGTCCGTTTCCAACGCGCGGGCTCCAAATTATTGTCAGCCCACCAGCATTTCAGTTCCGTTACACATGCCCCACTTCTTATTAAAGTATCTTACAGTGATAATTCAATAAGAAGTCTCTCCTATAATGAATCTGAAATGTTCGATAAGCTTTTTACCAAGGGTTTTCCCTTTCTTACTGATACACCTCGATACTTATATTACATATTTAAAATTAAACACCAATTCTTTCTCTAATTCCTGCTAAACATTACATAAATGATTTACATATATTCTTTCCAATTTTCTTACTTCTAAACAGAGTACACTTTAAACATCCTTTTTTTTAAAGTTTTAAATACACTTCTTTTATTTCAGCCAAGTAAAACACATGTTATGCGCCAATTACTTTGTAGCCCATCCTTTTCACTTTACCTCCTCACTTTTCTACCTCTTCCACAACACTTATTTACACATCTGTTAAGGCTTTCTTAGAAGCTCAGTCTTTCCCAGTCCGTTTAGTCTCTACTTAAACTAGAAGTTTCATAGAATACTGCAATATATTTTAGTGAGCATTTACCTTTCACGAGGAACAAAAGAAACACAACTATTTACATATTGGTTTACTTTAATATTTATTTATATATTTATTTTCAATCTGGTAGAATTCGTGGTTCATACCTTTTGAGATCCACTATGTTTCTTACTCCCAGGCGTTTGCCTGTTAATGGGTACTCTAAGTAATAAGCATTCACATTGGGTATGGACACTATTTTAAATGGTCCATTATATATATATTTAAATTTGCTGATCTCGTTATTAATTTCACTTGACTTTTCATGTGTTTTTACAAGAACGAAATCACCTATTTTGAATTTGGGATTCCTTACTTTTTCGTTGTGACGACGAATTCTCGCATCTGCTTGTTTTCTCATCTTGTCTTTTACTAAGTTCTTTTTACTATCATAATCTAATTCAACTCTATTTGGAAATTCTAGTAAGTCTTCTACTAGACTTTTACTTCTTGTCTTTTTCAGGATTTCTTCTGGAGTAAATCCAGTGCTCTCGTTTGTTAATGAATTCATGATTTCTTCGAATTCACTCACATACATGCCCCACTTCTTGTGGTTACTATGGCAGTACGTCCTAAATAACCGACCTATCTCTCTGTTGTGTGCTCCAGAATTCCTCAAGGAACTTTTCTTTGAAGTCTGTAAACTTCAAATTGTCGATATCCAAATTCAATCCCCAACGTTTAGCATGACCTGCTAAAGCGTCTGTTACTAAATTAATTTTTTCTTTATCCGACATGTCTGTTGGTAAGACACGTTCACAATTTTTTATAAAATCCATTGGATGCCATCCACCTTGTTTCTTTTGAGGATCGTATTTTTCCTCCCTACTCAGTATTTCCGATTTTTGCATTACCAATGGGATACCACTACAGTTAAGAAACGTCTGATTCTGAACTTGCTGACTTAATAATTTTATCTCATTACGCAGTGTATTTTCCTGCTCCTGCACACATGCACCAAAACTCAACATGGTATTGCGCAGTGTTTCAATATCAGCTGCCGTTTCTTTAACAATCTCTTTCTTTAGAGCTGGTACTATCACCTGTAATTTACTTTCAATTATCGGTTCTAATTTTTCACTAACCAAAGGTTCCACTGATTTCTCTATTCTCTGAATTTCGGTATCAAATCTTTTCTCTATTTCTGTGACTTTTCTCTGAACATTTGTTATTTCAGCCCTTATGCTATTTACTGATTTGTTTACCTCTGTGATACGTTGGCTTTGCGTATTCAAAATATCTAAATTGGCTTTTATTTTACCAGATAGGTTTTCATCCAATTGGGATATATGACTAGCCATTTCTGCTTTCAAACTAGCATTCCCTTCTTGAACTTGCGCCATCATCCTATTTAACAAACTTGTTAATTCCATATCCTCTCCCTTGTGACTTGCATACACAGATACATTGGGTTCACTTTTCACTACCTTTGGTTTCACTTCCCGTTCCTCCTGTCTTATGGGTGTGGATTCATCTATAAGATTTTCCAACCCTACAACAGTATCTATGGTCCCTAATTCTGGGCCTGACCTTGTAATGTTTTCGTCTTGCTTGTTACTATTCGACTCCATCTTATGCTGCTGTATTTCGTGCCTAATAGAAATGTTTATTAAACCAAGTATTACTTGTTTAACTCCTACTTTTGGACTTTCTTTTGCTGCTTTGCAGGTTGTCGTCTTGAACTTACCAATTGTGGTATATTTGTCTACAACAGAATTTTAAATTTAAAATTTTCTTGAAACTACAAGTTTATATAAAACACTTTTATTGCAGCCATTATTCTACAAACTTGGTTAGTCCTGTCACGGTCGCCACATGCGACCGAACCGCTGAATCTTTCCATCAGTAAACGGGGTATGTTCTCCACTGACTCGGTTATTTTAACCCCCTCCACTGACGGAATGACCCACTTCCCAATTCCGTATGTATAAAACCAATACGGACTTGTAGCTGTCACGCCTTTGCGCTTACTGCTACGTATTTTGACTGTAAATAGCTCAGTCCCAATGGTAAGAGGCAGTAGTGAATTCACGTAGTTAATATTTGAATCCAGCACAGCTGCCACAAGCTCAGCTCACTTTTACTCCACTCCTACCCTCGCCATTGCACCACATTAACTAGGTGCTACGTGGACCTTGCTAAATTCACTTGCGTATACATTTTTGACCGTTACTCGCCAGTATTTACCTAATGATTAGTACACTCCTAACCGGACTATTTCCCTAAGAGCTGTGATGATTGAACGGGTTCGATCCACGGCCTACAGTGCCCTACAGTTCACATGGTAACACTGCCTACCTGACCCACTTAACTTGGTAGTGAGCTTACGTATCCAATCACCACTGCTAGCAGCAGTGGATAATCCTATCAGCACGACGAGAGCAGCAGACTTACCGTCGAATCCTCCTGAAAATACTTATAACTACGGTCGCCAGCTCTGAAGGAGCAAAAGAATAAATAAATTTTTGGGCTCGTTTCAAAGTGAAATGGCTTGAGTTGAATTTAAACTTAATTCTGAATATTACTATTTCTGATCATTCTAGATGATTCTACAAAGCAAATACTCTCTCAATTTCTGTGAGTTGGCTTGGTAATTACTACCAAGACAGTTTATGCAACTTCGGTTAACAAAATTCTATCCTTCAACTTATTTAATGATTTTGGATATTACTCTTTGGACCATTGATACAGAATTAGTTAAGTGACTATACTTGGAAAGTTGCTCAGAAAAATTTAAGTAACTATAAATAGGCGACTCATTCTGGTGTGACCATTGCTCTTTTCAACATTCTTATACGCTAAAGTATTCTACAACCAAAAGAATTGTAAATGAAAGAGGCGATGGTGGCCTCAGTCTGATTTCACTATACTATGTTTGAGGTTACTACACTTTACAATGAACAACATGCGTCATAATTTTACTCATTACTATATTCTGTCCTCTGCACTTGCATAAAAGAAAACTGGTATTCTCCTTTTACATGTATACAAAGTTCGACTTAACAATTGCAAGCAGTCTTGCCTTGGGTAGACGTGTTGGTGCTGGTGGTGAGATGCATGTGGCTAACGCAGTTCTTCACGCCTCATGCCCTTAATGGCGGCTGGAACTACGAGCTGTAGCACTCGTATAAGCTACTGCACGTCCGCCATAAAATCTGGGCACAGGAACTCTTACAATCAGCCCCAGTGGCATAGAGGCGGCTTCAACAACCATTCGTCGCGTTTTACTCCAAAAAGGCGACGATATTCGCCTCTTCGCTGTTGCACAATCACTTTTGCGTGAGCACAGTTACGCACGTCCGATCACGTCAACACTCCCCAGGCCATTTCATTGTTCAGTCCCTGTGTCTCCAGCTACCCCTAGCTACGCTCGTATCACCAAGAGTTCCCCTACCACCTTTTTACCGAAATCATTTAGTATTTAAGAATATTTATATTTACTACCCTGGAGTCCATACCAGTCATAATAATTTACTACTAGCGCTTTACAACATTAAATTATACAGTAATAACTTATAATTACCAAGAAAAAGAATACATTTGACTCTGAGGGCTTAGTACATTGTCTGACAGGCCGCGCTAGTTCCCAGTTTCGCCAATAGATGGCATCAGGGTGCACTCCCTGGCAGTCTCACACAAGCGCGCCCGTTTCCAACGCGCGGGCTCCTAATTAGTGTCAGCCCACCATCATTTCAGTTCCGTTACACGGTGATGCATTGTTTTTAAAGAGAATGTGCTAATTTCCAAAGCGTTACCTCACTGCCATTAGCCACATAATACTACAACTGGCTAGGCGAGAGGTTTTTCGGAATCACGGAAATTCCCAACGAACGAGAAATCTGTGATGATTAAAACCCGGCTCTCCCGGTTCTGTTGTAGGACGTGAATAATCCCCTCTACTCCCTCCTCCCCCCCTCCAGGTCCCTACGGGCGCGTATGTACTGGACACACGTTCACCGTTTGAATGCTGTGGCTGACAGCAGATGAAAGCACGTCAGTGTCACAAAGACTACTAACTGCGGCCGACATGCATAGAGCAGGACTAGGGAGCAAAACGACACTGCTATGTGGACAGAAGGTAATACCTGATGTTTACATTAAATCCTGTAGCTGTATTCTCTTGAATGAAGGAAATTAAGTTCCAGAAACCTCGGTTCCAGAACATATTTTATAATGACATTTTCTCATTGAAAAACATCGAAACATGTTATTTTTTAGGCTGGCAGGGGAGGAAGGAATAGGTGTGTTCGGCACATAGAAATTTAGAAATTAACCACTGGATTATTCGACGAGGACAGCATCAGGTTAGCAAGTAATTTTAACTTCCCAATCTGAGGGATTCTTGCTACCACTATCAGAAACTTCTTGATGATCCTGTCGTAATAAATCTAAATGTCCGTTTTTCCAAAGGTTTGCATTGACATCTTTTGCGTTGTGTGCTTTTAATTCGTCACACTTGTACTTTTCAGATCTCATTCAACTGCATAATGGGTATCTCTGTGTGGAATGTGAGGGCTTTCAAATAACTACGCACCCTCCGACTCAGCGTTGCAATATTAAACGTTTTGGCTGGTTTCGTTGTCTAGGGGCTGGGATACGTAGTTGCCGCATTACTGGTCAAATACTGCTGAGTCTATAGTATACAATAAGAATACACACATGGATCGAATGGTCGATGGTTTGTATCACTCGGCAATTACGAATTATGACTGTAACATACACTCCTGGAAATGGAAAAAAGAACACATTGACACCGGTGTGTCAGACCCACCATACTTGCTCCGGACACTGCGAGAGGGCTGTACAAGCAATGATCACACGCACGGCACAGCGGACACACCAGGAACCGCGGTGTTGGCCGTCGAATGGCGCTAGCTGCGCAGCATTTGTGCACCGCCGCCGTCAGTGTCAGCCAGTTTGCCGTGGCGTATAGTGGGCATGCGGGAGGCCGGGTGGACGTACCGCCGAATTGCTCAACACGTGGGGCGTGAGGTCTCCACAGTACATCGATGTTGTCGCCAGTGGTCGGCGGAAGGTGCACGTGCCCGTCGACCTGGGACCGGACCGCAGCGACGCACGGATGCACGCCAAGACCGTAGGATCCTACGCAGTGCCGTAGGGGACCGCACCGCCACTTCCCAGCAAATTAGGGACACTGTTGCTCCTGGGGTATCGGCGAGGACAATTCGCAACCGTCTCCATGAAGCTGGGCTACGGTCCCGCACACCGTTAGGCCGTCTTCCGCTCACGCCCCAACATCGTGCAGCCCGCCTCCAGTGGTGTGGTCGTATGCGTGTTTGGCTCCGTGCAGGTGAGCGCCACAATCAGGACTGCATACGACCGAGGCACACAGGGCCAACACCCGGCATCATGGTGTGGGGAGCGATCTCCTACACTGGCCGTACACCACTGCTGATCGTCGAGGGGACACTGAATAGTGCACGGTACATCCAAACCGTCATCGAACCCATCGTTCTACCATTCCTAGACCGGCAAGGGAACTTGCTGTTCCAACAGGACAATGCACGTCCGCATGTATCCCATGCCACCCAACGTGCTCTAGAAGGTGTAAGTCAACTATCCTGGCCAGCAATATCTCCGGATCTGTTCCCCATTGAGCATGTTTGGGACTGGATGAAGCGTCGTCTCACGCGGTCTGCACGTCCAGCACGAACGCTGGTCCAACTGAGGCGCCAGGTGGAAATGGCATGGCAAGCCGTTCCACAGGACTACATCCAGCATCTCTACGATCGTCTCCATGGGAGAATAGCAGCCTGCATTGCTGCGAAAGGTGGATATACACTGTACTAGTGCCGACATTATGCATGCTCTGTTGCCTGTGTCTATGTGCCTGTGGTTCTGTCAGTGTGATCATGTGATGTATCTGACCCCAGGAATGTGTCAATAAAGTTTCCCCTTCCTGGGACAATGAATTCACGGTGTTCTTATTTCAATTTCCAGGAGTGTATAAATTTATAAATGAAAGATTGCAATTACATAAAATCTACAGGTATTATCTTCATGACTTTTAGTGATGAGTACGATAGTAAAAGTTCTTTAGAGAATGCAGTATATTTCTGTAAAACACTTATTTGTGTCGATGGTCCAGCAATTAAATAAAATGTAAGTTGAATAACAGGGACACAATAGATCCCTACGGCACGTGATTAGTTATGAACCAGAACATAGCTCGCGAGATATTCACTTCCAAACGCACACTACGTCTTCACTGTAGAAGCCACGGAAATCTCACAAGTGCACAAGTCAGTAATACGAAATAATTCTACCTGCCGCGACCACGCGCAGACCGCGACTCTGCGTCCGTCGAGCTGTCGCGTCCAGCACTTCCCGTGTCCTGTGCCGCTGTCCAGCTGTGCCGCCCTGCCGGAACACCAGTGCGACTCTTGAATTCGCTTCCATCCAATCTCCCAATTCGCGAGTGCTGTGATTGGCTAAAGCGCTCGCGCCATGTCTTCAAACCAACGCACCCACACACATATAATGAAATACATTAGAAATGCTGGTTTTAGATTTAAATAATTTGAAATTAAATAAATATTCCTACGGCTGGATCATAAACACGTTCTAACACACGTTATTAAATACACAAACAAATTAAATATACGTATATCAAAGGAACAGCAACAAAAGGTAGGCCAGTATCCCAATGTCTCTGTGCTTTCTAAAACACAGTAAATATTTAACCAATTTCTTCATGAATAGCACACATCGGGTAAAAACAAAGACACAGATGAATAAATATATTTATAAGCATGCTGCTATCGTATTTTCGTGTAACTGTGGAGTACTTACACCTTTACAAGATCGGTAGTAATTGGCCACTTTGACCTCCAATATCTCATCTACTGTTCAAGTTACGTGCCTGTAATTGATACCAGTTTAGGTTTACACTAATAGCTGTCTAAATTTCAATCGACGAAATCTGATGAAGCGTTTAAATTTTAGAAATTCGTTGCTGAGTGTTACTTGTGTAATTTACTGTCAGATTCTAAACTTTAAACTTATAAAGATAATGAAAATCTGATTACACCATCAGAATCGTCGTGCAAATAATGGTAATGTCCATATTTCTCCTTGAGATATCATGGTTCATCTGGCTACTATTAATTTCTATACGAACTGTGAAATGTCTCCAGAATGAGATTTTCACTCTGCAGTGGAGTGTGCGCTGATATGAAACTTCCAAGCACGTGCTTGGGTAGCTCAGTTGGTAGAGCATTTGTCCGCGAAAAGCAAAGGTCCCGAGTTCGAGTCTCGGCCCGGCACACAGTTTTAATCTGCCGGGAAGTTTCATGTGAAATGTCTGCCTATAAGGTTTCACAAAGTCCACCATCTTCGGCACTCTCGGCATAAATATCTCCATCATCGACACAAAGCACCGTCCTCGTCACAGCGTAATTCCCAGCAACGCGGCTGGACCATGCGCTGGGGCTACCCCCCTCGTCCGGCTAACGTTCAGCACCACGTGTTTGCTGCCGGGCCCCAGCTGGCCGAGCGGCCCGTGCGGCCGCTCCCACTCCGAACATATAATATTTCCAGGGCGCCAAAACCCACACGTTACCTCACAAACACATTCGTGAAGTGTTAATAAACAATTCTCACGATTTTTTGTTTTTTCGTTAATGTTGACGAAACTTGAATGGAGTAGGTGAAGTTGAGAAACTGACAGGGATTTGAGTATCAAAATTGACGGCATTAAGATCCTGCGTGGAAACATTTGAGTCTTATTTGTGGAAATATGTGATCAAACTGTCTGTCGAACTTTGGGAAAGAAGACTAAGTTTCTGGAACAAACGAAACATGCAACAACAAAAAACTATGCAAATGTTTATTATTAGCGTTTTGGCGAATATAGGTTAACATTCTTTTCTTTCATCTATTTGGGGAGCTATAACTGATGATGGTCGAAGTAGAGCGGATATAAAATGTCGTGTGGCAATGGCGAGGAAAGCGTTTCTGAAGAAGAGAAATTTGTTAACATCGAGTATTGATTTAAGTCATTTCTGAGAGTATTTGTATGGAGTGTACTCATGTATGGAAGTGAAACATGGACGGTAAATAGTTTGGACAAGAAGAGAATAGAAGCTTTCGAAATGTGGTGCTACAGAAGAATGCTGAAGATTAGATCGGTAGATCACATAACTAATGAGGAGGTCTTGAATAGAATTGGGGAGAAGAGGAATTTGTGGCACAACTTGACTAGAAGAAGGGATCGGTTGGTAGGACATGTTCTGAGACATCAAGGGATCACCAATTTAGTACTGGAGGGCAGCGTGCAGGGCAAAAATCGTAGAGGGAGACCAAGAGATGAATACACTAAGCAGATTCAGAAGGATGTAGCTTGCAGTAAGTACTGGGAGATGAAGAAGCTTGCCCAGGATAGAGTAGCATGGAGAGCTGCAGCAAACCAGTTTCAGGACTGAAGACCACAACAACAACAACAACAATCTGACTACCGAGGAAATCGGGGATTCAAGCAACAGGATAAAGGAGAGAATCCTTATCTTGAAAACCCTGGTTTGCACAGAGAAAGGGCCATCAGCACCAAGAGGGACGTACAAGGTCTTCAGACTTCAGCTTCCAACAGACTACCGTTTTGAGAACAATTTTATTGACATTCAACATTCACAATATGACTGCGTTGTTACAACTATCTGTTTCTTTCGTTTACGACCATATTTTAATATCTGCCGCAGTTCAAATAACAATGTAACTCGTCACAGACTTGCTAATCGGTAAATTGCAGCCTCGTGCAAACAGTGACGAACAATGAGAAGGGGTATTCTTCTGACTTCACTTGCATATTTGTAGCCTGAACCCTCGAAAACCGAAGGGGCCTTATGCAAACTTAATCGATACTGTAAATAAAAAAAAAAAGATTGCAATCGGCGACAGTTAGTAAAGTAGTTCCCACTACAGTTTCATCGATTGATAACTCGGAGGCAAACGTTAAATCTGCCTTAAAACTCCTCATACTTTGCAGCCCCTTCTTGTTTAGCAAAAAGGAAAACACTCAGATAGCCACAAGGGAAGGAGCGCACCAAAAGAAGAGGTAGCTAGATCGATATCATGAAAATTTCGACAGCAGCAACAGGAAATGACTAACTGATCCTTTACTCGCGGGGTGACTTTTCTGTAACGTATACCACGAGGTGGGGTCTGTGGGACCACCATGTTTAAACCGAGATTTAAGGCAAAAATCAATCGAAATTTTTGATTTATTCTATGTAATGTTTATATTTACAATTATTTAAGTGTTATTTAAATGCTTCTTGTTTATTTTATTGCACTAAACAAGGCCTTCAGCATTTTCTATTTATCACACAAATGCACGTAATTTTGTGTGGTTCTTTTAAATAGTACACATAAATGGACAGAATACTGAATTTTACATTCTGATAAATTATACAATCTCTGTAACAAATAAATTTCCAAACCAAACTAAGGTCCGCGGTCTAAATTTGCGCATAATAATTTCACCCGATAGGTACAAAAAGGAAGTCTTTCAAATTGACATTTCTTGCTGGAAACTACATTTTTCTCATCACAACTCAGAACACATCGAGTTTAACAGGCTCTTTAAGTATTTCACTGAAGAAACAGACAGATCTCCGTCACCACTTTCCTGAAGTTCTTCTTCTGAATGATGCTCTTTTTCGATAGCAGAACAGTGATCACTGGGTAATGTAAAATCGTCGTCTTTTTCGTTTGTTCCTGGGTATATATCAGTGACACCTTCCTCCATAGACCGACCAACAATTTCATCAAACTCGGCAAAGTTAAAACTGACACATTGGTGCGAACACATTTTGAGCTCTGCGATACCGTGTTGAAGAAAACAGGTATGTAGTTCACGAGGCGCGGTCTAGGAGACTCCAACACGTGTCAACAACAAAGACAGAAGGCGATAACGCAACCGACGTCAGAACCTCGTAGGCTTAGCACTTCATGCAGGGTAGAGTGAGCATAGAAGTATTCCACCACAACTGGCCTTAGAGAGCGAGTTCGAATATTTTTGTGCAGTCTGAGAGACCACTAGTCGCGAATTAAGGGCTAAACACACGCATGAGCAACAGTAATGTATTAGCTTCCTGGCAGGTTAAAACTGTGTGCCCGACCGAGACTCGAACTCGGGACCTTTGCTTTTCGCGGGCTAGTGCTCTACCATCTGAGCTACCGCTCCTCACAGCTTTACTTCTGCCAGTATCTCGTCTCCTACCTTCCAAACTTTACAGAAGCTCTCCTGCGAACCTTGCAGAACTAGCACTCCTGAAAGAAAGGATATTGCTGAGAAATGGCTTATCCACAGCCTGGGGGATGTTTCCAGAATGAGATTTTCACTCTGCAGCGGAGTGTGCGCTGATATGAAACTTCCTGGCAGATTAAAACTGTGTGCCCGACCGATATGCTTCTGGAGATCAAGAGGGAATCGCAGGAGGGAAGAAGACTTTCATTTCAAAGAATACAACTGAGGAACTTTACAGAACCGGTAGTGGAAGCTGCAGAACGATCCTACTATCACCAACGTACGTACATTTTGCTTAAGTATCACGAAGATAAGACGCGAGAAATTAGGGGTCATATGGCGGCATATAGACAGTCATTTCTTCGTCGCTGTATCTGCGAGTGGGACAGTAAATGAAACGACTAACTAGTTGTGGTACAGATACCGTACCGTACAGTTGCTTGCGAAGTATGTATGTAGATGTAGGTATGCAGATGTTTGTACTATCACATTAACTATTCCTCGATGCTTCAGGATGCCTCCTATCACAATAATATTTCATCCAGTTGAATTGTGTAACAACTTTCGCTTCTCCACCATGAGATTCTGCACCTACTCATTAGCTATGCGATACTCCAACAAAATTAACAGCAATCTTCTACAAAACCAAATTTCAAACACTGCTATTATACTCTTGTCAGTACTGTTTGCTGTCTATAATTCAATTCTATCAGGCACTACACTCCACACAGATACTTCCGTTAGGGCTTCCTAACAGTAAAATTTATTTTCCATGTTGCCATATTTGTCCTTTCAAAAATGGTTTTCTTGCTACTCCTTGTATGCATTTTAATTCCTCGTCATCTTTTCCGTGGTCAATTATCTGATAGTCAAATACGGGAAGCCCTAATCTGATTCCTCCAGCACTGGATGATTTAATTCGATGACACCTCATCATACTTTATTGACTTTTGCAGTTGTTTATCTTTCAAGCATCCATTAGGTTCGACTAATCTTCACTGTCTTTTTTGCATCTTTGGCGGAATTATTACCCAACTTCACGTTTCATAGTGCTTTCCCCTTGATTTTAATGAATTTATTAGGAATTCTGACCCTTTCCAGCTATTTATTTATTGTTACATCTGTAAACAGATACGGAATAACCGCAACCTCCTCTCGCTTTCTCAGTTACTGCATCTGTTTAATATCCTTTGACACAGATAATTACAGTCGGTTTGTGTATGAGTTATAGAACTCCTCTTGCTCCCTTGTTTTTCTCGTGTTGATCTCCAGAATGTGAGAGAATGTGTGCCAAATCAACGTCGGATAAAGCAGTTTATATGTAGGTTTGCTATTTTTCAGTCTATGGTAATTGCAGGACCATTGGGCCTTGTGTTCCTTTCCAGAGTCACATTTCCTCGAAGGTCGGCTTCTTCCACAAGCAACATTATTCTACAGCTAATTCGTGTTAGTATTTTGCAAGCATGACTTATTAAACTGAAGGCACCGGGACTATTTCTTTCATTAAGAGCCGTGGGTGCGATTCACGTGTTTCATAAATGACGCAAATGGCCTACCATCTGAGCTCTGGGCGTTCATGCATCTGTTTCTCTATTCTCCAAAGGTTTCTTTAATCTCTAATCTACCTGATCAGGAATCCTTGTTATAGTGATGCACGCTTCTGCACCTATTGAACTACCGTCATTCTTCCTTTGTCACACTGCATGATCTGTCAGTTAAATAATTTTAACATTTGCATTTTCTTCAAGCTTTATCAGTTTCATAATTTCTGCTTATATCAGTCATGTAACACCCGAGAATTTTTTCTGTGTCTTGTATTCTGCTTCTTTTTACACCTCCTCTCTTGGTTATTCCAGCTCACGACAAAATATTTTTTTTCTCTGTTGTATATCATTCTCCCGTTTCAGTCAGACGTTGTGTAATGCTCCCATTACTACCTTTGTTGTCACAGTCTGTTCACATCCCATCTCCTTGCCATCCTAATAGTTGTACATTTAATCACTAATAAATTTTTCACCTACTTTTCGGGTATTTCCCGATATTTGGGACCCCGTGGTCTTGGATCGCATCAGCTGCTGAAAATGATTATCAGTTTAAAATCTGATTTATAAGCCTGTGTCATAGCGTTACACAGAGTGATTCTTACTAATGATTGAAAACCCCCGAAGTTTCATAGGTGAAGCTGAGACCGGTAATTTAATATAAGACGCGTGGAACCGGAAATGTCGGGTTATACCCCAGGAGTGGATGACAAATATTGGCCGTGGGGCGTCGTCGAATGACGTACCTCGCCGCGTGTGCAGTGGTTGGGCTTGTCGATCGTACTCTCGCTGGTGCCACACATCGCACCACTAGGTTACTCTGTTTTCGAAAATCCAAACTGATTCATTGTATTCTTGTATTACTGACACCGTGAGCGCTACCTTATCACATCGGATGATGCAGAAACGAAGACAGAGAGCGTAACGGAGCGATGAGTGGCTCTGTCCCATAGCGGCGGAGGCAGGATCGACAAGCCGAAACACTGCACGTGCGGCGAGGTACGTCATCTGGTGACGTCACATGATCAAAATTTTTCACCTACTTTTCGGGTATTTCCCGATATTTGGGACCCCGTGGTCTTGGATTAAACTACTTGTCTCAAAGTAATCTACAACGGTACGGTTTGTTTTTTCTTAACTTCAATATCCATCATCCTGTATACAATAGGAACTTCTGGTGTCACCATGAACACGTCCTAGTTTCAATATAATGAAATTAAGTGTTAGCAGTGGTTAATTTGTGCCGTGTGGAAAATCAGCGTAGACTCCCCCTTTGGAATGCTACATCTCCTTTCCAATAGCAAACCAGTAAGTCCGTCAGAGTTTCAGCGTTAAGCCGACTTTACACCACCGTACCTCGCTCTTGCTCTAATCAGTGAAGCTCTTCTCTACATCTGATCCCTTTTGTACTGCTACCACATATTTTGTCGCAAGTAATGCCTAACATTCGACAAGAACGCAATGAGGAACGTACGTATGACACTGTTAATAAAACCGATTTTTTGTGATTCTAGTGAATCATTACTGTTTCTATCAATATTAATACTAATTATGATTATAATTAAGTACATCTCACGAACTTTCTAATGTTAGCTTACAACAACTGCCAGATTAGCTATAAGATTACCAGAAGGCACTAAAATTATCAGGTGAAACGAGTACAAAAATAAACACCAATAAATTAATCTAGAAGACATTCATTTTATATGAATCCATAAACAGTCAACACAGACACAACTATACATTTATCGAAAGCTTTATTACCCACCCACGGTGCACAAACAACAAAAAGTACAAAGTATTCCTGGTTACAGGACTAGGGCGAGAACCCTGCCTTTCGAAACCACACCTCCAGTTCCGTTCGGCACACAGTCGGGTCGATGCGCACGGAGGCGGTAGCCCGTGCCACGGAATAAAGCGAATTCCAGGCGCACGGCCCTATTGTTCGGCATCAGCGCAGCTTCCTCCTTGGGCCATTTACGCATTCCGTTCGCGTCCTTCTGCGCCCCGCATTCACGCAAGTAGTGCGAATTTTTTCCGTTATAAGGCGAGCCTTCGTGGCTATGCGCGTGGCGCAGTGACACAAATGCCATTGTGAGAGATTTGTGAACAGCAGCACTCTGACACACAGAAACTGCAATCCAGTTCTAAACGCCTACGTAAATGGGCCATTTTCAGTAATAACGGACAAAATGGAGGGCTATTTCACACAACCAACTGAGCCCCAGGACAGCACCCAGTGTAGAGATTCCCTAAGCATTGTGTTTTCTGCCTTTTTCATGTCATACATTGTCGTGAGCTGGGTGTGCTATTATTAAAAATTTGTTACTATATGTAGATGTCCTACAGGTAACTAGTTGCTAAGTTAAATGTAATGACCTGCTGTGTAAGTAAGGACAAATCCGAAGATCGGTTTACTAGGTATGGTGGTACGTCTTTGCCTTCCTCCAACCTTTCAACCGACTTACCATCCTGTTATACGTGAGATAGGGCTAGATATTAATGCCCGCTCCGAAGCGAACTGCAGTTTTACGCGTCTCACTTTAGTAAGTTATTGCTAGAGATATAGCAGCCAGTAGCAACATAAAATTCCGAAGACTAAACTCCAGACCCTGGCATTTGCCGACTTACGCGAAGTCAATTTGTGCTCTTCGTTTCCTGCACATCTTTCTTTCGATAAAAAAATCATTTCTTTCTCTTTCTAACTTCATTACACGATTTGAGTAACAGAGCTCATTTTAAAACTTTCAAGGTGGTTTCCTTCTTTAATATTCTTTAAAGCTTAAATTGCAAGTTACAATGTATTTAAACTTAATAGCTCCTCTTCAAAATGCACACGACATAATTTAAATGGATGAAAAGTGTATAAGGTTTTACAGATTTTTCCTCTTTATCTTTTGCCAATTCATTGTAGTTGTAGATAGCTTTTGGTGAGTAAGTAACTTATAGTGGACCTGGATATTTCATGGAAGGTGTATTATCAATGTTGTTGGTGCCGCTTCACTGACCTCTTTTGTGGAAGTGTGTTATTGATTCCAGCTTTGCTAAACAAAACACCTACACTAGGGACTGGGCCCAATCGCAAGTGCACGTGTGCCATCGCTACCAACAGATAAGGAATGTGAACCACCCTTTCAATAACAAAACAGTCATATTCCGAAAGTATAATTTTATGAGTTGCAATACGAAAACATTTTATATAAAGGTCATGGTGTTGCAATAAAAAAAATACACAGTTGCTTTTTATTAGCTGCAGTTTAAAACCATAGTAATTTAGAGCTGCGCAGCAAATTTTTACTTTTTCAAAACTACACTATGTGATCAAAAGTATCCGGACATCTGACTGATAAATTTGGGGTCGCTCCATCGGTAATGCTGGAATTAAATATGGTGTTGGCCCACCCTTAGTCTTGATGACAGCTTCCACTCTCGAAGGCATACTTTCAGTCAGGCGCTGGAAGATTTCTTCGGGAATGGCGGCCCATTCTTCACGGAGTGCTGCACTGAGGAGAGGTATCGATGTCGGTCGGTGAAGCCTCGCACAAAGTCAGAGTTACAAAACATCAGAAAGGTGTTCAACAGGATTCATGTCTGAACTCTGCGCAGGCCAGTCATTTATAGGGATGTTATTGTCGTATAGCCACTCCGCCACAGGCCACGCATTATGAACAGATGCTCGATCGTGTTGAAAGATGCAATCGTCCTCCCCGAATTGCTCTTCAACAGTGGGAAGCAAGAAGGCGCTTAAAACATCAATGTACGCCTGTGCTGTGATAGTTCCACGCAAAACAACAAGAGGTGCAAGCCCTCTCCATGAAATACACGACCACACCATAACACCACCGCCTCCGAATTTTGCTGTTGGCACTGCACGCTGCCAGATGACGTTCACCGGGCATTCGCCATACCCACACCCTGCCGTCGCATCGCCACGTAGTGTATCGTGATTCGTCACTCCACACAACGTTTTTTCACTGTTGAATTTTCAACCGATTACAGTTATTACACCAAGCGAGGCGTCGTTTTGCATTTATCGGCCTGAGGTGAGGCTTATAAGTATCCGCTCGAACATGAAATTCAAGTTTTCTCACCTTCAGCGTAACTGCCATATTACTTGCAGCGGATCCTGATGCAGTTGGAATTCCTGTGTGAAGGTCTTCACAGATGTCTGCCTATTACACATTACGACCCTCTTCAACTGTCGGGGGTCCCTGTCAGCCAACAGACTAGATCGACATGTACGCTTTTGTGCTGTACGTGTCCTTCACGTTTCCAGTGACGCCCAATCACCTGACCACGTTCAATGTCCTTGAGTTCCGCGGTACGCCCCATTCTGCTCTCTCACGATATCTAATGACTGCAGAGGTCACTGATATGGAGTACCTGGCAGTAGGTGGCAGCACAGTGCACCTAATATGAAAAACGTATTTTTTTTATTTTTTTTTTGGGGGGGGGAGATGTTCGGATACTTTTGATTACATAGTGCGTCTCTTAGTCTGACTTTCGTGCTGACAGTTGTGACTGAAGAATCGCTGGCCGCTTTCCGTCGCCTAAGACATCACAACTGCCCTCACGATAACAGTTATCTTTGCTGGAACTTCGTTTGAGATTATTCTAAGAGGGCCAGTAGTCAGCTGAGACTTGCAAGAAAACGTTGCTGGGAACGTAGTCGCACTCGCTTATCACATCGTTCCTTCGCGAAATATTTAGAAACAATCGATTTATTAAGTTTACTAAGGCAGGGTCAGCATACAAAATCTCGTCCCGATTCGGCAGAAGCCAACAATCCGTTGCCTCGATGACGACACAAGCGGTAGGCCTGGCATCTCGTCTTCCTCGATCGAAATCGGCAACTCTCTCACTGTACATTGTTTTTATGCTGGTGGCAAACGACGATCTCAGCACTGCTGCATTCTTTATGTTTGACCTTCCTAGCACTTGCGCATTTTAGTTCCGGGTTTTTTCATAACACGAATTGACTCGCCTACATCAGGCAGGTAGTACTCACTATCGTTTGAAACACATTCTTTCTCTCTGTTGCAACCGCTGTTCCTGAGGATTTATATTTGCTGTGATCATTATCTTGCATCCTCATCTACATCTATATCTATACTCCGCAAACCACCGTGAGGTGCATGGCAGATGGTACTTCCCACTGTACCAGTTATAGGGTTTCTTCCTGTTCCATTCAGGCATGAAGCGCGGGAAAAATAATTGTTTGAATTCCTCTGTTCGTGCAGTCATTATTTTGATCTTTTGTTCACGATCCCTATGTGAGCGATATGCAGTAGGGTGTAGTAAATTCCAAGAGTATTCATTTAAAGCCGTTTCTAGAAAGTTTGTTAATAGTCTTTCTCAGGATAGTTTGCCTTTATCAGCAAGAGTCTTCCGGTTCAGTTCCCTCAGAATCTCTGTGATAGTCACCGATAAATTAAATAAACCTGTGACCATTCGTGCTGATCTCCTCCGTATACGTTCTACATACCCTGTTAATCCTTGATCACTCAGTTGATAAATGAGTGAACGTTCGACAATGCTTCAACAGTAAGACATGATGAGTACAAACCATATTTGTGCAGACACAAAAACATCGCTTTTTGCAGGGACCTTTTAATTCCAACAGTTGCACAAACCTTTACGCATAGTTCCACTTCGCGTTAATATATTCCTGCATTCATATGGTCATATTTTCTATGTCTTGACTTTATCGCTCTACGCTGCCATGGCCCTCGATGTGTCTAGGATTACCATCTCCAATTTTAAAATTGAGCCATAGAAAAGTTAAGCTGCTCATTATTTCGTTAAGGCACTCTCGACAGTTGTGTGACTGCAAAACCAAGGGAGCGCCTAACAACGTAAAAATGTCAATAATATTATCGCAGACCTACTCAGCTGTTTTTGATTTCAGTGGCCTGAAAAATAGAATTTAGTTAGATAGTCTTACTCGATAAACCATTAGGAATTTATAGTCACCACTGGTGGCTATGGGCTTCATTACCATTCCTTGCTCTTGACCTTTTTTATTTTTGGAAACAAGGCTCACATAATGTAAGATAAAAGTGGACATTTTCGTACTACGGTACGTTGACTCAAAGCATTTTATCATCAGGTAGTGTCCACTGTGGCTAGTCCTTACCTCAGCATCATTCAGAATGTTGTACAGCGCTTCGTCATTATAAATAGTATGTAAACAGGCTGTATTAACTTCGTTATTCTATTCGTCTCGAGCACTTCATATCTATTCAAAAACTAGTAGTCCTATCCATCCCTCTTTTGCCCAAAATTTCAGTTATTAACCTTCCTTATAAGGATTCGTTCCTTTCCCCGCCCATGAAGACATATAAGTGCGATATCCCGATTCCACTCTGATTCAGACATAGTTGCGCTGTTGTCAACCATAGCTGCATTGCGATAGAACATAAGAATAATAAACCGACAACAATCGGATTCATGCCATGTCTGCTACTGTACACATCCACTGATGGTACAACTTCACTAGTGGACGTATTTTTTCAATTTATAGTAAGCTTTCACTCTTCGGCCAACGGCCTTGCCGCAGTGCTAACACCGGTTCGCGTTAGGTCACCGACGTTAACCGCTGTTGGGCTGGGCTAGCACTTCGATGGGTGACCACCCGGTCTGCACAGCAGAGTTGTGGCGATTCGTGAATGAGTCGTTCATTTGAACGACTCTAAATAAAGACTCGTAAGAATCGAATCGTGATACGGACGAATCGTCGATCAAAAGAATCGTAAGAACGATTGCGTGTTTCCGAGTCATGACGATACTTCGAAGGCAACTTCCGAATCATGCCGAGTCGTGCCGAATGATTACGACCGCCAGATTGGCAGTCAAGTGGAGGATGCGTGTGAACAAAGGAAGCAATTTTGCACCACCTTTCGCACAAATCGACTCCTCTTTCCTGGCATACTGAAAGAAAACAGTAGATGCATTCAAATCAAACGTGACCTATCATCAATTAAGGCATTACACGTATAAATCGAGAATCACACTTGAAACGTTATATGTATGTTCACTCATAAATAAACTATTTCTGCCATATCTTATCATGACACAGATCGATTCTAACCCCATTGAAATTTTCAGACATGTCCTGCCATCTGTGAGTAAGATGTAGAACTTTTTGCATTCCCTAAGAATCGTGCCATCGCAGACTAGAATGAATCGTGAACGAATCGTAGGAATCGATTCGCAATGTGAGATTGAATCGTAGGAATCGAATCGGGAAAAAGAATCGTGTTGCCCAACTCTACTGCACAGTGGTCTCAGCTCTTGTGAGACAAACTGAGGAACTACTTGATTGAGAAGTAGCGGCCCGGGTCTCTTAAGCTGACACACGGCCTGAAGAGCGGTGTGCTGACCACGTGCCCCTCCATGTCCGCATCCAATGACGCCTATGAGTTGAGGATGACACGGCGGCCGGTCGGTACCGTTGGGCCCTCCAAGACCAGTTCGGACGCAGAGTTTTTCACTCTTCAATTTTTTTATGGTGTCCAAGCACTGGAGAAGGTTAACTTGCCTAACCATCCACTTCCACTATGGACGAAAATTTTATGCTTTTTCAGTATGGATCGTTGCGAGGAAAGGAAAGAAACATTCTCTGTCATTTTTGGTAGGATAGCGATTTATTAGTCAAAATGCGAAGCTGGATTGCTCGTCAGATAAATAAATTATATTATGGGGGCAAGGCGAATATAGGAGCTCATAACGATCTGAAAGTTACTTATGGTGTCAATTGAGGCCATTAGGCTTCTTAATTCTAAGAGCACCGCCTCATACCCACCACCACCCACCCCTGGAACAGCTCCACTCTACCCCCTCCCCCCCCCTCCAAACGCAAACACACCTGAATCAATTGTAAGTGACACATTCAAGGTCATTCCCTGCCTCCACACGTATCTCGACTAAAAGGCTAGATTGAAAAAGTCAGGGAGCGCCTGGACGAATGAGAATTAAATCCCACTTCCCCTCCACTTCTAATTATAAAAATACCATTGCATGTTCCCCATCATTCAAGGTTATTCCATTGCGGATAATGCAGATAAAATGAAGCGTAGGAACGATGTTCGGCGACGCAATATTCCATTGTAATGACTCTGAGAGCAGGTTTGATTTGTATTTATACATCTAGATTGTCAGCATAATGTATTTTTAATGTCTCTCTGTCTCTCTCTCTCTCTCTCTCTCTCTCTCTCTTTGTACAACGCTCATACGGCGTTGCACACAGTACCAAAGATACAGTCTTGGAGTGTTTACGAAATCGGGCAACTGCATGTTTGCCGTAAAGATGCACGGTTTCATGTATGTGCGTGGTGCGATGCCAGGCAGATGCCAAAATTGCAACACAGCAGACACCACCGGTGTACTCATAAACTCGTTTGCTGGCAGTGCGTTGCATATGTTTGGCATTGATGTGACGGCGACGTCAATCCAAGTTCGCGCATGAAGATGACGTAATGACATTCCTCTGACTCACTGGATAATTTTTAAATAATAATGTGGTATATGAATTGATCGAAGGGTTTTCTCACTGCAAAGAATGAACACGAATGATATCTGTTCCTTGGATGAGAGCAAAAAGGCGGGGGTGGGGGGGGGGGGGGTGAGGGATCTCGATTCGTACTGCCTGACCTCCCCCATTCAACTATCTCTCCTCTCACCTCCACTCCCCAAGCTTGTGTGACTCTGCATTTGCCAAAGATGCTCCCTAATAAAACTATAATATGACACCGGCAAAAATGTGCTGATGGACGGTGAGTCAGTCATTTCACTCAGAATGTACACTTCCCCTCTAGTAATGGTTAGGGCTTCAGTGACTTGACAACAGCCCTGTTGTGGAATATAATTACCCTACTGTAACAGTATTCTGATTCAGGTAGCACTGATGTACCAGAGAAAGAATCACCATGCTCACTAGGTTTGATTCATAATAGTGGATTTGTTCCTCATTATTTCAGTTGCTAAAGATCGAAAGTCTTTTGGTAGTCTAACAGCATGGACCGCATATTACATACTATTTGTTGTTGGAAAGCATTTTCAATCCACATTAAACCCTCAATCTGAGGAACGCGTGGAACTGGAACTCGCAGAATAGTCAGGTAATACAAACACTTACTATTTGTCTCTTCCGCTGATAGCTTCATTGTAGACCAACAGAATGGCTATAGCTAGCGTAGATGGGCCGGCCGGAGTGGCCGAGCGGGTCTTGGCGCTACAGTCTGGAACCACGCGTCCGCTACGGTCACAGGTTCGAATCCTGCCTCGGGCATGGATGTGTGTGATGTCCTTAGGTTAGTAAAGTTTAAGTAGTTCTAAATTCTAGGGGACTGATGACCTAAGAAGTTAAGTCGCTTAGTGCTCAGAGCCATTTGAACCATTTGAACTAGCGTAGATGGTAAAAAATAATGTATAGGCACCAAACATTATTCCTACAGTTTGCCAGCTGGTGCTGGTACTGATACAAGGAAACATTACCTGGCAGTCGACATGGCTCAGGACAAAGTAAGAATTGCTCTACTCGTAAAGCTCTTTTATCGCACACAATCTCCAACAGTTCGCTAAACATTCATTGTATTGATAGACCATTGGAAAACGCTAAATTCTTTAACTGGGCTCCTGTAGATGAGTGCACTCTTGTTGCTAACTGATTACGAGAAGTCACCCACTGTGATAGAATGACCACCTAGTATCATTGAGCAGGTAAGTGTGTTGCCATTGGTTGAAGCCACCGTCGGCATTGGAACACTACACAGACGATTCCACTTATCTGGGAATAATATTACTTCAGTGTCACTATACTGTCATTTTTCGAAAGCACTTTAACTGACTGTAAAGAATATTGTTTAGGACAACTTAGTTAGCACTTGGAAGTTCTCAGGCGACTATATGAACGATTTATCAATAGCATTTAACGTGTATCTTGGCAAGGTTCTTTTCAGAAAAGATAACTGTTTCGATTGCTTTTCTAATATTGATGTAAAAAAAGACCTTTTCCTCCTCACTGAGTCGCTGCACTTCGACGTTACATCTTTATCCAGCGTTCTGCCCCATGAAATGCATCAGGTGTCAAGGATGGTTCACGCTGGTTCTCGTACATCCACTGAGCGGTGTAACGTTTGCTGCAGTATTTGACGTATGTACGCCAAGACCAGTAAAATTTCGCGATCGTCATCAATTACACAGTCGGTGATATACATTTCAAACAGCACAGACTGTAGTGCTTTACGATGTTGACGCCGGCGTAACACTGGTTCGACGCCAGTGGAACACCGTTGCGGTGCCATTCGATAATTAGTATCACCTATAAAAATTGTCTTCTCACTGCAGAGCATCGAAGTTGAATAACTGCTACTGAATAAGAGAAACGTGGGGCGGAGGGCTATGAAAGATAGCCTAACTGTTGTTAGAGTACCTGCACACTATCTCCCCTGGGTGAAGTTTCCTTGTGTCAGCAGAGGCCTTCCACATGACACGCAAAACTGCTTCAGCTGTAATATATCACCAAAGGCGATATTAACATTATCCACTACATACACTGCCCTTCTACTTGTCTCCACGATTAGCCCATGAGGAATGATCTTATTCCTTGAGCAGAAGATTAGTAAGTAGCAGTTCATTTTTTGTTCCATAGTAATAAAAATAATTTTACACCTCCATTCATCGCTCATGATCTTGTTTCTGGGCACACTTGATGACAATGTGACCATCGAGGGATGCGTTGTCGTCATAGCTGCAGAGATACAATTGAATGACCTTAGGAACGACAATATGTTTGGGGGTGTAATATTTCAGTACTTCATTTCTCTCTCTTCCGCAATAATAATTTTAACCCTAGAACGATCAGGCTGGGTCTCTGAGACACACTAGGTTTTATTTCACTTATTTTCTTATAGTTGCTGATTTGGCTCGAACGTTCTGCTAGCATCCGAGCTTTGTTTAGTCATTGTTTGGCAGTCTTCCTAAAATATGTATATTACAAACAAATCACAAGGACCGTACAAAGTCAGTAATTATGCAGAAGATGTTTTGCGTCTTGTAGACCCAGTAAAACGGTCTGGAAGAAATCTGACAGTAGATCATTGGTTTACTTCTTACCCAATCGTCACTAAAGTACTACATGAAAGTACGTTACTGTTGTTGCTAGGTTAAAAATACTGTCTGAAATTCCAGATGAGTTTTTATCCCAAAAATTTAAGCAAGAGTATTCAAGTATGTTTGGATTTCAGAAATCCGTCACATTACTCTCATATGAACCAAAACGAAACTGCTTAATTCGTCAATACATCATGATGATGAAATTGACATTGACAGCGCGAAAAGAAAATGTACCATTTATAATAACGTACTACAACAAAACAAGGGACGGTGTAAATGTTGTTGATGCTATGTGTGGTGAATATACTGCTGCTAGAGGAGCAAAATGGTGGCGACTGTCTTTTTCTTCAGTTGTTAAACATTTCAGCCCTCTATGGCTACACTGCATTCAAAACAAACAAAAACGTTTCAGCCAGAAGAGAATTCCTCAGAGCCCTAGGAAAGGCTCTTGTAACGGCATGTTTGACAATGCGTGCAACCGAGCTAACGACCCCGCGCGAAATTCGGAGACATGCCTCGAATATCTTCGACACCAAAGAACAAATAATACTTGAAGATCCACAAACTGGGAAAAGGGAAAGATGCTACAAATGCTAAGAAAGCAAAACCAAATACTTTAGCAAAATTTGCAAGGTGTGGTTATGCATGGCGCATGCTGAAATTGACTGTGGCGATTATTTTGAAAATAATGACTTTAGAGGAATATATCTCACAAACTATTCATTATTTTTGCTTGCTGTTTCTACAACTTGTTCTGATTTACTGTCTTATTTCCATCAAATTTAGTTGTATTTTCAGTTTCCTTATATTCAGTACCACAACGGAGTATGATTGTAAGTTGTTTATTTTTGAGATTATTGTATAACCGGAAAGGTAAAATACTGTCAATACAGCATTTATTAATATCGGAAGCAAATAAAACTTCGTCATCTGACTTGTTACAAGTGTTTTATTTATTGGGTCTCAGAGACTCAGCCTGACCGTACTTGAAATTATTTTTCGCCAGACTGTTCTAGGGTTAAATTTGCACGCATTGCTTATGAGATTTTGTTTGTTTGTTTCTAAGTGCACTGGATGCACTTATGCCGATAACGGAAAATGTTCCGTGTGAGGAATGTGTAATAGTTAGTTTAGAGAATCCTGGAATGTGCCACAGTTGTTATTTAAAAGTTAAAAATGCAAACGAAATCGTAACTAGGTCACAATCGAAAAGCAAAACAGTCACAGATGCAAACTCGCGAGTTATTCGTCCTTGTGACTAATGTGTCGATTATGGCAGCATGTTAACGGTTAAAAGCAGTGGAATCAACGAACTAAAAAAGTTAGTTGCCGCTTTAAGAAGTCAACTGCAAGAACTACGAGAGAAAGAAGTCATCAATGGGACATGTGAAGACCATAACCTAAAGCAACCTACCAACTGAAACGTAAACAACGATCAGAAGAACAGAGTCTACATAGCGAAAACGAGTTCAGAACCTAACCTGAACGTCAGTATTGCACAAAGCTACATTTCCCAAGCTAAGACCGGAAATCTTATAACTAAGAAACGTTCACTTTGTTCAAGCAGTAAAGGAAAGTCAGTGTTGTGTAGTGAAAACTGTCCGGAAACCGGTATGTCAATAAACAGCATAACCCAAAAGTACCATCTCTTTCAAACAATAAAAAATACACAGAAACATGTATGTCTGGTACCGCTATGATGAACAACACAGAAAAAAAAACAATATAGACCAGCTGAGACTGTGCAAAAAAGATCCACAGGTCCTTGTACTCGCCGACAGTCACGGCCGTCAAATTACAGAAAGAGTGTCAAGCCTTTTAGCAAGCTACAATGTCATGGGTTTCGTGAAACCAGGAGCTCATTTTTCGGATGTAATAAAACCGTTGAAAACTCTTGTAAATACTTCGGACCATAAGACTACGTAGTAATTTTTGGAGGTGCGAACGATGTTGCAAGGGATCAAGCCAACGAAATAAAAATAGCTCTTAAATGAGTACTGCAGCAGACAATCCACACGAATGTCTTAGTTATTAACCAACCACACAGGCATGACCTACCTTCCTGGTCATGTGTGAATAACGTAGTGACTAAGATGAACTCTGACATAAAGGATGTTTGTGGAAAATTTGGGCATGCAAATGTAATAGATGTAAGCACTCTTGAAAAATCCATGCACACCACTCATGGATTTCATCTAAACTATGCTGGTAACCAGTACCTAACAGAGAAAATAAAATAATTTTGTAAAGCATTACACTAGAAAAATTACCAGTACGTTAGATAATTGGCTCATAACAGGCAATGAAAGTCCAAAAAACAAAGCTGAACATGTTAAAGGGGTCCAAATTGACTCACAAGGAAGGATGAAATCCAAAGAAAGAACAAATTACACAAAATGGTCGAAAACACATTGCATAAATGTCTGGGAAGAAACACACACCAAGGGACCGGTAGATGTTTTTTAGAGTAGCTGAGGGTGCCACTGGGGAATGTGTTACAGAACAAGCTTACACATACACTTTAAAAGTCGTTCACCAAAACGTACGGTCCGTACTTAACAAACTTGATGGAATAAATGTGCTTCTTAGCAACGAGTGGAAGGAGGTATCAGTTTTATGTTTATGTGAGCACTGGCTAGAGAAGAACCATTTACAGTATTCAAACATAACCGGTTTCACTCTGGCAAACTACTTTTACAGATCCATAAGAAAGCTTGGAGGAATCTGCAATTAAGTAAAAGAAAACATAGACTATAAGACAATAGACTGTGTTAATAAGTTAGGAAGTGAAAAACACTTTGAAGCCTCAGCTATTGAAATAACACCAGGAAAAGCTATAATAATGTGTGTTTACAGATCACCCAACTGCAATGTAAACATTTTCTTTAATAAACTTTACCTTGCACTAGGGAAACTTAAAAATACTTGCAAAACTATAGTTCTCTGTGGTGATTTTAATGTTGACCTCTTAACACACAGCTCCCATAGAGAAAAATTCCTTATTATTATTCAAGAATATAACTTGTGCACTAAAATAAACTCCCCTGCACACATTACGAAAACTAGTGCTACACTTATTGATCAGATCTTTGTAAACACAGACATGCACACCTCAGAAAACTTTAATAGTGGCTACAGTGACCACAATGCACAGATATTGGCGTATAAGGAAGTATTGAGTCGTCTAGGAATGGAAGTGTTATCTACAAGAGAAAATTCAGCATGCAAAAATTGAGCACTTCAAACATATCCTAAGTAGCCACTCGTGGAATAAAATCTGCAACAGTTACAACACAGATGAAGAGCTGGATAATTTCATGGAAATTTATAGGCATTGTTTTGAAATTGCATTTCCAAAAAAGAAAATAATTTGTAAAAGCCCCAGCAGACCCAAAACTTGGATTGCATCAGGGATCAAAGTATCATCTAGAAGAAAGAGAGAGCTTTTTGCACTATCAAAAACAGATAGCAGCCCTGAATTCGCTCACTACTTCAAAAATACAAGTTAACTCTGAGTCGAGTAGTAAGGGAAGCAAATTTAAGGGAAAATGACAAAATTATCATGGAATCATAAAACAAAGCTAAGACAATGTGGAACACGGTACAAAGACTTACTGGAAAGGTGGAAACACAAAAATATTGTATTGTAACAGGCGTGCAACAAGATCACTGATCCAAAATTAATTGCTAACCACTTCAGTACTTACTACACCAATATTACTGGTGAGCCAGTGAAGGAAAAAATGGGAACAACATCAAACAAAATATTACAGGAAATTTCTGGAAATAGTGTAACAAATACATCCATGTTCCTTCGACCAATATGTAGGGAGAAACCGTTAAACACCATAAAACCATTAAAAAATAAATATTCAACCAGAGTTGATAATACGCCAGACTGTAATATAAAAGTATCAGCTGAACAGATACTCGCACACTGCTAGATAAATGCAATTCTTCATTATCAAGTGGTATTTTCCCAAAACAGTTAAAAACTGCAAAAGTTGTACCCCTTTACAAAAAGGGCGATCGGAATCAGATGGTCAAATATAGGCCTGTGTCAATCCTCTCAGGTTTTTCAAAAATCATTGAGAAACTAGTTCTGTCCCAATTATTTTAACGAAAAAAATATGATCTCAGGATGTCGGCTTTGGCTTCAGGCATCAATGCAGTACTGAAACAGCCACTTTTACCTCATAAAACGTATTTTAAATTCAGTGGATAGTCACAAAAATGTTTCGGCGATTTTCCTGAATTTAACAAAAGCATTTGATTTAATAGACCATTAAATTCTCCTAGGAAGTTAGAGTCGTATGTTGTAAGAGGCCTGCCACACAAGTGGTTTAAATCCTACTGAGAAAATCGCTCTCAGAGAACTGAGGTAAAACACACAGGAAAAAACTAACTCCAAGTTTACAATCAACACCTTCCACACTAACCCACGGTGTACCACAAGGCTCAATTGTAACACTTTTGCACTAAATGTAACTGGGTTTTCTCTTTTGATGCTAGTCAGTTGTCAGGATGAGCATTACTGCAAAGGGCAGTTGAATCTAAAGCATTATGTCAGGGTGAAAATACTAAATAAATTAATTTTTCTCTCTTAACAACACGTGGGCATGGTGGCTTCTTCCTTGGCTCGGGTATGAGGTACAATGAAACAGCATTTTTACATAAGATAACTTTTATTGCAAGTTTCGTACAACTGTTTCTTTACTCGATGTTCTGGCTCAGAGAACGCCAGCTGAGTCGTTTGCGAAGCCTTCTGCTGCGGCAGCGGCGGCGTCTGATTACACGTGGCAGTGTGTATCTCGTGTCGCCGTCCCGCCCAGTTGACTGGAGGGGTGCAGCGTGAGGTGGCCCGTTTAATTATTGCGAGCGAAGTCGTGCATCGGATGGTGATACCTTGGATGTGGCGTCCAGTGTTTCTCTTCCCTAAGCGGCCGCGTGTTTTCTGCGTCGGCCAGCGGAGCGGCGCGGCGGGGGAAGGCCAGTGTCCCGGACTCGAACAACAGACTCCCGCTTACCAGTCGTCGGCTGTCAGATCTTCATCCGAGCTCACAGGTGACTGCCGATGTGAGGCCGTCTCCTTCCCGTCCTCACGAGTCACCTGGGTGCGTAAAAATCAGCCTTCAAATACCTTTTAACTTCTGTCTTCTGGCGCCGAGGCTGCTGCTTGCTATTCCATTACAGCGACGGACTTGGTGCGTCTGTGTATGATGTAGTCGCTTCTTGCGTGACGGTCTTCAGCACCGAAACTGACTTAAAACTACTGCTACTCTTCTTCTCTTTCCCTGTCGGACCCACTGCGTCTCGCGTATTTATTCACTTCAGTTCACTGGAGGTGAAGGACTTCACGGTCATTGCCTCGTCTGTCACGTTGAAAAGCTTCTCGAAGAATCTTCTTAACGTCGGTCATTGGCTCTTGGAATGTAGGCGAGGGCCTTTGCTCACATGTGACAACTGAGAAACACGTGAGCCGGTCGGGCGATGCCCTGACGGCTGAATCGACGGCGCCCGCTTATGTGGGGCGGGCGATGGCTTCTTCTGCCACGCGAAAACCTTCTAGAAGAATCTTCTTGACGTGTGACGGTCGGGCGAAGCCCTGACGGCTGAATCGACAGCTCCTCCTGAACGTGCTATGCTGACTTCCAAGCGCCAGCCGTTCCCACGGCTGCTTTGTCCGTTGTTTGCCAGTGTCTAATTCTTCCAGACTAAACTAAGTTTTTCATTTATTTTCTAATTTCTACTTCACTTTGATTTCACTAACTTATTTACTTAAGTACCACTCAACATTCCTCCACCCTTCGGAGAAATTCGCCCTCGAATTTACCACTCTACATTCCTCCACTCTTCACACAGCAAAAGCACTAACACAAGCAATGAAAACTCTCGACTTAGAAGATTACTCACGCTTCACATTAAGTATGGTGAAAACACTTTTTCACGTTACTAAAGCACTGTACGCTCATGAATCACATAGTTCACACATAAATCCTTGTTTAATTGTAACAAATCTTGATGACAATGAATAAACAAAAAATAGATTTTTCACTTACAAAATTACATAGCAACACCTGTTTAATCTACCCTATACGAATGCAAGAATGTCTATTCTACAGTATTGTTTATGTTAACATGAGACTGTTTAATAAAGAGTGAGGTACAATAAACAAAATTAATACACTAATACTCAAAAGTAACCACTGAAGTACATCAGTTAAGAGTGTGGTATCAAATTAACAGGGATTTGATGAAGTGGTATATTATTATTTGGCTTAATTTTTCGTCTTAAATAAAAGAAAACTGTACAAAGCAGAAACTCCAACACAGAGTTTCCAGATATACGCGTTCCTAGCATTACAATTTTTGCTTTGTGTTCACTTTTTAACTTTAAGACATGTTGCATCATAACATTGGCATCAATTTTGCCCTGCTGTGAGTTCATGAACATATCTAATGGCTTTAGAAGGCAACTGTCAAGGGAGTCATTGAGGTAGGATAGGATAGGTTTTGTGTAGGAAATGCTTGCATGGCGTTTTCTGAAAAAAGCAAACAACATGGTTATGGACCTACCAACCTACTAAAAACAAAAACAAAGAAAAGAAAGTATACATTGTTAACTACAAGATCTACATGTTTCTACATTCAAATTTTTTATCTAAACCACTATCATTTATTAATTATTTCCATTTGCATACTATCCACTGTCTGCTAAGATTCCACTAGGACATTCGCACTCTTGGTCGATAATTGTATGGTGCCATGTCTGTATGTTGTGCTGGCGTGGCCACTCTTTTACCTTTTTGGGTACTTCCTCCACCCTTCGGAAAAGCAGACACTATTGTTGACGGAATTACATCTGGAGCGCCCTTAAAATGTTTCAAACGACTTGCATGCACAATGGTAGTTCGGGTGGGCAGTTGCAGTTTAACGTTGACTGGTGACATGATCTCAATAAATTGATAAGGACCTCTGAAGTTTGTTACAAATTTCTTCGTTTTTCCTTTCGCAATGTATGGGGTCGACAGCATCACCCACTGACCGATTTTGTGATTTGGATATTTAGCATGGGCATTACCTAATCTTTCCTGTCGTTCCAAGGCCTTTGTACTAGATTTCTGAACCTTTTTCCTCACGTCCTTCATCCTTCGACATAAATCTTTTACTGTTTCTCCGACTTTTTCGTTTTTCTGCCTGATTACATCAAAAGGGGACGGCACTTTTCTCCCATAGACCACTTCGTAAGGTGACTTGCTAGTTGCTTCATGCGTTTTGGCGTTGTATACCGACACGATTATTGGTAAATAGGTATCCCAATTAGAATGTTGTTCGTTAATATAATAACTAAGCATCTTGTCAATTGTCCGATGAACTCTTTCTGTACGCCCGTTGCACTGAGGGTGTAACGCAGTTGTGCGTAATTTACGTATTTTTAGTAAGTGGCATAGTTGTTTCATTAATTGAGACATAAAATTAGATCCCTGATCTGTGATAATAGCTTCAGGGACGCCAAATTTAAGTATCCAGTTGTTAACCAAAGCTTGGGCAACTGTATTTGCTTGCTGATCTGGGAGACTCACCATAGCTAGATAGTGTGAAAAGTGGTCTATAATCATAAGAACATACTTATTAACCAGCATGTGTTTTATGAAATGGCCCGTAGAGATCCACTCCACAGATTTGAAATGGACATGAAGCCTCGGGGAGCCTCTGTAAGGGTATTTTTAAACGAGAAAGTTCAGCTCGTAGTGCGCACACAATGCAATTGTGAACGTACTGCGCCACATCCCGCTTTCTGGTTTGCCACCAAAATCGCTCTGGTACGCGTCTTTTGGTTGTCCGCTGTCCACCGTGTCCAGCAAGGATATGATCGTGGGCCTCTACCATTATTTCTTGTCTAAGGTGCTGGGGGACGACAAATCGCGGTCCAAGTTTTGTTTTACGGCATAGTACACCATCTTCAAAGCAAAATTGTTTTTGAGTTGCGTATTTTTTGCATTCTGTATCCTCATCTTGTGCCTTTCTCCAGCCCTCAGTATCCCGGCCTGTTACTTCCAAAAGTGCTATTTTCCGACTTAGGCAATCTGCATTCGTGTGTTTTTTGCCTGGTTTATGGATAACTTCGAAATCCATTTCGAAAAGACATAGGGCCCAACGGGTAAGACGACTAGATGGATCCTTTAACCCAAGCAACCATTTTAAAGCTGCGTGGTCTGTAATAACTTTGAATTTCCTACCATACAAGTAACATTCAAAGTATTTGATGCCATAAATAACACTTAACAATTCTTTCTCCATTGTGGAATAATTTCATCTGCCGTTGTTAGTTGTCTCGAAGTGTAGGCTATGGGGTGTTATGGGCCATTAATATTCTGACTCAAAACAACTCCTACTGAATGACCACTTGAGTCACAGGATAAAATAAATTCTTTATTATAATCTGGGCAGGCTAATACTGGACTGTGTGTTAACTTATCTTTAAAGGTTTGAAATGCTGATTCACAATCTTCAGACCAATGAGATTTTGCACCCTTTTTCAATAATTGGGTTAAGGGTCGGGCAATGTCAGCAAAATTTTGAACATATTTTCGGTAATACGATGCGAGACCAATGAAACTCTGTACTTCCTTAATGCGTTGTGGTGTTGGGAAGTCCATAACTGCCGAAATTAATCGAGGATCTGTTTTAATTCCCTTTTCACTAATGACATGCCCTAGGTATGTAACCACTGTGGATGCAAAACTACATTTTTCCATATTTAATGTTAATTTAGCTTTTCAAAGTCTGAAAAACATTACGCAGACGCACAGCATGTTCATTAATGTCTTTGGAGAATACAATAATATCGTCTAGATATACACAACATTGCTGAGTTTTAAGTCCTCGCAATACTCCATCGAGTAGTCATTGAAAGGTTGCTGGTGCAATTTTCAAACCGAAAGGCATTCTTTTAAATTGCCAGTGGCCTCCAGGGGTAGAAAATGCTGTTTTATGCCTATCTTCTGGTGCAACTTCCAATTGATGATATCCGCTACGTAAATCGATTGTTGAAAAGTATTTACTGTTACCCAAACTGTCAATGATATCAGTAATGTTTAGAAAAAGATAAACTTCTGAGATAGTTTGTTTGTTAAGGTGTATGTAGTCACAACAAAATCCATATCGTTTCGTACCATCGGGAGAACTGACTGAAAACTACTGCTACTCTTCTTCTCTTATCTTGTCGGGCCCACTGTGTCCCGCATATACACTCCTGGAAATTGAAATAAGAACACCGTGAATTTATTGTCCAAGGAAGGGGAAACTTTATTGACACATTCCTGGGGTCAGATACATCACATGATCACACTGACAGAACAACAGGCACATAGACACAGGCAACAGAGCATGCACAATGTCGGCACTAGTACAGTGTATATCCACCTTTCGCAGCAATGCAGGCTGCTATTCTCCCATGGACACGATCGTAGAGATGCTGGATGTAGTCCTGTGGAACGGCTTGCCATGCCATTTCCACCTGGCGCCTCAGTTGGACCAGCGTTCGTGCTGGACGTGCAGACTGCGTGAGACGACGCTTCATCCAGTCCCAAACATGCTCAATGGGGGACAGATCCGGAGATCTTGCTGGCCAGGTTAGTTGACTTACACCTTCTACAGCACGTTGGATGGCACGGGATACATGCGGACGTGCATTGTCCTGTTGGAACAGCAAGTTCCCTTGCCGGTCTAGGAATGGTAGAACGATGGGTTCGATGAAGGTTTGGATGTACCGTGCACTATTCAGTGTTCCCTCGACGATCACCAGTGGTGTACGGCCAGTGTAGGAGATCACTCCTCACACCATGATGCTGGGTGTTGGCCCTGTGTGCCTCGGTCGTATGCAGTCCTGATTGTGGCGCTCACCTGCACGGCGCCAAACACGCATACGACCATCATTGGCACCAAGGCAGAAGCGACTCTCATCGCTGAAGACGACACGTCTCCATTCGTCCGTCCATTCACGCCTGTCGCGACACCACTGGAGACGGGCTGCACGATGTTGGGGCGTGAGCGGAAGACGGCCTAACGGTGTGCGGGACCGTAGCCCAGCTTCATGGAGACGGTTGCGAATGGTCCTCGCCGATACCCCAGGAGCAACAGTGTCCCTAATTTGCTGGGAAGTGGCGGTGGGGTCCCCTACGGCACTGCGTAGGATCCTACGGTCTTGGCGTGCATCCGTGCGTCGCTGCGGTCCGGTCCCAGGTCGACAGGCACGTGCACCTTCCGCCGACCACTGGCGACAACATCGATGTACTGTGGAGACCTCACGCCCCACGTGTTGAGCAATTCGGCGGTACGTCCACCCGGCCTCCCGCATGCCCACTATACGCCCTCGCTCAAAGTCCGTCAACTGCACATACGGTTCACGTCCACGCTGTCGCGGCATGCTACCAGTGTTAAAGACTGCGATGGAGCTCCGTATGCCACGGCAAACTGGCTGACACTGACGGCGGCGGTGCACAAATGCTGCGCAGCTAGCGCCATTCGACGGCCAACACCGCGGTTCCTGGTGTGTCCGCTGTGCCATGCGTGTGATCATTGCTTGTACAGCCCTCTCGCAGTGTTCGGAGCAAGTATGGTGGGTCTGACACACCGGTGTCAATGTGTTCTTTTTCCCATTTCCAGGAGTGTATATTCACTTCAGTTCGCAGGAGGGGAACGACTTCATGGTCATTGCCTCGTCTGTCACGTTGAAAAGCTTCTCGAAGAATCTTCTTAACGTCGGTCATTGGCTCTTGGAATGTAGGCGTGGCCTTTGCTTACATGTGACAACTGAGAAACACGTGACCCGGTCGGACGATGCCCTGACGGCTGAATCGACAGCGCCCGCTTATGTGGGGAGGGCGATGGCTTCTTCTGCCACGTGAAAAGCTTCTCGAAGAATCTTCTTGACGTGAGCCGGTCGGGCGATGCCCTGACGGATGAATCGACAGCTCCTCATGTACGTGCTATGCTGACTTGCAAGCGACGGCCGTTCCCACTGCTGCTTTGTCCGTTGTTTGCCAGTGTCTAATTCTTCTAGACTAAACTAAGTTTTTCATTTATTTTCTAATTTCTACTTCACTTTGATTTCAGTAACTTATTTACTTATCTTAAGTACCACTCAACATAATTTTAGGTCCCTCTCTCTTCTTAATTTTCATGAACGACTTCCCCCTACACGTTCCACACTCTGAACCAGTGCTATTTGTGGATGACATGAGCATATTAATTGAAGGTGAAAACGAATTGGTTCTAAGTTTAAATGCTGAAGGCACAAATGAAAATGTCACAGAGTGGTTTATGATGAATAAACCCTCAAAAACATTCGTCTTACACATCCATACACAACAAAACAAAAATCCATTAAAACCAAACATGTCTATGGAAAACCAAAGAATTAACAGTGTCACTGAAACAAATTTATTGGCATCTACTTACAAGAAAATCGTAAATGGAATTCCCACATCACATCATTAAATTCTAAACTTTCGAATATGACTTATCCGATGAAGATTATATTTAACAACACAAGTCCTGAAACAGTTAGGGTGGCTTATTACGCTTGTATAGACTCCCGATTGAGATTGGCGTCATATTCTTGGGAAATTCTCCTCATAGCATAACAACAGTCCAGAAACGGAAAGAGATTGTGAGGATAAGAAAAAATGCTAACAGCCAAAAATCATGCGAACTATTCCTTAAAGAACTGGGGATTCTACACCTACCATGAATCTATATACTAGAGTTGTCATGTATGTAACAAAAGCATGCTAAAAATGGAAATATATTTATTCAAAATAAATCTACACATAAACACCATACAAGGGCAAATAGTGACATACACAGACATCATTGTTACACCACACTGTGCTAGAAAGGTGTATATCACTCAGGTTAACATTTGTTTAATAAGCTACCAAGTAACTTAAAAGCCACAAACAAAATCTGTAGCTTTAAAAAAATCTGAAAATTCATATCTCTTGGAAAAATGTTTTTACTCAGTAACAAAGTATCTTGAAAAATAAATTAATTTCTGTTGTAACAATATAAAAGTGTAATGTAACAATATAGCAATATAAAAATATAACATTGTACTAATTTATGAATGTAATTTATAAATCAATGTAACAGTATATTAACGTAATGTCATTTTGTCCAACATCTAGGGTATAGTATATGTACCTCAAAGATTCAGGATGTAAATAAATTAATAAATAATAAAAAAGAAAACATGGGTATGGAGTAATAGATTAACACCACAGCCATGCGGATACAGTAGTGCAACTCGTCACAACTCGTTACATTAACCTACAGTGTGAACTCATGAGGAATTTCTCCAATTGTCAGGAGGTAGATACGAAAGTTATAGTACTTGGTTTAGTTTTTCTACAACAATGTGAGTGTTTTAAACATAAGCATACACTGCATGTGGATTTTGTTTCTTTCCAGATCCTCTCGATAATAACATAGGAAAGTGTGGGATAAAGGCAGATTCTCCTGCATAATTTGATAAATTATTAGAAATTATTATGGCAGATAATGATGATGAAATGAGATACTGGTGAAATAATGGTTTTGTATGTAAGGGCTACTACAATTTATTATTATTGATGGTGCATATATCTGTTACACAAGCAAACACACAAATGCAGACAAACATACAAACATATACGCAGACACACTCACCCACGGAGCATATATGCACCATATACATTTCCTCATTTGTGAGACTGACAGATGTGTACCCGGGTGCAGTGGCTCTGACAACACCATAACCAAATCCATCAGTGAAATGACAGCCACAGCAACGAAACTGCATGAACACTCAGGGGCAACACAGACAGGCTTGTTGGTAATGAATTTTCCTCAGCCAGACCTGTGGAACATACATTTGCCTTTGGTGACATGTGGTCCCATCAACAGACTGCTCTCATCAACCTGGTTGGTAATGCCCTGAATCATCTCGATGTCATCGTGGATCCCACTGGCATTGGCTATCACTTTGCCCTGGGCAAAGCAGTAGCTCACCCTCCCCCTCTCCCCCCACACAAATCTCTTATGAGTGGTAGATAAATAGTCCATCCACATTGAACTACTCTGTGTTTGCTTATCTTACAAGCCTACATAAACAGCTCCACTGCAGGCCCCAAAAAATGGTGGTATGGATAGTGAAGAAAACACCACTGAGTTTATTTGGGTATTTGGGGGAGTACGATGTCCAATTACAAGGCAAGTGAACTACAGATTAGTTTAAAATTTTCACGATGGACCATTTTTCCGAAATCCAAGAAAGAGTGTCCGGTAAGGCTGTTAGGAGTGTACCTTTCCACGATGTCTACTCAGATATCTATGAACTAATAAATGGAGCACCTCCTTTCTAAGATTGTTGCTGCTTATCAGGCATACACTGAGGTACAAGTTACACATATTGCTGAGTGGGATGAATTTTGTTTCATGAAAGCACTTCTGGCTTTGGAAAAAAATTCCTAGGAAAATGTCCATCATACATCTATATATCGCGCATTTAATGTCTGCAAGCATTATTATTCCAAAGGAATCTCTTTCCACTTTCAAGTCTGCGCCCAACCAAAATTTGAGAGGCAGAATGGGGATTAGTCATTTCACTTTTATGGCCTGACGTAGATCATTGTACGTCTGAAGATTATGAAGTACTCTGTGGAAAACAAAAATAAAAGCATAGTATAGTCAGAAGTCTCTACATATCTAAAGTAGGATGTTAACACTCAAGACACCTACGTGTTTGTCATTCTCCAATGGTGAGGTGCAACATTACGTTTGGATCAAAGATATGTCAGCCTACTTTCCCCCAAATTAAGCAACAAAAGGCACCTTATTTTTTCATAGATGATTCAAACTCTTTTATTAAGAGGGGTTATTTATAGAGGCATGCAATTGATAACCAGGAATACAGATGTGGAAACGCAGCCCAAATAAAGAAAGTGTATGTTCAACATGTGTATGTTCTCAGCGCTATGTGTGTGTGTGTGTGTGTGTGTGTGTGGTGTGTATGTGTATGTGTGTGTGCGTGTGTTTGTCTGTGTGTGTGTGTGTGTGTGTGTGTGTGTGTGTGTGTGTGTGTGTGTGAGTGAGAGAGAGAGAGAGAGAGAGAGAGGTGAGTGTGATGATCTGTAACTGTTGCTGTTAATCCCATTTGCTATGCATTGTACATATTGTATAGCAGAGCAAAAATTGAATTTAGAAAGAACAATGGCTTGTGTTAGATACTTATCAGCAAAAAAAAGTCATTAAAAGCAAAACTGAGATATATAGCTTTCTTCTTCACTTGTTTTAGTATAAAGAAATAAATCGTTCATTTGTATATATATTCTCCATACCTGAGAACATTAATTTGTATATGTACATGAGGAACCATTAAGAATTAAAATAATATTGTAAAAAATTGCTTTGAAAGTTATGGCAAACAATCCACAAATTCAAGACACAGGAAATATTATTTTTAAAAACTGAAAAAAATTTGTATTCAAACAAGGTATTTATTATTAATAAATTGTAAGTTAATTTGTCATATCAGTGTCACTATTTACAAAAGTACCTTATCCTTTCTCTACAGATTTCAAATGACTCCACTCATGCAGTTGCTCTAGAGAGAAAAGATAATAATTCATTCATAATAGTCAACAAATTATTTAGCTGTTATTGTTTATAAATGGGTTTGATCCTCTCATTATGATGAACAGACTTGACATGACGATGCTCATGCAGCTGAACTACAGACAAAGGAGGGGGAAGATGGGGACAGATGTTCCACCATTTTAATGTGTCCTTAGAGATTAATCAGGAGGATGGCTTCTTATTCCAGGAAATTTTATGCCTCCCAGTTGCCCAAGATGCATAGGTTTTGTATCTGGTTACACACTGACCTTGAACGCGTCATACACAAGTAGCTGAAATTGGCGGATTTCTCATGGGAAGGGGTCATGTCCATGGGGACAACAAGCCGAATTTCCTCAGGGGTAATATGACATCAGAACTGACCTTTAAACAGAACTGTTATAATTTCTCGTACCTGCCCTGTCCCCTTAATCAAGATTGTACCTTTGATAAAGTCATACATAAGCAGTAGCAGTAGTAGTGATGGTAGTGGTAGTCGTAGTAGTAGTAGTAGTAGTAGTAGTAGTAGTAGTCGGAAAACTGATTCGCTAAATTCAGTTCACGAATATCCAAAGCCGTACCAAGAGACATATTTAGTAATCTAAGATACATCGAAACACTATCCAAATGTTCGACCAAACACACGAAGTTGTACACTTGGGTCCGAAAATGAAGTCAGCTAAGTCATCGTACCAGTAAATATACATGTAGAGATCCGTCACTGGAAACAGTCAGTAACTTCAAGTACTTAATGGCATCTCTTTGCAGCCATTTAAGGCCCAACGGCCTTGCATATCTCCTAAATTAATTTGAAACATCCTCTCGAACGAGATCGCTTGCAGAATCTTCGTGGGACCAAATGTTAAACACTGTTCGTCAGTATGGGATCCTCAGGAACTTGTGTTAACGGACGAGATGGAGGGCAATGGCTCAACTGATCTTCACGGGTTTGTTTAGTCAATTTGATAGTATCGCGGAAGAGCTATAGGAGTACACTAAGCAGTGGGGTGCGCTGAAAAGAAGACGTTGTGAATCATGGAGCGGATTCCTCACAAAACTGAGAAATCTGCGTTCGATATAGGGTCATCAATTAAAATACTAGCTTCAACATACACTTCGCACAGTGATCGCTTTGCGAGAACTAATAGTGGGGGTAGTGATAATCTTTATTCCACATTAAACCCTGCTGTACTCTTTAGGAATAATCATCAGGTTTTGTGCCGTTTTTGGTTAGTATTGTATCCCAAATCACAAGAAAAAGTATATTAATCATGATACACAACCGGCCAGCAAACTTACAGTGCATTCAGGTGTAAAAATGTGTATTTAGATATGTAATCAGTGAATTTTGATGATCATGTCTGCAGGCATTTCAAGTACTCAAAGGCTGTTGCCAGAGCATTTCACCGAGTAACAGAATCTCCTCTACTGAGTGCTAAGTATGTACGAGGGCTATTCAGAAAGTGAGGAACGATCAGTAGCGTAATGGAAACCACTATGAAAATCCGACGAGGCTTTTCACAGACGTTTTGGGCAGTGTCTCTAGTATGCCCATCGATCACATCAAGACGCTCTTTTCAGCTGTGAGTGCACTGTGAGCGAGTAAAGGTGCCTAGATCCACAATGTCTCCCGCCAAGTAGGAGGGCCCTTCTAAGAGGCTTCGCCTTAATGAATGCAACCCACCTAACTCAACTGCCACGCACTTGATGGCAACTCTCAGCAGCACTCTGGAGGGGCAGTGACGACGCTCCTGCAGCCTTTTTGATGGGAAGTGTTCGATCACCGACAACACACCCCTAATTGGCTCGTCTTTAGTATCATACCTGTTCACATGAAACGCTGGATACGAAGACAACACTTGGGCGCAGGCTACGCGCTATAGAGCAGCGTAGAGAACTATCGGAAAGCACAGGCGGCTGCATTCTATGATGATGGTGTTGGAAATTTGGTACAACGCTCCGACAAATGTCTAAGTCGGAGCGGTGTCTATGTAGACAAGTACCTAGAAGGTGTGGCTAAATGTGTAAAGAAAACAGTTTTGATTTTCACTGTGGTTTCCATCTCGCTACCCATCATTCCTTACTTTCCGAACAACCCTCGTATAATAGGAAATGTAGTGAACATCGTCAGCTAACTAAGCTGGAAATCTCTGTAAAGGAATTCTCTTGAGCTGATCATTTCTTTTTTGTGACTCTTTACCAGCACCATACGGTAGTGTGGTCCACCTCTCGTTCCAGCAGATAAAAGCGAGAGATGTATTTAAATTATTATGAAAATATGCAGTTCATGAACAAGGGTTTGTCTCCAGAAAGACACACCTCAACTTCTATAACACAGTGTCGATATTGTTTGACACCCATCGGGATACAGTGCACTGATCCATTGTCATTCAAATACCTATAACAACATTCATCATGGTCTTGTGAGGTATGTAGTCCTGGAGGCTATTGAAATCATTACTGTTTGAAGGCTCGTTGACCGTGAAAATACTACACTGGATCCACTTAACCACGTAAAGAGTGGTGATGATGATGATGATGATGATGTTTGGTTTGTGGGGCGCTCAACTGCGTGGTTATCAGCGCCCGTACATTTACCCAATCTTTGCTCAGTCCAATTTCGCCACTTTCCTGGATGATGATGAAATGATGAGGACAACACAAACACCCAGTCATCACGAGGCAGGTGAAAATCCCTGACCCCGCCGGGAATCGAACCCGGGACCCCGTAAAGAGTGGTATGAATATTAAATCAGCCTCCGCAAAAATTGATCTACAGGTTCGACTTGTGGAGAACACAATGCCTACGTGATGTGACACCATAAGTTATTTGTCATTCTGCCTTCAAACAATGTGTGATTAATTTTCTGATACATCTACTTGAAAGATATAAGATCATTAAATAAAGTTGATATCGTAATGAGAGACGGTTCTATAATGGTAGCAGATGCCAATGATTATTCGTAAACCGATTTTTTATTAATTAGATTTGAAACAGAACTAACTAAGCTTACCTCCCAATACAACGAGATGTTCAACGTAAGTAAGCAGGCGGAAGGCCAAGTCTCAGTTTCCTACAGCGTCGTTAGGTTCTCGAAAAGATTAATGTGATACAGAGGTTGCTTATTACTTCTTACAAAAAATTGTCTCTGTGTTCTAATTGACGTTGATTCTTCAAAACTTGATATTAAATATATATTCTATTAAAGTGATAAATAATGTTAAATATGATCCCAGTTTGTGAAAAAACGAAGAATAATTTAGACTTATGCATGGAAAACAATAACAATTTAACTTCTGTGTAGGTTTCCTATATGCTTTGAAAGAGTTCGTACGAATTTAATGTTTATGTTTATTGTGATCCTGAGGTTCCTTACATTTTGTCCCACGTTCTTTATATTTTCACAACACTTTGTTACTAATAGTGTAGGTTTGATGTAATATTTTACACAATTAATTTCCAACTTATTTCGACGTCGGAATGTTGAAAGCATTATTGTGTGAAGGGCAGCGTGTATGGCTGGAACGCTGTGACGTCAGCGGAGGTGAAACGGCGATCCTGCTGTACCAGTTTCCAGTGCTCCAGAGTCGCAATTCTCTGACGTCAGCATCGCACGATTGATCTTCTCCCTCGAGACGAACAGGTTGCTTACATGCAGCAATTGTACGGCAGTTCAGTATGTAGCCTGTTTTATCGTACGTTGAAATGAAATGGTGTTAATATATCAAGTCTTTGTCTTATAATGTGTTGAGATCTATGTTAATTTGTGTCCGCTTTCATTTTTTGGATCCCTGTTTGTTAGTGGAGTTTTCAGTTCTCTTCATGTACACACCCTTTTCTTTAAATTATGTTAAGTAGTTGCTATTTATCGTGAGATGTCGTGTAAATAACGTATAAATGTCTGTTTGTTTGACAATCATCGTCTTGAGCACTGTTTGAAGCGTCACTCCATGGATGGTTTTTGAAGCAGTGTTCAATTTAGCATACTGAATTGTCGAGGGCAGTAGTGGAAGCCTTCGTAGCCGCCATGTCTTTCCACCATAGCTGCGAACTTTTGGACATGTGTCTGCGCCTAGCGATTGTTGGCTCTTTTTGCCAAAGAGTACTAACGCAATAACGGATTTCCAAACCTCTGTGAAAAGTAAGTAGTGTTTGTCCAAGAAGGAAAACTTACAAAATTAGAAATTAAAAATGGAAAAGTTAAAAAACTGTATAAATTTTAAACACTGTATACGTCTGTCACGATGCCTACAGAAGGGTCCCCTTCACGGACACACAATGGTCCTAAATGAAGATATTTTTGTCACAGTCTGGAGAGGACCCGTGACAGGGGAAATACTGACTTGTTTTTTGCTTATGTGTCAATGAGCTGCTGCCTACTATGATACACATTTCCCACGGTAATAAAAGCGTTTTGGGTATTCACACTACGAGACAATCGTTTTGAAATGCGGTAGCATAGAGCGTAAATTAAACTAAAGTTGTTGAATACGACGCAGTCATAACAAGAAAAATGGGGGCTCTTGAGGAAACCCAGAAACAATCGTGAATAGAAGACAATCAACGGGATACGATCCGAATGGAGCCGACATGTGAAAGCAGGGCCTATGAGGAAACTTCAGAGCGTTTGATGTAATCTCTGCACCACTGTTACTTCGAAAGTTACGTTCGTAACCTTCACGGCGATTGTGTTTCAGTCTTGGTTGTGCGGTCGCTTGTTGAGAAGTAAGCTCGCATAGACCATTTGAGATCCTTAACCTTGACGTATGTTTCTGGTACGTAACTGTAGTATTAGTATATTTTCTTTATTGCTGGCTTCAGCAACTAAAGAGAAAACAGTTACAAAACAGTGACAATTAAAGCTGAAAACAGTAGTTCAGGAAGTTTGGCAATAGCAACAACTGTTTAAAGCGTGGTTAACTGCAGATTCCAAGGGCGGTTATCATGGTTGCTGTACGGCGTGTGGTAGTAGTTTGTGTGTTGGAAGAAGTGAACTTTGGAAACAAACAAATCGCAATTCGGACAGAAGTCGAATGTCACAATTCAATAAACAATCAGGCTGTCATGGCGGGTGCACCAACCTACTACAAGCACTGCAAACCTAATCTCAAGAGGACAGCAAAGCTGCGGAAATGAGAAAGGCGACGGCATTTTGTGAACACCCACTACCGATGTCAACAATAGATCATACAGGACAACTTATAAAAACATTTTCGTTCATTCTAAAACTGTCCAAAATAGGAAAATTCATAGAACAAACTTCACGAGTATTTAAAAGAAATGTTGTGGCTAACACTGAACGACAGTGTGCAAACTCACAAGTTTTCGTAATAGTCAGACGAAAGCACTGACATTTCCAGTAAAATATCATTGTATGTAGTTGCCAGATATATCTGTAAAGCCAGAAAGTGTATGCCTTAAATTGTACCGCACAATATTTGTCTAATGCAGCCATCACATGCTTCATCGAGAAAAATTTTCCAGCTAAATGTATTGTCGACATGACTATAAATACTGCAAGCACAATGATAAGTGAAAAGTGCTCGTTGATGATAAAACGGAAATTTCACGCAGATGACTCACTATTTGTTGCGAAATGTATAGGAAAGTCCTTGCAAATTGCTGCCAGTAAAGCTGCAATGAAGCTGCCAAGAAATGTAAAAGATATAATAAGAAACATGGCAGCGTACTTTAGCCACAGCAGATCTTTTAATTTCAAGAACTTATCAACCAAGAGAAACATAAAATTTGAAGACCTGCTGGAGCGAAACGGCCAGCATTACAGCAGAGTATATCGATTGGGAACTCTGCCATTCTTATTTCTTCAAGCCAGGTTAGATGACAGAGTGTTGATGGCAGAAAAGATAGGTCATGAAGTGAACCACTTTTATACTAAAAAGCACTCCGTATTCAGGCCACAAGTGGCCAATCGGGACCATCCGACCGCCGAGTCATCCTTAGCTGAGGATGCAGATAGGAGCGGTGTGTGGTCAGCACACCACTCTCCCGGTAATTATGACGGGTTTCTATGACCGGAGCCGCTACTATTCGGTCGAGTAGCCCCTCAATTGGCATCACGAGGCTGAGTGCACCCCGACAAATGGCAACAGCACACGGCGGCCCGGATGGTCACCCATCCAAGTTCCGGCCACGCCCAGCTGCGCTTATCTTCGCTGATCAGACGGGAACCGGTGTATCCACTGCGGCCAGGCTGTTGCCCACTTTTATAGTAAAAGTTATCTCGAATCTATGAAATACGTCCATGGCTTATTTTAGCACCACAAATGCTGCTCTTCAGAGTAAGCAGAACTACAGCCACAAAACCAGGGATCAGTCAGTACATCATGTAAAAAATTTAAAAAAAAGTGGATAAATGAAATGATGTTGTGGCTCAAACCTGACTTACTTTAGATAAAATCTACTTCGGAAGTGAATGTGAAAAGTTGGAAACGAAGAACAGATATAATTTCAGGCTACGGTACCTGCAGTTTTATCAAATGTTTATAATCAAAGTGATACATAGATCACCAGTATCAGAGCCACTGGTCAAAGAGACTTTATTAATTGAGGCAAATCTTGCTTTTAATTGTGAAAAGAGAAACTATATACTAAATTTCCAAATTCTTCCGGAAATGTATCAGCAGCTATTACCAAATCCTCCTCATTAGAGACTGAATAACGGCAGTTTCTTTCGTATTTAATGAAAGAGACAAGGATTTTTTGTAAAAAAAAATCCGGACGTCTTTTGCAGTAAAATGTCGGCAGTCAATAACTTTGACGGGTAAGCAGTTTTTCAAAATATTGCCACACTTGCAAATATTAGCACTTCCGCTTTCAAATTAAGAAACAGAAATGTTTTTTCTATCTTGTGTGACATTAAAATCAAAAAACGAACTACAATGGTATCTACTTCTGTATACTCGCACCTGACTTTTAAATCTCCTATAAACACCAGAAGAAGAATTGCAGAGCATTAATATAAGCAACAAACATCTAACTCTACAGAAACAACAAGTTAATGATTTTAAGTCACCTTCAGCAAATTCAGACATCAACAGACGTCTTCAGCAAAAAAGAAATGGGAGAACGCATTTTCCTATACTGTATTTTGGTAAAGTTAGTTTACTGCGTGACTGTGTTTATCCAGTGTTCATTAAATTCATGGAAGCTTTACTCACTCACTTTCCCGGTGCCGGCCAGTGTCGCATGTTCGAATAGTGCTCAGAGCCATTTGAACCATTTGAACTTTCCCGGTCACCCATCCACTCTTCTTTGCTATAAAATCAGTAAGTATAAAAATGAAGTCATTTGTACGTGATGTGCTGTGTATGGACCGGGGATGGGCAAAATAATATTAACAGTGGTAGTAATGGGATATTTGGGTTTGACGGTCAACAACGCAATTAAGGCTAGCGTCGCGCTGGACTCTGGGTATTCAGTACGGAATAGGCATCAGTGCAGGTTGTTTACGTATTGTGCACTTCGTATTTGCACTCAGAGGCCAAGGTCGACGTGCAACGAAAGACCCAACAGAGTTCCAAAGGGGAGATATTGAAGAGGTCCGATTAGCTAGAGCATCAGTAACAAACACAACCAACTAACTGATTGTCTCAAGAGCAACAGTTTCAACAGTCACGACAGCGTACATTAAACATGGAAACACATCATTGTTTAAACCTAATAGTGGGCATAAATCAATACTAACTGACAGAGATCTCGTACGATAACACGAACTGGTCAAAAAAACACAAAACTACGGCGGCTAAAGTGATTGAGGAGCTCAGTGGCCATCTTCAAGACCCCATATCTAACAATATTGGCCCCCGACACCTCCATAAAGCGAATATTCACGGACGAGCTGTTATGCCGAAGCCATTAGTGATGACAAGAAACGCAAAGAAGCGTAAGACATGGTGTCAACAAACTGGACAGCTCATCCGTGGAAACACGTCATATGGTCCAACAAGGGCCTGCCTTTGGAGAACGCCAAAAAAGCCAACAATCCTGACTGCTTGTTAGGGTTAAGCATGGAGGTGGAAGTGTGATAGTGTGGGCAGCCACATCATGGTTTTCTGCTGGTTCCGTCATTACTCTCAAAGCCCGTGTTACAGCCAATAATTATGTGAACATTTAGGCGATCAGATGCACCACAGGATTCATTTTTTTCCCCAACGATGATGTCGTATTTCAGGACGACAATGCACCCATTCACATAGCCAGGGCAGTACAATAGTGGCATGAGGAGCAAGCAACGGAACTGCAGCATCTTCCCTGGCCAGCACTGTCGCCGAACTTTAACAACATCGAACCCGTATGAGTGGTATTGGAACGTCGACTCCGGAGCGTATTTTCGCCTCCCTCATCACTACAGGCGTTAGAAGTGTTTCTGATCGGAGAGTAGCATAACATTCCACTGGGGACTACATAATAATGATATGCCAGTATTTCAAGAAGATTCGCAGCTGTATTACGGGCAAATGGCTGTCCAACCCGTTAGTAATAAACCATCCCCAAGTTAAGTACAGGTGTTCACATTATTTTTTTATCCCCTGTAGTTATATTGTATTATAAATTCAGGATATAAATTAATGGCTATTCTCTCTATTTAGAACCCGTAAACCGCGGTACTGATTGAAACTCGTTGACAAGTTTCATGCTATTAGTAACTTCTGTCAACCAATAGTATCTACAACGGTGTGGTGCAGTGCGTCCACACAATGCTATTTGTCCGTTCAACATCGCGAATGTGCCTACATTTCCAGAAGAGCATCTAACCATACGCATTTATTCACACCTTATGTCCTCGGAATAGCGGCCGTGCGTACAAGCTTGATGCTTGCTGGGTGCGGCGGTAATCTCTTGCGCTGTTTAACAGACGTCACGCAGCTAAGGCCCATGTGTGTTTCATAGTGTAGTTTCTTGAGGTTATGCTTTAATGCGATTTATGTGTAATAACGTCTGTTCACTCCAACGAAAGCACGCTTAAATTTATAGATGATTACTGCCACAGAGATCATATGGAACCCCGCTTTAAACACTATAGGATTAAAAATTGGAGGTGTGCTGCCTTGACTTCAAATGTTAGATTAGCAAGACATTTGAAGAGCCTGAAATCTGAACAAAATGAATACGTGTAATACCTCAACAAACACCTGTACCGGTACTAGAGACAAAAGTGAAGCGCATTGATGATGGAAGTAATAGAAAATTGTGGAACACAACTTCCATTCTATTGGATTCTGAGCCTACGGTATTACGGAACTCGTCGAGTACAAGGATGTTGACCTATACACCTGTAATCTCTCTTGAATGAAGATGAGAAAACAACTTTTATAAAATCAGAATGTATTATTTTTCAGAACGACTGAAAACCTCCCTTCAGTACGTATACTGTTGTATTTCTCGGTTTAGGAATAATCACGGAAATGCGTTGTTTCGAAATGCGAAATAACTCGCTCAAACAGTTACGTAGGTCGTTGGTTGCCATCTAACCAGATGTTGTTGCTGGAGGTATCGCAGTATTTTCCTAAGCTGAAATTCTTAAAATCTCGCTCTGAGCAACGTTCCTAGAAATACACCTTATCTAAACAGACCTCTGGTGTTTAGATACTATTTTACCCATAATCGTCCTGTGTTTACGTTTTCTTGCCTTTCATAGCAATAAATGCTGCTAAAATTTCTGAGAAAAATAATAGATGCATAGCAAACGGCTTGCACAATGATGTAACGCCTGTACAACGGAGCGCGCATGCCTAAGTGCGTTTTTATACTAATTCTTCTGGGTGTACTTTTGTTTCTGTGCATTAGTAGAGGACATAACATACTGTCAAATGCTTACTATTTCAGCACGAGGTTTACGTTGTGTCAGATATGCAGAGGGAGAATGAGATATTCACTCTCCAGCGGAGTTTGCGCTGATATGAAACTTCCTGGCAGATTAAAACTGTGTGCCGGACCGATACTCGAAATCGGTACCTTTTCGTTTCACGGGCAAGTGCTCTACCAAATGAGCTACCCAAGCACGACTCACGCCAGTCCTCACACCTTTACTTCTGCCAGTAGCTCGTCTCGTACCTTCCGAACTTTACAGAAGCTCTCCTGCGAACGTTGCAGAAATTCTGCAGAGCTTCTGTAAAGTTCGGAAGGTAGGAGACGAGTTAATGGCAGCAGTAAGGATGTGAGGACGGGGAGTGAGTTGGGGTAGAGCACTTGCCTGCGAAAGGCACAGAAGTTTTATGTAGAGGGACTTGAAACCGATACTGTGAAAAAATAAAACACACTAAAAATTGCAGGTCTTGCCGTCACGTGCATAATGGAATATAATAAGTTTTGAGCCATTTCGTTCATTGCAGGTTGCATACGTTCAGGGATAAGCACACATTCAGGTGCAAATTTCCCTCTCCCTTTAACCCATTGTTATGCTAATTGATATATTACCCCCTTGGGGTTGATTTATGAATCCCTAATGATAATTCATCCTTCTGAAAGACCACCCACTGCTCTCCATCACTCAAAACTCAAGGAAATCTCCAACCATCTCCCTAGCCAATATCAGCATTTTTTGATATCAAAATCATCGACGGATCCCTGTCCCTCCCACACTTCCACCTCCACTCTCTCTTTCCAAGCATGTATCCTGGCGGGGTCTGCTTCGTAAGTACTGATTTGGCATGTTTAACACGGAAGGGGTGGCAAGATGCCCTTCCTGGCGCCAACCCCATACCCCCGGGACGGAAGTAGTGTACCCCGGCTGTCTTCGTCTAGCGTAAATCATGATACAGTGAGAATGTGTGTCACATGTCAAAGAGTCGTGTAACTGAGGTTTGACGTGGGGCCAGACCAGTATTGACCAAGAAGGATGTGGAAAGCCGTCTAAAAACCACATCCAGGCTGGCTGGCACACCTGCCCTCGTCGTTAATACGCTGGGCGGATTCGATCAGGGGCAGGTGGGCCTACCTGAGTCCAGGACGCAGCGCGGTAGCGCTCTCGGCTAACCAGGCTGGTATTCCCACCTCCCCTCTGCCATTTAGAAATCAGCGGGAAAAAGGCTCAATCTGTTCTGAGCTGCTGGAGATGAAGAATCTCACATCACGAAGTGGGCAGTGAGTTACAGAAATGTATTGCTTATTAATTAAATATTAATTTATTTAATTAATTAACTTGCTGGGCTGTGGTGCTCTTTATTTGGCCAGAAGAAATGGGTCACTCTTATGATGTCATAGTCGTGTTATCAAAAATGGTGGTTCAAATGGCTCTGAGCACTATGGGACTTAACATCTAAGGTCATCAGTCCCCTTGTGCAACGCCATATGAGCGTTGTACAAAGAGAGAGAGAGACAATAAAAAATACATTACGCTGACAATCGAGATGTATAAATACAAATCAAACCTGATCTCAGTCTAATTACAATGCCAAAAACCCATAGAATATTGCGTCGCCGAACATCATTCCTACAATTCACTTTATCTGCGTTATCCGCAGTGCAATAACCTTGAATGATGGGGAACATGCAATGGTATTTATATAATTAGAAGTGGAAGGGAAGTGGGATTTAATTCTCATTTGTCCAGGCGCTCCCTGACTTTTTTAATCTATCCTTTTAGTCGAGATACATATGGAGGCAGGGAATGACCTTGAATGTGTCACATACAATTGATTCAGATGTGTTTGCGTTTGGGGAGGAGGGGGGTAGAGTGGGGTGTTTCCAGTGGTGGGTGGTGGTGGGTATGAGGGGTGCTCTTGGAATTAAGAGGCCTAATGGCCTCAACTGACACCAGAAGTAACTTTCAGATCCTTATGGGCACCATAATATAATATGTTTATCTGACGAGCAATCCAGCTTTGCATTTTGACTAATAAATCGCTGTCCTACCAAAAATTAGAGAGAATGTTTCTTTCCTTTCCTTGGAATGATCTTCATACTGAGAAAGCATGAAACTTTCGTCCATTGCCACATTTTATTTCAGACTAATATATATATATATATATATATATATATATATATATATATATATATATACGTGTGTGTGTGTGTGTGTGTGTGTGTGTGTGTGTGTAATAGTGGAAGTGGATGGTTAGGCAAGTTAATCTTCTCCAGTGCTTGGATACCATCATCAAATTGAAGAATGAAAAACTCTGCGTCCGAACAGTCCTTGGAGGTCCCAACGGTACCGACCGGCCACCGTGTCGTCCTCAAGCCATAGGCGTCACTGGATGCGGATATGGAGGGGCATGTGGTCAGCACACCACTCTCACAGCTATATGTCAATTTAAGAGACCGGGGCCGCTATTTCTCAATCAAGTAGCTCCAGCTTGTCTCACAAGAGCTGAGAGAACTCTTCAGACCTGAAGGTCACCCATTTAAGTGCGAGCCATGCCCAACAGCACTAAACATCAGTGATCTGACGGGAACCGGTGTTAACCACTGCAGCAAGGCCGTTGGCCGAAGAGAGAAAGCTTACAATAAATGGAAAAAACACGTCCACTAGTTAAGGTGTACCATCTGTGGATGTGTACAGTAGCAGGCATGGTATGAATGTGATTGTCGTCAGCTGATTATTCTTATGTTCTATTGCAGTGAAGCTATGGTTGACAACAGCTCAACTATGACTGAATCAGTTAAGTTCTATTGTCCTCTTAGAGTGGTATCAGGAAATCGCACTTATATATCTTCATGGGCAGGGAAAGGTACGAATCCTTATCAGAAATGTTAGTAACTGAAATTTTGAGCGAAAGAGGGATGGCCACGACAAGTAGTTTTTGAATAGATATGAAGTGCTCGAGACGAATAGAATAACGAAGTTAATACAGCCTCTTTACGTACTATTTATAACGACGAAGCACTGTATGAAATTCTGCATGATGCTGAGGTAAGGACTGTCCACAGTGGACACTACTTAATGATAAAATTCTTAAAGTCAAGGTACTGTAGTACGATAATGTCCAGTTTTATCTTAGATAATGTGAGCCTTGTTTACAAAAATAAAAAAGGTCAAGAGCACGGAATGGTAGTGAAGCCCATCGCCACCATGGGTGACTATAAGTTCGTAATGGTTCATCGGCTGGGACTACATAACTAAGTTCTTTTTTTCAGGCCACTGAAACCAAAAACTGCTGAGTAAGTCTGCGACAATATTATTGACATTTTTACGTTGTTAGACGCTCCTTTGGTTTTGCAGTGGGACAATGGTAGAGTGTTCCTTAACGAAATAATAAGCAGCTAAACTGTACTATGGCTGAAATTTAAAATTGGAGACGCTAATCCTAGATACATCGAGGGCCAAGGTAGCGTAGAGCGAGAAAGTCAATACATAGAGAATATGACTATATGAATGCAGGAATATAATACCGCGAAGTGGAGCTATTGAAACGTACCCTATGGAAAATTATGAATTACAGTGCTGGTAAACCCCTTACGTTATTTGATTTTTAAACAGCTGAGCAAAACTGAACGTACTCAGACATTTCTCTCTTTACTTATTCTGATCATCACGAAACTGAGGCACAATATTTTTAGCAATCTGACTTTCAATAATCCCTACAAAAGTATGGCCCTGACTAACAATAACCTGTACCTTTCATGAATCACTTATCTCACAAAAATCTTCGTTCAACACAATGTGTGTAAAAAATACAATAGAAATGTATCATAGTGAACATGGTAGTGCAAGTGAAGTTCTCATTTTTATACATGTACGGTATTTGTGGTCACCCAAGTGAGAAGTATTTATTAAGTTAACGCCTATGCAATGTCATAGAGAACAACGAATGGAAAATAAGTGAAGTGGCCACTTACCTTTGTGACCTCGAATTGTGAAGTATAGAGGACGCTTTGAAGGTGCAAACATTGATCACATGAGTGGTAAGCAGTGTGGCTAACACATTTTCGACCATGTGCCTCGACAGGTGACAACCAAAGAAAAGGCTAATCATGTATTGAGTGGTAACTTTTCTCATTTATGAGCAGTGTTGTACACTGAACGGTCGGTGTTTTCAAACAAAATAATCACAGTATTATTTGGAATGCTTGATGCTGTTAGTCCCTATGCCAGGTGTGGCAGGACATTATTTTGCACTTCCTACTAAGGGTGCCAACAGACGGAGCAAAATGTAGTCTTCGTTTTTGGAAATTACGCATTGTTTCCAGCTATTCTCTATTGAAATGTCCGAAAAGAAACGACTCATCTTCATTTTTATTTTTTTATATTTCCTTTTACTTTCCTTCTGTATTCCCTATATGTAACGCTAAAATTTCAATCTCTCACCTACGCAGGGAGAGATGGCGTAATAAAATCAACTATGTTACCGTATTTATACATTGATACGTAATATCAACCTGTTATTTACAATTCCTCTACGATGCTATTTCCTGTCTTAAGAGTCTTTGTAGGAGACGAGGTACATGGCTACCTTAAGAGATTTCGAAATTGAGGAGGCGTCCTGTGACACAGGTAGCACTACGTTAAGATTCACAAACGAGTTTAATATTCAAGTCATATGAAGAACGACGTAAGAGATACTAAGCAGACAAGAACAGGTAGTTTTTTTTTACTTAATTAGAGAACACTTAGAGGATATATAACCTGTGTTGTAATATTGTACAGCTATTCACAGCAAATAAAGGTACTTCAGCGGCCTGAAAACGCGTGTATGCTTTGATTTCTTCTGTCTTCGAAAATAACTCAGATAAAAGGAAGCAATCTACATTCCACGTGAGATATTTAAGGCGTTTGTACTACAACATCCTAGTTTTTTAAACTAGGGAGAGCCTGTGTTGTGGCTAGTATTGAAATTAGAAATTTATGTCCAAGATGCGCCTGCTTATCTTACAGTGTGTCCCAGACAGAGGCAAATACACTCATAGTCGATTGGCTGACAAAATCGTGACATATTTGTGCTGAACAGTCAGCTATAAACAAAAGCTCTGGCTAGTGTGCTCTTGCCTCTTGCTACGGCAACAAGTTCAGTGGCGGCGTTCATGGAAACCACTGTGTGGCTGAATAGGGAACTAGCCAGTAGGATGGGTGAATGGTGACAGAAGAGAAAGTTGTGTATGCATGTGTTCCCCAATGTTTACGTGCAAATTTGCGAAAATTTAATGTGGCAAATGTTTGCTCCTGACAGTTATTACTCCCCCGTAAATTGGTCAGTTGATGACTTTGACGTCAGTGTGAAGTCTCCTCGGCTTCTGAGCATCTGGTTCGACCAGCATGTCGATATTGGTAGATGTTCAGACGACTGCCGGCGTAGCCGACATGGGCGCAGATCTCTGGTCCTCTCCAGCGTGGGCGCAGCTCCAAGCAGTCCTGCAGTAGGCTTGGATGGCAAGCGCTTCGCGATTGCGAGCGTGGTAACCTTTTGTGGCAGATATGTTTAGTGGAAATGTTGTGGTGGAGGGGGGTGCTTGTATTCTCAAACTTTGGTTCATATGAGATCTCAGATGTATCTCATGCTACGTTATATTTGTGGCGGGAATTATTGTGTTTGCTAAATGTGTATGTATGGTTCTCAAACGTTGATAATACAGACATCAAAAAGGTTTTGCAACACCTCGGTTCCGAGAGTTCCGGAACCAGTATAGAGATCAATATAAGCATCATTTCCACCATTTTTATTGCTCACGAAACGAACACATTGTGTGTTGTACAGCGAGACCTGCAGAGTTGGAGGTCCTGATGGCTGCGCACAACGGTACCTCTAATACCAAGTAGCACGTCCTCTTGCTTTGATGGATGCCTGTATTCATCGTGGCATACCATCCACAAGTTCATCAAGGCACTGTTGGTTCAGATTGTCCCACTCCTCAACAGCGATTCATCGTACATCCCTCAGAGTGGTGGTGAGTCACGTAGTCCATAAACAGCCCTATCCAAACTATCCCAGGTATGTTCGACAGGGTTCATGTCTGGAGAACGTGCTGGTAACTCCAGTCGAGCAGTGTCGTCATCGTGAAGGAAGTCATTCACAAGATGTGCAAGGTGAGGGCGCTAATTAGCGTCCATGAAGACGAATGCCTCGCCCGTATGCTGCCGATGCGGTTGGCTGTCGGTCGGAGGATAGCATTTACGTATCGTACAGCCGTTACGGCGCCATCTATCACCTCCAGTGGCGTATGTCCACCCCATATAATGTCTTCTGAAAACAGCAGTGAAACTCCACCTTGCTGCACTCGCTGGACAGTGTGTCTAAGGCGTTCAGCCTGACCGGGTTGCCTCCAAACACGTCTCCGACGATTGTCTCGTTCAAGGCATATGCGACACTTGTCGGTGGAGAGACCGTATTGACAGTTCTAAGTGGTCCATTTGGCATGTTGTTGGGCCCATCTGTGCCACGCTGCGTGGTTGCAAAGATGGACCTCGGCATGGACGTCGGGAGTGAGGCAGCGCATCATGCAGCCTATTGCGCACAGTTTGAGTCGTAACACGACGTCCTGTGGCTGCACGAAAAGCATTATTCAACATAGTGACGTTGCTGTGAGGGCTCCTCCAAGCCATAATCCGTTGGTAGCGGCCATCCACTGCAGTAGTAGCCCTTGGCCGGCCTGAGCGAGGCGCAACATCGACAATTCCTGTCTCTCTGTATATGCTCCAAGTCCGAACAACATTGCTTTGGTTCACTCCGAGACGCCTGGACACGTCCCTTGTCGAGAGCCCCTCCTGGCACAGAGTAACAACGCGGACGTGATAGAATAGCTGTATTGACCGTTTAGGCATAGTTGAACTACAGCAACATGAGCTGTGTACCTCCATCCTGGTGGAATGACTAGTACTGATCGGCTATCGAATCCCATCTGTCTAATAGACGCTGCTTATGCACGGTTGTATACATCTTTGGGAGAGTTTAATGAGATCTCTGAATAATCAAAGAGACTGTGTCTGTGACACAATATCCACAGTTAACGTCTTCAGGAGTTCTAGGAACCTGGGTGTTGCAAAATGTTTTTCATGGGTGTATATTTTATTCCGAAGAAGTATCATCATATGGTCATGGTGAGTGTTTTAAGCGATCTGTTTGACTTGCACTTTCCAGAGCTTTTTCCCCAACTCCCCCCACCCCCCACCCCCGCCTGTAAATTGTTAAACAACTAATGTTTATGGGTAGTGCCAATGAACTATTTCCCATCATTTTTGATATCACAATTGTGACATCATAAGAATCAATCTTTTTTCCTGGCCAAATAAACAGCTCCACAGCCCAGCAACTCAATTAATTAAATAAATTAATGTTTAAATAATAAACAATAAATTTATCAAATTCACCGCCCATTTCGTGATGTGAGATTCTTCGTCTCCAGCAGCTCAGAACAGACTGAGCCTTTTCCCCACTAATTTATGGATGGTAAAAGGGAGGTGGAAATACCCGCCTGGGTAGCCGAGACAGCTACCACGCTGCTTCCTGGACTTGGGTAGGCCCGCCGGCCCCAGACCGAATCTGCCCAGCGGATTAACGATGAGTGCCGGTGTACCAGCCAGCTTGCTTGGGGTTTTATGGCGGTTTTCCACATCCTTCTAGGCGAATACCGGTCTGGTCCCAACGTCAAGCCTCAGTTATACGACTCGCAGACATTTGATACACGTTCTCACTATCTCATGATTTACGCTAGACGAAGACAGACAGGGTACACTACTTACGTCCCGGGGGATATGGGGTTGGCGCCAGGAAGGGCATCTTGCCACTCCTTCAGTGTTAAACATGCCAAATCAGTACTTACGAAGCAGACCCCGCCACTCAGGATAAATGCTAGGAAAGAGAGAGTGGAGGTGGAAGTGTGGGAGGGACAGGGATACGTCGATGATTTTGAACAGGTGTGAAAATAAAATTAATTGATGAGTTTAAATATTAGCCAATTATTTTGATATCACTATCGGTTTCAAGTCCCTCTACATAAAACTGCCTGGCAGATTAAAACTGTGTGCCTGACGGAGACCCGAAATCGGGACCTTTGCCTTTCGCAGCCAAGTGCTCTACCCCAACTCACTCCCCGTCCTCACATCTTTACTTCTGCCAGTAACTCGTCTCCTACTTTCCAAACTTTACAGAAGCTCTGCAGAAGTTCTGCAATGGTCGCAGGAGAGCTTCTGTAAAGTTCGGAAGGTAGGAGACGAGTTACTGGCAGAAGTTAAGCTGGGACAGGGCGTGAGTCGTGCTTGGGTAGCTCATTTGGTAGAGCACTTTCCCGTGAAAGAAAAAGGTCCCGATTTCGAGTATAAGTCCGGCACACAGCTTTCATCTGCCAGGAAGTTTCATATCAGCGCACACTCCGCAGCGGAGTGAAAATCTCATTCTCCCTCTACATTTCTTACACAATGTAAACCTGGTGCTGACACAGTAAGCATTTGACAGTATGTTATGTCCTCTACTAATGTACAGCTCGTGGTGAAACAGCAAGCACTTGATAACGAAAAGGTATATCCATTCGATGCATCTTTCCCCGTGCGCAGTTTCTGATGTACAGAAACAAAATTACACCCAGAAGCATTAGCAGAAAAACGCACTTAGACAAGCGCGCTCCGTTGTCCAGGCGTTACCTCATTGTGCAAGCGGTTTGCCATGCATCTATTAATTTTCTCAGAAATTTATGCTGCATTTATTGCTATGAAAGACAAGAAAACGTAAACATTAGACGATTATGGGTAAACTAGTATCTAAACACCAGAGGTGCTCTTTAGATAAGGTGTATTTCCAGGTACGTAGCTCAGAGCGAGATTTAAGAATTTCAGCTTAGGAAAATACTGCGATACGTCCAGCAACAACTTCTAGTTAGGTGGCAACCAACGACCTACGTAACTGTTTGAGCGAGTTATTTCACATTTCGAAACAACGCATTTCCGTGATTATTCCTAAACCGAGAAATACAACAGTATACGTACTTAAGGGAGGTTTTCAGTCGTTCTGAAAATTAATACATTCAGATTTTATAAAAAGTAGTTTTCTCATCTTCATTCAAGAGAGATTACAGGTGTATAGCTCAACATCCTTGTACTTGACGAGTTCGGTAATACCGTAGGCTCAGAATCCAATAGAATGGAAGTTGTGTTCCACAATTTTCTATTTCTTCCATCATCAATGCGCTTCATTTTTGTCTCTAGTACCGCTACAGGTGTTGTTGAGGAGTTCCACACATTCATTACACGTATTCATTTTGTTCAGATTTCAGGCTCTTCAAATGCCTTGCTAATCTAACTTTTGAAGTCAAGGCACCACACCTCCAATTTTTAATCCTATGGTGTTTAAACCGAGGTTCCATATGACCTCACTGCCTGTAATCATCTATAAATTTAAGCGTGCTTTCGTTGGAATGAACAGACGTTATTACACATAAATCGCATTAGAGCATAACCTCAAGAAACTACACTATGAAACACACATGGGCCTTACCTGCGTGACGTCTGCTAAACAGCGCAAGAGATTCCCGCCGCACCCAGCAAGCATCAAGCTTGTACGCACGGCCGCTCTTCCGAGGACATAAGGTGTGAATAATTGCGTATGGTTAGGTGCGCTCCTGGAAATGTAGGCACATTCGCGATGTTGAACGGAAAAATAGCATTGTGTAGACGCACTGCACCACGCCGTTGTAGATACTATTGGTTGACAGAAGTTACTAATAGCATGAAACTTGTCAACGAGTTTCAATCAGTACCGCGGTTTACGGGTTCTAAATAGAGAGAATAGCCATTAATTTATATCCTGAATTTATAATACAATATAACTACAGGGGATAAAAAAATACTGGCACATAATTATTATATAGTCCCCAGTGGAATGTTATGCTACTCTTCGATCAGAAGCTCTTCTATCCCCTGTAGTGATGAGGGAGGCGGGAATACGCTCCGGAGTCGGCGTTCCAATACCACTCATAGGGGATCGATAATGTTGAAGTCCGGGGACAGTGGTGGCCAGGGATGAAGCTGCAGTTCTGTTGCATGCTCCTCATGCCATTACCGTATTGTCCTGGCTGTGTGAATGGATGCATTGTTGTCCTGAAATGTGACATCATTGGTGGGGACTAATATTTGAATCCCGGGCTGTATCTGACGCCTTAAATGTTCACATAATTATTGGCTGTAACACGGGCTTTGAGATAATTATGGGACCAGCAAATACCATTATGTGGCGGCCCACACCATCACTCACCGACCTCCATGCTTAACCATTGGGACCAAGCAATCAGGATTGTAGGCTTTGTTTGGCGTTCTCCAGACATAAGCCCGGTCTAGTGCTGGAAATAACGGAAACGTTGACTTGTCGGATCATATGACGTGTTTCCACTAATCATCCGTCCAGTCTCTTGACACCATGTTTTACGCTTCTTTGCGATTATTGTCATCAATAATGATTTCTACATAGCACCTCGCCCGTGGAAATTCTCTTTATGGAGTTCTCGGTGGCCAATATTGATAGCTTTGGGGTCTTGAAGACGACTATTGAGCTCTTCAATCATTTTAGCCTCCGTAGTTTTATGTTGTTTTGACCCAATGCGTGTTAGCGTACGACATCTTTTTTACTTTTTTATTTTTGATTTATGCCCACTATTACTTTTACACGATGATGTTTCCATGTTTTGTGTACGCTGTCATGATTGTTGAACCAGTTCCTCTTGAAACATTCAATAAGTTGGCTGTGTTGTTTACTGATGCTCCAGGTAATCGGGCCTCCACAATCTCTCCCCTTTGGAACTCTGTTATGTCTTTCGTTGAACATCGGCCTCGGCCTCTTAGTGCAAATACGAAGTGCACACTACGTAAACAACCTGCACTGATGCTTAGTCCGAACACGCAGAGTCCAGTGCGACACTTCCCCTACCTGCGTTGTTGACCGTCAAACACAATCATCCCATTACTACGACTGTTAACATTATTTTGCCTATCCCCTGTTGATATACAACACATAAGGTAGAAATGACGTCATTTTTATACTTACTGATTTTATGACAAAGAGTAGCAGCTATTTCTACCGGGAAAGTGAGTTAGTAAAGCTTTCATGAACTTGATGAACACTGGAGAAACAGATTCACGCAGTAAACTAACTTAACAAAAACCATAATAGGAAAATGCGTTCTCCCAGTCCTTTTTTGCTGTATATGTCTGTTGATGACTGAATCTGCTGAAGGTCTCTTAAAATCATCCATTTGTTGTTTCTGTAAGGTTAGGTGTTTGTTGCTTATTTTAATCTTCTGCAATACTTTTTCTGGGTTTTATACGAGATTTAAAAGTCAGGTGCGAGTTTACAGAAGTAGGTACCATTGTTGTTCCTTTTTTGATTTTAATGTCACACAAGGTAGAAAAAACATTTCTGTTTCTTAATTTGAAAGCGGAAGTTTTAATATTCGCAAAAAGTGTTTATCCTTCAAAATTATTGACTGACGACATTTTAATACAAAAGACGTCCGGAATTTTTTTTTTACAGGAGCTCCTTGTCTCTTTAATAAAAATACCAAAGCAACTGCCTCTATTCTTCTCTAATGAGGCAGGGTTTGGTAATAGCTGCTCATACTTTTCCGGAAGGATTTGCTAATTTGGTATATATTTTCTCTATTCACAACTAAAAGCAAGATTTGCCTCAATTAACTAAATCTCTTTGACCAGTGGCTCTGATACTGGTGATCTACGTATCACTTTGATTACAGACGTTAGATAAAACTACAGGTACCGTAGCGTGATATTATATCTGTTCTTCGTTTCCAACTTTTCACATTCACTTCCGAAGTAGAATTTATCTAAAGCAAGTAAAGTTTGAGCCTCAAGAACATTTCATGTATCCACTTTTTCAAAATGTTTTACATGATGTTCTAACTGATCTCTGGTTTTGTAGCTGTATTTGTCATATTATGTTCTGCTTACTCTGAAGAGCAGCATTTGCGGTACTAAAAAAGCCATAGACGTGTTTCATATATTCGAGATAACCTTTAGTATAAAAGTGGTTCATTTCATGACCTATCTTTTCTGCCATCAACACTCTATCATCTAACCTGGCTTCAAGAAATAAGAATGGCAGAGTTTCCAACTCGATATACGCTGCTGTAATGCTGGCCGTTTCGCTCCAGCTGGTCTTCAAATTTTATGTTTCTCTTGGTTGATAAGTTCTTGAAATGAAAAGATCATTGCTTCTCTTTTGCTGCTGTGGCTAAAGTACGCTGCCATGTTTCTTATTAAATCTTTTATCTCTCTCGGCAGCTTCATTGCAGCTTTACTGTCAGCAATTTGCAAGGACTTTCGTATACATTTAGCAACAAATCATCATTCATCTGCCTGAGGTTTCACTTTTATCATCAACGAGCACTTTTCCCCTATCATTGCGCTTGCAGTATTTGCAGTCATGTCGACAATTCTTTTAGCTGGAATATTTATCTCGATGAAGTATCTGATGGCTGCATTAGACACATCTTGTGCGGTACAATTTAAGGCATACACTTTCTGGCTTTACAGATATATCTGTCAACTACGCACAGTAATTTTTTACTGGGGATGTCAGTGCTTTCGTCCGACAATCATGAAAACTTGTGAGTTTGCAGACTGTCGTTCAGTGTATTGGACTCTACCTTAGCCACAACATGTTTTTAAATACTCGTGAAGTTTGTTCTATGAATTTTCCTATTTTGGACAGATTTAGAATGAACGAAAATGTTTTTATAAGCTGACCTATATGATCTATTGTTGACAACGGTAGTGGATGTTCACAAAATGCCGTCGCCTTTCTCATTTCCACAGCTTTGCTGTCCTCTTCGAGATTAGGTTTGCAGTGCTTGTAGTATGTTGGTGCACCTGCCATGACTGCCTGATTGTTTATTGAATTGTGACATTCGACTTCTGTCCGAATTGCGATTTGTTTGTTTCAAAAGTTCACTTCTTCCCACACACAAACTACTACCACACGCCCTACAGCAACCATGATAACCGCCCTTGGAATCTGCACGCTTTAAACAGTTGTTGCTCTTGCCAAACTTCCTGAACTTCTGTTTTCAGCTTTAACTGTCACTGTTTTGTAACTGTTTTCTCTTTAGTTGCTGAAGCCACAATAAAAAAATATACTAATACTACAGTTACGTACCAGAAACATGCGTCAAGGTTAAGGAACTGAAATGATCTATGCGAGCTTACTTCTCAACAAGCGACCGCACAACCAAGACTGAAACACAATCGCCGTGAAAGTTACGAACGTAACTTTCGAAGTAACTGTGGTGCTGAGATTACATCAAACGCTCTGAAGTTTCCTCATAGGCCCTGCTTTCACATGTCGGCTCCATTCGGTGCGTATCCCGTTGATCGTCTTCTATTCACGATTGTTGTTAGCGTCTGGGTTCCCTCAACAGCCCCCATTTTTCTTGTTATGACTGCGTCGTATTCAACAACTTTAGCTTAATTTACGCTCTATGCTACCGCATTTCAAAACGATTGTCTTGTAGTGTCAATACCCAAATCATTTTTATTACCGTGTATCCAAGAAGGCAGCAGCTCATTGACACATAAGCAAAAAACAAGTCACTATTTCCCCTGTCACGGGTCCTCTCCAGACTGTGACAAAAATACCTTCATTTTGGACCGTAGTGTGTCCGTGAAGAGGACCCTTCTGTACGCATCGTGACAGACGTATACAGTGTTTAAGATTTATACAGTTTCTCAACTTTTTCATTTTTAATTTCTTATTTTGTAAGTTTTCCTTCATGGACAAAAAGTACTTACTTTTCACAGAGGTTTGGATACCCGTCATTGCGTTCGTACTCTTTGGCGGAAACAGCCAACAATCGCTACGCGTAGACACATGTCCAACAGTTGGCAGCTATGATGGCGAAATATAAACGCGTGACTGGTGCACTTTTGGATAAACTGAACACTGCTTCAAAAACCTTCTATGCAGGGATGCTTCAAACAGGGCTCAAGACGATGATTGTCAAACAAACAGACGTTTATACATTATGGACATGACATCTCACGATAAATTGTAACTTCTTGACATAATTTAAAGAAAACGGCGTGTACATGAAGCGAATTGAAAACTCCACTAACAAAATGGAATCGAATAAATGAATGCGGACACCTATGAACAAAGATCTCAACACATTATAAGACAAAGACTTGATATATGAACACCATTGCATTTCAACGTACGACAAAAAAAAGTTACATACTAAACTGCCGTACAATTGCTGCATGTAAGCAACCTGTTCATCTCGAGGGAGAAGATCAATCGTGCGATGCTGACGTCAGAGAATTGTGACTCTGGAGCACTGGCAACTGGTACAGCCGGATCGCCGTTTCACCTCCGCTGACGTCACAGCGTTCCAGCCATACACGCTGCCCATCACACATTAATGCTTTCAACTTTCCGACGTCGAAATAAGTAGGAAATTAATTGTGTAAAAGATTACATGGAAATCTACACTTTTAGTAACAAAGGGTTGCGAAAATATAAAGGACGTGGGACAAAATGTAAGAAACCTCAGGATCACAATAAACATAAACATTAAATTCGTACGAACTCTTTCGAAGCATATAGGAAACCTACACAGAAGTTAAATTGTTATTGTTTTCCATGCGTAAGTCTAAATAATTCTTCGTGTATTCAGAAACTGGGATCATATTTAACATTATTTATCACTTTAATAGAATATATATTTAATATCAAGGTTTGAAGAATCACCGTCAATTAGAACTCATAGACAATATTTATAAGAAGTAATAAGCAACCACTGTATCACATTAATCTTTTCGAGAACCTATCGACGCTGTTGGAAACTGAGACTTGGCCTTCCGCCTGCTTACTTACGTTGAACATCTCGTTGTATTAGGGGGTAAGCTTCGTTAGTTCTGTTTCAAATCTAATTAATAAAAAATCGGTTTACGAATAATCACTGGCATCTGGAACTATTGTAGTACCGTCTCTCATTACGATGTCAACTTTATTTAATGATCTCATATCTATCAAGTAGATGTATCAGGAAATTAATCACACATTGTTTGAAGGCAGAATGACAGATAACTTACCGTGTCACATCACTTAGGCATTGTGTTCTCCACAAGCCAAACCTGTAGATCAATTTTTGCGGAGTCAGAATTAATACTCATACCACTCTTTACGTGTTAAGTGGAAGACAGTATAGTATTATCACGGTCAACGAGCCTTCAAACAGTGACAATTTCAGTAGCCTCCAGGACTACACACCTCAGAAGACCATGATGAGTGTTGGTATAGGTATTTGAATGACGGTGGACCAGTACACTTATCCCGATGGGTGTCAAACAATATCGACATTGTGTTGTAGCAGTTGAGGTGTGTCTTTCTCGAGGCAAACCCTTTTTCATGCACTCGCCTTTATCTGCAGGAACGACGGTGGACCACACTACGTGATGGTGCGGGTAAAGAGTAACAAAATGAAATCATCAGGAGAATTCCTCTACGGAGATTTCCATCTTAGTCAGCTGACGATGTTCACTACATTTCCTATTATACGAGGGTTGTTCGGGAAGTAAGGAACGATCAGTTGCGAAATGGAAACCACAGTGAAAGTCGAAACTGTTTTCCTCACACATTTAGCTAGACCTGCCAGGTACTTCTCTACATAGACGTCGCTCCGACCTAGACATTCGTCGGAGGTTTGTACCAAATTCCAAGACCATCGTCATAGAAGGCAGCCGCCTGTGCTTTCCGATAGTTCTCTACGCTGCTCTATAGCGCGTAGCCTGCGCCCAAGTGTTGTCTTCGTATCCAGCGTTTCATGTGAACAGAGATGATACTAAAGACGAGCCAATTAGGGCTGTGTTGTGGGTGATCGAACACTTCCCATCAAAAAGGCTGCAGGAGCGTATTCACTGCCCCTCCAGAGTGTTGCTGAGAGTAGCCATCAAGTGCGTGGCAGTTGAGTTAGGTCTACATCTACATCTACATTTATACTCCGCAAGCCACCCAACGGTGTGTGGCGGAGGGCACTTTACGTGCCACTGTCATTATCTTCCTTTCCTGTTCCAGTCGCGTATGGTTCGCGGGAAGAACGACTGTCTGAAAGCCTCTGTGCGCGCTCTAATCTCTCTAATTTTACATTCGTGATCTCCTCGGGAGGTATAAGTAGGGGGAAGCAATATATTCGATACCTCATTAAGAAACGCACCCTCTCGAAACCTGGCGAGCAAGCTACACCGCGATGCAGAGCGCCTCTCTTGCAGAGTCTGCCACTTGAGTTTGTTAAACATCTCCGTAACGCTATCACGGTTACCAAATAACCCTGTGACGAAACGCGCCGCTCTTCTTTGGATCTTCTCTATCTCCTCCGTCAACCCGATCTGGTACGGATCCCACACTGATGAGCAATACTCAAGTATAGGTCGAACGAGTGTTTTGTAAGCCACCTCCTTTGTTGATGGACTACATTTTCTAAGGACTCTCCCAATGAATCTCAACCTGGTACCCGCCTTACCAACAATTAATTTTATATGATCATTCCACTTCAAATCGTTCCGCACGCATACTCCCAGATATTTTACAGAAGTAACTGCTACCAGTGTTTGTTCCGCTATCATATAATCATACAATAAAGGATCCTTCTTTCTATGTATTCGCAATACATAACATTTGTCTATATTAAGGGTCAGTTGCCACACCCTGCACCAAGTGCCTATCCGCTGCAGGTGGGCTGCATTCATTAAGGTGACGCCTCTTAGCGGGCCCTCCCACTTGGCGGGTGACATTGTTGTTTTAGGCACCTTTACTCACTCACAGTGCGCTCACAACTGAAGAGAGCGTCTTGATGTGATCGATGAGCAGACTAGAGACACTGGCCAAAACGGCTGTGAAAAGCCTTATCGGATTCTCACAATGGTTTCCATTACGTGACTGATCGTTCCTCACTCTCCGAATAGCCCTCGTACATACTCAGCACTCAGTATAGGAAATTCTGTCACTTAGTTAAATGGTTTGGGAACAGCCTTTAAGAACCTGAAATGCTTGCAGACGTGATCATCAAAATTCACTAATTAGATGTCTAAACACACATTTCTACACTAGAGTGCACTGTAAGTTGGGTGGCCGGTTGTGTATCACGACCAGTTGAGTTTTTCTTGTGATTTGGGATAATTCCACACAAAAACGGCACAAAACCTGATGATTTTTCCTAAAGAGTACCGGATTCCGTGAGGAAGTAAGATTATCACTACCACTCACAATTAGTTCTCGCAAAGCGATCACTGTGCAAAGTGTATGTTGAAGGTAGTATTTTAAATGATGACGCTAAATCGGACGTATATTCATCAGTTTTTTGAGGAATCCACTCCGTGATTTACAACGTCCCCTTTTCAGCGCACCCCACTGCTTAGTGTACACGTATAGCACTTCCGTGATACTATCAAACTCTCCTCTTTCGTTAACACAAGTTGCTGAGGATCCCATACTGCCGAACAGTGCTTAATATTTGTTCCGACGAAGATTCTGCAAGCGATCTCGTTCGAGAGAATGTTTCAAATAAATTTAGGAGATTTGCAAGGCCGTTGGGCCTTAAATCGCTGCAAACAGACACCATTAACTAATTGAAGTTACTGACTTTCCAGTAACTGATCTCTACATGTATATTCAGTGGTACGATGACTTAGCAGATTACATTTTCTGACCCAAATGTCACAACTTCGTGTTTTTTGTCGAACATTTGCGTAGTATTTCGATGTATCTAAGATTACTGTATATGTATCTTGGTACAGCTTTGGATATTCGTGAACTGAATGTTGCAAACTGCGACTACTACTGCTACTACTACTACTACTACTACTACTATCACCACTACTACTTATGTATGACTTTACCAAAGCTACAATCGTGAGTAAGGGGACAGGGCAGGTACGAGAAATGATAACAATTCTGTCGCAAGGTCACTTCTGATGTCATATTATACTTGAGGAAATTCAGCTTGTTATCCCCAAGGTCATCACCCTCTTCCCATGAGGAAACCCCAAATTTCATCCACTTGTGTGTGATGCATTCAATATCAGATACACAACCTATGCATCTTGGGCAACTGGGTGGCATAAAATTTCCAGGAAAAAGAAGTTCATCCTCCCGCTTTCTCTCTAAGAACACATTAAAATGGTGGAACATCTCTCCCTCTCTTCCTCCTCCTTTGTATCTAGTTCAGTTGCATGAGCCTCGTCATTTGAGGGCTTTTCATCATAATGAAAGTATCAAGTCTATTTATAGACAATACTAACAAAATTATATCTTGACAATTAAGAATTACTTATCTTTTCTCTCTAGAGCAATTACATGAGTGGATTCATTTGAAATCTATAGAGATAGGATCAGGTACTTTTGTAAATAGTGACACTGATATGACAATTAACTTACAGATTATTATTAATGAATACCATGTTTCAATATAAACATTTTCCTCAATTTTTAAACATAATTTTTCCTGTGTCTTGAAATTACAGTTCGTTTCCCATAACTTTGAAAGTAATTTTTTTACGATATTTCTTTAGTCCTCAATGATGCAATGCATAGCAAATGGGACTAACAGCAAAAGTTGCAGACCATCACACACACTCTCACACTCTCACGATGTGGGGTGCCATTGGTTACGCGTCTCGGTCATCTCCTGTTCGCATTGACGGCGCTTTGAACAGTGGACGTTGCATTTCAGATGTGTTACGACCCGTGGCCCTACATTTCATTCGATCCCTGCGAAACCCTACATTTCAGCAGGATAATGCACGACCGCATGTTGCAGGTAATGTACGGGCCTTTGTGGATACAGAAAATGTTCGACTCCTGCCTTGGCCAGCACATTCTCCAGGTCTCTCACCAACTTAAAACGTCTGGTCAATGGTGGCCGAGCAACTGGCTTGTCACATTACGCCAGTCCCTACTCCTTATGAACCGTGGTATCGTGTTGAAGCTGCATGGGCAGCTGTACCTGTACACGCCATGCAAGCTCTGTTTGACTCAATGCCCAGGCGTATCAAGGCCGTCAGAAACATGAGTAACTTATACCTTAGTGTATGCCAGATTAGCAGCAATAATTTTTTAAATGAGATGCTCCGTTTACTAGTTCATTGATATCTGAGTAGACACCGTGGAACGGTACACTCCTAAGAGCCTTACCAGACACTCTTTCTTGCATTTGGGAAAAATGGTCCATCGTGAAAATTTTGAACTAATCTGTGGTTCACTCGCCCTGTAATTGGACGTCGTACTCCCCGAAATGTACACAGTGGTGTTTTCTTCACGAACGATACCACCATTTTTCAGGGGCTGTGTGAGGTCAAAGAGGAATAGCGTGAGTGTTCAACAATTCTGGGAAGCTCAATATACACAACACTATGACACAATTTACGGAAAGCGGCAAGATCTTGATAGCCTGCAGTAGAGCTGTCTACGTAGGCTTGTTAGATCAGCAATCACAGAGTGGTTCATTGTGGATGGACTATTTACCTGCCACACATTAAGAGAGTGGTCTGTGGGTAGAGAGGGAGGGTGGGCTACAGCTTTGCCCAGAACAAAGCGATAGCCATGGCAAGTGGGATCCACGATGACATCGAGATGATTCAGGGAATTACCAATCTGGTTCAGGAGAGCAGTCCGTTGATGAGCCCACAAGTGACGTAGTGACAGACCCAGCTGAGGCAAATGCATCTTCTATAGGTCTGGCTGAGGAGAATTCGCTACCAACGGGACTGTCTGTGGCGCCCCCTGAGTGTTCATGCAGTGTTGGTGGTGCGGCTATCATTTAACTGATGGATTTGCTTATGGTGTCGTCAGATCAACTCCTCCTGTGTACACATCTGTCGGTCCCACAAATGAGGAAATATATATGGTGCTTATATGCACCATGTGTGTGTGTGTGTGTGTGTGTGTGTGTGTGTGTGTGTTTGTATGTTTGTGTGCACATGTGTGTTTGTTTGTGTAACAGATATATGCACCATCTAAATTTGTAGTAGCCCTTACATACAAGACCATTCACATCACCATCATTTGCCATAATAATTTCTGATATTTTATCCAATCCTGCAGAAGAATCTGCCTTTATCTCACAATTTCCTATGTTATTATCTAGAGCATGTGGAAAGAAAAAAAAGTCACATGCAGTGTATGCTTATGTCTAATACAGTCACATTGTTGTAGAATAGATAAACGAATTACTGCAACTTTCGTTTCTGCCTCTTGATAATTGGAGTCATTCCGCATGAGTTCACACTGCAAGTTGATGTAACGAGTTTTGACGAGTTGCACAACTGTATCCTCATGGCTGTGGTGTTAATGTATTGACCAATACCCATGATTTCGTCAAGTGCACTTAGAAAAAGCAAACAAAATCTTAAAAGTAATACATGCAAGTTTAACCCTAGAACAGTCGAGCGAAAAATGGTTCAACAACGGTCGGGCTGAGTCTCTGGGACCCAATAAATAATACTCTTGTAACAAGTCAGATGACGAAGTTTTATTTTGTTCAGATATTAATAAATGCTGTATTGACAGTATTCTAACTTTCTGATTATACAATAATCCTAAAATAACAACTTCAAATCATACTCCTTTGTAGTACTAAATGTAAGGAAATTTCATTGAAAGATCTCGCCGCAACGAAAAACCACCTGATTACCACTGTAGCTCGCGTATCATATCCGTGATACATTCGCCTTTGCATCCACCTGCCCGGCAGCAAGTCGTTGATATCAATCTGAGTGACTAATTAATTAAATTGATCATGAGTGCCTCTCTGCAGAGTGAGTAATTTTTCTCCTGCAGTCGGATTATGCTTCCAAGGTAAGACGCTTCTGTGACATCTGTAGGACTTTCCCACATGATAGGTACTCACTTCGTCTGATACCAAAAGGGTGGTAATTGTCGTCGAACAGCTGAAGACATCCAACGCTAATTACGTTCTGTCTGTCGGTTGGCTTGTTATGCTGGAAGGAGTAAAACACTTAGAATTGCGGTATTCTGCCCCCCCCCCCCAAAAAACTAATCCTACTGAGACGCGTGGGTCTGTGGGGGCGAGGCCGTAGTATGTTTCACTCTCTTCTCCACCCCCATGATGCCTGACGCCTCTCTCCCTGCCCCGCCTCCACCATCGGCTTGCATATGAACAGCTGCCACTACCACCACCGGGCCTCCGAACCTCTGCCCACGTGTTGGGGCTGTAACGCTCCTGATCGACAAAGTATACCACTCGCTGTGCAATTAATGATTCCAGAATCGCAAAAGTTGTCCCATCTTTCTCAGAAGGACTGGGCCGTAAATGTTACTGGGCTAGGTACCAGGTTGTTGAACTATATGCGTCCCTTCCTCTCACCTGCAAACCGAAACGTTATGAGAAGTATTTTAGTAATATGACAGAAAGGCTGAAGCAGTGAACAATAGCAAAATACCTGTCTGCTGGCCAGCCATTCCCAAACGTGTCTGTATGTGCGTGTATCAGCCTGCTGACTTCGGTTTCCCTCACGATAGAGTCCTGTAGAACCATTCCTATTGGCTCCAGCCAACTTAAAACTGGGCTGCTTCGAGAATTCAAATGGGAATCCCTGAAGGAAAGGTAATGCTCATTTCAAAAAGCACTCTTCACAACCGAAATTTGAAGCTGACTGTAGAAGGGCCCTATTGCTGCTAACATACGTTTCACGTAAGGACCACGAAGAAAAGAGGGACGAGAAATTAACGCCCATACGGAGGCATGTAGATAGTCTTTTTCCCCTTGCTCTATTTGCAAGAGAAAGACAAAAGGAAAGGACTATTAGAGTACCCTCCACCACACACTGTACAATGGCTTGCGAAGTGTGTATATAGATGCAGATGTAAATGTAGTCTACCTACTAAGACATCACCTGATCTTAATTAATTAATTTTTTTTTTTTTTTTTTTTTTGAGACTTTCGTCTTCCGACTGGGTTGACGCGGCGTACCACAAATTCCCCTCTTGTGCCAACTTCATTATCTCAGAGTTGCACTTGCAACCTCTGTCCCCAATTATTTGCTGGATGTATTGGAATCTCTTACTCCACAGTTTCTGCGCTCTACAGTCCCTCTAGTACCATAGAAGTCATTGCCTGATCTCTTAACAGATGTCCTATCATTCTGTCCCTTCTCCTTGTCAGTGTTTTACACACATTCCTTTCCTCTCTGATTCTGAGAAAAATCTCGTCATTATCTTATCAGTCCACGTAATTTTCAAGATTCGTTTGTAGCACCTCATCAAAAGTGCTCCAATTCTCGTCTGTTCTGGTATTCCCACAGTCGACGTTTCACTAGCATACAATATTGTGCTGGAAACGTACATTGTAACAAATGGCTTTCTCAAATTAAGGCCTTTTTTGTTACTAGTAGACTTCTCCTGGCCAGGAATGCCCTTTTTGCCACTTCTAGTCTGCTTTTGATGTCCTGCTTGCTTCGTCCGTCATTAGTTATTTTTCTACCTAAATAGCAGAATCCCTTAACTTCGCCTACTTCGTGACAATCAATCCTGAAGTTAAGTTTCTCGTTGTTCTCAATTCTGCTACTTCTCATTACTTTCGTCTTTCTTCAATTTATTTTCAGCCAATATTCTGTACTCATTAGACCGTTTATTCCATTCTGCACATCCTGTACTACTTCTTCACTTTCACTCAGGACAGCAATATCGTCATCGTATCGTATAATTGGTATCCTTTCACCCCGAATTTTAATTCCACTCCTCAACCTTCCTTTTATTTCGATCATTGCTTCTTCTACGTAGAGAATGAACAGTAAGGGCGAAAGACTACCCCCTTGTCTTACTGCCTTACTGCCTTTTTAATTCAAGCACTTCGTTCTTGGTCGTCCGAACTCACTTTTCCCTCTTGGCTCTTGTATATATTTTATAGTACCCATCTCTCCCTATAGCTTACCCATATTTCCTCAGACTTTCGGACATGTTACACCATTTCACATTGTCGAATACTTTTGGCAGGTTGACAAATCCTATGAACGTATCTCGATTTTTATTTAAATTTGCTTCTGTTATCTGATGCAACATCAGAATTGCCTCCCTGGTGCTTTTACATTTCGTGAACCCATATGGACCGTCATCTAACACATTCTCAATTTTACGTTATTCTCTATATTATTCTCTTCAGAAATTTGATGCACGATATGTTACGCTGACAGCGCGATAATTCTCGCACTTACCAGCTCTTACAGTCTTTGTAATGGTGTGGATGACATCTTTCTGAAACTCGCATGATATGTCGCCAGACTCATACATCCTACTCACGAACGTGAATAGTCGTTTTGTGCCACGTCCCCAATGATTTTAGTAATTCTATTATCTACCCTTGCGCATTATTTGATCTCCAAAGTTCTTTTAAATTCTATTTCTATTACTGGATCCCCTGCCTAAATAAATCCTGTACTTCTTCTGTGACACCAGACTGGCTAACAATGTACTCTTTCCACCTATCCGCTCTCTTCTCTGCAATTAACAATGGAATTCCAGTTGCTGTCTTAATGTTACCATCCTGCTATTTGGTTTTAGCGAACGTTATTTTCACTTTCTCATACTCTCAGTCCTTTCGAAAATCATTTCTTTTTCGATTTCTTCATATTTTTTATCCAGCCAATTCGTTTTAGCTTCCCTGCTCTTCCTGTGTATTTCATTCCTCAGCGATTTGTATTGCTGTATTCCTGAATTTCCCTGAACATTTTTGTACTTCATTCTTTCATCGATCAGCTGAATTATTTCTTCTGTTACCCATTATTTCTTCGCAGTTACTTTCCTTGTACTGTGATATTCTTTCCACCTTCGGAGATTACCCTTTTTGGAGATGTCCATGCCTTTTCAACTGTACTGCTCACTGAGGTATTCCGAATATGTAACTTATCTACAGCCTTACAGAATTTCAAGCGCATCTCATCTTTCCTTAGTACTTCAGTATCACTTCTTTGCGTTCTGATACTTCCTGACTAATCTCTTAAACTTTAGACTGCGCTCATCACTGATATATTGTGATCTGAGTCTATATCGGTTCCTAGGCATGCCTTACAATCCTGTATTTGATTTCGGAAACTGCGTCTGATCATGTTGTAATGTAACTTAAATCTTTCTGTATCTCCTGGCAGTTCTCAAATATAACTCCTCACCTTGTGACTCTTGAGCAGAGTATTGGCTGTTACTAGCTGAAATTTATTACAGAACTCTATTAGTCTTTCTCCTCTCTCGTACCTTGTCCCAAGCCCACAGTTTCCTGGAACCTTTTCTTCTACTCCTTCCCATACGGGCACATTCCAGTCCCCCATGTTATGGAGATTTGAACCCACATGATTTCGACAAGTAAGAGATGTTCCCCGCCAAGTCACGGACCGCTGCTAATTCTCTCCAAATCCCATCACATTTCAACAGCCCTATTCCATTACACAGTCTAGTCCTCCACCCATCACTGACAAGGTAGAGAGCTGTCACAACAAAAATACAACACAAACGTAAAGAAGGAAAGTCAGAAACGTGCAGTCTGTATGTGACATACCAAATATATTTTCAGTCACTCGCCACCTACACTGTAATATCTTAGAGGTTTGATCACATCCCACTTAAAAATCCACCCAGATGAAAGTGAGACTGACAAATTGCATGGACTGCAAACAGAAACTTAGGTGCATAATGCCTACAGTTTATCGATATCGCACGATTCTCTATAAATATCCCCCTATACGTGTCATAATGTGCTTTTATCATATTTGCGTGATTATTACAGAACTCTATTAGTCTTTCTCCTCTCTCGTACCTTGTCCCAAGCCCACAGTTTCCTGTAACCTTTTCTTCTACTCCTTCCCATACGGGCACATTCCAGTCCCCCATGACTATTACATATTCATCTCCTTTAGTGTTTAGCGTTTAGTAGCACCAGAAGACTCACGGTGTCACAGTCGTCGCTGTCTGCTTAGCATTTTATGTGTAATACATCACCTGTTCCCAAATGCGGCATACCTCCATAATACGAATCCAACAGTATCACAGAACTTCCAATACACTATCCATTGAATCATTTACTTAGGTGCAACTCCACAACTCTACACGTAGGTGAGAGCGACTGCAAGAGTTACGGAAGAATCGGGACTTCATCACAGATTTGCTCCTTTTTGTTACCAGCACATGCTGTAAAAAAGTGGATCGACCATGATACTGTAATCTGTCTAGAGCAGTGTGTATCGACATGGGTAGCATGAGTAGTGGTAGTTACTATTTAAAAGCAAACCAATTACTGACAGGTTTACCCAGCTGTTGTACGCCTAGAGCCCATTAACCAACAAGTACAAGCCAGACCAAATCAATATCTTTGTTTTCTCCAGAAACACCATCCATCTTAGTACCTCTACACCCTGATCCGAAATATAGTGCAACAGTCTCCAGGTGAGATGCCGACGGGATTTACAGTGACTCACCTCCTACACATTTTAGAGGGTGGATCACACCGCCTTAAAATTCCATCCAGATGAATTTGAGCCTGACGTATTATTCTGCCTTAGCTCACCGACTTGTCGGTTCTTATGTTTAGACTGCTTCCCTTACGACTCGAGCAAACGAATCAAAACAGGCAATAGTATTCTACCTCAGCTCGCTCCAGAAGCTTTCTACTCGGCAATTTACGGCAGTTAATGGTCCCAATGACAGTGTACGTCGTTTGTAGTAGTATTAATGTGCAATAGATTCAGTTATGTTGAGGTCAACAACCAACTCCACCATAGAGCTTCCCATTTGCTTGCAGATGAACGTCTACATCTAAACAAAATACACTGGGAGCAACTTTGCAGTGCATGTTGGATCTTATATAGCACCAGTATTGTCGATTACCCATTTATCCCCAATTCGCACGCTGATCGAGTAAAAAATTTCCTGAATACTTCCTCAGATATTTTATTTTCCCTTATGTGTTAGAATGAATCAGGCCCACCTATACTATACGATCGTAACAGCATTGACATGAAGTTTTTTCTTCAGATCTCAGTCACATAACACAAGCAGATGTGGCCTCACAGGACTGGTAGACAGTAGCTATAGTGTCAAGCTCTTGAATCGATTGTTACTGATCATCAGTACATATTATTTGCCCAGAAATGTGTTTATGTATGCTAATGTCGCGATAGCAGTCGATAGTGACCTCAAAGTCATAGTGGAAATTGAGAATGTATTGTGTGGTACAAAGGTGGGGCTCATTCAGGTAGATTTGGGGAAGCTGCACTGCAAACTGACATATATATATCGAAGGGCGGATGACGTCTATCATGTTCTGACTCAGCATTCCCGCCTTCGACAGCAGCAGTGTTAGTGCATCGGTACTGATTGTGTTTGGTGTCACTACGTTAAAATTAACTGCTCAAGAGTCATCATAGAGCATTTTTCTGAAGTAACAAAGTGCCGTGAATACACATTGTCTGTAGAAAGTTGTATGTGCTGCTGTGGAGCAAGAGAGGATCCATGGAATTCTTTTACTTAATGATTTCGGTCACTCGATCATTCTGACATCCACGAAAGTTCATTGCAAGGTGGTACATCTACACCAAGGGGTTTTGCGAGCAATAAATTATTTAATGCATTCAAACAAATATAGAGAGATACTGCCGCATTGTTTCTAAACTTCAATCAGTGCAATTTATGTACAGCGACGGTGTGTGAGGTACTCCCTCCCAGCATTAACAAAACTAGAGTCCTCCATGCCATGTATGACCATATGAGGTGATTTGAGAAAGAAACGGAACTTTTGAAATAGCGCGCCAACCAGCAGAGGGAGAGCTCTGCGACTTCTCAGCGCACCTGGCGGCAGGTTTAGACAACCAACTGCACTTCGCCACGTGTCGTTCGGACAATTAGCAAGAAAACCACAGCCTTGATGTAAGCACGTGTACAACCTGCTCATCGTATTAGTGCAGTGAAGAAGCTTGAAGAGCAACGTGTGTGTGTGTGTGTGTGTGTGTGTGTGTGTGTGTGTGTGAAACTCTGCTACAAACTTGGCAAAACTTTCACAGGGTCATTTAAAATGCTTAGCCAAGCATATGGGGAGCACTGTATAAGTTGCACGCAGTGCTTCGTATGGTTTAAACGTTTTCAGCAGGGCAGAATGTCGGTTTGGGACGATTCCAATTCTGGATGTCTTTCCACATCAGCAGATGATGTCCATGTGGATAGCGTTCGTGCTGTGATCTCTAAAATCGTCGTTTAATTGTTCGGGGAGTTGCTGAGGAGGTCATACAATTTTGAGTGAAAAGCTTGAGATGCGTCTTGTCAATGCAAAATTCGTACCGCGTTTATTGATGGAAAATCAGGAACAGACTTATGTCGAAACGTGTGAGGAACTGCTTGCCACTGTTAATGACAATGAAAACTTTATTATCATAACATGCGTTGAGACGTGGATGTACGGCTATGATGCTGAAACGAAGATGCAATCGTCGCAGTGGGTGAACAAAGGGTCACCTCGTCCAAAAAAAGGTACACATGCGTCGGTCAAAGATCAAGATGATGTTGATTGTGTTTTTCGTCTCCAAAGGTACGATCCATCATGAATTGGTGTCACGTGGTCGGATGGTAAACAAGGAATTCGAAAAGGGAATCCTAGTGCGCATGAGGGATGCTGTGTGCAAGAAGAGGCCTGAATTTTGGGAAAGCCAGAGTTGGATGTTGCATCATGACAACGTGCCAGTTCACGCGTCACACATTGTCTGCACCTGTCTAGCAGAACATCACATTCCCATTGTTCCCATCCTCCATATTCTCCGGACCTAACCCAGCAGACACTTTATTCTTTCCCAAAGTGAAAAACGAAAGGATGTCGTTTCCAAACCGTACTGGAGATTCAGGACAATGTGACGAGAAACGTGCGCCACATCCCACAAACGGTGTTCCAGGAGGCGTTACAACATTGGAAGAAACAATGGGAACTGTGTATTGCCAGTAGAGGGGACTACTTTGAAGGGGACAATGCTTAAAATGTTCTACAACAAGCAATAAGGCTGATACAAGTTCGGTTTCTTTTTGAACACATCTCCTCATCTCCAAGTGTACTTAGCTTACATGAAAATACAACCCATCCAGCGAAGCAAGAGAATCAGATGTCTGTAACATAGATACCAAATGTTTTTCAGGGCTACTTAACTAGTGTCGTACTGTGTGTAGTGCTCCCTCAGACCGTCAACAAATCTGATATTACAAAGGAAGAAAACAAAATAGTAATCCAGAGATGCAGCGACTTGAGATAAGTGTAACTTAATCTCGAAACGTCTGTCAGGGCTATAAAAGTACAGAAGCGCTGTGGCTGATACTCCCTCCCACCAGTAACAAATGTTCCATTAGAGTCTTCCATGTCATGTACCATGCATACTAACTCCATCCTAATTACGAATTAAGGTTTGCCAACGATGAAACAAAAAAATCTAGTAATCGTACGCTGCATTGGAATCAGATGTGTGTAATACAGCTCTCAAACGACCGTCACGGCTATTTAAGAAATAACTTCCATCATACTGGAGTAACTGTGGGTAGACACCCTCTTTTAATCAGTATAACGAGAAACCGGTCCGAAGTTACGAATTTTACTTTGTTTTTATTTACTCGAAGACTAGTTTGAGGCCGAGGCCCATTTTCAAATCATCCTACAGGCAGACAACAAAATTTACATTCATGTACAATACAGGTATCACCAAATTCTGAAGCATATGCTAAAAATACAGAATAAATCGTTTCCAGACTCAAGTAACATAGTAAAATATGATATTCCAGAATATGTGAAAACCACGTAAAAAATTTGCAAGGAACAGTTACAGCGCTTACAGGTAACTGGCAGTTTACTCCTTCCGCTGCTGTAAGAAAACCTCGGGAAGGGGGCGCCCTATCATGATATAAGAAACCTTTTTTATTTATTAAAATGCTAGGCAACCATCAAAAGTACTACAATTAACACAATAATCGTATAAGTCAACAACAAAACAAATACTTTTTAAAACCCTTACAAAAAACAAATACTTAAAATCACTGAACAGTGAAACACAGCTGCACTATGCATGGCGCGATTACAAAGTTGTATGTTGAGTTCGCATGCAAAAATTATTCAATGTAAACAACAATATCAGCATTAAAAGTGTGGTGTCACCGCCAGACACCACACTTGCTAGGTGGTAGCATTTAAATCGGCTGCGGTCCGGTAGTATACGTCGGACCCGCGTGTCGCCACTATCAGTGATTGCAGACCGAGCGCCGCCACACGGCAGGTCTAGAGAGACTTCTTAGCACTCGCCCCAGTTGTACAGCCGTATTTGCTAGCTATGGTTCACTGACTACTTACGTTATCATTTGCCGAGACGACAGTTTAGCATAGCCTTCAGTTACGTCATTTGCTACGACCTAGCAAGGCGCCATATTCAGTTACTATTGATATTGTGAATCATGAACCGTCAAGAGCGACGTTCATCATTAATGGATTAGAATTAAGTATTCCACATGCCACGACCGCTTTGTGAATTCTAATTCCTTGTCATGTTCCAGAAAACACGTAACTCTAGTTCTTTCCTCCTCACGCCAGCCTGCGTGAGCTAAAACTCGTGCATTTAGGCCTCCTCTAGTAGCATGGTGTTGGCTCTCCTGCCAACCACAACATTGGCGTTCATCTGTAAACAGCCCTGATTTACTTGTGTAATGGCTTCGCCACAATCTCCAGATGTACTGTCCGAATTTTATCGCTTACAGAATCAGCAGACGCAGGCATTACTGGATGCCCTTGGACATCTCGTCCAGGGTCAACGTGCAATGCAAAACGATGCGGCAGCTGCCGCTCCACCGCTAACTCAGCAACAACACGCACTTGCACCAACTTTTCGACCTTTTGATGCTGCACTTGAAAGCTGGATGGAGTGGTCACGCCAATTTGGATTCCATCTCGCCGCCGACATAATTCAAGGTAACGAGCGGCAGCCTGATCTCTCATCATCGGTCAGAGTACAAACATACTGTGTGATAGTCAAATTATTTCCCCGACGCGACGTAGCAACTCGGTCCTACGAAGAAATTTTGTCTGCATTAGATGCATATTTCAAAGAATCAGTCAATGTAGTTGCGAAACGGTATACCTTCTTTCGTACAAAACGTACGGCAGGTCAGACTAATCGGGAGTGGGTTGCAACCTTGCAAGGCCTTACTAGGGATTGTGCTTTTGAGTGTGAATGTGGACTCCCTTATTCAGATACTATGGTACGTTATGCAATTGCAACAGAACGTTTCTGACGTTCATATAAAGGAACAGATTCTGAAACTAGTCAATCCCTTCCTTCAACAAGTGATGGACATATTGGATCGGCAGGACACACTTGACTTTGCTCAGGAATCATTTGAAACTTCACCAGCCGTGTGTCAGGTTAACCGGCCCTCCAGGCGAGCTGCACAGAGCTGTAAACAGCCCTCGCGCCCAGCCGCGCCACTGCTGCCAGGCTCTTAGCCACGTGTGCCGCACTGGCAAGCAAATGCAGTGCTCAAATCCTGCCCGCGGTGCGCTACTAGACATTTACGCCAAGCTATTTGCTTTCATTGTAATAAAAAAGGACATGTTCAGAGTGTTTGCCAGAAAAAGCTCAGATCGGAAGCTGAAAACCATTCCAGGCCCTTTGCTTCACGCCGGAACCGGAATCGAACCAAGGATACTCAGTCTCGCGAAACTTTGCACATAGAGATTCATGTAGTTCATTCCACTCCACTCAGTGTCACTCTCTCTAACAATGACTGTGTTCGTCCCACAAGTAGTGTGCGTCGACATCGCCGGGAATCCCGTCAAGTCGCAAGTGATTATGTTCCAGTGTCAGTTCACATTGCACGAGACAGTCGCTCTTGTCGTCAGCAGGACAATAAACTTTTTGTAGACATGGACATTAACAGCAAAGTGATACCATTCCAGGTCGATACGGGGGCTGCAGTTTCACTGATCAATCAAGGCACTTACAAACTGCTGGGCACACCTCCGTTGCATGCCGCAAATATTAAGTTAACTAGCTATTCAGGTCAAGATATTCCTGTGTTAGGACAGTGCAGCCTTCTTGCAACATACAAAGGACCAACAAAACTTGTGTCATTTAACGTCCTTCGTTCTTCTTCTGCAGTGAACTTGTTTGGTTTCGATTTATTTCAGTTTTTAACTTGTCTATAGTAAATCAGGTCCTATCAGTGAACCAGACTGTGCCTTCTGACAGTGTTTCTCGTCTATGTGAAGAATTTGCAGACATTTTTGCACCGGGCCTTGGTTGCGTTAAGAACTATAAAGCACATTTGGAACTGAAAGTAAATGCGCAACCAAAATTTTTCAGAGCGCGCAATGTTCCCCTTGCATTGCATGATGAGGTCGCAAAACCATTACACGATTTGGAATCACAAGGTGTAATTGAACGTGAGCAGGCTTCTCTCTGGGCATCACCCTTAGTAATTTTGCCAAAATCTTTGGGAAATTTGAGACTTTGTGTGGACTTCAAGGCAACAGTGAATCCACAACTAGTGATCACAACTTTTCCTTTACCCCACCCGTAAGATCTTTTTGACATACTGTGCCCGGGTAAATATTTTTCGAAGTTGAACCTAGCAGATGCGTACTTGCAAATACGGTTGGACGAAGAATCCCAGCGCGTTTTGGTGGTTAATACACATCTTGGTTTGTATCGATTCAAACGACTGCCATTTGGGTGTGCACCAGCCCCTATATTGTTTCAGCAATATCTACATACTGTTTGTGCGTCGGTCCCTACTGCAGCAAACTATCTGCACGATATTGTGATCTCTGGAAAGACGGAAGAAGAACATTTAGCCAATCTCAGAACATTATTTCAGGTCTTGCGACAAAATGGTCTTCACTTGCGGAAGGACAAATGTGTGGTTTTTGCTCGTGACTTGCCATGCATGGGTCATGTACTCAATGCCCAAGGCATACATCCCAGTCCCGAGCACCTCCGTGCCATACAAGACTTGCCTTCGCCGCAGAATTTGAAGCAGCTACAGAGTGTGCTGGGAGAAATGTTCTATTATCACCGATGTGGTCCACACGACTCTTCCATTTCAGCTCCGCTTCATCGCTTACACGGTAAGGGTGTTCCGCTCGTCTGGACGACGGAATGCGAACGCGCCTTTCGCCAGTTGAAATCGGCGTTGCTTTCCAATACTTGCCTTACGCCATTCGATCCCTAGAAGCCCCTTTTGTAGATGGTGGATCCATCAGATTTCGGGATCGGTGCTGTGCTTGCGCACAAAGATGGATTGCACGATCGCCCTATTGCCTTTGCGTCCAAATTGCTCTCGTATGCGCAAAGAAATTATTCACAGATCGAGAAAGAAGCATTGGCTCTCGTATTTGTTGTTACAAAATTTCATGATATCTTGTATGGTCGTCGCTTTACCATCATCACAGACCACAAACCTTTGACATCGCTTTTTCATCCGAACAAGCCTGTATCTCTTTAAGGTGTCAGGCAAATCCAACACCTTCCATGAAAACCCTGACATGGTAAGCAAATCCAGTTGTATGTCGCATAGCTCCGAATAAACCGTGACATTAAATTAACCAAAGTAATACGAGTAACAAGTGAGCAAATGGAATACCACAAACACAAGAATGCCTAAATGCATGTCATACCTTCACACCGTGAGACAGACGCAGTTCCGAGGGTAGAAACGAGAACAGAAGCTGGGAGCAGAACAGTGTTAAGCTGAAGGCCCTACGTTAAGGGACGGACACCCACGTCGCCAGCTAACCGCTAGGACCACCCCCAAGCCCATGTTAAAAGCTAGAGCCATCCAGAAGAACAGTATAGATCTTACGATAACACAAACAGGGCCACGCCAGCTGCAGGTTTTAGCGTGACACTCTTACGCATCTCTGTTACATCAGGACCACCCCCTAGCCCATGTTAAGTATAGAGCCCTCCAGAAGAACAGTATAGATCTTACGATATCACTAAAAGGACCACACCAGCTGCAAGTTTTAGCGTGAGTCTTTTTCGCGTCTCTGTTACGTTGCAGACTTTAAAAACATTGCCCCACCACGAAAAGTATAACGTTTCTCATTGGATGGACAGAATTTTTTTAGGCAGAGCTTATGGTTAACATTGAGACCCTGATTGGTCAGATAGTATTCTTAAACCAACTTCGATAAATTGTAGTAAAGGGAAGTTAGGAGAGAGTTGCTTCCGAGACGGTGAGGTGAGCGGAGCTGTGCTGCCCACTGCCCCCTGACGAACACCGACAAGGTAATGAACGCGCGTGATGCCGCATAACAGCGCATAAAGCTTCACTCAGAACTGCAGAAGTCTCATCTGTTACACCCACTTTTTGCGTAATACTAGTGTCGATCGTCAATTAAAGCTCATGGTGTTCACATTTGCCACTTGAAGTAAAAGTCTGAAACGCGATGATTTTTCTGTTATATAGTTATTGAGAAGCCACATCAGCCACTGTAATTTACAACAAGTTAGATAAGTAATTAAAGATAATTGAGGGTCACTGTAGACCATTTTGATAGTTTTCTCTCTTGTGAAACTTAATTAAAACCTAGATTATAGATGTGATATGGCATAGGTCATCCTTCAATCCATTGTAGAACTTGGAAACCCACTCAGGGAATATTCGTTCACATTTTTGTTGAACGCAGTTGGTTGATGTGATATGGCATAGGTCATCCTTCAATCCATTTTAGAACTTGGAAACCCTCTCAGGGAATATTCGTTCGCATTTTTGTTGAACGCAGTTGGTTTTTATCATCCTGTATTAAAATAATTCTTTTTATCAATAGTGCAATTTATAAACAATGTTTTGTGAATTGAATAAAATTTCCAGTAGTAAACTTAATTGCTTTTTCGACGTTATTTTACCAGCTAACTAAAAATAGGAAAGCCTTGAACCCCTTCCACTAAATTTACTTAGTATTAAGTTTCTTTTACAGGGAGTGCAGTGGAGCTGACGCTGAAATCATTAAGTACTTGGTTATATCATCGCTAGTCTCACCGAATTCTTCTGAACTCTACATGCCATGTGTGGTCTGGCGTCTCCTTACCAGCAACAGGTCCCAAATTCAAACTAGTCAATTCCCTAAAAAACACGCTCAGAGTGTCTTTGTGTGAAACTGGTAGGGAGACACGATATAGAACAACAGACACCACCCAGAATGTTAGAAAATGGCGACCCCGCCAGGATGGTAAAATACCATGATTGAAGGTCGACCACATGCCTAACTAGGTCAGAAAAATATCCTGTTGAAAAATTATCCTAATAAAAAAGGTTTTTTGAACGTTATAAATAGTCGAAAACAGTAGCTGCAGCGACAGAAAGTAAGAAAGTATTCAATAAAAGTGAGACATTCTGGCAGAGACAATAGCATAATTGAGTTATGAATTTTAATATTGTTAGAATTAATTTTTCTCTCCAATGCAAGCGCACAGGTGGCGGATACAACGTTGAGAAGTTGGTTCTGACCCAACAAGTAATTGAATGGTTTGTCAAGTCGTGTGAACAAAAAGTTTATGAAACGAGTGATATCGTATGAGCGCATGTTGACTCGAAGTAGGGAGTGTGAATTGCTTTTTAAACAGAAAATAAGTGATTCGGAAAGATTAGCAATGGCAGATCGAGACCTTGACCGAATTGAGGTAGAGACCCAGCATGAAAATGGACAGAGAATAGAGGACAGTACAACAGACGATGCAGTATCGCGAGATATACTACATATAACGCACCATAACGAGGATAATGTACGTCAAGGCATAGAAAACGTGAGTCAGCATACGACAGAGGAGCAGGAAAGTAGAGAGACAGTCGATGAGGATTCTACCTTGCATCTTGAATACGTAGAACCCATAGTACAAGAAATCAGAGCTCCCTACCGCAGAGTACAAGGAATGCGAGCAGAAACGTGTCACAGCACAGTTCAATGCATTCGGTTGCAAACCAACACTTGGTCGAAAACACAGAGCGTAGGACGTCGGAAGAAAACGCAATAGGACCCACCAATCTCGCAGAATTATTACAATTAATGACGGAAACCATGACAAGACAAAATAAAGAAATTGCGAACCAAATTAAAATTCAGAATGCAGAAACGACAAACCAAATTGCAGAAATCACGAGACAAATGCGTGAGATTAAAGAGCAAAACAAAAAAATTCAGTTACACCTAAGTCACTTTGAAGACGAGGCAAAAGAATCTCAAGAAGTGATAGGAAACTTAATAACAGGTCACAATCAATTGAGAACACACATTGACAAGGTACAAGCGGAAGTAAAAACATTGCGTAATGACATTCAGCATGAGATCAAAACATTACGTAACAACACCCAGAGAGAAGTCAAGAAACTAGAGAAACAGATAAACGAAATTACTAGACAAGCAGTAGGAACAGCGCGTGAAATGGTTGAGAACAGTGTGTTACACAAACGTATCACAAAAGCAGCGCTGCAAAGATATGATAACCGCATAGTCAAAACAGAAGCGCTAACGAAGCGATCATTTCAGAAATTGCGAACAAAGTTGTTGCAAACCATTGAAGAGCGTAGTGAACAGGATCGAACAAGCACTGAGTCTGCAACCACATCCGTATGTGTAACAGCATCGGAAAAACAAGCAATTAACGAAGATATCACGCATTTGCGATTCCAATCACAGGCGGAAAGTAACATACGTGAAATCAGACAGCCTGCACAACAACAAACACGTTTCGAAATTCTTGATGAACAAACGTCATCACAAACACATGCGGAACCACAAATGTATGTTTCAAGACAGTTTGGATCGTGCAATGAAGCAGCAAGGGTAGCCAGACAAGATACCGAACCAATACCTGACAATGGAAAGCCAGGTCGCGAAGAGTACAGTGCAATGCATTCAGCTACAAGTTCACAACCGATGGAAGAAAATTATTGCGTACCACTCCAACGATACTACGCAAGTGTAGGCGAAAGTTACAGTGGACAATATCCAATGGATCTACCACAACCGGAAAGAACGACGGGAGAAATGATCAGAAACAAAAGTGGCGATGAATCGCGAATTTCATATGGAACTACGACGAAGTACGACAACGATCATTTCCTCACAGTCAGAAAATTTCAACACTTTCGAGAAGGACACTCATTACATCCACAAACTTTTATTGATCAATTCCGAGTAGGATTATCAGAACACTGGACGCTAGCACACAAATTAGACTTTATATGTGCACACATGTCAGGAAAAGTCGCAGAAACCATGCAGAAAGTTGCAGCGACTTGCCGATCGTACGAAGATTTCAGAGAGAAGTTTCTCTCACGATACTGGTCCAGCGAAGCACAGAACAGAGTGAAGTACGAATTATTACAGAATCCATATTTTGAAAATTCAGGAGAGAAGAGTCCCGTGACATTTTTAAATTAATGGCAAAGAAAAATCAATGCTTAGATGAACCATACAGTGATGGAGAGTTGATTAAATTATGCGCGATGAAGCTACCATTGAAATTCCTGCAATCATTAGTAGGTCGCGGAGGCAATGACGTCGAAGCATTTAAAGGTATTCTAAGAGAACTAGAGTTCATATTTTCGGAAGATGACGCAAGTAAAAGACGAAACGCACGTGAAAACGAAAGCAAAAAGCTGTGGAATCCACAAGACACAGTACGAAGAAACAATAATTGCGAACCATGTGATAATTACGCACCAAGAAACGACAATAGATTTCAACAAAGAACCGGTTATGGATTTAAAAGAGAATATGGCAATAACTACAATTCACCCAGGATCGGCAACAATTATTACAGAGGGAATAACGACAACCAGAACGGGTAATGGAGAATCAATAGACCGACAAATTATCAACGAAGAAACCACTATCAACAAGCTTAACGAGGAAAGTGAATACAGAGAGAAGAGGTGGAGGTAAGACCACCAAACCTCGATAAACGTTCGAATTGACAGCTAAGCGGCCATGCCAAAGAAAATGACGCACCGACCCAGGACAATTGCAGCACTTTGAACAGAGAAGTAAAAATCTTATCACGAGAAGAGAAGAAGGAAGAAACAAATCCGCTGGGACCAGATGAAAACGAAGACCAGAAAACAACAACATCGTGTTGGGACGAAATTAATTAGGAGAATACTGACGAGGAAGATGAATTACCAGAGGCATGCACAATGAATGTAGGAGGAAAGGACGAAGTAATGAGTATTTCAGAGCTATTTGAGATGGAAACCAGGGAAAGCGAATTCAATGTGGCTAATGCGCAGTCGACAGAAGTTGAAAAAAAGTTACGAGTGGGCACACAACCCAACATATATAATGAAGGAAGTTATGAAGCGATAATTAGAGCATTTAGATGCGATTATGTGGAAGTAGCGACGAAGAAGGAGAAGATAGACGAGGATGAGGAAAAAGTAGAGGATGTTGAAGAAAGCGTAAATGAAGGAAGAAATAGAGAAAAGGAAATAAAAGAGAGAGAAGTAGCAGTCGAACCTTATCCTACAGAAAATTCGAATTCACAAGGGAAATTCCTAAAAAGACTCATGTATGATTCAGTGGAGGATTCGCTGATGCAAGAAGAAGAAGAACAGAACCAACCCTTTCAAATTCAACCAATTGTGAAGGCCATGGTGAAGCATATCCCAGTCAATATTGTAATTGATAGTGGAAGCGAACTGTCTGTGATCTCAAAAAATTTATTGATGCAGTGTAATGCCAATGAGGAATTGCCAGTTCTGAAAACACGTAAGATTAAAGTAGAGGTCCTATTAGAAACAATGCTGCGGAAGTTACGAGACAAACAACGTTAACTCATTCGTGTCAAGGTCAAAAGATCGAAGCCAACTTCGTGATTATACCTAAACTAACTGTAGATTTGATTATAGGTGCAGATTTTTTAAATGACAGACGAGGGATAATAGATATGGGGAAAGGTAGAGAAAACATTCGGGAATGTCACACTTCTCTTTACGCAAAAGCTAAAATTAGAAGAAATACCAGTTATAAAGAAACAATTAAGAATAACGCATGATAAAGAGGATGAAGTATTAGAATGGTATGCACAAAAGGGGGAATCGCCTCAACTCATGTTATAAGTCCATAAAGAAATCGACAAGAAATTGCAAGAAGTTCAAGGTATTTCGGAACACAGTAAAAGAGAATTAGAGGGTATTTTACTAGATAAAGCAGAGGTATTTTTACCTAAGACTGGCAGTATTAAACACTTTCAGTACAAGTTTGAAGATTAATTTTATTACTGGTAAATAATCAGCACAATAATTCAAGATTATGTTGCAGATAAGATCGTCAGGAGAAAGAAGAATGAAGAGAGATGAAGGTGGGAAAAAGAAAGTAGTTTCAATAAAAACAAAAAACAAAATAACACCAATAGTACCATAGATTAAGGTGAAGCAATAAAACGTAGTCTAACAGCAAAAAATACTAAAATGCTATACACCATGACACCATACAAAAAAGTAAAAAAAACGAATTTGAGGATTCTTTTAGAAGTTATGACTCAAAATATCTTAGAATTGTAACATGGAAAGGGCGCCGAAATTTGTAAAGCTTTTAAGAAGGCGTAAAACAATGTAGATACTAGACATATGTTAGATGATTATAAGTAAAACTTTTTGTAAGAACCATTGTAAAAATTCCAGCAAGGACAAGATGCAACGACCCACTAGTTGCAATGACAGAAGTATCAAGGAAGAAAAGGACGTAATTAGCAAGATACGATTCCTACAAGGCAGAAGCGTCGAGAGAAAGGAAAGGACAGTGAGACCAACAGAAGGCCATTGTATCAAAAGTGGGCCATAAATCTGCCCGCTAAGCAGAACCCTGCTGCGACAGGACACGGAACCACACAGTGGCGGAACCCCGCAGAGACACGACAGGACACCGAACGCCAGAAGAGACCGGTGCAGGGACTGACAAGCAAACACCGGACTTTCACAACTCGTAAGCCCCGGGACGCCACCACTCAGCATAGCGAGCAAAAAACGGCCCGACTAGAAGACCGCTTGGGCAAGCCACCACTGGAAGAAAAAATGTGTGAAAGTCACACCACTGCTATTAAACAGCACGCTGATGCACGAAACTGAAGAAAACTTCCACAAAGTAAAAATGACATGCCCAAACAATTTATCAAACTGTAACTAAGAGGAGAACTTCAAAGCGACTAGTTATTAACAAATATTTCCATATCCTGCCCAGAGAAGAACCAAGAAGCAAGTAAGAAGCACAGAAAAAGCAGAAAGAACCGAAGTTGAAGAATCGCAAGACTGAGACCAAGAAAGAAGATGGGTGAAGAATAGATGACATACCTTCCCAAATCCCTATCCTATTGTAAACTAGTCATCTGCGAAGTATGACAACGAAAAACGACCGATTTCAGCGACATATAAAGATGACTTTGAGGCATACAAAGCCAGTATATCACGAGATTCTGCACTCACAGCTCCATTCCATTATAGGACCTCCACAACAGCAACACACACTTGTAAGGCCAACAAGGAATGACGAACGAAGCTGTACATCAAATACTTGCCCACATCCATCTTGCTCAAGCCATCACCTTCATGCAAAGAACATTCGCCAACCTCATGCTTAAACATTCATAGGATTGTGTGAATGTGTGATATCAAATTATGTGATGTAGCAATTGTGCAAAAGAAAAGTGCGAAAAACTAAATAAATAAAGCACACCAGACAGCTAATAAACTACAAAATAACAGTCATTGACTATGGACTTAAGAAAAAAATAGACTATCGATAAAAATAAATCATTAGTTCTGAAATGGACAGTTTATAAAGAACAAAAGTAAGGCATAATAAACACTAAAACTATATGCCACTTATTTTCTCCTCATAAAAATAAAAGAATAACTATATTTTACTTATTCTCTCCTTATAAAAACAAAGAATAAAAAATTATCTTGTTGGATGTTCTTCCTTTTTTTAACGTTTGTACCATTTGTTACGATAATATCTCAATTCTTGTGTATGTACATTTCTTTGTCAAAGCAATTCTTGGAAATAATTCTTATTTGTTAGTGTAACAACGTTGAAATGAATGTCTGGAAGCAAAAACATTTTACTTGTACATGATATTTAGAAAATGTGTTAGGAATAGTTTTTACTTAATTACTACATTTATAAAAACAATATTTCTAAGAAAATCGATGTGAAAGACATCTCACTTTCGATAACAAACTTCTTAAAAAACAAACTTCACCATTAAATAAAGAAAGAAAATAAAAGAAATAAAGAAAATAGATCTTACAATAACATAAAAAAGGCCACCCCAGCTGCAAGTTTTAGCGTGAGACTTTTTCGCGTCTCTGTTACGTCAGGACCACCCCCCAGCCCATGTTAAAAGATAGAGTCCTCCAGAAGAACAATATAGATCTTACGATAACACTAAAAGGACCACACCAGCTGCAAGTTTGAGCGTGAGACTTTTTTGCGTCTCTGTTACGTTGCAAACTTTAACAACATTGCCCGACCACGAAAAGTATAACATTTCTCATTGGATAGAAAGAATGTTTGTAGGCGGAGCTTAAGGTTAACATTGTGACCCTGATTGGTCAGATGAAAACACAGCCAGATAGTTTTTTTAAACCAACTTCGGTATACTGTAATAAGGAGAAGTTAGGAGATAGTTGCTTCTGAGACGGCGAGGTGAGCGGAGCTGTGCTGTCCGCCACCGCTTGACGAACACCGACAAGGTAATGAATGCACACAATGAAGCATAACAGTGCATAAAGCTTCACTCAGAACTGCAGAAGTCTCATCTGTTACACCCACTTTTTGCGTAATACTAGTGTCGATCGTCAATTATAGCTGATGGTGTTCACATTTGCCACTTGAAGTAAAAATCTGAAACGCGGTGATTTTTCTGTTATATAGTTATTGAGAAGCCACATCAGCCACTGTAATTTACGACAAGTTAGATAAGTATTTAAAGATAATTGAGGGTCACAGTAGACCATTTTGATAGTTTTCTCTCTAGTGAAACTTAATTTAAACCTAGATTATAGATGTGATATGGCATAGGTCATCCTTCTGTCCCCCCCCCCCCCATGAACCACGGACCTTGCCGTTAGTGGGGAGGCTTGCGTGCCTCAGCGATACAGATAGCCGTACCGTGGGTACAACCTCAACGGAGGGGTATCTGTTGAGAGGCCAGACAAACGTGTGGTTCCTGAAGAGGGGCAGCAGCCTTTTCAGTAGTTGCAAGGGCAACAGTCTGGATAATTGACTGATCTGGCCTTGTAACAATAACCAAAACGGCGTTGCTGTGCTGGTACTGCGAACGGCTGAAAGCAAGGGGAAACTACGGCCGTAATTTTTTCCGAGGGCATGCAGCTTTACTGTATGCATGGAGAGCTGCATCAAACCAGTCTCAGGACTGAAGAGCACAACAACAACAACATCCTTCTGTGATATGGCAGAGGTCATCTTTCGATCCATTGTAGAACTCAGGGAATATTCGTTCACATTTTTGTTGAACGCAGTTGGTTTTTATCGTCCTGTATTAAAACATTTCCTTTCATCAATAGTGCAATTTGTAAACAATGTTTTGTGAGTAGAATAAAATTTCCAATGGTAAACTTAACTGCTTTTTCGACGGTATTTTACCAGCTAACTAAAAATAGGAAAGCCTAGAACCCCTTCCACTAAATGTAGTTAGCATTAAGATTCTTTTATAGGGAGTGCAGTGGTGCCGACGCTGAAATCATTAAGTATTTGGTTATATCATCGCTAGTCTCACTGAACTCTTCTGAACTCTACATGTCATGTGTGGTCTGGCGTCTCCTTACCAGCAACAGTCCCCAGGTTCAAACTAGTCAATTATCTAAAAAACACGCTCAGAGCGTCGTTGCACGAAAGTGGTAGGGAGACACGATATAGAACAGCAGACACCACGCAGAATGTTAGACCTCCACGTACAGCGCAGAAATTCATTCGCTCGTCTATTTTCCTCTCGCAGTACCGCTACGATATCTTGTATCGGATTACTGCTAAGCACGGAAACGCCGATGCTTTGTCCCGTTTGCCTATTGATGAGGATAGAGCATTCGATTCCTCCGAACTTGCTTGCATGTTCATTGATTCGGAAATCGATGACGTGGTCGAATCGTTTCCGATTGATTTTCGTCGTGTAGCTACAGCCTCAGCTGCCGACCCTGTTCTTGCCACCGTTCTGCGTTTTGTTGCTACGCAATGGCCCTTGTGAAAGTCACGGATCGGGGATCCGTTGGATTGCCGACTTTTTGCTCACCAGGAGAGACTTTTTGTACGACGTGGTGTTTTGCTGTTGCGTTCTGATAATGATCAGTCCAGGGTCGTGGCACCACGTTCGTTACAGTCCTCTGCCTTACAGCTTCTCCACCAAGGACATTGGGGTATAGTGAGAACGAAACAACTTGCTCGTCAGCACTGTACTTGGTTTGGAATCGATGCCGCGATTACGAATATGTGCTCTTCTTGCATGGTGTGTGCCGAACAACAATCAGCACCACCGCGGAAATTCTTTGCATGGCCAAAAGCCACTTCCCCTTGGCAATGCTTACACATCGATTTTGCTGGTCCGTTCTGGAATGCTCGATGGTTGGTTGCGTTAGATTCATTCAGTAATTTTCCTTTTGTTTTCCGGATGTCTTCCACGACGTCATCTGCCACCATCCAAGCGTTATCTGCTATCTTTTGCATTGAAGGTCTTCCACAGACTATTGTTTCCGACAATGGCCCACAATTCATGTCCGCAGAATTTCAGTCATTCTGCAAGGCCAATGGTATTCAACATCTGATGTCCGCGCCGTTTTCGCCACAGTCAAACGGTGCCGCTGAACGATTGGTCAGGACTTTCAAGTCACAGATGTTGAAGTTAAAAGAGTCGCATTCTCGGGGGGCGCATTATTGCCCTTTTTGTCCTCGTATCGCGCTCAGCCCCGAGATGGTCGCTCGCCGGCTGAGTTGCCCCACGGTCGTCATCATCGGACCTTGATGTCTTGGCTACATCCGCCGCATCAGGTTCCTGTGCAGTGGCAGACACCTGCTTTTGCTCCAGGCGACGTTGTCTACTATCGCCATTACCGAGGTTCACGGCGTTGGCTCGAAGGACGCATTCTTCGCTGCCTCGGACGAGCAGTGTATCTGGCTTTGGGGGCCTCTGGTGAGGTGCGCCGCCATCTCACTCAGCTGCGCCTCTGTCGACGCACGGGATCTGCCGCTCGCCGTATGCTTTCAGCGACGGTGCCGTCCGGTCAGCGCCCTGGGGACCCATCTACTGGCTCGCCTCAGCCCCAGGTGCTACCGACGCTGCCTTCCATTTTGCCCCATGGCGACTCGCCGCCACCGCCACCGCCACCTGTTCTCCCGCCGGCGACGCCTGCAGTGGACGCTTCGCTGCAGCCGCCGGGCGCCTCCCTGAGTCACGCGCCGTCGATCGCTTCCCGTGACCAATTGTCCTCCGACATGGAACGCTTGCCTGCTCCGGACCATATGTCGTCTTCGCCCGTCGGATGTCCCCGATGGAGGTCGACCTTTCGGGCCCCCCTGTCTCTCTGCGGGCGCATACACCGCACGTTGGCGTGCACCCTGGAGCAGGTTTTCAGGCGTTTCCTAGCTCCCTGCGGTCCGAATGGCAAGGTGCGGGTGGCACAGCCTCGCCATTGTAGGGTCCCCACCTCGTCGCATACGTCAACATGGAGTCGTCCCCACGGCGGGCGGAAGCCTTATGCCACAACCGTACGCCGATTTGCGGGGGAGGAATGTGGTGTCACCACCAGACACCACACTTGGTGGGTGGTAGCCTTTAAATCGGCTGCGGTCCGGTAGTATACGTCGGACCCGCGTGTTGCCACTATCAGTGATTGCAGACCGAGCGCCGCCACATGGCAGGTCTAGAGAGACTTCCTAGCACTCGCCCCAGTTGTACAGCCGACTTTGCTAGCGATGGTTCACTGACTACTTACGTTATCATTTGCCGAGACGATAGTTTAGCATAGCCTTCAGCTACGTCATTTGATACGACCTAGCAAGGCGCCATATTCAGTTACTATTGATATTGTGAATCATGTACCGTCAAGTGTGACGTTCATCATTAATGGATTAAAATTAAGTATTCCACCAGCTACGACCGCTTTCTGAATTCTAATTCCTTGTCATGTTCCAGAACTCACATCATTCTAGTTCTTCCCTCCTCACGCCAGCCTGCGTGAGCCAGAACGCGTCCATTTCGGCCTCCTCTAGTAGCACAGTGTTGGCTCTCCTGCCAATCACAACAAAAAGAAACCAAAAAACAGCATACTAAAAATCTTCATCAATTTCGACAATTTACAAGCATAAAAACTTTACCATAACCATCTTTACGAATAACGTGAGGATAAAAAAACTTTTTTTAACATATCGCAGATAAAACTATACATAAACCACAACTGTCTTTTACAGAGCTCCAAAATTGTGCTTTCCATACTGAGGAAAACACAGCATAGCCAAAGATATGGGCGTGTAGGGTGGGAGTATGGTTGTACAGGCAGGGGAGGAGGGAATAGGGGCTGGAGGCAAGAGGGCTAGGAAAGCGTCAGGGGAGAGGAAGGATGAAGGAACGAAAAAGTAAAAATTGCAACCCTGCGCTGATTTTTCGTTGTACCATTCAATTGCGTTGACACTGTGTAAAGTACTCCGGTCCATAATTAACAAATGTTCCGTTAAAACTTCAGTCTTCCTACGACTTGGTTCAAGAATCATAAAAGAAGGTTGTATGCATGGAAGAAGCCTGGAAATAATGGAAGATCTCAGATATATTATATAATGGTAAGACAGAGATTCAGGAACCAGGTTTTAAATTGTAAAACATTTCCAGGGGCAGATGTGGACTCTGACCACAATCTATTGATTATGAACTGTAGATTTAAACTGAAGAAACTGCAAAAAGCTGGGAATTTGAGGATTTCGGACCTGGATAAACTGAAAGAACCAGAGGTTGTAGAGAGCTTCAGGAAGAGCATTAGGGAACGATTGACAAGAATGGGGGAAAGAAATACAGTAAAAGAAGAATGGGTAGCTTTGAGAGATGAAATAGTGAAGGTATACAAATAGGTAAAAAGACGAGGGCTAATAGAAATCCTTGGGTCACAGAAGAGATATTGAATTTAATTGATGAAAGGAGAAAATATAAAAATGCAGTAAATGAAGCAGGCAAAAATGAATACAAATGTCTGAAAAATGAGATCGACAGGAAGTGCAAAATGGCTAGAGGACAAATGTAAGGATGTTGAGGCGCATATCACTAGGGGTATGATAGATACTGCCTACAGGAAGATAAAAGTTACCGTTGGAGAAAAGAGAACCACTTGTATGAATATCAAGAGCTCAGATGGAAACCCAGTTCTACGCAAAGAAGGGAAAGCAGAATGGTGGAAGGATTATGTAGAGGGTCTATACAAGGGCGATGTAATTGAGGGCAATATTATCGAAATGGAAGAGATTGTAGATAAAGATGAAGTAGGAGATTTGATACTGAGTGATTAGTTTGACATAGCACTGAAAGACATAAGCCGAAACAAGGCTGCTGGCCGGTGTGGCGGTGCGGTTCTAGGTGCTTCAGTCTGGAACCAAGTGACCGCTACAGTCGCAGGTTCGAATCCTGCCTTGGGCATGGATATGTGTGATGTACTTAGGTTAGCTAGGTTTAAGTAGTTCTAAGTTCAAGGGGACTGATGACCACAGATGTTATGTCCCATAGTGCTCAGAGCCATTTGAACCATTTTTTTTTAGACAAGGCCCCACGAGTAGACAACATTCCGTTAGAACTACTGACAGATTTGGGAGAGCCAACACTGACAAAACTCTACTCTACCATCTGGTGAGCAAGATGTATGAGACCCTCAGACTTCAAGAAGAATGTAATAATTCCAATCCCAAAGAAAGCAGTTGTTTACAGATGTGAAAATTACCGAACTATCAGTTCAATAAGCCACAGCTGCAAAATACTAACACGAATTCTTTACAGACGAATGGAAAAACTGGTAGATGCGTACCTCGGGGAAGATCATTTTGGATTCCGTGGAAATATTGGAAGACATTAGGCAATACAGACCCTACGACTTATCTTAGGAAATAGATTAAGAAAGGCAAAATTACGTTTTTAGCATTTGTAGACTTAGAGAAACCTTTTGACAATGTTGACTGGAATACTCTCTTTCAAATCCTGAAGGTGGCAGGGGTAAAATACAGGGAGCGAAAAGTTATTTAGTATTTGTACCGAAACCAGATGGCAGTTATAAGAGACGAGGGACATGAAAGGGAAGCAGTGGTTGGGATGGGAGTTGGGTCAGGGTTGTAGCCTCCCCCCAATGTTATTCAATCTGTATATTGAACAAGCAGAAAAGGAAACAAAAGAAAAATTCGGAGTAGGAATTAAAATTCATGGAGAAGAAACAAAAACTTTGAGGTTCGCCGATGACATTGTAATTCTGTCAGAGACAGCAAAGGATCTGGAAGAGCAGTTGAACGGAGTGGACAGTGTCTTGAAAGGAGGATATAAGATGAACATCAACAAAAACAAAACGGGGATAATGGAATGTAGTCGAATGAAATCTCTTTATGCTGCTGGAATTAGATTAGGAAATGAGACGCTTGAAGTGGTAAATGAGTTTTGCTATTTGGGGAGAAAAATAACTGATAATGGTCGAAGTAGAGAGGATATAAAATGTAGACTGGCAATGGAAAGGAAAGCGTTTCTGAAGAAGAGAAATTTGTTAGCATAGAGTATAGATTTAAGTGTCAGGAAGTCGTTTCTGAAAGTATTTGCATGGAGTGTAGCCATGTATTGAAGTGAAACGTGGACGATAAGTAGTTTAGACAAGTAGAGAATAGAGGCTTTCGAAACGTGGTGCTACAGAAGAATGCTGAAGATTAGAAGTGTAGACCACGTAACTAATAAGGGAGAAACTTGTGGCACAACTTGACAAGAAGAAGGGATCGGTTGGTAGTGCATATTCTGAGGCATCAAGGGATCACCAATTTAGTATTAGAGGGCAGCGTGGAGGGTAAAGATCGTAGAAGGAGACCAAGAGAGGAATACACTAAACAGATTCAGAAGGATGTAGGTTGCAGTAGGTACTGGGAGATGAAGAATCATGCACTGGATAGAGGAGCATGGAGAGCTGCATCAAACCAGTCTCTGGACTGAAGACCACAACAACAACATACATCCCATACTGATTTTTCAAGTGTACTTCCGTATCGTTACCATTTAGACAGAATCAGTCTCGAACAGTCCATTTCCATAGTTTTGAGTAAGAGCTTAAAAACCAGGTTCTTCTGAAAGCAGGGATCTTCACGTCATTTAGCTACAGAAGCGAGAATAGTGTGCGACGCAGTCAGAGCCAACGACGTTTATTTCCAATGAGGTAGTGACTAGACGTTCGTAACTCTAAGAAGATAAGCATAGGAAAGAGAATTGTAATGACTGGTAGCTGCTGTGATATTCCTGACATCTGCTTCATCAGAACGCTAATTTTAACGTCAGTCGTTTCCAACATACATGGTTCGGTCTTTACATGCTTTCATGCTTCCGCGTTTTACATGAGGTGGAATATAACTGTTCAGCTGCTAAAACGGCTGACAGACTTATCGCATTTTCTAGTATGCTTTCCACGTGCGACAATTCAATCACATATAGGAAGCATGCTGCTTCTGACCTACATCCACTCCTGTACCGCTACCCTGAAAGGTTTAAAAGTTATATTTTGTGGTATGGCTTCTCACAGTTTCTTCCAACGTGTGACCATTGTCAAGGATCTTCCTATGACATTCTTACTGAAAGGAGAAGTCACTGCCAGGAAGGTGGGTTTCCACTCAGGTGATAAACTGATGTTTGAAATGCTAAGATAATAGTCATAAGCTATAGGAAAAAAATTATAAGAAATGGCAGCTACAGCGATTTTACGAGCAGTTGTTTGGTCACATCAGCAAAATTTTAAAATCAGACAACTTACATAGTTTGATCACAGGTCTTTAGATGCTTTCTCGTTGCTTTTCTCTGGTATTCCCACCGCTGTCATATTGTATCCCCAAGTAGGAGATATGGTTTCTGAATCCTGGCAGATATCAACTTGAGAAATTTACAACGTACATAGTTGCTAAGGCCACCATTCACATATGAAAGTGTTAGACAGTTGGACTCAGCCTTCTTCCAATCCTTCTACCAAGAAGTTGACTATTTCTAGACACTTTAGAGCAGAACAAGGAGATATTACAATCATGGACAAGTGAGCCCCCCCCCCCCACCGAAAACACACATGGTGCCTTCGGTAGCGATGGTAGGACTGCACGTCATGAGCCTCACATTCCCTGTTACCAAGATGGAAGCGAGAGCAACAGATAAGGTTCGTGAACTGGAGCGGTAATTAGTTGGTTCTTCGTTGTGAAGAGATCTTTTAACGAAATTTGTGTCCCACCTAAACAGGAAGAAATGGACATTGAAGAAAAGCAGCTATATTACCAAATGTATCAAGAGATACATGGTATTAACCTGATACTTATAATTCCTCCGTGCTTAAGAGATTTTGTATGTGGCGAGGTATCTGGCAGCCTTAAGAGTGTTCCAGAGTATCCTGTAACAGAGGTAGAGCACACTCTCAGTTCTCCACAGTAAGAAAAATGAGTTTAATATTCCAGTCCTGTGATGCAAGATGTAACAGATAATAAGCTGGTAAGTACAGATTTTTCTTGGATGATGACAGAATACTTAGATGAAATACACCCTCTCCCATTTTGTTGGACAGGATTTTCACAACAAGTAACGATACTTCAGGGATATTAAAACGCGTGTACACACCGATTTCTTCTGTCTTTGAAAATAACTCGCTTAGAAGGCAAGAATCAACATCTACGAAGTTCGAGGTGTATTGCAACAACATCACTACTCCTGTTTGGGTAAAGTGAATTTCTTAAATTGGAGAGAGTCTGTGTCTGGGCTGGAGTTGAGATTAGAACTATATGTCCAAGTTACGCCTACTTGTCTCACTGTGTGCCGCAGCTAGCGGCAAGTGCGACTCTTAGCATTTCTGCAGTCGGCAGGAAGCACGCACTTCGTGATCGCGAATATTCTTTCTTACCTCTTATATTTAGCGGAAACATTGTGGTGAAGGAGGGTGCTTGTGCGTACAAGATCTGAGATATATTTAGCGCTACTGTCTGTTTTTGCAGGAAATATAATTTCCTAAATTGCAGATATATGCATGCGATTCACAAACTTTGATAATATATTTTATTATTAGAAAGAATGATCGTAAGATTGTAGTGATTGATTTAAACCATCTGTTTGATTTGCACAATGCAGAACTTTTTCCCCTGCCCTCTCTCCAGAAACTGTTAAAGAATTAATTTGATAAGGTACTGCAAATTGACTATTTCCCGCCATTTGTCATATAACAATTGTGACATCATACCAGTAGGGCAATTTTATTTTGCAGAAATTTAATTAATTAATTTCATTTACGTTTAAAGAAGTAAACAATATTTTGCTAGAATTTACCACCCATACTAGTTGGGTAACCTTCATTTCCAGCAGCTAAGCAGACTGAGTCTTTTTCCTGCCACTTTCCAGATGTTGGGATGGTGGACGATAAGGGAGGGCTGGGGGATTTGCAGAGGGATTATGGTAATTAATTGATCAGTTTAATTAATTAGTTAAATAATTTGATATCGAAAACTTCCTCATATCGGTGAGGGGAATGTGGGATTTTCCCAGAGGGAGGCATGGGAGGAGTAGGGTTCTGAGAAGGATGGACTAACCCCAGAGGATCATGATTCAACCCTCAGGAGGTCATAAATCAATTAGCACAACAATAGGTTAAGGGGACGGTTCTAATGTGCCCCTCAGTGTGTGCTTCCCCCTGAACGTACACAACCCACACAAACGAAATAGCTCATAACTGACATTATCCCAATACCCACATAATGGGACTAGTAGCTACTACAGATACGCAAGCACATCGCTGTAGTGTGCTTTTGTGAAATATTGATACTTCTGTACAGCAACTCAGTCATGGTAATTATCTGTGTAAGTTACTAAAACTGTGGAACTTCTTGAGAATCCTGGCAGTGATACCAGTTTCAGAGCTTATCTTGCACCTGTTTTGTTTCACTATTATATAAAAAAGTTAGGTTTCACATGCAAAACTTCTTAAAAATCGCGTTTGGGAATTCACAGTACTGTAATCTGAAGAACTTAGCTTTATGAAACCTGAAAGTAGCCATTTGAAGAAATATAAAGTGTCATTTTGAAGATAATTTTTTTGTTTGTATAATGCAGAACAATTAATTCTCGCCATCCCCTGCCCGCGCACTTGGGCGCCAGCGTCACACATAGGGAATAAACAAGAAAAGTAGAAGGAATATATAAAAAATATAAAATGAAGATGAGTCGTTTTTTATCAGACACTTCGATAGAGAATAACTGGAAATAATGCATAATTTCCACAAAAGAAGACTACATTTTGCTCTGTCTGTCGGCACCCTGGCAAAGAGACTAACAGCAGCAGTCTTTCAGATTAACACTGTGATTATTTTGGTTGAAAACACCGAACATTCAGTGTAAAAAATGTTCATAGAGGGAAAATGTTACTACTCAATACATAATTAGCCTTTTCTTTTGTTGTCACCTGTCGAGGCACATGTTCGAAAATGAGTTAGCAACACTGCTTGCTACTCATGTGATCAGTGTTTACACCTTAAAAGTGTCCTCTATACGTCGCAATTCGATGTCACAAAGGTAAGTGGCCACTTCACTTATTTTCCCATCGTTGCCATTGCATAGGCTTTAACTTAATGAATACTTCTCACGTGGGTGTCCAAAACTGTCCTACATGCACTAAAATGAGTACTTCACTTTCACTGCCATGTTCACTTTGATACATTTCTACTGTATTTTTTTACACACTTTGTGTTGAACACACATTTTATGTTGTCAATCCCTGTGTTTGTCACAAGTGGATCAGAAATCTACTTTTATCAATTACAACCCTAACTTTTTCAGAAATGCTTTGTATGTAATAATTCTAAGAATAATATTTACATGGAAATTTATCATCTGTATAGATATTTCTTTGACTTTCGTATATGACTAAGGTGTGATAGATACAAACTGATTTTCATATTTTCCTTTATTTTTACTTCTAAACTTTGTTTTAGTTGCATATAAATACCAATACTCACACAATTGAAATGTTAGTCCCATTGGCCATTTTTGTTCGTTCCCACAGGTACCCAAATCCTTACTTCCATGGGATTAACGAATGTAGATAAATGCTGAACAAACAACTGGAAAGCTTCCGCATTAGCACAAACATACATGTCATATATGTAATTTGTCCTTGAATCTTGAAGCCCAATGGAAGTCTGTCAAAGTCTATCTTGTTTGTGGACATGTTAATTTGAATTTACATGAAAGTCAACTTAAACAGTCAGTTACTGGCTTCTCATATAATTTCCTTTTACTTATATGTGTACATGGTTTATGTAAGCGTTTATTTACAGTTTTATGCACTTATTGTTAAGTTACTGGAACTACCACTTTCGTTACTTAGCCTTGCTATCTTACTCTTGTGACAGTACTTAACTTAGTGCAACATGTGTTCTTTTTACTTCCGGGTACTGCGCTTCTTGCACTGATTCTATAATCTTTTGTACACTCACAGACTATTATGTATCCTTATACTACATTACACAAGAAAATTATTCATAAAATACAGAATGTTCAACTGTTCATTAGCGTATTTCGAACATAAATGACTTATTATGGCTTGTTCAGCAAAAAATTCTCATCATTTGTTGGTAACTTACGTAAACATTCTCGTTTTTGTTTACTGTTTATGTGTCTCTGACATATGAATTTCTTACATATTTTTCACGTATATACTATAAAGCCTTCTAAATATTACTCAAGAATACGTCATGCAAAACAAAGAAAAAATAAGAATTTGTTACAGCTGTGCACAACTGTTCACATCTTTATGAGGATACAATCCTTTTAATATTTCTGAGTCATTATATGCCATCAGGTGACAGCCAGCATGTGGGACTCATCACTCTAGATGAAACAGCACCCATCAATTGCCAATTATTATTCTTCCTCATTGTTACTGAAAGTTTTGAGGGGCTTTGAGGAGTAACCTGCCCCATGGTAAACTATTTTGTTTTCTGTTCTCTTGTCTCACAATCCTCATTTCTCTTATTGGCACTCTCGGTTAATGATATCATGTCATATCAGATCTTTGCATCCCACCGCTCCTTCTCTTGCTGTAATTGTGGTAATTGGTTTAACTACTAATTGTTTTCTCGTTTTGGCAAGAATAACTCCGCCAGTGTTCGCAATGTAGAAGTGTGAGGTAGGTTGTGGACTGTTTCCTCAGGCGGTGCTGAGTATCATATCTGTTTTGTTTGTTCACCTGCTGTGCATGTGCTCATTTATCTATTGACTTCCTTGAATATTTCCTTAGTGGGGCTACTTCCTAGAAGAAAATACCGATATTAAAATTTGTTCTATATCTTTTTCCTGTAGGAAAGGCTTTCATTTTCTACCTGCAAAGTTGGATGTGTTGTCAGGCCAAAACGCAGACGGCTTGCCAAACAGCTGGCTGTTGTTGCTTACGATTGTTTTGATGAGGGAGCAGCTGTAGCAGAATTCGTTGGGCACATCCTGATGAGCTCAGAAAATAAATCGTAGTTGGCTATTAAGTACTAGAGATGGCGTTTTTTCTTCAAAGACAGTTTAATCTCAAAATAACGGGTTTGTGATAAAACCTATTTTGAGTTTTTTTCTATTATTCCCTGTAATAAACTTAGACATCGAAAAAATGTTGAAAACTTTCGAATCCTTCGGTTTCAAACCGCATAAAATCAAAATATTAAATTAAATAGGAAAATGAAAATAAGCTTAGTTCGTCAAGAGTTCGCTGCTTTTTTCGACAAGAGATAAGTGGTTCAATACTACAAATATCACCAATATTCCCCTAATAATTAAAATTTTATAGTCTCTCGCAGACAACAGATCAGCTACTTTCTGTTTTTATTTAAACTATGAAAGAATTATTCAGTTTTAAGTTTTCTGCTTCCATGATTTCATAAGTTCGCTGCGGCTCCTCCAATAGTTAACCTGTTGAAGTAAATGTGGCATTGTACATCACTGATACCATACTTTGTGAATACGAGCGGTTCCTGAGTACCGATGGGGCCATTGTGCAATGCAAGTAACGTCTAATGTCAACAGCGTGACACTACCATATATGACAGACTGGGCAAGTCACGCACACTGCATGTACGTGCATACTATCGAATAAGCAGCGCCACATGGTAGCAGTTACGTAATTGTCTCAGCAATGCTGCACCAATACACAAGCCATGTGTCTGTTGCTTGTTTCTATCAGCATTGTTATTAAAATACTGCTGATCGCTTCTCCCATTTTCTAGTGAAACGTAATGTTTCAAACCAATGAAGATTTGACGAATAAAAACTACTGTTTTTTTAGATATATCAAAAACCAAAAATTTTACCACTGCTGCTGTGGGTAATTGATACCTCATCATTTTACTCAAAACGAAAAAGCTCAACTACCGAAAACTTTCCAGAACTAAAATACAGATATCAGTTTTAACCAGTCCGTTTCTCCTGTCACTACTTGAACGTCCTCTAGCATCTGGAAAAGTTCCTGTAACACCAATTGAGACAGTTTCCAATGGTTTCTCTGTGGGAATAGTGTGTGAATCTGTTCCATTACTTCTACTGCGTGATTTTTGTTTTGTGGTTGACTAAACACGTTCGTATAATCTGCACTAGTTTTCTGCATAAATTTTTAAAGTATCTGTGTTTACCTCTCGTGAATGCACAGTTTGAAACTACGAAATTCCCTGAGACAGTGTCTATAACATTCTCTTAGGAGACACACACACCATAGAACACTGTCAGAAACATTCCTGTGAAATAAAATGTTGCTGCCAATTTTACAGTATTTTGGCTGCTCTTTCTTTAGTATTTCCACTTGTCTTTGTTTTATTTTGCACTATTTGCGGTCATCACCCTGCATACTCCCCAAATCTCGACATATGTGTAGATAGTATTTACAGTACTCATTATCTTTAATTACGTACATCTTGAAATTTCATTTTTGCTCCACTGTATGTGAAAGTTCTAACAAAACCTTCGGGTAACCTAGACAGGACATCACATATTATGTAATCCTAGACAATTATGTGTAATATTTAGAAATTATTCTCTTGTAATGATACCGAGAATCATACTAAATATGGGTGTATGATATTGCATACCTAAATTTTTGTGATCACACTATACTATTACATGTTTTCCACGTGTGTAACTGAAATTGTTTGAAATCTCATACCACAGTAAGAGCCTCTACATCTGTTGCTGAATATGACCTTTGGCATTCTGTTAACGCTTCACTGCCAAGCCTATTACATATACTTAGCTTTTCCTTTGTCTTCTACTATCTAAAATAGACACGATTCAAAATCTGAACATGAAGCGATGGTTGCTAAGTTGATGTCTCGCTCATGTCTGTATGGAGTAATATACACTCCTGGAAATGGAAAAAAGAACACATTGACACCGGTGTGTCAGACCCACCATACTTGCTCCGGACACTGCGAGAGGGCTGTACAAGCAATGATCACACGCACGGCACAGCGGACACACCAGGAACCGCGGTGTTGGCCGTCGAATGGCGCTAGCTGCGCAGCATTACTGCACCGCCGCCGTCAGTGTCAGCCAGTTTGCCGTGGCATACGGAGCTCCATCGCAGTCTTTAACACTGGTAGCATGCCGCGACAGCGTGGACGTGAACCGTATGTGCAGTTGACGGACTTTGAGCGAGGGCGTATAATGGGCATGCGGGAGGCTGGGCGGACGTACCGCCGAATTGCTCAACACGTGGGGCGTGAGGTCTCCACAGTACATCGATGTTGTCGCCAGTGGTCGGCGGAAGGTGCACGTGCCCGTCGACCTGGGACCGGACCGCAGCGACGCACGGATGCACGCCAAGACCGTAGGATCTTACGCAGTGCCGTAGGGGACCGCACCGCCACTTCCCAGCAAATTACGGACACTGTTGCTCCTGGGGTATCGGCGAGGACCATTCGCAACCGTCTCCATGAAGCTGGGCTACGGTCCCGCACACCGTTAGGCCGTCTTCCGCTCACGCCCCAACATCGTGCAGCCCGCCTCCAGTGGTGTCGCGAAAGGCGTGAATTTAGGGACGAATGGAGACGTGTCGTCTTCAGCGATGAGAGTCGCTTCTGCCTTGGTGCCAATGATGGTCGTATGCGTGTTTGGCGCCGTGCAGGTGAGCGCCACAATCAGGACTGCATACGACCGAGGCACACAGGGCCAACACCCGGCATCATGGTGTGGGGAGCGATCTCCTACACTGGCCGTACACCACTGGTGATCGTCGAGGGGACACTGAATAGTGCACGGTACATCCAAACCGTCATCGAACCCATCGTTCTACCATTCCTAGACCGGCAAGGGAACTTGCTGTTCCAACAGGACAATGCACGTCCGCATGTATCCCGTGCCACCCAACGTGCTCTAGAAGGTGTAAGTCAACTACCCTGGCCAGCAAGATCTCCGGATCTGTCCCCCATTGAGCATGTTTGGGACTGGATGAAGCGTCGTCTCACGCGGTCTGCACGTCCAGCACGAACGCTGGTCCAACTGAGGCGCCAGGTGGAAATGGCCTGGCAAGCCGTTCCACAGGACTACATCCAGCATCTCTACGATCGTCTCCATGGGAGAATAGCAGCCTGCATTGCTGCGAAAGGTGGATATACACTGTACTAGTGCCGACATTGTGCATGCTCTGTTGCCTGTGTCTATGTGCCTGTGGTTCTGTCAGTGTGATCATGTGATGTATCTGACCCCAGGAATGTGTCAATAAAGTTTCCCCTTCCTGGGACAATGAATTCACGGTGTTCTTATTTCAATTTCCAGGAGTGTATATATATATATATATATATATATATATATATATATATATATATATATATATATTTATATATATATATTTATTAAGGCGTCATGAATTTTATTGAATGATACCTGGCATTCCCTGTCCAAAACCATTCAGTTCAAATGCTTCAATTGGCTCTAAGCACTATAGGACTTAACATCTGAGGTCATCAATCACCTAAAACTTAGCACTACGTAAACCTAACTAACTTAAGTACATCACACACATCCATGCCCGAGACAGGATTCGAAACTGCGACCGTAGCAGTCGCGCGCTTCCGGACTGTAGCGCCTAGAACCGCTCGGCCACAGTGGCCGGCAACCATCCAGTACTCTTTCTTAAGAACTGAAGTAAATTATTATCGTTCAGTAATTGCTGTGAAACAAATCTTCTGAAGTACGAGGAGACGCTTACCGAAGCTTTCATTTGCTTTTGTGTTGTTGGGGCTGAAAAATTATTTACTACTTTTATCTAATTTGGGTCTGTACAGTGCCTTATGGTCATATGATATGACAAAGAAATTTGAGCTGATCTCTTCCAAATTCATATTTCTCTAGGTTAACTGTTACTCCGGAGTGTAAAAACCCATGCAGTACTTTTTCTATTTCATCCAATTGCTCCTCCAATTTCTTTGTAGCTATTAATAAATAATTTACATTGATCATAAATCTGTACTGCTAATCTGATCGTACTAGTGCTACCTTTGTTGTAGCAACTCCAGCACTAACATTTAGGCCAAAATGAAGTGCCCTAAATTAATACCTTTTGCCTCCCGAACCAACATTTATGGATTTGTTCTTGAAGCATCTGTACTCTCATTTCTACGGGCACAACCATTTTATTTTGTTTCCGTACATGTAGAACTAAACGCACTTTTTCATTTGGCTTGCCAACTGCCAGGAAGGGATTAGTGTAAGACGAAAGTGATGCTTTAATTACGCTACTGATAAGGGGATTTATCGGCGTCACATAAAACGCCCATAAAGGACAGAGCGGAAAGACTGGATCTTGGTGCACGGAGAACTTCATTCACCTTTTATTGCATACAAAGTTTTATTCATGTAAACAATTATTCAAATAAGAAATATAATGAAATGGTTACCAGACATCTAAACAAGCACCAGTGTCCCCTTGAGACAATGATTCTGATACAGGTACAGTTAGCAAAAGGTCAGTAAGAACAACAAACTATCAATAAATAACAATTGCCGAACATCTTGTTATAGTGATTGTAGAATGAAGGCTTTCACGACCGGTTGACATGGCTGTTTATATACTTTCCGGGATGCGAGGTCGTGGTCCAAGAACTTTTCTGCTCCTTACGTTTCGTCCAGGACTGCGCTGGACTTCCTCAGAGGCGCTGCTCCGCTGAGTCTTGCCGACTGACTGGTCGGGTGTCTGAGAGCGACTTATATATTGTAAGAAAGAGGGGCGTGGTTCAGGTGACACGTGATGAGCAGTGATAATCCATAGCAAAGTACCGACTTCGACTATCGATTACCACCTTGTCAAAGATAAAAATTGTTAGCAGTTTTGTAGAGCCACTGTCCATATATCGCTAAGTTTCATAGCCTCCTCTTTCCTATTAAAATTATCGTTATGTTTATAAATTTCGATAGCTTCTCTATAAAGCCGTGGGTAGTAATTTAACGTTGTAGATAAAACTTCGGTATCCGAAAACTTCACTTGGTGGTTGCCTGGTTGAAGAGCATGTTCCGCTACAGCTGACTTTTCTATTTTTCCAAGTCAACAAAGACTTTTATGCTCTTTCAGTCGCGTGTTTACGCTTCTTTTGGTAGTACCAAAATTGATGGAGTAGCAATGGGTAATCCATTAGGCCCTGCGATTGCCAATCTTTATATGGAGAAATTTGAACAATCAGCCCTAGACAAAGCTAATAACAAACCATCTCGTTGGTATCGATATGTAGATGACACATTTGTGGTTTGGTCCCATGGCAGAAAGGCCTTGGACGATTTCTATGATTATCTAAATAAAATTCACCCAAAAATACAGTTTACCATGGAAATAGAAAAGGAAAACAGAATATCTTTCTTGGATGTCTTAGTTATGAGACGGCACGATAGAAGCTTGGAATATAAAGTTTTTCGGAAGGCAACACATACGGATAGATATTTACATAAAAATTCTAATCATCATCCTCAACAAAAAAGAGGTGTCATAAAAAGTCTCGTCGATCGAGCGGAACGGATATGTACACCTGAACATTTGGATGCTGAAGTGAAACATCTGAAGCAGGCTTTTGAAAAAAATGGCTACTCAAGAAAAGAGATAGATAGAATTTTGCGTCCAAGGAACAGAAACCCAAAAGATAAGAATGAACCACAACAACAGAAAAATACAGTAGTTCTCCCTTTTATTAGAAAAGTAACAGATCGGATCGGTAAGATTTTACGAAAACATGACATAAAACCGATCTTTAAACCAACTAAGAAAATAAGTCAAGTACTACGATCTGTGAAGGATAAGCGCCCTCCTCTGTCGACATGTGGTGTGTATAAAATTCCATGTACCTGTGGCAAAGTTTACATTGGTACTACCAAAAGAAGCGTAAACACGCGACTGAAAGAGCATAAAAGTCTTTGTCGACTTGGAAAAATAGAAAAGTCAGCTGTAGCGGAACATGCTCTTCAACCAGGCAACCACCAAGTGAAGTTTTCGGATACCGAAGTTTTATCTACAACGTTAAATTACTACCCACGGCTTTATAGAGAAGCTATCGAAATTTATAAACATAACGATAATTTTAATAGGAAAGAGGAGGCTATGAAACTTAGCGATATATGGACAGTGGCTCTACAAAACTGCTAACAATTTTTATCTTTGACAAGGTGGTAATCGATAGTCGAAGTCGGTACTTTGCTATGGATTATCACTGCTCATCACGTGTCACCTGAACCACGCCCCTCTTTCTTACAATATATAAGTCGCTCTCAGACACCCGACCAGTCAGTCGGCAAGACTCAGCGGAGCAGCGCCTCTGAGGAAGTCCTGCGCAGTCCTGGACGAAACGTAAGGAGCAGAAAAGTTCTTGGACCACGACCTCGCATCCCGGAAAGTATATAAGCAGCCATCTTGTTATAGTGATTACTAGTTACACATCAGACGGCAGCAGCCGATTTACGCTGATGCAACCTTCATGGGACTATTGTGCAATACTTAGCTGTAGAATGATATGGAAATGTTATTGCAGATCAAACAGCAGAAGTCGTTTTAGACTTCTGCAAATTTCATGGGATTATAGCAATGCGATTGCAATGAAATATTCTCAATGTTAAGTATTTCAAGGACTAAACTAAAGACAAACTGAACAATGACAAAATTGACTTACAGACAGTAAATGACACTTTTGGCAAATACATTCTTAACTGAATAAATCGAATAAGCAACTTTAAACGTACAAGTCTTCCATCTGAAACACAACTTAGCCAATGCATGAAAAGGGCAGCCAATAATTACATATACAGAAATATCTTTCAGTAAGCGACACTTATCTTTTATATATAAATCTGAGCCACACGCGCCAACCAGGTACAGACACAAATGCCGTATACAACAGGCAGCGTGGACAACAGCCAGTTGTCCCGCTCGACCAACAACTCTCGACTCGGCCAATAGTGCGAGGTATACAAGCCTCAGGCCGACTTTGTCTCACGTGCACTCTCTCAAAGAGTACTTACTTCAAAACAGACAACTGTTGTTGGGTGTATCTGGAGAATAAACGGGCCGTCAGAGTCTACTGAATAAGAAAACCACGCCAGGGACTGTAGGCACAGGTATAATCCACAACCCAGCTTCAGACATACAACAAAACAGAAGAAATTATGATCCAATAAATCGCTTGTCCCAGAGCGACAATGAACGGGCTACAACTAAAACTCCTTAAATAAATAATCGTTTCCTACTAAACCCAAGGCAGTGCGCTTAGGACAATATTAGAAAATACGATGTCAAGTTATTACCAAAACACGTTAGACAAATTGTCACAGCCTGGAAGCAGTAACCGTGTCACAGTAAAACCACGGGTGTTTTTATCAAGCAATTCAAATCACACTAACAAACGATTACCTCAAGGAAAGCATAAAATCACAAATGAACCTTATAATAATTACACATCCTTGATGGACCCTGATACGTGGTACTTACTGGAATTAAGGAAAATATGGTAGGGAGGAGTGGTTGGGTTGGATTGCCTTGGGGAAGGAGACCAGACAGTGAGGTCATCGGTCTCATCGGATTAGAGAAGGACGGGGAAGGAAGTCGGCCTTTCAAAGGAACCATCCCGGCATTTGCCTGGAACGATTTAGGGAAATGAGGGAAAACCTAAATCAGGATGGCGGCACGCGGGATTGAACCGTCGTCCTCCCGAAAACGAGTCCAGTGTCTAACCACTGCGCCACCACGCTCGGTGGAAGGGACTTTCTTTTCACACAACTTGTTTATTTAACAATATATAAACTGAGTTTTACAGATAATCGAGGAATTTAACCATAAAATTTTCTTTAACAAAATGAACAATTTTGAAATAATCTTTTGACCTTAAACCATAATATGGATAAGCTTTTAATGTTTGAAGAAAAAAATCTTGAGTGCTGTACTGCAAAACAGTAAACAACATGACAATTACTACAAGACGTCCGGACCTGCAGCCCGCCCGTTATCAGGTGAAACAGCGGTGTTTACTACCGCGCTGGACACTGTCTGTCTTATTAAATGCCCTTCTGCAACACGTAAAAACTATATAAGCACCATAGATGACAAGAGTGATTAAATTACTCAAAGCAGATGACTTAACTTTTAATTTTAAAGCTGTATGTCGAAAGGCTCGGGGTTAAGATGCGCACCTGTGCTTAAAGGTTAAACAGATTAGCAAACAATCTGACAATGCTAAGACTTATTTCAAAGCAACCAGCCTCTTAATTTCAATCGACAACCAAGGTGCGACTGGATTTCAACCCGTCTCTGCTGACAGTTTTATTTTGTCTAAAGCACAGGTGACAGTTGGCTGTTAAGATTTTCGAAGTTAAACTGATTGTCAGTTATTACGACCGCTCTGAAGGAACGCCTTGAAACGTTACCTGTGAACAGTTATCACAAGAGAGCTAACTCGGTGGAACCACTAGATCCAGCTAGAATGAGCCGGTCTTTCAAAAACAGAAACGAACAGCTTAGTAAAACAGGTTGTTCAGATTATAACTAATGACCGACAAATGGAATTACCATCAAAGAATTGAACCGGCTAAAAGGCTTTTGTTTAAGGCAACATGTGCCCTAGTACAATTGTTCCATCTGTATTTCAGACCAAAAGCAGATTAATTAGAACTTTAATGATCGAGTACAAACCAGAAAGGAAAGGCAATATAATATTGGGACAAATTTTCAAACGGCAACTAGTATCTTAGCACAATGCCACTGCCTAAATTTACGAACAAAGACCCGACAGACACTAACCTGAAAATAATAAGGAGAGCCGGTAGACAATGAACCAAAAGTCCACTAAGATTATAGCATGTTACTCGCCTGTATCAGCAAGCAGTTCCATGAATCCACGGTGCGTCGCAGCGGTTACTGATTGGTGCCGATGAAAGCTAGGTAGAAGAGGGCAGCCAGGCCATGAGCGGTCGTCCGACACGAATGATGCTAACCAACGGACGGGATGTCAGCCTGCTGCTTGTAATCGACGCTGACCCCGGTGGAGTACTCGCGTATCTTCGCTCTGCGCTGGACCTCCTTGCGCAGCTCGTGGCTTCAGCCGCTCGGACCTCGTGACCACATCCTGTCGCGACACTACCGCCAATCCCCCAAACTTCGTGCCTCACTTCGGGCAAGCGAACCCCGTGTATATATATATGTAAGCAAAGGCCTTCTAACCCACAGGTGCTAATTCTTCCTCATACATATTGCCAATGGGGCCGCAAAAGGGATAATCGATGCTACACCTGAATCAGTGGTGCCAAACAGAAAATGCCCGCATCTCGTGGTCGTGCGGTAGCGTTCTCGCTTCCCACGCCCGGGTTCCCGGGTTCTATTCCCGGCGGGGTCAGGGATTTTCTCTGCCTCGTGATGGCTGGGTGTTGTGTGCTGTCAATAGGTTAGTTAGGTTTAAGTAGTTCTAAGTTCTAGGGGACTGATGACCATAGATGTTAAGTCCCATAGTGCTCAGAGCCATTTGAACCATTTGAGCCAAACAGAAAAGTCTAGTAATTCAATGGCACCACGGCTCAGACCCAAACACTCAAGACACCCCAGAACCATCTGGCGGAATGGGCATACATTGGCGCAACGGTCTGTGCACTGATGCAGAGTGCTTTCTGAAAAAGACTAAACACTAAGACTAGCAAATAATAGGCAGTAAGTCCCCAGTTTTAAAACGTAAACCAGACTGTTGACGCAATCAGATGATACCACAAATTACTATAGCCAGAACGGCACAACGAGTTTCTTATTGGCGAACCACAAGATAAATTGTGAGAGTTTCGTGACTGAGAATCAACCAGCAATCTTTCTCAGGTTCATCATACCTGCATCACGAAGGGCAGAAAACGCGTCTCCAACGAACGACGTAATTACAATGACAGTCAGTTGAAGTCGGTCTCCAACAGCATCGGAAATGTAGGTCGCGAGTAAGGACCCGCAAAAACATATAATCGGCTACGCAGTCCATCCCAAAACGCGCCCCATACAGCCGATTCCGAACAGAATTGACTTCTTCTAGGCGACCAGATTCGCCGCCGACGTTGCCTCTAGTGTCCACTACCAACCACAGGCCGTTACAAACTACTTTTCACTCCGAAAGTTTACTTGGCCGATCCTCTTTAGTCCGCGCCACCTTTCGACCGCATAACGAGCGCCGAAGGTGTTCGATCCCTGATGGAGTATCGATAGGACGAAAGCCGGTACGGCTGACCTACAATGTAGCATTTTTCTAATCTCCTTCATAGTGGTTTTGAATATTGGGGGGGGGGGGGTTGTTTTGGGGAAGGAGACCAGACAGCGAGGTCATCGGTCTCATCGGATTAGGGAAGGATGGGGAAGGAAGACGGCCATGCCCTTTCAGAGGAACCATCCCGGAATTTGCCTGGAGTGGTTTAGGGAAATCACGGAAAACCTAAATCAGGATGGCCGGACGCGGGATTGAACCGTCGTCCTCCCGAATGCGAGTCCAGTGTCTAACCACTGCGCCACCTCGCTCGGTATTTTGAATATTGTCTGTTGGATGGATGAAACCTGATAGTCAAGGGAAGGCAGGATTCGGTTACGAATGTGCAGGGGGCCGTAATCAGTTACTATTTGTTGTCTTTTACAGTACACAAATTTATTTTAAACCAGTAATTCCCGACTCAACAATAAATAAAAATACCACACGTTATTAATGAAGGAATAAACAACTGTGTAAATAAATGTGTTTTCAGGGAGTTAAAATTTAGCAAATCACCATTAAATACAGATACAACAGATAATGTTTTAAAAGAAAGTCACTGTGATCTGGGCAGATGGCCTTACACGTCAGAAATGGCAATAAATTAGGAATTGTTTATAACTCGTTACACCTTACAAGTTAGGTATTGAAATATTAAAGGCAAGTCGCCACAAACGCAGCGAAGGCATCAGACGCCAGGAATGGCAGTAAATAAGGTTTTAAAGGCTTACTGCTTAAATACAAATACCAAATTATAATTTTAAGGTAAGTGACCACAATCACGGCTGAAGGCCTTACACGCCAGGAACAGCAATAATATAAAAAATTTAGAAACCTTCTGTAAAGCAGCAAATACGATAGCAAAGGTTGATTAAAAAAAAAAAAAAAGCAACTGATCACCAAACGGGTGAAATAAGATGATGGTAAACTTTGTAATACAACCCTTAACATCCTGTGAACACTACACTGCTAGATTTATTCCAGAAGGCGACCAGAACTATTAACTAAATATATATAACCTTTAATGTAGGAACTACAAGGTATTGTTATAAATAACACAATAATGAAACGCAAGGACCAGTACATAAGTTCCTTAAAGGGTACTGAGGCACATCATATCCGCAGAAGGCGTGGACTGAAGGAGCGTTACACTGAACTACTGGCCATTACACCTTCTTTTAGAACACATATTTCTTACAAGAACAAAGGGGCCACAGACAGTGCTCCAGGAATGGACCTCTGAGAAGGTCCGCCAACAAACACTTTCGCGAGCGATGAGAAAGGCAGCTAAGAGTTGCATTCACTTCAAAAGATGGTGCCTCAGACTAGTGGCTAATGATAATCTTGCTGAAGATACCTGACGTCAGATAAACCAAATGCGACGATGGAAAAATACGCCAAAGCCGGAACTGCGGTCTGCATTACGTCCGCAGAATACTGTGCTTATAGTGCCCGGAAGGAGAAAGGAAACACTACCACCAGAGTAGAAAGAATCACCAACCGGCCTACAATCAAGAGAGCTGATATAACTACGCGCCTTACCGGACAGCAGCGGCAAGGCAGGGAACATATACTGCCGTTACATACACTTACCCCCAGGGCAGGTAACTGGGGCGTAAGGTCCACAAGGCAAGGAAAATTACCGCTGGTTGAACTTAATTAATTGTAATAAGTTGTTACTAATAATAAGTAAATACTAATAAGAAGTCGAGGAAAGCTAATCAGATCCTCCTTCCTCAAGCACTCTACTCGCTGCTCTTCGCCTCGGCGACACTACGAGTAGCAACAAGAACCCAAGTCACTGGAGAATCGTGAGATATCACAATGGTGGAGGTTTCTGTACTTGGATTGAAATGCACTCATCTTAAAGCCTGCTGTATCCGGTTTACGACGAGGTCCTGCACCCTCGTGACGACAGCCTTTCCATCTGGCAGTCCGCGACGGCCGCCAGCCGTCCCGGCGTGTTCTGGCACTGTGCGTACCTGGCTCCTCCTGAGTCCCCAACCGAACTCGCACACTCACACGACCCGGAAAAACGACGACGTCGCCCAAAAGATAGGGTAACAGTTACTAAATACCGACAACCGCTGCTCCTGCCATTATTGAACAGGACACGTTTGCGATAACGAGTGGCGCCAGTCAACACGAGAACCGCAACCATGCCGACTAAACGATACCTTTTGGCCTCCAAGTGAGGGTGGAAACCTACAAACAGCACGAACGCGGGCCACAGCACGGCTCAATGGAGTAATTAGATGAGTAGTAGTCTTTGTGGAGAAATACCTCCACATTATATACACACATTAAAAAAGATTGCTCCATTACGTTTCGGGAATGCAGCCGCATGAATTCTGCTTCTTCTTCTAATATTTCGGCTGTATACCTTTCAGCCATCTTCAGAGAGAGCCGTACGACTGACGCTCCAGCGCTCGCTCCATCCTTTTAAACTCGCGGACCGCGCCACTGCGCATGCGGCCACAGATAAACAAGGCGCCAGTGATGTTGATCGGCGGCAAAGACGTACAATATGCATGAGTTACGTCTGTGGCTGCGCAATCGATCCATGCTGGGAGGTCGATGTATTACTGGGAGCTGAACTGTAGCGACGTCTTTGTAAGTTCAATATTGAAAGTACCGGATTCCATGATTTATCTAATGTGAAACCGCTGTCTCTATTAATTAAATTCTTCGTTAAGCGGATTTCAATGGCCTCTTTTACTACGGAGTCCCAGAAAGATGAAACAGAAGTCAGAATTTCGACATTTTCATATACCATAGAGTGACCAGAATCAATACAATGCTCTGCCACAGCTGATTTACTGGGTTGTAAGAGCCGAGTGTACCTGCGATGTTCCGTACACCTCTCTTGGACTGTACGATTCGTTTGTCCGATATATGAAAGGCCACATTCACATGGTATCTTATAAACTCCAGGCTTGCGGAGTAGTAAGTCATCTTTAATGGAACCCAGGAGAGCAGCCGTCTTCGCCGGGGGACGAAAAATCACTTTTACTTTATGTTTAGTGAGGATCCGTCCTATTTTGGATGAAAGGCTTCCCACGTACGGCAGGAAAGCCATGGATTTAATTGTTTTCTCGTCATCTTCTGCATTCCTTACGGACACCTTAGGTTTTATTTGTAGTGCCTTACGTATCTGTTGTGGAGAATATCCGTTGTCCTCAAAAACTCTCTTCAGATGTAAAAGTTAGTCTTTTAAACTACTTTCATCAGATATGACGTGTGCTCGGTGTACCAAAGTTCTTAGAACACTACTCGTCTGCGAAGGATGGTGACAGCTATTTCCATGTAAATATAAGTCCGTATGGGTCGGTTTCCGATATACTGCATGACCCAAAGTGCCATCTTCTTTGCGCCGGACCAAGACATTCAAAAATGGAAGACATCCCTCCTTTTCCACTTCCATTGTAAACTGAATTTGTCCATGGATGGAATTCAGATGGTTTAAGAAGTCCTGCAATTTGTCCTCACCATGGGGCCACACTACGAAGGTGTCATCAACGTACCTCCAAAAAACTGTAAGCTTCAAACTAGCAGACTCCAGGGCCTTCTCCTCGAAGTCCTCTATAAATAAATTGGCCACCAAGGGTGACAAAGGACTACCCATGGCAACACCGTCAGTCTGTTCAAAAAAGTCGTTATTAAATAAAAAGTATGTGGAGGTCATCACATGGTGAAACAAAGCTAAAATCTCCTTATCAAAACTTTTTCCAATAAGATCTAAAGATTCAGAGAGAGGTACCTTAGTAAATAGCGACACTACATCAAAGCTGACTAATAGATCAGAGTTGTTCAGTTTCAAAGATTTTAATTTGCCAATGAAATCTGCAGAGTTCCTTATATGATGATCACATTTTCCCACAAGCGGCCTCAATAGTGACGCCAGGTGCTTGGCACAATCATAGTTGGGAGAACCAATATTGCTCACGATAGGACGTAGAGGAACGTCTTTCTTATGGATCTTTGGGAGTCCATAAAGCCTTGGAGGCACTGCACCACTTGGTTTCAGTCTTCGTATGACTTCCGGTGGAAATGGGGAGGCATTCAAAAGCGACGCCGTCTTCCTTACCACCTTGTTGGTGGGGTCCTTACTGATCTTCCGGTACATACTATCATTCAGTAAGCTGTATATCTTATCATGATAGTCGTCACGTGACATTAAAACAGTGGCATTACCTTTATCGGCAGGGAGAACCACCGTTTCGGTATCTTGGCGGAGCATACGTAGTGCAGTCCTCTCTGCCACAGATATATTGCTTCTTTGTGGGCGAGCCTTCATAACAGCTCGACAAGTTTCGCGTCTTATTTCATCTGCAGAATCCGTAGAGAGTGGTCGAACGGCTTCTTCAACGGCACAGATAAATGCAGGTATAGGCAAAACCTTCGGCGTGGATGCAAAATTCAGTCCTTTGCTTAAGACCATCATCGTAGCATCGTCCAAATCTCTACCCGTCATATTAATGACGGAGCGTCGAATGATACTTTCTTGCTGTGAAGTTGGCTCAAGTCGGCTGAACTTTGCAGTCTGTCTTGATGTCGAAATTCTGACTTCTGTTTCATCTTTCTGGGACTCCGTAGTAAAAGAGGCCATTGAAATCCGCTTAACGAAGAATTTAATTAATAGAGACAGCGGTTTCACATTAGATAAATCATGGAATCCGGCACTTCAATATTGAACTTACAAAGACGTCGCTACAGTTCAGCTCCCAGTAATACATCGACCTCCCAGCATGGATCGATTGCGCAGCCACAGACGTAACTCATGCATATTGTACGTCTTTGCCGCCGATCAACATCACTGGCGCCTTGTTTATCTGTGGCCGCATGCGCAGTGGCGCGGTCCGCGAGTTTAAAAGGATGGAGCGAGCGCTGGAGCGTCAGTCGTACGGCTCTCTCTGAAGATGGCTGAAAGGTATACAGCCGAAATATTAGAAGAAGAAGCAGAATTCATGCGGCTGCACTCCCGAAACTTAATGGAGCAGTCTTTGCGCCGCGAAAACCTGAAGATTCACATTAAAAAAGATATTTGCATCACTTTGGTTCCGAGAGTTCAGGAACCTCTACAGAAAATGTGAGTAGAGGTCAACATAAACATCATTTTCGCCCTTTTTATTGCTCATGAAAACCACACATTGCATGTTGTACCAACATACAGCGAGAACTTCAGAGTCGGTGATCTACATTGATATACACACCGGTACCACTAATACCCAGTAGCTCGTCCTTTTGCCTCGATGCGTGCCTGTATTCGTAGTAGCATACTATCCACAAGTTCATCACGGCACTGTGTGTCCAGATGGTCCCACTCCTCAACGACGATCCGGCGTGGATCCGTCAGAGTGGTTGGTGGGTCACGTCATCCATAAACAACCCTTTACAATCTATTTCAAGCATGTTCCATAGAGTTCATGTCTGGAGAACATGTTGGCCACTCTAGTCGAGTGAAATCGTTATCCTGAAGTAGGTCAAACAAGATGAGCACGATGGGGGGGGGGGGGGGCGAATTGTCGTCCATGAAGACGAATGACTCACCTAAGGCTGCCGATATGGCTGCACTATCGGTCGGAGGATAGCATTCACGTGTCGCACGCCGTTACGGCCCCTTCCATGACCACCAGCGGCGTATGTCGGGCCCACATAATGCCACCCCAAAACAGCGGGGTCCACCTTGCTGCACTCGCTGGACAGTGTGTCTAAGGCGTTCACCCTGATCCGGTTGCCTCCAAACACGTCTCCGACAACTGTCGGGTTGAAGGCATATGCGACACACATTGCTGAAGAGAACGTGATACCAATTCTGAGCGGTGCATTCGGCATGTTGTTGGGCCCATCTGTACTGCGCTGCATGGTGTCATGGTTGTAAAGATGGGTCTCGCCATGGACGTCGGTCGTGAAGTAGCGCATCATGTAGCTTATTGGGCACAGTCGAGTCATAACACGACGTCCTGTGGCTGCACGAAAAGCATTATTGAATATGGTGGCTTCGCTGTCAGGGTCCCTCGGAGCCATAATCCGCAGGTAGCGATCATGCACTGCAGTATTAGCCCTTTGGCGGCCTGAGCGAGGCATGTCATCGACATTTCCTGCCTTCCTGTATCTCCTCCATTTCCGAACAACATCGCTTTGTTTCATTCCGAGACGCCTGGACACTTCCCTTGCTGAGAGCCTTTCCTGGCACAAATTAACAACGCGGACGCTATCGAACTGCGGTATTGACCGTTGAGGCGTGGTTGAACTACTGACAACACTACCCGTGTACTTCCTTCTTGGTGAAATGACTGGAACTGACCGGCTGTCGGACCCCCTTCGTCTAATAGGCGCTGCTCATGCATGGTTGTTTACATCTTTGGACAGGTTTATTGACGTCTCTTAACAGTCTATAGGACTGTGTCTGTGATACGGTATCCACAGTCAGCGTCTATCTTCAGGAGTTCTGGGAACAGGGGTGATGCCAAGAATTTTTGATGTAGGTAACCCTTAATGATCCCAGGTTATTTGGAAAACACATTAATTGTTTCATTAGCATGTCGGCGAAACCGGCTTGCAGTGTAGAATGGAGGCATCGTGATTGTGCTATTTTGCCCAGAATTTGGTTCTTGTTAGACTCCACATCCCTGTTGCTAGCGCATGAATTTGATGCATCAAAACATTGCGACTTTATGTCGTAGGCATCCATTAATTTCTCCTGTATCGTTTTTATTCTGTTATCCTACCACACCATGCTTTAGTTTTCAACACATTTACAATGCGTTCCTCGCCATGAGCTGTCAAAATCCAATTACCACACCAAAGTTCAAAGACACTGTTCCTCTCAAACATAAATTCTAACACAGTTTTGAAGGTCTTTGTTAAGCCATTAACGATTAGGGCTATTCATTTCATTGCTGCATTACCTACATACAATCTAACTTACGACTGCCATCTTCCAATTATTGGGCGCAGGTTCGCGTACTTCGTTCCATAGTCGCTCTTGTATGGGTGCAAACTGATATTTCGTTAATAATGCTGTTTCAATTTTTTTCAAATTTTTCTATAGTTTTAGTGTTGTTTCCATAGCCCAAAGGGCAGTATCCTCTCGTACGTAACCTGTAAAAAATTTTTGCTTTAACTTAACGTTCCACGTCAGGGGACGCACGTCTAAACGCCCATCTAAATACATGAAGCTGTGGAGACTCTTTCTCTGGAAAAACCATACAAAGCTGTCTATGTTTTGGAAGGCTCTCTTGTAACAGTATAAAAGATAATGTTGATCCTGTCATAGCATGAGCAAATGAACTATCAGTCCAGGGACCCATACCGACAGTCACATAAATAATACTAGCTGACATCCGAAAGATGTTAGGGCTCATATGCGTTTCCTCTTCGTCGAAATGTCTTGGGTGAAACTCGTATAGGGGTTGAACCACAAATGTCGCATTATACGCCCTAAATTAGACACTTGTGACCTTTCGGTTAATTTGTCTGACTGATGTTTGCGAAATTGTATAGACATACAATGTTAATATAAGATGTAACAACAGTAATAATAATATCGGGACCTAATTTAACGATCCGTAATGATATAGGCCAAACTGTTGCGATTTCGTTATTGTAGTTTATTCAGAAAGCAAACAGATAGCGAAAGTGGTCGTATTTAGAATTACTGTTACAGTCGAGCGCATATCCATTTGACACAGTTCAATCATTCACGATCTCATGACGAATTACAAGCCCATTATTCCACCTCGTCAACTACGTGAAAGGTTAACACCAGGCGCGCAGCTGCTCACCGTTCAGAGACTAATTCCCGCGATACTAAACAATGCGAAAGCCGTCTCACTTCCCAGCTACCTGAAGGCCGACCGCCCGCTTTCGGGTCTCCACCAAGTCCCCGGCCGCCTTTCCTGCGCACCGAATATCCTCGCTCAACTGCCTAGCGCAGTTCCCTTCCCTGAAACCGTCCATCTGATTGTCTACAGCTTATTCTTCATTATTTTACATTTTAACATATTAAAATAGTCAAAACTTCACGACTTTCACGTTCTAAATAAAGTAACAATAACATCCATTACATAACAAACGTTAAAATCTTTTACATAAAATCAATAAAATTTCCCTCTTAGCTTTGAATGCCACGGCCAGTAGCCTTGCACCTATGTGGTTTCTGATAAATTAATATAGAACAAAAGTAGGTATTATGCACTAAACTTTATTTTATTACCTTATGATCCAATAAGGTGTCATGCTGTCATTGATGATCTGCTGCTTAACTTAAAATACTGATAATTTAAATTTACTATATCTTTTAAACACACAAAGTACTGAGCTAAATTTACAACATTTGTCATTTTAATGATGCGCTCCTACATGAAATGTCGATCGTTAAGATCGACTAAATCGTTCAGGTTTTAGCATTCAGGTCTTTGTTAAAAAACTTGCTAATTTCACTGTAAGAGTAAATCCTAAACTGTTATAGATATGGTCAATATCCAAGTTTTATTGAGATCACTATGGAAATATATGGAAGATGGTATACTAAAATTACTGTGGCGTCATTCCCTGAATTACTACAGAATTAAATAGTTTTCATAAATGTTTCCCTTTATGACCGATATTAGGTCCCCCATATTTAACACTGCTACATCTTCCTGACCGCAAACGGCTTCTGTGGGATTTCCCCATGACGTAGGTTCTCGTCTGTCTCACTCACACACTACAGCGCTTCGGCCTCATTCAGTATAATAGACGCCTGAGAATTTCCTTATCTGGTGGCAAACCTGTGCTCTTTGTGGCACACGGTCCTGGATGACAGGGTTCGTTTCACAATTCCTGAAGGCTGACTCTTCCGGCCATATATTTAAATGAGAGTGAAATGCTCGTTAACTCACAACATGTAATTCCAAACACATCACTCAGACCTGTGCTTGCAAGTAACTGATCATGCAGGACACTTTTTATCATTGTTAACTCTCGTTGCGGGCCGTTAACCTGACCATCAACTTTCTCTCGCAGATGTGGTATTTTGCGATTTAATTAAGTCTAAATCTATTTTAATTAGTTATTTACTATTTCAGTGGGGTACTGTATTCACACATATTAACTGTCACTTTGTGCAGTAGCACGGAACTCGGTGTTAAGCGATTCATTAATCTGAGTTTCTTGCGTCCTTAACCAGAACGAAAAGACATTTCCATGTTCCTGGCATTACCCGTCAAAACACTCTTTGATTTCACTCTTGTCTAAAATCCGAAATCGAGTTGTGATAGTACCATCATTAATGGCGTACGTCATTCGATAATTGCTGTATCAGGTCTGGTACATGACCTCCCTTAACTCTATAAAGATAATATCCGAAACCGTCGTGTCGTGTCTTCAATCTCAGCTCCATGTTACGATATAGCCACAGAGTTAAATAACCTGATCGTTCAGAACCAATTTCTAACCTACTCATGATATCGTGAATTCAGTTGACTTAAAGTATATAAATCAAGAGTTAAACCAGTCGTCACAAATGATGTAATGTTGGCTCCAAAAACTTGTCTAACACAAAATTATTTATGTTTCAATGGCAGGATATATAAACAGTCGGATGATCTAGTTATGTCCTCCATTAGTTCAACCCTAGCTGAAATTTTCATGGATAATTCCGAAACACAGTAAAATCCACTGTCTTCCAAGGTTGAATATTGGTTTAAATGATGTATTGTGCTTATGGTCGGGTACTGCCACACAACTTCAGAAATTCCTCAAGCAATTATATTCTAAACGCTGTAAAATTCGTATAGTAAGTTGATGGTGACTGCATGAATTATTTAGCTCCATCCACAGACATCGGTGACTATGTTCATACTTTCAAGTTTTGTAGGAAACGCAGCATCACAGATACGATAATCCCAACCAATTCTCGACACCCATTGACTGATAAACAACCTGCCTTTCATTCAGTGATACACCCACAAGAGTGAAGACCACTTCCAAATGGAATGAAATGCAGTCAAACAAATAGAATCGAACAATGGCTATCCTCCAACCTTCGTGGTCTCCGCAGGGCACAAATAGCAGAAACAACAAGTGTACTCTTCTCTTTACCCTGTTCTTGACCCACAGCTTCAAGAATGCAATAAAAGGTGCTCAATTCCATGCTTTAGGACAAATTCACTGGATGTAGCCAGAAAGATTCAATCCAGGAATGTAAAAATATGATTTTATGTGCACATCAGTGCTGTAAACTTTTTTCCCAATGACAAAGACAGCACTCTAGCTTTAAAAAAGAGTGGAATATAAAAAAATTGTGGAAAAATTTTATGTAGGTCAGTGTGGTAGGGCAATGTGCACGAACTTCAAGGGACACTGCAAAAGCTGGAAACTTAGAAAAACAGACTCTTCTTTTGCAGACCAACTCCTTAATGATGGCCATAGTTACAAGGTAAAACATGAATTATTACTTCGCAACCTTAAAGGAAGGAAGATGAACTATCTTGAAAGTGGGAAATTAATGAACAGGTATCTATGAATCCACACGTAGTAACGAATGACCAGACACAGCTCTCTTATTTTCCACTTGTAACTGCCGAAACTACTCATAATCACATCCAGACCATGTTGTACTCACATACCCCATTTACTTTTGTTTAGTTACTATAATCTCTCTCCTTGTGTTAAAAAAATATTTTCTATAATCACAGCTGCTTCACTCACCTACTTAATATTACTATTATATCTTAGCTGTTTGAAACTGAGGACCTACTAAAGACAACACTATTTTGTTCATCCACATCTTTGGAATACGACACCAAAGTTTATCGTTGAATTATATTCTCCCATGTACAACGGTTGTAATATGCATATAGTTCACATTTTATCTTAGTTAAATAATCTTACATCACATGTACACTGAAATAAACTCTCTTGTATTATTCCTAATCTTAAGAGTATCATTTTAATCTGGGGAAATCGAGATACTCTGTATATCCATTAGTTTAAGTTTTAGGTGCAACAAAATTTCATTACCCCACATAGTTATCGTCCCGTGTGGGGTTGCTAGCCCCATCGATTGCCTCGCCAGGTGGTGGATCGAGGAACGCTCACTTGATATCGTAGGTACCGAGGAAATAATCTACTCTGGGCAGACCAAAACTAGCACCTTACTGGCCAGGGGCAGGTCAAAAGCCGTAGAGAAGGCAATGCCTCTAGGAGTGGCATCGGAACAAAATGTCCTGGTGCACAAGGTTGAGATATGTGCAGAGGGTTACCACCCCACTCCTATAAAAAATTATCTCGATCAGGACGCTCTACGTAAGGGTCGGAATCAGGAATATCTTAACTGGAATCGGAAACGGACAGTGGATTTCTCTTTTTGAACATTTAAAGTCACGAGCCTATACAGACCAGGAAGAGTGCAGAATTTGACCGAAGAATAAGAGAAATAATAGCTGAAAGTAGTAGCCCTCCAGGAAATTAGATAGAAGGGTACAGGATCAACAAGATGAACGCAGGAAGTATACTATAAGAGAAATACCAGCTGAAAGTAGTAGCCCTCCAGGAGATTAGATGGAAGGGTACAGGATCAATCAAGATGAACGCCGGAAGTATACTGTATGGAGACTGTGGCGAGCGCCATGAAGTAGGTACTAGTTTCTATGTACATGACTCAGTAATGAAAGCAGAGGAAGAATTTAAAGCTATTAACAACAGAATGTCCTACATCACAATCACAGGGCGAAGTTGTAATAGATCCTTTATTAACACACGTGCTCGATACGAGAATAAGGATGACTACATTAAGGGGAATATTATCCAGAATTAGGCAATGTATAAAACTCACTACCAAATCACTATCTAAAAGTAGCATTGGGTGATTCTAATGCCAAATTGGGTTAAGAAAACATCTATAAATCGGTGGTAGGTAATGCAAGCCTGCATCAGGAAACCAGTGACAATGGCATCCATTTGGTCAGTTCCGCAAATGACAACAATCTCTGCATCGTGAGTACAAGGCTCTATCGTAAGGACTTCCATAACGGAAGATGGATGGCACCAGACGGGCATACATTAAACCAGGCAGACCATGTATGCATTCAGAAGCGTTACGCAAATAGCATCAAAGATACGCGAACCTATACAAGAGCGAACTGTGGCTCTGATCGCTTCCTGGTGATAAGTAAAATGAACATTAAGCACAAGAAAGTGTGCAGGAAATCTAAGAACACTATACTTTATAACAGAAATAGGTTAAAAGAAACAGAGGTAAGAAGAAAGTATGAGTCAACAGTAGCAGAAAGCCTAATGAGTTGTGGTGAGTTGGGAAGTACCAGTGATGTGAGCCATGACTGGTCTCAAATAAAGGAGACAGCAAACAGTGCAGCCTCTAAGATACTGGGTAAAAGGAAAAGTCCGATAGAGTGTGGTTCAACCAACTTTGCCTGAAAAAAATTGAAGAAAGAAGGTTGGCTAGAAATATGTGGTTAGAAAATCTGAGAGACTACGATCTCAGAGACAAGTACATCAGAATAAGAAAGGAAACAGCTACTATACTAAGGTAGGAGAAACGGAAGTATTCCAAGGAACTAATAAAAGAGGCAAAACATGATTGTATTCATCACAGGAAAAGAAAGATGTACCAAAATGTAAAGGAAGTAACACAATCATATGAAGAGAGAGACAAATTTATTACTGATAGCAATGAAAAATCATGACAAGTGATACTGAAGTAGAACAGCGTTGGCAGACTACTTTGCTAATGTACTAAACTGCGAGGACCCCACTGTACTTCTTTTATGGGACGCCCCAGACACAGTATACATCAAAGTAAAGCCATAGAGTGAAGAAGAAGTACACGGAATAATTAAAAATTTAAAAAAATAATAAAGTTTCACTTGAAGATAAAATTATGGGTGAACTAATAAAGAATGGAGGGTCCGAACTGGTAAAAAGAATTGAGAAATTGATGAAGAAAGTGTGGGAATATGAGAAAATGCCTAACGGTTGCAAAACGGTCATAATCAATTTTAAAAAAGAATGACCCTCAGGATTGTGATAATTAAAGAGGAACGTCACTCTTTAATGTAACCTACGAAATCCTATCACATTGTCTACTCAAGAGAGTGATACCACTAGCTGAAGAAATTATAGGTGACTATCAGTGTGGTTTTAGGAGAGACAGGTCAACTAGTGATCCCCTCTTTACACTCCGACAGATAACTGAGAAATCAAGCGAACATAACGATGACATCCACATGGTATTTGTTGACTTCAAAAAACTTACGACAGCGTACACAGGAGCAATATAACCAGCGTTCGCAAAGAGTTTCACTTTCCTGAAAAGTTAATATGTCCGGTACAGATGTGCTTGGAGGAAAGCTATTGCAAAGTAAAGACCAACACAGGAGTGTCAAAGGAGTTTGAAGTCAGGACAGGCCTTAGACAAGGAGATGCTTTATCTCCAATACTTTTCAATCTGGTTTTAGAATATATAGGTAGAGAACACAAAAAGTAAATCCAGTTGGAGGAAAGATGGGTAGAAATAAAATATAACGTCTTGTTTATGCGGACGATATCGTCCTAATAAGTGGAAACAGAGAAGAACGTCAACAAATGACAAGCTCCTATAGAAACATTGCAAGGAAAGCAGGATTAGAGATTAATGAGAAGAAAACAGAGTACATGGTCGTGAACACGGCACCCACTAATGGTAGTCCATTGACAGTTGATTGTCTCACTTTTAAAAGAGCAGACACCTTCAAATATTTAGGAATCATAATCAATAAACAGAATTAAACGGAAATTGAAATTAAAGTGAGGATAGCAGCAGAGAAGAAAACTTATTATGGCCTACGATATGTGGTATCCAGTAGAGCTGTCTCCAGAAGCTTCAAATTAGGCACATCAGAGTGTAGTTCAGCCAGTAGCTCTGTATGGATCAGAAAGCTTCACATTTAGAAGAGCAGATGAACTAAAATAATTAGTTTTTGAAAGGAAAATATTAAGAAAAACTTTTGGACCCAAGAGAGACCCAGAAAGGGTAGAGAATACTGAAAAACCAGGAAATGTAGGAGCAATATCGACATGCAGATATTAGTCAAAGGATGCAGAGGAGGAGACTAATGTGGGCCGGATATCTAAATAGGATGGAGGAGGAACGACTACCTAAAGTAGCATTCTCTGGAACCATATGGGCCAGAAGGAAGCGAGGAAGGCCACGAACTAGATGGAAGGATGACATCGACGAGGACGCGGCTGCAATGGGCCTGAGTAAAGGAGAATGGTCTAGAAAAGCCAGGAACAGAGAACAATGGAAAATGAATATAGAGAACGCGTATGGTCTCCCAGACCAAAGCGACAGTTAAGAAGACATATTTATCGTTACACCTGAATATGGCATACCATAAATAATAAGTACTGTAAATCATTACATCAGGGTTTCGTTCATAACAAAGAGAGTATTTGTAATACATGTAGATATGTGTATTTCAATAGTCTCACAAGAATGTTACAGTCGTCTGTCACCTGATTTGGCGTGTCTTATGTTTCTGGAAGTTCAAAATGATAGACATGTTAAAATTTTGGTAAAAATATGTGCTGCATTAACATAGGCTTACCTCGGGGAAGGCATGCCACAAATGCGATGGCTCGATGAGGTTAATAACAGGACACGCATAGGGGTACAATAAAATTTTCTACTGTACTGAACCACCGCCTTTCAAATGTCTATGAAATCACGCATCATGATCTTCTAATGTATGAGAACCTTTGGCTATTAAACATTGTCACTATTGAAGACTCGTTGGCCATGACAATACTGCACTGACATCCACTTAAGAGATGGAGATGCACATTATTCGCTCATAATACAAGTAGACATGCAGGTTCGATTTGCGAAGAATACAATGCTTAGAGTATGCGACGCGATAAGCAGGCGGTCGTTCTGCGATTTCCTGATACATCAACCTGAAACATCATTAAGGAAATTTATATTTTAATGACAAATAGTGCTACCATAACAGCAGACACCAGTAATTATGGATAAAATGATTATTATTCAGTAAATCAGATATGATTGAGACCTCATAGTACATAAAGTTCCGAAAGATAAGTAAGTAGCCAGAAGGGAAATCTCAGCTTCTTAAAGCGTCGTTTGTTTCTCGAAAATGAATGTACTGCAGAAGCTGCATTTTTACTCCTTACGTTTATTGTCAGTGTGTTCTAACTACAGCGATTCTTCGGTTCCGGATTATACATACACTACTGGCCGTTAACATTGCTACACCAAGAAGTAATGCAAATGATAAACGGGTATTCATTGGAAAAATATATTATACTAGAACCGACATGTGATTACATTTTCACGAAATTTGGGTGCATAGATCCTGAGAAATCAGTACCCATAACAACCACCTCTGGCCGTAATAACGACCTTCAAACTCCTGGGAGCTGAGTCAAACAGTGCTTGGATGGCGTGTACAGCTACAGCTGCCCATGCTGCTTCAACTCGATACCACTGATCATCAGGAGTAGTGACTGGCGTATTGTGACGAGCCAGTTGCTCGGCCACCATTGACCAGACGTTTTCAATTGGTGGGAGATCTGCAGAATGTGCTGGCCAGGGCCTTTCTGTATCCAGAGAGGCCCGCACAGGACCTCCAACTTGCGGTCGTACTTTATCCTGCTGAATATTAGGGTGTCGCCGGGATAGAATGAAGGGTGGAGCCAGGAGTCGTAACACATCTGAAATGTAACTTCCACTGTTCAGAGTGCCGTCAATGCGAACAAGAGGTGACCGAGACGTTTAACCAATGGCAACCCGTACCATCACGCCGGGTGATAAGCCAGTATGGCGATGACGAATACGCGCATCCAATGTGCGTTCACCACGATGTCGCCAACCATGGATGAGACCATCATGATGCTGTAAACAGAACCTGGATTCATACGAAAAAATGACATTTTACCCTTCGTGCACCCAGGTTCGTCGTTGAGTACACCATCACAGGTGCTCCTGCCTGTGATGCAGCGTCAAGGGTAACCGCAGCCACGGTCACCGAGCTGATAGTCCATGCTGCTGCAAACGTCGTCGAACTGTTCGTGCAGAAGGTTGTTGTCTTGCAAACGTTGGGATCCAGCACGGCGTTCCGTATTACCCTCCGGAACCCACCGATTCCATAGTCTGCTAACAGTCATTGGATCTCGACCAACGCGAGCAGCAATGCCGCGATACGATAAACCGCAACCGCAATAGGCTACAATGCGACCTTAATCAAAGTCGGAAACGTGATGGTATGCATTTCTCCTCCTTACACGAGGTATCACAACAACGTTTCACTAGGCAACGTCGGTGAACTGCTGTTTGTGTATGAAAAATCGCTTGGAACCTTTCCTCGTGTCAGCACGTTGTAGGTGTCGCCACCGGTGCCAACCTTGTGTGAATGCTCTGAAAAGCTTATCATTTGCATATCGCATCATCTTCTTCCTGTCTGTTAGATTTCGCGTCTGTACCACGTCATCTTCGTGGTGAAGCAATTTTGATGGCCAGTAGTGTAAATATATTGTGACACACGAGTTTCTTATAGGATGATGTTCCCATCATAAAAGTAATAAAGAAGGAAAACACCTTTTTATATGATACTCTTACCTAGTTTCATCCAGCAAGGCCATTTAGATGCCTTTGTCAGAAACCGCTAAACTTGAAATTACCCCTTCGGGCAGAAAGTGATTGGACTTGTTAGTGAACTAAAGAAGAGTAATCTGTCGAAGTAGTTTCTCTTAAAACGATTTATTGCTTCAATGTACGGACCCTTGCGTCATAAGCGAAAACGAATACATAATTAGGAGCAGCTGAACTGGGCACCATATTTCACTAATTCACTCGCTTGAACGTTACATAAACGAAAGTAGTGCTTTCAGAAAACAACTTCACCGTAACCGAGATCTAAAATGTAATCTAATGGTCCACACAATGTTCACACTATACCCCACATCTGTATGTAATATAATCAGTCCTCATTGGTAATCGTCTTCATCTACTACTGTGATAAATTTTTGTGTCAAATTACAAAGTACTTACAGGCAGAGCGTTACGTGCTACGACTGCTTGCTACTGTATATGGTTGTCATTTAATACGTTCTTCATAGAACCGTTAACCACAAATTTCGGTGTACTGAAATTTTTTTTAATTTCTGGTCAATTTATACATAATTACATAGATAGCATTACCTCAATTCGACAATACCAAGGAAAGAATCGCAATGACGTTGTTCAAAGAAAGATCTATGAAACATCCAGATGCAAATATTGGAAGTCAAATCTTCAATAACTGGATTTCAGTTTTGCCCTCGGTTTATGACGAGTGCAAGCTTATTTCTTTCACAGTCCAAATATTTCGTTTTGTTTCTGGTAAGAGACAGTTGTTTCAGGCTTGGTGGCGTTGCTGGGCAATACCTGGGTATAAATCTTCATGATCATGAGTGCAATCTCATAGACTTACAGCCAACTTTTGATTAACACTGCCTTGATTACCGCGCCACTTCGTTAACACAAATTTCTGTTAACTGTTTTACATCATTAGGTAAGTTTCATTGTTTTTGTTTCCATCACATCAATTAGGGTCAATGTTAATCATGAATTATTCCTCATGTTGGCTTTTAAATTTAACTCAAGATGTTATGTTTATCTTCGTGGATTTCTTTTTGTCCATATGCATATGTTAACTATTCTCCTTCTACTTTCAGCTCGCTCAGTCTTGGAATTTCTTGATAACGTCGATTAATTTCTTGTAATCTTACGTTTGGTATATTTCCTCTCGTATTTATTTTGTATCTGTTATTCCCTTTTGTAATGACTCTCACAATTTAGTATTTCCTGTCAAGCACTAATAACACAAGCGATATTAATTCATTCGTGGAGAAGACCTCCTATGGACAGTGAAAACTTACAGGCTGCCAAAATTGGAGAAGATGCGTTTAATTCTTCGGACGGTGACCATTTTCCGTAATACATCATGCAGGAAAGGTTATAAACAACGCATAACAACCTCAGAAAAATACTGATGTTCACAATTACAATACCTGAAGAAAATTATCTTCGTTACTTATCAGCAAACTTTTCAGGGGCTGAGAAATAACTTCAATAAACAGTCACAAATACTTCCGACAATTTCTTCCAGTAGTGTAATGCATCTGTGAGATAGCAAAACAACTTTTAAATTTCATCTCCAATTATTTCTTGTGGATAGGTCTTATTCTTCAGATTAGTACTTAATCATATACTGATAACACATATAATACAGTGCCGACATATATACTGAAATCGTTGAAGATTTCTGCTGTTCTCCGATAAATTCTGACGAAAGAAGACGTAGCTTAAAGGGTATCAGTTAAGGGATCAACCAGTAGGTGACAAAAGTAAATGTAGTAGAGAGAGATGCCTATAGGGACAGGTATACATTACAAAATGTGAAAAGGACTTTAGAAGCTACAGAAGTGGAGCACAAGACACAGAATGAAAAAATAATTTTTCATAACATATTTTTCTCGTCTTTCTTTTCACACCTTACTCATTGTGACTGTAACATTCTGGCAAGAACATAAAACTCCGATATTGAAAAAAAGAGGATTTTCTCTAAGTGAAATACTTGTTACTAAGTGCCCCTGTGCTATCCATACTATCTGCAGAGAAGGGTGCACCTCATGTGTGCTAAACAGGACCACAGGCTAGGTCACGATTCCGTTTTCATCATTAGTAAGCTAAACGCATGGGAACATTAAAGTATCAGATGTTATCTGCTGCCTTCGCATTATGTGGCTTTGAAGCCGATACAACAGAAGCAACGCGATAACTAATTGTAATGCTTGTACATGCTTGAAACGATCAGTTGTAATTAGAGGATTAAAGCAGAGGCAGTGCAAGGAATGTTAACGATCGCATTTGCCCTGTCCGTAAACTTCGTGCTCAAACTTTCCGACATCGGCGCCAATATACGGAACTAATTTGGCGTTTAATATAATTGTGCATATTACGGTCTAGCACGTTGATAATCGCTAAAGAATGTTCTTTTCTGCAGAGTGTCTCGATTTTTAGAGCGTTACATTATTTGAGATTTCTGATATAAACTGCTGTGTCGTATTTTATTTGTATTACAACAGAAAAGATTGTAACTCTTTGTGTGGGATACCTAAATATCGATATACCTAGTACATAAAGGAATATCCACAAATGGAGGGACAGGGATAACATTCCGTTGGTAAATAAGTAGTTTCTGCTATCGTAGATTATATTCACGATAAATTACCTTTGCTGAACTTTAGACCCATGTGCATTTATTGTCATTGTTGTTGGTGATTTACCAAGGCTTCCACTCTCTCATGATTGCTTCCGAAACCATGCGCTCCGTTTCGAGAGTTTTATTTCGACTCCTGTATGAGCTCCTTTAATTTGCGCGCAATCTTCCGAATGATATTGCATTGATTGAAAATATTTAATTTCGTAATATTACGAAATTATTATGTTCATGTTGCCAGTTTTAACCGCAGGACCGTTTCAAACGAACAGATGAATTATACAGAGACGTAAAACGACCACGTGATTTGAAAGTGGACTTATTCAAAAACGGGATTTTAAGGTCGCGTTCTCTGTGAAACCGAGAGGGCGACAACCTTTAGGGCATCTTGCAGCCCAACAAAACACCGAGGAACAGAAAATGGTGTGGAAACACGAAGGTAGCGGTACTGTAAATTTGTCTCCATATTAAGAGTCCTACCAGGTGTTCTTTTAACCCAAGGGCACCATGAACAGCTGGCGTTGTGACTGCAGTGGAGTCGTGATCGACCTCACATCGAAACAAAGGCGCGTTAAGTAGTCGAATGAATCATAGTTTTTCTTATATCGCATCGACGTGTGTGACAGGACATAATATATGTTCCCGCAGAACGTGTTCTCTACATATAAAGATCAAAACGTGGGTGATTTTGTCAGTATGATGCACATGTATTTGAGGCAAATATAACTGTGTTTATTAGTAAAGTCTCAACCGCCACAGTCTACTGTGATCATATTTTATTGCTCAGCACAAGCATATTATTACGGCTGCTGTAGAGACTGTCGAACACGGTAGATTGCAGCTGACTGTAATCTGCCCATATTTTTTTCTCATTATGTGCAACGATGACAAAGAGGAACGATGACAAATAGCCACTGACGTAGTTTTGTGTGGAGAACTGCCACTTGTGATAGCCTGTGGGGCTAGTTGTCCGATTATGGAGAATACATCTAGGTCTGGCATGTCCTGGGAACTATGTCACTGAACTAGTATGAGAGATGCTAAGTATACTGCAGCTACTCGCGGTAGTAGCTTTTCTACGCTGATCATATACTGATGAGTTTTCTGTGGTAGGGGAGAACTGCGCAGCAAAGTAAATGCATAATCCCGTCATAGATGAACTAAAGCAATTATCAGACCAGACTACCAAGATGGTTGAAGCTTTCAGCAACGCTGCTTTTGTGCTCTGTGTGTTCTGAGCTACCACTATTCTGCTTCTCTTAGTGCACTGTGTCGGTTTCACCATGACAAGATGGAATACATTTGTGGTTTTAATGTATGGTGACGAAACCATAATGTATAAGTTAGAGAGTGTTTTGCAGGTGAGAAACTAAACAGCACTCGAGGACACTGTTTGTGTTGACTTCTCTGACGTAGCAAAATATCGTGAGCTTCTTTACTGGGAGACGATATGTTGTGTGATTTAAAGGTGTCCACCACAGGGATGCTATTAAGAAATTGTTGGTGTGAATTGTTGTATTTCAGTCGCACCTACCATGCACGTCGATACATAAGTTAATATGAAAGTCTGATTCCTTATTTAATTACACTGATAGCAAAATATGTAATTTCCAAGTGTATATCGATAGGGATACTGAGAGTCCCTGAAGAAATGGTATAAAAACAGTAATCGTTCATTAGGATGAGTTTAAAAGTGAACAAATAAATATTATGAATATTTTATATGTAATCTCGCTAGTGAGAACCAGCTAATTTAAGACCGCTCTTGATATATCGGCAAGCTGTGTAATAAACTAGGTTCCTTTTTCATGTCAGCGACCCTGAGTGTCACCCTGCCCTGCCTGTAGGCCAGTACAATAACGTCTGGAGACAAGGACGCCGTGACAGACATGCTAGCACAGCAACAATACAAACTTCCCAATCTTCAGCACGAAGTGTGGTAAGAAACCTGCAGTACTTCATTAGGTCCGACCCAGTCTTTCCTGCTTTCCGATTTACGAGGTATCATATAGTTACAGCTAAGATGCTGTTTGACACTTTTCATCTAAACAAATCGTTCCTAGTGAGCCCCAATCTGCTGGTGGATCTGGTAAATATGTCTAGCTGAACACCTTTCTACCACTGGCCTCACTGATAAGTCACAGTGCACACCTGCCATTCATTGATTTAACTGATACCAAGACAATGATTTAAATGTAAACGTGTTCACTATACACTGGCATATTCTATGTATTGTACTGTTGTAGGTATCTGTTCCCATCAAACAACATATCTATCGAAGGACGTACAGAATTATTTTCAGTAACTGGGTCGCACACACAACCACACAAGAATACGAGATAGTCTGCTGAACAAATTGTCTAAGCTCGATGTAGCACTCCAGCCTACACCACTGTTGGTATCTCCTGCTGAACCTTATCTTGCATTACTCAGTTTTACACATGAGTAACCAGTGTTTAAGCACACTGCATAAAGATGTACAGGGCGTCATTTAATATGAATTTATCTAGTTTCATGACTTTGTTATGTGAGGCAACTGCATTGCCACAGTGCTGTACTTACGTATAAATAGCGGCAACTTCAAAGGTAGCACATGTTTTTACTAGCACAGTAAGAGCGAAACGCTAACCCTGTACCGACTGCTATTCTATTAGATAATCGCAGGATCTTACAGTGCAATCGCGCTTGTAGTCCAACTATTACAAGGAACTCTGACTATAGCTTTTGCCAGGTTTAGCTTCCAACATTAACAATGTGCTTATAGCACTCCAACACACAAACAAGTCATCTAATTATTTGACAACAATATTCAACAATTACAGCTTATGAACGAAACTTTAATTAGCTCATAATTATAACTGTTACTTATAACTACAATGCAATGCGAAATATTACACAAGTAAGTTTTTCCTTTCAACCAATGACAGAACTAATTACCAATATCATAATTTGTAACAATTTTCTGTCATTAATATAATAAGACCAAGACATCAGAATAATACTGGATTTACGCACAAAGCTCTTCTTGGGATTAGATGTATGCTAGAGCTTCTTTCCTTCTGGAATGTAACATAAGTCACCCTTAAATGAAGTTCTGCCAACTTTGGAGGTTTATATCGCAGCCAGTTTACTACATGAAACTTACAGATTTGAGCATTTAATACTTACGATATCCAAAGCTCTGCAAATAAGAAAGACAGATTTTTACCTCTATATTTGTGCGATATTTGAAATGGATTTTGTCTAGTTACAGAATGTCAGTCTTTCCTGTACAGTCAGCGATGAATATAATAACTTTTCAGCGATGTACTCCCTGGCTGACTGACTACTGGTAAGTCTTCTTTGATAACGAAACAGAATGTTGCCTAATCTTGACAGTATGAAAACCTTATATTCTTTGCACAAAAAGTCAAATTATCCTTGATCTTTCCTTCGTCAAAATTTCCTATTACCGTTAGGACCAGGGGCGCCCAGGATTTCGGCTGGTGTGCTGTACCTGGGCCCAAGTGCCAAAGCGCTCTTCCTCACTGCCCATAGCCCCCACCTGCTCCCCATGAAGCCTAAATGTGCGGAGGGGGAGGAGGGGAAAACTGCAGACACGCCAAGTTTAAATGGCTGTGCAGTCGTACTGCGCGCGACCTGGAGTTATATTTACAATTGCCAACAACATAGACCACAAACAAAAACTAGTTTTCAGTATTATTTAATTTCTTTTGGCACGCTGAAGACATATAATTTCGGTCTGTCATGTACTGTCAGCATACGGACACACACACAATGTCACAGATTTTTGCCTCATAATGGTGTCTTATTTAGTTTCGTAAGATCTTTCACGCAAATATGTTGTTCGAAATATTGTAGCATTTTTGCAACCTACTGTAGAGACGGGGAAATGCTACGTAGGCAGAGCAATATAGACGCCCTGAACGTATAAGCATTTTTATTTAAAAACAGTTTTGATCACTGCTGATGTTAATTTCTGACCCGTTTCGGCCTTTTAAGTATGGGCAATCATCAGAGTTTGCACCATCTGGACGACGGCGACGACATCTGACCCAATGTGGAGGCCTCAGCCACTACATCACTGAGACGTCCACAGTGGCCCAGGCGCTATCGCCGACATCCATATGGTGCAAACTCTGATGGCCGCTAATTGAAAGGCCGAATTCAGTCAGAAGGTAATATCAGCTGCGATCAATACTTTTTTTATTAAATTTTGTGACAATAGAGATCATTGTTCTCCAACAATGTTACATAAAATTGTAAAAGTACTTATCATTAAAACTAGAATTATTACATTCCAGGTCAATCAATTGCATCTGAGCATGTGCAGCAACGCTTTCAACTAAAACGGCAAAGTGACGGATACTAAAAATTTGTCACAGAACCATATGACAGTAACATGCTGAAATAATTTTGTGATTTAGTTGTTAACGATAGAACAAAAACTTACCACGATCGACAGTCGGAATTCATTGATCAGTACATCAAGAAGAAGTTAGTTGTAAAGTTTCAGGCATACAGCACGTGAAGAAATTAGTGGTGTGAAAAGTAAAATTGATGGAGCTCCAAGCATTATTCCACTACCTTTTGCAATTGTTTTAGAAGGAACCGAGCGAAGAGTATGGAGCCTTTATATATTACTGCAAACTGTTTTGTTTAACAGCTTTGAAAGAGAAAACTGCTTTATAAGAGATCTAAGATTGACAGTGGCCTTAAAAACCTTGCGAAAACTATCCTTGTAATTCTCTCAAGGCTCCAACGAGTTCTTCAGACCTTGTGTTTTCTTTAACGACGGTGAGCTCAGGGAACCGGACCCCATTTGTCAGAATGTGTCCCTTCTAAAACGCTACTTTTTCAAATCAGAAATAAGTTATTTCTTGCCTTTCAGTGACTTTCTGTGCCCAGTGTGCAGTTACGTTCATCTAAATTGTGAGATCTACGATCCAGTCACAATATTCCAATTTAATTTTTGATTTTTTCCCTTCATAAATACCAGCGAATTTTCAACTGGTAAATCATTCCGGTGGGGGGGGGGGGGGCTGTAACGGCCTTGCCGCAGTGGTAACACCGGTTCCTGTCGGATCACAGAAGTTAAGCGCTGTTGGGTTGGGCTAGCACTTGGATGGGTGACCATCCGGTCTGCCGAGCGCTGTTGGCTAGCGGGGCGCACTCAACCCTTGTGAGGCAACCCGAGGACCTACTTGATTGAGAAGAAGTGGCTCGGGTCTCGGAAACCGATTACGGCCGGGAGAGCGTTGTGCTGACCACATACTCCTCTATATCCGCATCCGGTGACGCCTGTGGGCTGAGGATGACAAGGCGGCCGGTCGGTACCGTTGGGCCTTCATGACCTGTTCTGGCGGAGTTTAGTTTTAGTTTAGTTTTAAATCGTTCCGGGAATGTGGCCTTACCTAACCAACGCACTTTGCAGTAATATATATACTCTTCAGTCAGTTCCTTCTAAAACATTTGCAAATTGCAGTGGAGTAATGCACGCAACTCCATGAATTTTGCTTGTCACACCACCAGTTTCTTCGCGTGCTGTGTGCCTGTAAGTTTAGAACTAACTGCTGCTTGGTATACTGAACAATGAATGCCATCTGTCGATCATTGGAAGTCTTTGCTCTTTCGTTATCAACTAAATCACAAAATAGTTTCCGATACATATTTTAACGGCTTTTGTGATAATATTTACTATATAAGTGACGTATTAGTGGTTTCTTCATTCACCTCTGCCTTTCTTGAATTGTGACCTGATATTTGTGAGTGTTTCGTATCGAGCAACTTAACCACTTGCCTGTGTTTACATTCCGCGCTGACCAGTTGCAGCTGTAGCGGCGCATCGAAAGCTAAGTACTAATAAATTGTTTGTGTATAGTGGTTTATTTAGGAACTTTAGTAGTCTTCAACTGGTGTTCTTGGTGTCTTCTGGTGAAATAATTTCAGAAGAACCTTTTGGGTACTGTTTACAGCTTCGTTACTGTGTCATTAGACGTTTGATTCTCTTTCTGTATTAGTCTTTTGCTATATTCACATTTGTTGTTTATTAATACTGTTAATAATAGTAGTTACTTCCCTTGCAGAGTAAGTTTGTGATTATTGTAGTCAGGTTTTTAACATCTTCTTATTGTAGTAGCGGAACTTAGAAAAAGTAAAATTTTGCCATGAGTGAGAAGTGTGGGCTTTGCCGTAGGTTCGTGAGTAGTGGATTGCGGTGTGAGACTTGTTCGAAGTATTTTCACTGGGGGGAATGAATTGGGGAAGCCAGTGGGCATTCTGGTGAGATCCTCTCCTGGAACTGCAGGTTATGTAGCAAGAGTAAGTTGATAGAGGAGCAGGAGCGTAAGATCTGTGCCCTTCAGGTGCAGTTGAAAAACGCACAGGAGGAGCTAGATAGGATGAGGAGGGAGAAGGGGGTTGTGGAATGGAAGCTGGTTGTTGGCAAGAGATCTGCTAGGAGAAGAAGATTTTCAGATAGTTTTAATATTGGTGCTTACTATAGATATGACCAACTGTTAGAGTCTAGTGGAGAGGAATCTCTAGTAGCTGTAGATGTAGGAAGTATGTAGCAGACCTCAGTAGTTACTGTGCCTAGGACAGTTGCAAAGTCGAAGAGGAAGAAGAAGGTTCTGCTGTTAGGTAGTTCTCATGGCAGAGGTGTAGGCCAGCAGTTGCAGGAAGTGCTGGGGAGTGAGTACCAGGTCACCAGCATTGTGAAGCCTAATGCAGGGTTGGCTCAGGTGACTGTTAACGTAGGGGGGTTATGTAGGGATTTTACTAAAGAGGATCAGGTAGTGATTGTGGGTGGGGCTGGTAACAGTATTGATAGGGATGGGGAGTATAACATAGATGGTGACCTGGAAAAGACAGCCACTCAGACTGGCAACATGAATGTGCATTTCGTGGAACTGTTTCAGCGTCACGATCGGCCTCATCTTAATATAGCCGTCAGGCGTAATAACATGAGACTTGGGGGTGCGCTTATGACAGAAAGCAAAGGTCACATTTCAGTGGTGTCGGTGGAGTCTATCAGCAGGACGGATTTCACTAGACACGGCCTGCACCTCAACAGGTATGGGAAGGGGAGGTCGGCAAAGCTTATAGGTGACAGCATAGGTGGGGTTGGTGGGATCACTCATGGGAAAATTCCTGCAGTAGTGGGTGTTGGAGCTGCGACTTTTTTAGATTGAAGTCAGCTGATAGGTATTCCTGCTTAAGGGAAGTCTGTCTAACAAGGGAATCATTTTTGACAAAGCTTAGGTATCCGAGTAATGAGGGAATTAGTATATTTCATCAGAATATACAAGGTATTGAACTGCTTATAGATGTTGACTCTGAAATTATTGGTATATCTGAACATTTCTTAAATAAGGAGATAATTCAGAGGCTTCCTTTACCAGGATACAGGTTGGCTGCCTGCTTTTGCACGATTGGTCCGATTCCTGAAGAAGCTCTGTAGCCTATTACGTTAAATCTCAGAGTTGAAATTTGCGACAGAACGATATGACAATACTATGTTTGTTTATTTATTTATATATTTATTGTTCCGCGGGACCAAATTATGGAGAAGTCTCCATGGTCATGGAATGAGTCAATACATGAAATTATAACACGATATTAGAAACAGATAAAATGAAATATAAAAAAAACATATTCAGGTGACAAGTCGTAAGTTTAAATAAAGTAAATCAACAATGTAACACTGGAATTTGCTTAATTTTTTAGCTCTTCCAGGAGCTCCTCGACAGAATAGAAGGAGTGACCATGAGGAAACTCTTCAGTTAAGACTTAAAAGAGTTTGGGCTACTGCTAAGATTTTTGAGTTCTTGTGGTAGCTTATTGAAAATGGATGCAGCAGAATACTGCACTCCTTTCTGCACAAGAGTCATGGAAGTGCATTCTACCTGCAGATTTGATTTCTGCCTAGTATTAACTGGGTGAAAGCAGCTAACTCTTGGAATAGGCTAATATTGCTAACAACAAACGACATTAAAGAAAATATATACTGAGAGGGCAATGTCAGATTTCCCAGATTTTTGAATAGGGGTCGACAAGAGGTTCTCGAACTTACACCACATATAGCTCGAACAGCCCGATTTTGAGCCAAAAATACCCTTTTTGAATCAGAAGAATTACCCCAAAAAATAATACCATACGACATAAGCGTATGAAAATATGCGAAGTAGACTACTTTTCGTGTTGAAGTGTCACTTATTTCAGATACTGTTCTAATGGTAAATAAAGCAGCATTTAGCTTCTGAACAAGATCCTGGACATGGGCTTTCCACAACAGCTTACTATCTATCCGAACGCCTAGGAATTTGAACTGTTCCGTCTCGCTTATAATATGCCCATTCTGTCTGATCAAAATATCGGTTCTTGTTGAATTGTGAGCTAGAAACTGTAAAAACTGAGTCTTACTGTGATTTAGCATCAAATTATTTTCCACAAGCCACGAACTTATTTCATGAACTATATTATTTGTTACTGTTTCAGTATTACACACAAGATCCTTCACTATCAAGCTCGTGTCGTCAGCAAACAGAAATATTTTTGAATCACCTGTAATACTAGAAGGCATATCATTTATATAAATAAGAAACAGCAGTGGCCCCAGCACCGACCCTTGGGGAACGCCCCACTTGACAGTGCCCCATTGGGACTGAACATCACTACCACTCTCAATATTGCGGAGAATTACCCTCTGCTTTCTGTTCTTAAAGTAAGAGGCGAACCAACTGTAAGCTACTCCCCTTATTCCATAATGGTCCTACTTCTGCAGTAATATTTTGTGGTCATCACAGTCAAAAGCCTTCGTTAAATCAAAGAAAACACCTAGCGTTCGCAACCTTCTATTTAATCCGTCCAAAACCTCACAGAGAAAAGAGAATATATCATTTCCAGTTGTTAAACCATTTCTAAAACCAAACTGAACATTTGACAGCAAATTATGTGAATTTAAATTCTCCAGTAACCTTGTATATACAACCTTCTCGATAACTTTAGCAAACACCGATGGCATAGAAATAGGTCTAAAATTGTCAACATTATCAATGTCTCCCTTTTTATAAAGTGGCGTCACTACCGAGTACATTAATCGGTCAGGAAACCGACCACTCCTAAAGGAAAAGTTATAGATATGGCTGAGAACTGGGCTAACATACATAGAACAATACTTCAGTATTCTGCTAGATACGCCGTCATATCCATGAGAGTTCTTGGTCTTTAGTGATTTAATTATTAACTCAATCTCCCTCTTGTCAGTATCATGGAGGAGCATTTCAGGTAACAGTCTCGGAACTCTTTTTTCTAAGAGTGCTATATGATTCCCTGTTGGGACTAGGTTTCTATTTAGTTCACCTGCTATATTCAGAAAGTGATTATTAAATACTGTACATATATGCGACTTATCAGTAACACGGACATTCCCACTACACACTGATTCTATATCCTCGACCTGTCTCTGCAGACCAGCAACTTCCTTTACGACTGACCATATGGTTTTAATTTTATCCTGAGACTTAGCTATTCTCCCTGCATACCACATACTTTTTGCCTTCCTAATAACATTTTTAAGCACCTTACAATACTGTTTGTAATGGGCTGCTGCATTTAGATTTTGACTGTTTCTAACGTTTTGGTATAATTGCCACTTTGTTCTACAAGATATTCTTATCCCTCTAGTCAGCCACCCAGGCTGCCTGTTTGTGCTAGTACCCTGTTTTAAACGTTCTAACGGAAAGCAACTTTTAAAGAGTCTTGAGAAAAGCATTATATTTATAGTCTACTGTATCAGCGGCATAAACATCTTGCCACTCTTGTTCCTTTATAAGGTTTACAAAGGTCTCCACAGCAACTGGATCAGCTTTCCTGAACAGCTGATCACTATATTTAACACGTGTTGCAGCATAAAATTCTTTTAAAGTTAAAATTTGCGCATCATGATCTGAAAGGCTATTCACCTTTTTGTTAACAGAATGCCCTTCTAGTATTGAGGTATGAACAAAAATGTTGTCTATGGTTGTTCTACTGTTCCCTTGCACTCTCGTTGGAAAGAATACGGTTTGCATAAGATTATATGAATTAAAGAGGTTACTGCAGTGATAGACCGTTGGTGTGCTGACACAGATGTGACGGCCAACTCCCTACTTCACACTAGCAACTCCGAAATTTGCTTGACAACTGTAGTGCTCATAGCTCGACTCATAACTATGTTACTCGATTCAAAACTTTATTGACTACGTGCCTACGTGCCTCATGTTATGTGATACAGATCCATTTTCCAACCAAATTAGCAGTGTTCCCCCTCCTTCTTTAACAATCGAGTAATAATCCTTCGCCTTTGGCTGCTGGTATGGTCGTGGGAGGGGCGGCGTATACTGCTGCTACGTTTACTCAGTGCGGTGCCGGGTTCTGCTTTACTGCAAACCACCTTCTCGCCGCTATAATACTTAATTAAGTTTCCTCTACTACTTCGACAGTGCAAATAAATGTTATAGCACAATGTATGTATTGAGCCGTCTCATAAGTTTGCTTTTAATTACAGTGCAATCGCAAAGGACGCTTGGGAACCCACATCCCTGCACCACAGGTACGACAGAGTGGTTGCCGGCCTGCCTGCTTACACACTTTACACACAACGTGGCGCCCAATAAAACTAAATAAGGTGGATCGGTTTCGTAATCAAACTATTTATTTCTTGCTGTGCTGTCGACAATATATCGCCATTTCTCTGGAAGCTTATAAAAGCCATTCTTCTAAAATGTGGAGGTTTTCCGATTGATAAACTCTTCGAGGTTCTGTCTGCAGTCCTCCAAGAAAATGAGGCGTCTGCCATTCAGGAAATTCTGCCGGGAACGAAATAAATGAAATTCGGAAGGGGCAATGCCTGACGAATACGGCGGTTGGGGTAGCGCGTCCCACCCAAAAGAACGTAGCTTTTGATAGGTCACCATAGTGGTATGTGGTCTGGATCTGTCGTGGTGAGAGAGACATCGTATCCTAAATCCGGTCGTTTCTCATTAATGGCTGCCTTGAGACGATCCAACTGCGAACAGTATTTCTAGGAAGCTATAGTCTCATTCGCAAGACGTTCGTAATACAACCCCACCAGATTCGTCGCAGAACCTATTTCGGAAGCAACTCTGGTTCAGGTACCGACAGTGGTGACTGCCCTGTCATGCACCTAGAATTACTCTTCTGGTCGGTGTTATACACGGAAAACTCCTCAAAAATGGCTCTGAGCACTATGGGACTTGACTTCTGAGGTCATCAGTCCCCTAGAACCTAGAACTACTTAAACCTAACTAACCTAAGGACATCACACACATCCAACCTGCGACCGTAGCGGTCACGCGGCTCCAGACTGTAGAGCCTAGAACCGCTCGGCCACTCCGGCCGGCATTGGACACATTGTCTAAGGGTCAATATTTCTGGTAAGTTTTGTCACTGAATATACCATCTTCACTGAATGACAGTTGACTTAGCCAAGTGTCATTCAGTCAGGACGGTATACTCAGTGATAAAACAAAGCAGTAGTCTTTCACCAGAAATATTGACCCTTAGACAATGTGTCTAATGGCGTATTTTAAATACGACAGTAGACCATCTTAGGCACTGTATAACATCAAAACTCTTGATAATGGCACTTCAAAGTCGAAATCAAGATCGTGTGAATGTAACACTGCATCTAATGGCGGTACTGACTTGAGATATAAAGCATCTGTTGCAGTGGAATATAGTGCTCGAGAAACAGAACCAGTGTACCAAGAACGGTTGGGCAACATGTATCATCCAAGTTGGAAGAAATGATTCTTATTACCTACATCTATATCTTGACAGATACTGCTCGAGCTACCGCACGGTGTGTGGCGCAGGGTACCCTGTACGACTGCTAGTCGTTCCCTTTCCTGCTCCACACGCAAAAACAGTAACTAAAAACGACTGTTGTGTGCCTCTGCCAGTCGTAATTTCTCGTACCTTATTTCCGCGGTCGTTACGCGGAATCCATGTTCGCGGCAGCAGAATCATTTGGAAATCATCTACAAATGACGGTCTTCCTACGCTTCACAACAGTGTTCCCCGAAAAGAACGTAGCATTCCCTCCAGGGACTCCCATTTGAGTTTCCAAGGCATATCCGTAACAGTTACGTGTTGTTCGAATTTACCGGTAACAAATCTAGCAGCCCGCCTCTGAATTACTTCGATATCCTCCTTCAACCCTATCTGGTACGGATCCGAAACACTCGAACCCTATTCAGGAATAGGTCGCTGCAGCGTCCTGTATGCGTCTGCTTTACAGATGAACCACACATTCCTAAAATTCTCCCAGTAAACAGAGGTCGACCATTCGCTTTCCCTATCACAGTGTTCACATGCTCGTTCCATTTCATATCTCTTCGCCACGTTACGTCAAGATACACTCCTGTAAAATTGAAATAAGAACACCGTGAATTCATTGTCCCAGGTAGGGGAAACTTTATTGACACATTCCTGGGGTCAGATACATCACATGATCACACTGACAGAACCACAGGCACATAGACACAGGCAACAGAGCATGCACAGTGTCGGCACTAGTACAGTGTATATCCACCTTTCGCAGCAATGCAGGCTGCTATTCTCCCATGGAGACGATCGTAGAGATGCTGGATGTAGTCCTGTGGAACGGCTTGCCATGCCATTTCCACCTGGCGCCTCAGTTGGACCAGCGTTCGTGCTGGACGTGCAGACCGCGTGAGACGACGCTTCATCCAGTCCCAAACATGCTCAATGGGGGACAGATCCGGAGATCTTGCTGGCCAGGGTAGTTGACTTACACCTTCTAGAGCACGTTGGGTGGCACGGGATACATGCGGACGTGCATTGTCCTGTTGGAACAGCAAGTTCCCTTGCCGGTCTAGGAATGGTAGAACGATGGGTTCGATGACGGTTTGGATGTACCGTGCACTATTCAGTGTCCCCTCGACGATCACCAGTGGTGTACGGCCAGTGTAGGAGATCGCTCCCCACACCATGATGCCGGGTGTGGGCCCTGTGTGCCTCGGTCGTATGCAGTCCTGATTGTGGCGCTCACCTGCACGGCGCCAAACACGCATACGACCATCATTGGCACCAAGGCAGAAGCGACTCTCATCACTGAAGACGACACATCTCCATTCGTCCCTCCATTCACGCCTGTCGCGACACCACTGGAGGCGGGCTGCACGATGTTGGGGCGTGAGCGGAAGACGGCCTAACGGTGTGCGGGACCGTATCGCAGCTTCATGGAGACGGTTGCGAATGGTCCTCGCAGGAGCAACAGTGTCCCTAATTTGCTGGGAAGTGGCGGTGCGGTCCCCTACGGCACTGCGTAGGATCCTACAGTCTTGGCGTGCATCCGTGCGTCGCTGCGGTCCGGTCCCAGGTCGACGGGCACGTGCACCTTCCGCCGACCACTGGCGACAACATCGATGTACTGTGGAGACCTCACGCCCCACGTGTTGAGCAATTCGGTGGTACGTCCACCCGGCCTCCCGCATGCCCACTATACGCCCTCGCTCAAAGTCCGTCAACTGCACATACGGTTCACGTCCACGCTGTCGCGGCATGCTGCCAGTGTTAAAGACTGCGATGGAGCTCCGTATGCCACGGCAAACTGGCTGACACTGACGGCGGCGGTGCACAAATGCTGCGCAGCTAGCGCCATTCGACGGACAACACCGCGGTTCCCGGTGTGTCCGCTGTGCCGTGCGTGTGATCATTGCTTGTACAGCCCTCTCGCAGTGTCCGGAGCAAGTATGGTGGGTCTGACACACCGGTGTCAATGTGTTCTTTTTTCCATTTCCAGGAGTGTACATAAAGGACGAGCAGGGCACTATTAATGCTGTACACTACAGGTTGGTTTTTCCTATTCATTCCCATTAACTTACATTTTGCCACTTTTAGAGCTAGCTGCCATTCAACCCACCCAACTAGAGATTTGGTCTAAGCCATATTGTATCTTCCTACAGTCGCTCAACTTCGACACCTTACCGTACACCACTGCATCATAAGCAAAGAACCGCAGACTGCCACCCATTCCGTCCGCCAAGTCATTTGTATGTATAGGGAACAACAACGCTCATATGACGCATTTCTGGGGAACACCTTACGATACCCTAGTCCCTGATGAAGACTCGCCGTCGAGGACAACTAGTATGTTCCATAACTTAAGAAGTCTTAGAGCCACTCACATATCTTTGAACTTCTTTTTACCCTTGTTAACAGCCTGAAATGCTTTCCGAAAATATAGAAATATGAAATCTGCTTCTTGCCCTTCATCCATAATTCACAGCGTATCACGTGAGAAAAGGGCAAGCTGAGTTTCGCATGAGCGATGTTTTCTAAAACCATCCTTCTCAGTCTCAGAAAAACGGATTACATTCAAACTGAGAATATGCTCAAGGATTTTTCAGAAATCCAAAGTTAGGGATATTGGTCTATAATTTTTCGGGTTCGTTCTTTCACCCTTATTATATACATGAGTGAAATGTGCTTTTTTTTTCACTCGCTTGGAACTTTGTGCTGTTCGGGAGATTCTGATAACTGCAACTTAAGTATGTGGCCAGTCTCGTTCAGTACTCTTTGTAAATCTGAACTGGGATTTCATCCGGACCTGGTGACTTAATTTCTTGTAAATCTCTGAGTTGCTTCCCTACGATAGCTGTGCTTATTACTATGTCGTCCATACGGGAGTCTGTCCGATGTATTTTTACGACTCTCCTGCGTGAACAATAACTCGAACGCGAAATTTAAATCTTCGGCTTTCGTTTTGACATCTTTAAGTAAAATTAAGGCCTTACATTAAAATAACAGTCCAGAAAACACTAAAATGCGAACGTGATTGGAATGTGAATGTATAGACTTTAAGACACGAGCTTTAAAGACTTTGGAATAAAAAAGATGAAACTCGTTTTAGATATAGCACTGACCTTAATTATCCTCATCCTTGTACAAAAACAAATCTCCCGTGCCTTATCTTTACAGTCTCCCAACATCTCCCAAAGTCCCACAGTCCGGCCACAGAGAAGCATTCTCGTCCTAACTAAGTACCATCCGTGACTGGGGCAACTGAATTAGATTCTCCGCCAGGGTTTCGACTACCTCTCGTCGTGCCCGGAAATGAGAAATGTCCTGCTCACTATCCTTCCCACCCTTTCTACCGTGGTATTCCGCCGTCCACCGAACCTACACAATATACTCGTCCATCCTTACACAACCCCTCCTCCCAGTCCCTTATCTCATGGCTCTTACCCCTGTAATAGACCTACATGCAAGACCTATCCCATACATCCTCCTACCACCACCTACTCCAGTCCGGTCACTAATATCACCTACCCCATCAAAGGCAGGGCTACCTGTGAAACCAGTCATGTTATTAGCAAGCTAAGCTGCAACCACTGTGCTGCATTCTATATAGGCATGTAAAGCAACAAGCTATCTGTCCGCATGAACGGCCACCAACAAACTGTCGGCAAAAAACAAATGGACCACCCTGTTGCTGGACACGCTGCCAAACATGATATCCCTCATCTCAATGACTGCTTCACAGCCTGTGCCATATGGATCCTTTCCACCAAAACGAGCTTTTTAGAATTGCGCAGGTGGGAACTTTCCCTGCAATACATCCTACCTTCCCATAACCCTCCTGGCCTCAGCCTTCGTTAGTCACCCATCCAGCCCCCTCCCTGTTCCCATTCCAGCACAACACAGCCTTCATTTCGCCGCCACACCCAGTCTTTTAATTTCTTTTTACTTCTCTCCTTTCCGTGACTTCCCCCTCCTCACCTTCCCTCCTGCCCTCCGTCTAAACTGCAACACTTTACTATCAGCCACACCCACCATACTGTGCCTCCCCCTCCTCGCCCCAGCCTCCTCCTTACCACCACCCAGTCGCCACTCCCATCATGAACTGATGCTGCTGCTCGCAGTGTAGTTTCAGTTCTCTGAGACTGCAGCGTGTGTGCAAGTTGCGTTTGCGTGAGTGTGTGTGTGCGTGTGTGTATGTATGTCTTCTGCAGACAAAGGCCTTAATGGCTGAAAGCTACAATTGTGTGAATCTTTGTTGTGACTATCGCGATTCAGCATCTCCGCATGGTGAGTAGCAACTTTCCCTCTCTGGATTGTTACATTCCATCCTGGAATATCCATTGTTTGATTTTATTTTAGATATACTTTTCATAAGAGGACCGTGTAACTCAAATGGACTGGTAACACTCGAATGGTGACATGTTTAGAAGAGAGGACGAGATAGAAGAGTGGACGAGACGTTTGTGCCAGTTACGTATAGGAAGAAATGAATGAGGTGGCGCAATGGCTCGACACAGCACTCGCGCAGACTCCAATCCAGATTCCCATACGGCGGCCCTAATGGCTGTTTTCTGTGGCTTCCACAATCGCTTAAGGAGAAAACCTGTACCCTTCCTATTAGAAGGATGCGGCTGTTTCGATACACATACATTTCGAAAGTTATAACCTTATGCCGAAGACTTCCGGCATAAGAAGTCAGCCTCATTCTGCCAACGGCCTTGTCAAAAGTGGGCGGTGGAACGGATAGAGGTTCTGGGCACTCTCTTGTTCTAGGGGTGGGAAATTTCCCCTAAAGGCGGAAGAATCAGCAATGATCAACGACATGTGGATACAGAAGGCAATGGAAACCAATGCATTAAAGACACGTAACGTGTATCCACAGGACATGTGGCCTGTAATTGAAGAAGTGTCATGATGATCTCTCCATTGGCTAAAGAATCCGGAATAGTACCCCATTCGGAACTCCGGGAGGGGACTACCAAGGGGGAGGTTACCATGAGAAAAATATTGAATAATCAACGAAAGGATAACGTTCTACGAGTCGGGGCGTGGAATGTCAGCAGCTTGAACGTGGTAGGGAAACTAGAAAATCTGAAAAAGGAAATGCAAAGGCTCAGTCTAGATATAGTAGGGGTCAGTGAGGTGAAGTGGAAGAAAGACAAGGATTTCTGGTCAGATGAGTATCGGGTAATATCAACAGCAGCAGAAAATGGTATAACAGGTGTAGGACTCGTTATGAATAGGAAGGTAGGGCAGAGGTTGTGTTACTGTGAACAGTTCAGTGACCGGGTTGTTCTAATCAGAATCGACATCAGACCAACACCGACAACGATAGTTCAGGTATACATGCCGACGTCGCAAGCTGAAGATGAACAGATAGAGAAAGTGTATGAGGATATTGAAAGGGTAATGCAGTATGTAAAGGGGGACGAAAATCTAATAGTCATGGGCAACTGGAATGCAGTTGTAGAGGAAGGCGCAGAAGAAAAGGTTACAGGAGAATATGGGCTTGGGACAAGGAATGTAAGAGGAGAAAGACTAATTGAGTTCTGTAACAAGTTTCAGCTAGTAATAGCGAATACCCTGTTCAAGAATCACAAGAGGAGGGGGTATACTTGGAAAAGGCCTGGAGATACGAGAAGATTTCAATTGGATTACATCATGGTCAGACAGATATTCCGAAATCAGATACTGCATTGTAAGGCGTACCCAGGAGCAGATATAGACTCAGATCACAATACAGTAGTGATGAAGAGTAGGCTGAAGTTCAAGACATTAGTCAGGAAGAATCAATACGCAAAGAAGTGGGATATGGAAGTACTAAAGAATGGCGAGATACGTTTGAAGTTCTCTAACGCTATAGATACAGCAATAAGGAATAGCGCAGTAGGCAGTACAGTTGAAGAGGAATGGACATCTCATAAAAGGGCCATCACAGAAGTTGGGAAGGGAAACATAGGTACAAAGAAGGTAGCTGCGAAGAAACCATGGGTAACAGAAGAAATACTTCAGTTGACTGATGAAAGAAGGAAGTACAAACATGTTCCGGGAAAATCAGGAATACAGAGATACAAGTCGCTGAGGAATGAAATAAATAGGAAGAGCAGGGAAGCTAAGACGAAATGTCGGAAGGACAGACTCAGCATACAGGAAAGTCAAATCAACCTTTGGTGACATTAAAAGCAACGGTGGTAACATTAAGAGTGCAACGGGAATTTCACTGTTAAATGCAGAGGAGAGAGCAGATAGGTGGAAAGAATACATTGAAAGTCTCTATGAGGGTGAAGATTTGTCTGATGTGATAGAAGAAGAAACAGGAATCGAGTTAGAAGGGATAGGGGATCAAGTATTAGAATCGGAATTTAAAAGAGCTTTGGAGGACTTACGATCAAATAAGGCAGAAGGGATAGATAACATTCCATCAGAATTTCTAAAATCATTGGGGGAAGTGCCAACAAAACGACTATTCACGTTGGTGTGTAGAATATATGAGTCTGGCGATATACTATCTGACTTTCGGAAAAGCATCATCCACACAATTTCGAAGACGGCAAGAGCTGACAAGTCGAGAATTACCGCACAATCAGCTTAACAGCTCATGCATCGAAGCTGCTTACAAGAATAATATACAGAAGAATGGAAAAGAAAATTGAGAATGCGCTAGGTGACGATCAGTTTGGCTTTATGAAAAGCAAAGGGACGAGAGAGGCAATTCTGACGTTACGGCTAATTATGGAAGCAAGGCTAAAGAAAAATCAAGACACTCTCATAGGAATTGTCGACCTGGAAAAAGCGTTCTACAATATAAAATGGTGCAAGCTGTTCGAGATTCTGAAAAAAGTAGGGGTAAGCTTTAGGGAGAGACGGGTCATACACAATGTGTACAACAACCAAGAGTGAATAATAAGACTGGACGATCGAGAACGAAGTGCTCGTATTAAGAAGGGTGTAAGACAATGCTGTAGCCTTTCGCCCCACTCTTCAATCTGTACTTCGAGGAAGCAATGATGGAAATAAAAGAAAGGTTCAGGAGTAAAATTAAAATACAAGGTGAAAGGATATCAATTATACGATTCGCTGATGACATTGCTATCCTGAGTGAAAGTGAAGAAGAATTAAATGAGCTGCTGAACGGAATGAACTGTCTAACGAGTACACAATATGGTTTGAGAGTAAATCGGAGAAAGACGAAGGTAATGACAAGTAGTAGAAATGAGAACAGCGAGAAACTTAACATCAGGATTGATAGTCACGAAGTCAATGAAGTTAAAGAATTCTGCTACCTAGGCAGTAAAATAACCAATGACGGTCGGAGCAAGGAGGACATCAAAAGCAGACTCGCTATGGTAAAAAAGGCATTTCTGGCCAAGAGAAGTCAACTAAAATCAAACACCGGCCTTAATTTGAGGAAGAAATTTCTGAGGATGTACGTCTGGAGTGCAGCATTGTATGGTAGTGAAACATGGACTGTGGGAAAACCGGAACAGAAGAGAATCGAAGCATTTGAGATGTGGTGCTATAGACGAATGTGGACTGATAAGGTAAGGAATGAGGAGGTTCTAGGCAGAATCGGAGAGGAAAGGAATATGTGGAAAACACTGACAAGGAGAAGGGACAGGATGATAGGACATCTGCTAAGACATGAGGGAATGACTTCCATGGTACTAGAGGGAGCTGTAGAGGGCAAAAACTGTAGAGGAAGACAGAGATTGGAATACGTCAAGCAAATAATTGAGGACGTAGGTTGCTAGTGCTACTCTGAGATGAAGAGGTTAGCACAGGAAAGGAATTCGTGGCGGACCGCATCAAACCAGTCAGTAGACTGATGACCAAAAAAAAAAAAAAAAAGTTTGCGATGGGTGGAAGAAAAACCAATTCGTAGTGGTACTGCTTGCTAAACGAACTAGCAGCACGTAGTCTCGATTGTCTCGCAAACGAGCCCAGTGGACTCCAGCGGGCGGCGACTTGTAAGAGTGCTGTAAGGGTGGCTAACCGAAAAATGCGCTAAAAGTACAGTCTAGCAGACCGAGTTTGTTAAGACTACACGTCTACATCCATATGACTACTTTGCTCCCTTAAGTGCTTGGCAGAGGGTCATCGAACTACTTTCACACAATATCTCTACATTCGACTGTCGAATAGCATGTGAGATAAACGAACTCATAAAGCTCTGACATCTCTTATCTTATGGCTGTTTTACTGCGTTTGTCGTTTCAGGCTATGTAGATGGGAGTCAATTATGTTTGCATTCAGAGTAGAGAATGATTGAAATTTTGTGATGCACTTACGGGTTAAGCAGCACTTCCTCAGTAGTAGTAGTAGTAGAAGGGTTGTGTGGGCGCACGACAGCAAGGTCTTCAGCGCCCAGCACTTTCTGAGGGCTGTCTTATTCTGTCATACAATGCAAATCAGAAAGTGCTCCTGAAAAGTTCGATGTATGATCTCAGAAAATAAAGGAAACAAGAGTACGAATAAAATACCTTTACAGGCCCCCAACGCAATCACTATTAACAGCAAGACACTTTTAACGTCCATTGTAAAGCTGTTGGTAGTTGTCAGCAAACGCTCCTTGTGGAATCGCTCGAAGCACTGTGGTCACGCATTGTTGCATAACAGCAACATCAGGGAATGTTTGTGAACACCGTACTTACGATGTTTTTGCTTAAAAACAACTCTTCTGCTCGCATTTTCAAAGACAGCCGTCGATCAGCTGCAAGCAGTTGTCACACTCGTGTCATTGAAATTGGAGTAACGTATTAATACAAAGTATTTCTTCCTATTACGGAAAATGGACACAAGTGTACGGCATTGAGGCAGTGAGTAATAAGTGTGTGACTGGATGGTTTATATGCTTGAGACGGAAGCAACAGCCTCACGGATGAGCCGCTTTTTTATCAGCGTGCATGATCCCAGATAACATCGAACGAGTGCCACGGATGCTTGTGCATCATCGACTGCTGGCTTTGAGAATGAGATCAGAAGAGTTGTAGATAAACGAAGTCTGTGTAAGCACTATTGTTTGCGAATAGTCGCAGGCGACAAGTAGAATGACATCATCGTATGGCATTGTTCGTCGGGATCGGCTCCCAACTGCAAGTTTTACTTCAGTCGAGGCCACATTGGGCGACTTGCGTGCCGATGATGGGGACAATTCAACACCCAGTCCACGAGCGGAGAAAATCTCCAACCAGGCCGGGAATCGAACCCAGGCCCGCTGCATGGAGGCAACCTCATTACCCCTCATCTAAGCAGGTGGACATTCACAGACGGTTCGGATATCCGACAACACGGAACAACTCTCCTTCGAGCGATTTCACAAGAAGCGTTAGCTGGCAGTTTCCTGCAGAATTACAAACGGTGATAGAAGTGTGTGTTATACCTAAAGCCAGTAATGGCACATCTTTTGTAACTCTTGTTTCCTTTATTTTCTGAGAGCATTCGCCGAACTTTTCAGATAAACGTTATAGTTCGCTTTGCATGACAGAGCAAGACATACCTCACCAAGTACAGCTTAACATGTAAATTGGATCAGCAGTACCACGTATGCTTTGTTCTGATATAGAATCTATTCTTTATTTATGTTTTTTTATAAGTCATGCAGGCAACTACAGGTTAACTTAAGGTGCGGTATAGTGATCAAATTATTTCATAAATAATTTCCACCAGCAGTAATTTCACAAGTAATTTAATATGTAATACAGGCATTTCAGATGTGGAAATATATAATTTCTGCGTCTATAGTACCTTACACCAAGTGTGCTAGAAAGATCGATCTATTCTCATCGAGAAGTGACAATTAACCCGTAAGTTAGATCAGTAGCACCAGTGCACAAGCCAATTGCTGTTATAAAATAACTAAGTTAAAAAATCAATGCCACATGTGTTCCCTTTTAAAGAAGAATTCTTAATACAATTTTATAAATGCTACAGACAATTTCCTTTCGGTACAAAGACTGAATATGTGTTCGTGAACAGAGATCTATAGTTGTGTTTAACGATAAGTGACATACAGGTGCTCTGTAGTCGCAATCTTTACTTATTTTTGATAAATAATTTTATTTTGGCGTAAAGACTTTATTTTCAAGAGATCTAACTTCCCTCTCTGTGTGGAACATAACGAATTGTTTTCTTTGACCATGTTGTATGACACATATTGATATTTTTATTTTGAAATAACCAACTTACGTCCGAAATATTGCATGTATATACTAAACTGACATGTGCCAAAATAGAGAAAAATAAACGAAAATCCAATAGATTTCATGTGACCCACCACTAATTCCACTCGTGTGCCAAAACCTTCATCTCAGAGAAACTGTTGTTGCAAACACCCTCAGTTATTTGCTGGAAGAATTCCAATCTCGGTGCACCTCTACAGTTTTTAACTTCTTCAGCTGCCTCTAGTACTTCTGATCGTCGTTTTCCATGCGCTCCTTTCTTCAACGATTTTGTGGAAAGTCTCCTCACTCCTTATCAGACCTACACTTCTGTATAGCATAACATTTGAAACACATCCGTTATCTTTTGTTCCAATTTCTCCAATGTCTGTGATTCAATACCATACAACGCTTTGTCCCAGACATACATTCTCAGAAAGGTATTCCTCAAACTGAGGTCTATGACACCACCATACCTCTCTGGGCCAGGAATGCCCTGTTTGTCTGAGCTAGTCTGCTTCCCTGTTTTCCTGGCTTCGTCCATCACGGATTATTTCGCGTCCAAGGTAGCGAATTTCCTTAACTTCTTCATTTCGTGATGACCGGTTTTTATTTTAGAAGTCTGTCAGAAAAGTTCTGGAAGGCATATTGGTACCGCCCGCCCGCCGTGTCATCCTTGGATGATATGCGTCCCTAGATACAGGTATAGGGCATGTGGTCAGCACGCCACTCTCCCGTTCATTCGCAGTTTACGAGACTAGAATGGCTTCTTCTTAATACAGGAGCTCACCAATTTGTCTCACAGGGCTGAGAGGACACCGCTTGCCAGTAGCGCTAGGCAGCCCTGGACGGTCGAGCATAGAAGTGCTACTACCCAAACCGAACAGCCATTAACCTTAGTGACTTGACGGGAATCATTGTTACCCCCACAGAAGGCCATTGGAAGTTCTGATAGTCTCGGTACACTCATTTCCGCTGCATCACATTACATTCGTCTTTCTTTGATTTACTCTCAGTCGATATTCTGTAGTCATAAGACATTCGATACAGTCCGCAGTTTTACAGTACACTGGTAATTTTTGCTTTGGGATGATCTACTTAAAAATAATGGGCTGCCGTTGTGGCCGAGCGGTTCTAGGTGCTTCAGTCTGGAACTGCCCGGCGGCTACGGTCGCAGATTCGAAGCCTGCCTCGGATATGGATGTGTGTGATGTCCTTAGGTTAGTTAGGTTTAAGTAGTTTTAAGTCTAAGGGACTGATGACCTCAGATGTTAAGTCCTATAGTGCCCAGAGCCATCTGAAGTATTTTGAAAACTAAATGAAACATTATTCTTGCCGCATGCGTTTTGCATGTGTAGTTTGCATAGCATCTTCAGTGCCCTGGAATATGCACCTAAATGTTTTAATACTGTTTGGCTTACTTCTAAGATGTTGTATGTTTTGGTTAACTCTGCCACAGCCTGTCCCAAGCACGGTTGAGAAAGAAGGAGGGGAAGGAGTAGCACCTCGTTAAAAAACCTTGGATCACCTGGCCTCGGTGACAGTACCTCGTGAGGCCCCCTTGCCAGGGTAACGGTGAATTCCTCAACGGCAGGGAAGGCGGAGATGAAGATCATCTGTAACGTGGAACTGGTGTAAGAGGCAACCCATTGTATACATCGTAGAAGTGGGTGTAGTGAACTCGGTAGGCTGCTACCGGGCAACAGTGGGCACCAGTATCTACGTGATGCACAGAGCAAATGATGCTTTAGATGGATGAAGATCGAAGACCCATGGGCAAAACCAGTCATAGTTTGGTTCCTCGGCCATGATACTGCGATGTGAAAAAGAAACGGGAAGAGTATCACATAATTATATTTTCTGAACGGCTGAAGACATAGATCGTGATGGCAATTCCCGGGGTAAAATATTCCGGAGCTAAGCTATACCCCCTTCCGGATCTCAGGGTGGAGAGTATTTCAGTGGGAGGCATCGAAAGATATGATTATTTTAATTTCAAGGTCGGGATATGAAATGTAAGAACACTTCGAACATCAGGAAAACTGGAAAATGTAAACAGATAACTGGACAAATTTGAAGTGAACATTATGGGTATAAGTGAAGTGAGGTGGGCAGATAGGGGTGAATTAACACTAGGTAATTACACAATGTTTTACAACGGAGGAAAATTTTTTTAACGTGGTGTGGTAATAGTGATGGGAGATCAAATAGTTCAAAGCCTGACTAAATTAGTATGCCATAGTGATCGTTTAGTGTTTGTGAAACTAAGTGCACAACCAGTGGACGTTGTGATAGTACAAGTTTACATGCCAAAATCAGACCATAAGGACGAAGAAATGGAGAAAATTTACAATTGAATAGAAGATATTATATATTCTGAAGGCAGAGGAAGAGTAAACACAATAATCATGGGCGTCTTTAATAGCGTGATTGGGCAAGGTAGAGAAGCAGACACCATCGTTCAACATGGATTAGCAAGAATAAACGACAGAGGAGGGATGTTAGTCGAATTCTGCCAGAGAAAACATTTGGTGGTGATGAACACTTGGTTCCATAAAAGGAAGAGTAAATTGTACACATGGAAGAGTACAGGAGACATTGACAGCTACCACACAGACTACATACCAGTCAAACACAAGTTTAGGGGTAGCGTGAAAGACGCTAAGACTCTGCGAGCTGCTGTTGAAGATTTTGATTACAAAAGTTTGGTTGCAGGCATCAGTACAAGACAGAAGAGGATACGACAGATTGGGAGGAGAAAGCAGACATGGGACCAGAGAAAGCTTAGAGAGAACAATGAGGCAACAAGACAGTCCTTGGAACAACACTTTAAGGAAGTGAGAGGTGCAAATACACTCCTGGTAATTGAAATAAGAACACCGTGAATTCATTGTCCCAGGAAGGGGAAACTTTATTGACACATTCCTGGGGTCAGATACATCACATGATCACACTGACAGAACCACAGGCACATAGACACAGGCAACAGAGCATGCACAATGTCGGCACTAGTACAGTGTATATCCACCCTACGCAGCAATGCAGGCTGCTATTCTCCCATGGAGACGATCCTAGAGATGCTGGATGTAGTCCTGTGGAACGGCTTGCCATGCCATTTCCACCTGGCGCCTCAGTTGGACCAGCGTTCGTGCTGGACGTGCAGACCGCGTGAGACGACGCTTCATCCAGTCCCAAACATGCTCAATGGGGGACAGATCCGGAGATCTTGCTGGCCAGGGTAGTTGACTTACACCTTCTAGAGCACGTTGGGTGGCACGGGATACATGCGGACGTGCATTGTCCTGTTGGAACAGCAAGTTCCCTTGCCGGTCTAGGAATGGTAGAACGATGGGTTCGATGACGGTTTGGATGTACCGTGCACTATTCAGTGTCCCCTCGACGATCACCAGTGGTGTACGGCCAGTGTAGGAGATCGCTCCCCACACCATGATGCCGGGTGTTGGCCCTGTGTGCCTCGGTCGTATGCTGTCCTGATTGTGGCGCTCACCTGCACGGCGCCAAACACGCCACACCATCATTGGCACCAAGGCAGAAGCGACTCTCATCGCTGAAGACGACACGTCTCCATTCGTCCCGCCATTCACGCCTGTCGCGACACCACTGGAGGCGGGCTGCACGATGTTGCGGCGTGAGCGGAAGACGGCCTAACGGTGTGCGGGACCGTAGCCCAGCTTCATGGAGACGGTTGCGAATGATCCTCGCCGATACCTCAGGAGCAACAGTGTCCCTAATTTGCTGGGAAGTGGCGGTGCGGTCCCCTACGGCACTGCGTAGGATCCTACGGTCTTGGCGTGCATCCGTGCGTCGCTGCGGTCCGGTCCCAGGTCGACGGGCACGTGCACCTTCCGCCGACCACTGGCGACAACATCGATGTACTGTGGAGACCTCACGCCCCACGTATTGAGCAATTCGGCGGTACGTCCACCCGGCCTCCCGCATGCCCACTATACGCCCTCGCTCAAAGTCCGTCAACTGCACATACGGTTCACGTCCACGCTGTCGCGGCATGCTACCAGTGTTAAAGACTGCGATGGAGCTCCGTATGCCACGGCAAACTGGCTGACACTGACGGCGGCGGTGCACAAATGCTGCGCAGCTAGCGCCATTCGACGGCCAACACCGCGGTTCCTGGTGTGTCCGCTGTGCCGTGCGTGTGATCATTGCTTGTACAGCCCTCTCGCAGTGTCCGGAGCAAGTATGGTGGGTCTGACACACCGGTGTCAATGTGTTCTTTTTTCCATTTCCAGGAGGGTACAAGTGAAAATGTAGATGAGCAATGGCGAAATACGAAACAGATTTTATGTAATACGTTAAACAGCGACGTTGGGAGGGAAGTGAAGAGAGCGAGAAAACCATGGATCACAAATGAGATGCTGGAAACGATGAAGGAAAGGAGAAAATGGAAAAATGTTAATGAAGAAGAATATAGAAGACTTAATAACGCACTCAAAAGAGAAACCGACAAAGCGAAGGAATAGTATATAGAAGGAATGTGCGACGTAATAGAGGACCTAATAACAAGAGAAAGGTATGACCTTAAGAACCAGGAAACAAAGGAACTGGGAGGTAGAGGAAACAAAGGTATTTAGGGATGGAAGAATTTAGAGGACAAATAGTTACTGGACAAATATATAAAGGAACTCTACGATAAGGAACATCGTCCGCAAGACAATTAAATAGAGAAATAGATTGATGAAGATGAAAAATGAGTGAGAACTGACGTAGAGAAGGCGATTAAGGACATGAAGAGGAAGAAAGCCACAGGAGGTGACGACATACCGGTGGATTTGCAGAATGAAGTCGGATAAGACGGTTTGGAGGGGTTGACGCACCTCATAAACAAAATCTTCGGGGATGGTCTAAGGACTTTCTGGATGTCCCAATGGTTGCTCTTGAGAAGAAATAGCAAGCCAAGAAATGTAGCGATTTCAAAACAATCAGTTTAATCTCACACGCAGCGAAGATTATTGCAAGAATACTCAACAGACGTCTGGAACACAAAACTGAAGAATTGGAGAGGACGAGTTTGGATTTAGATAGGGAAAAGGAAATAGAGACCTTTCGACATAGTGAGGATATTGTCAGAGAGAGTTTCGGCTGTTGACGAAGAAGTTTGTTTTATAGACTATCAGAAGGCCTTTGAGAGAGTCCACTCGATAAAACTGATGAACATCCTTAAGGAGATAGGAATAAGTTGGAGAGACAGGAGAGTAATTATCAACTGGTACCTGGAAGAAAGAGTAAAAGTGCGGCTGAACTATGGAGAACTAAGCATCGTGGAAATGGGGAGAGGCGTCAGAGAAGGATGTTGGCTATCACCAAGCCTCTTCAATCTTTATGGGGAATGGCTGGGGAGAGAAGACTTGAAAGGATGGGAAACTTCAGGATAGGAGGACGCTTCATCACTACCATCAAGTATGAGATTACCTGGTAGTGCTTGATAAAAATCAAAGACAAGTGCCACACATGATGAATCAGTTGGTGGAAACTGGAAGGAAATACCGCATGGAAGTCAACATCGAAAAATCAAAAGTGATGTGGATATAAAAAAGAGTGATACCTTTGAGGATAACCATCGACAATCGAGAACTGCAGCATGTGAAACAGTTCAAGTATTTGGAAAATTTGGTGACAAAAGGAGCCCAACGCTTCAGTGTAATTAGAGCAAAAGTCACTATGGCCAAAACTGTATTCAATAAAAAGAAGAATCTGCTGACCAGCGAGTTAAGCTTGGAATTAAGGAAGAAACTGGTAATGTGCTACATCAACACCTACACCTACGTGATTACTCTACTATTCGCAAAAAAGTGCCTGGAAGAGTGCTCAGTGAACCACCTTCTAGCTGTCTCTCTACCGATCCACTATCTAACGGCGGGCTGGAAAAACGAGAACTTAAATTTTCTGTGGGAACACAGATTTCTCTTATTTTATCGCGATGATCATTTCTCCCTATACAGGTGGGTGCCAACAGAATACTTTCGCAATCGGAGGAGAAAAAAGGTGATTGAAATTTCATGAGATGATCCCGCCTTTGTTTTAATGATTGCTACTCCAATTCACGTATCATATCTGTGGCACTATCCCCTCTATTCCGCCATAGTACAAAACGATCAGCACTTCTTTGGACCTTCTCGATGTCATCCTTCAGTACCACCTGATACGAATCCCACACCGTCCCGCAATACTCCGGAATATGGCGGGCAAGCGTAGTGCAAGCAGTCTCTTTAGTAGACCTGCTGCACCTTCTAAGTGTTCTGCCAATGAATCGCAGTCTTTGGTTTGCTCTGCCCAAAATATTATCTATGTGACTGTTCCAATATAGGTTAACCGTAACTGTAATCCCTAAGTATTTAGTTGAATTTGCAGCTTTACGATTTGTGTGACTTATTGCTTAATCAAAATGTAGCGGATTTCTTTTGGAACTCACGTGAATAACTTCACACTTTTCTTTATCCAGGGTCAATTTCCACTTTTCGCACCAGACAGATATCGTACCTAAATCATTTTGCTATTCGTTTTCGTCATCTGATGACTTCATAAGACGGCAAATGACAGCATCAACTGCTAACAATCTAATAGGGCTACTGAGATTGTCTCCTATGTCGTTAGTATAGATCAGGAACAGTAGAGGGTCTATTACACTTCTTTGGGATCGCCGAATACTACTTCTGTTTTACTCGATGACTTTGCGTGTATTACTGAGAACTGTGATCTTTCTGACAGGAAATCATGAATCCAGTGGCGCAACTGAGGCGGTATTCTATAGGCACACAGTTTGGTTAGAAGACGCTTGTGAAGAACGGTGTCGACAGCCTTCTGGAAATCTAAAAATATGAAATCAAAATGACATCCCCTGTCGATAGCACTCATTACTTCATGAGTATAGAGAGCTAGTTGTGTTCCGCAAGTACGATGTTTTCTGAGTCCGTGCTGTCTATGTGTCAATAAATCGTTTTCTCTGAGGTAATTCATAATGTTCGAACACAGTATATGGTCCAAAACCCTACTGCAAATTGACGTTAGTGATATGGACCTGTAATTTGGCGGATTACTCCTATTTCCCTTTTTGGGTACTGGTGTGACTGAACCAATTTTCCAGTCATGAGGTACGGAACTTCTGTGAGCGAGCGGTTGTATATAACTGTTAAATATGGAGCTATTGCATCAGCATACTCTAAAAGGAACCTGACTGGTATACAATCTTGACCGGAGGCCTTGCCTTTATTAAGTGATTTAAGCTGCTTTGTTACACCGTGGATCTATGTTTCTCATCTTGGTAGTTGTTCTTAACTGGAATTCGGGAATAGTAACTTCGTCCTCTTTGGTGAAGGAGTTTCGGAAAACTGTGTTTAATAACTCTGTTTTAGTGGCACTCTCATCAGTGTTTTCACCGTTGTTATCACGCGGTGAAGGTACTGATTGCGTCTTGCCACCGGCCACGGTGGCCGAGCGGTTCTAGGCGCTTCGGTCCGGAACCGCGCAACTGATACGGTCGCAGGTTCGAATACTGCCTCGGGCATGGATGTGTCTGATGTTCTTAGGTTAGCTGGGTTTAAGTAGTTGTAAGTTCTAGTGGAATGATGACCTCAGATGTTAAGTCCCATAGTGCTCAGAGCCATTTGCGTCTTGCCACAGGTGTACTTTATGTATGACCTGATTCTGTTTGAGTTTTCTGCCAGATTCCGAGACGGAGATTCGTCGTGGAAGTTATTAAAAGTATCTCGCATTGGAAACCAGCAAAACTTTGCCAATCTTGGGGATTTTGCGTCATTTTAAATTTTGCATGCTTTGTTCGTTGCTTCTGCAATAGCGATATGATTCGTTTTGTGTACCAAGGGGGATCAGTACCGTCACTTATTAATTTATGAGGTATAAATGTCTCAATTGCTGTCGACACTATCTCTTTGAAATCATTCCACATGTTTCCTATGCTTACGTGATCAAATCGGAAGGGGTGGAGACTGTCTCTTAAAATGCGGTAAGACCTTCTTTATCAGCTTTTTTAAATAGATGTACTTTGCATTTCTTTTTGATGGTGGTAAGGTGTTCAGCCTAGCATCAACTTCCTTGTCGTCGCTAATCCCTGTATTCGTCATGATACTGCCTATTAGTCCAGGATTATTTGTTGTTAAGAGGCCAAGTATGCTTTCGCAACCATTTACGCTTCGAGTGGACTCATGAACTAATTGTTGAAAATAATTTTCTGAGAAAGCATTCAGTACAATGACCTTTTATGCCTACCGCCGGCCTTAAACGTACAATTTTTCCAGCATATCGAGGGTACATTGAAGTCATCACCGACTATTATTGTATGTGTGAGGTACCTATTTGTAATGAGACTTAAGTTTTCTTTGATCCGTTCAGCAACTATATCTTCTGAGTCGGGGGTCGGTAAACGATCCAATTAATAGTTTGATGCGATTGTCAAGTATAACCTCTATCCATACTATTTCGGAGGAATTATCTACTTCAATTTCACTACAAGGTAAACTATTCTGATAGCAATAAATTCTCCTCCACGAACTGTATTTAATATATTCTTTCTGCACACTGGTCGTTTGAAAAAAATTCTGCCGAACGTATTCCAGCTTAAGCAGCTTTCCGTACCTATAACTAATTGAACTTCAGTGCCTTCTATAAGGGCTTGGAGCTCTGGTTCCTTCCAAACACAGCTATGACAATTTACAATACCGATCGTTTCTGCAACTGCCTTACTGTATTTCACCTGCCCCTTTTAGACGGACGCCTTTCCTGTGGTTTCCTGAGACCCTCTAACCTAAAATACCGCTGAGTCCCTTCCACACAGCATATGGAGCATTGCACTGTACGGAGCAGAGACGTGAACCACGAGAAAAAAGGACAAAAATAACTTGAAAATTTTGAAATGTGGTGCTGGAGGAGAATAGAGAAGATCGAGTGACGAATAATCACGCAATGAGAAGATTAGGAGAGAAGAGAGACATTCTCAATACAGTTCTTCAGAGGAAGGCCAACTGGATCGGACGCAGACACGAATGGCTCATACACGAAGTCATTGAAGGGAAAATTAAAGAAACGGTAGGACAATGAAGAAGAAGAATTCAACTTTTGGGTGACATGAAAGATGGAAAGAGACACAGCAGACTGAAGGAAGACGCTGAAGACAGGGAAGATTTGCATCATAAATTCTCCGTACGAAGGCGCAGACCTGCCACTATGCAAAATAATACCTAATAATACGTTTTGGTTATAAGGAGATCTGGCAGTTGTTACATTTCCATGATGTAGGCATAACTTCACGGATGTTGATCTACATGTTGTGTTCTTGTTCCTTTGTTGGAGCTTTTCTTCTTCTTATCACTGTCGTTTGAAATTTCGTTTTCACAGCACTAGGTACTGTACAAGCGGTTTGCTGTTACGTTTTGGTTGCTGTTGCCAACTGTCGAATGTTATTTAAAATTATCGAAAGTTATAGTCAATTATTGAATGTATTTTTGTGTTATCTACGATTTATTTATGTGTGTTTGTGTGTGTATGTGTGGGTGTGTGTGTATGTGTGTGTGCGGGAGAGAGAGAGATAGAGAGAGAGAGAGAGAGAGAGAAAGAAAGAGAGAGAGAGAGATAGAGAGAGAGAGATAGGGAGAGACGGGGGAGAGGGGAGAGAGAGAGAGCGATAGACAGAGAGAAAGATAGAGAGAGAGAGATAGAGACAAAGAGATTATGTATTTATTTTAATTGCACTACAGGTACAAATGGAATGATTTTTGTCTTATCATTTCTTTTATTAAGTTTAGTTTCATAGGCTTTGTCGACCACGGAAAGTGTTAGACAATGTTAAACGGTGCATTATGGTGGAAATACTGAAGAAAATATGGATCAACTATAAGGAGACACGGGAAATAAACAGCATGTATAAGAGCCAAGAGGTAATAATAAGAGTGGACGATCAAGAACGAAGTGCTCGGACTAAAACGGGTGAAAGGCAAGGATGTAGTCCTTTTCCCCTTTTTCTATATATTGAAGAATAAATTATGGGTTTAAAAGAAATATTCAAGAGTGGAACTGACATTCTAGGTGAAGGGATATGAGTGTTAGATGCTATCTTTATCCTGAATGAAAGAGAAAATAATTACAAGATCTGATGAATGGAATGAATAAACTAGTGAGTACAGAATACGGATTGAGAGTAAATCGAAGGACAAAAGCAATAAGAAGTAGCAGAAATGAGACCAGCGAGAATCTTAACATCAGGTTTGATGGTCAAGAAGCAGAAGAAGTTAAGGAATTCTACTACATAGGCAGCGCAGTAAGCAACTACGGACGGAGAAAGGAGGACATCAAAAGCAGACTATCACTGGCAAAAAGGGCATTCCTGGCCAAGAGAAATCCACTAGCATCAAACGTAGGTCTTGATATTAGGAGGAAATTTCCAAGAATGTACAGTCGTGGACAAAACGAACGAGACCCCTCGCCTTTTCGTTATGCTGATCCGCACAGCTTTAGACTCAGCTACACAGCATAACTGGCAAGGCGACCAAGTGCTACCAACATACTATGCACAGGCGTGAAATTGACAAACTGGCCGAATTTTGTCAGACTGTTTGCAATCATGTGTAACTATACCAGGTGATCAAAAAGTCAGTATAAATTTGAAAACTTAATAAACAACGGAATAATGTAGATAGAGAGGTAAAAATTGACACACATGCTTGGAATGACATGAGGTTTTATTAGAACAAAAAAACACCCTTGCTAGACGCGTGACAGATCTTTTGCACGCGTCATTTGGTGATGATCCTGTACTCAGCTGCCACTTTCGTCATGCTTGGCCTCCCAGGTCCCCAGACCTGAGTCCGTGCGATTATTGGCTTTGGGGTTACCTGAAGTCGCAAGTGTATCGTGATCGACAGACATCTCTAGGGACGCTGAAAGACAACATCCGACGCCAATGCCTCACCATAACTCCGGACATACTTTACAGTGCTGATCACAACATTATTCCTCGACTACAGCTATTGTTGAGGAATGATGGTGGATATATTCAGCGTTTCCTGTAAAGAACATCATCTTTGGTTTGTCTTACATTGTTATGCTAATTATTGCTATTCTGATCAGATGAAGCGCCATCTGTCGGAAATTTTTTGAATCTTTGTATTTTTTGCTTCTAATAAAACCCCATGTCATTCCAAGCATGTGTGTAATTTTGTACCTCTCTATCTACATTATTCCGTGATTTATTCAGTTTTCAAATTTATACTGACTTTTTGATCAGCTTATCGAGATAACGTAACTGTTTTAGTAAGACAAAGTACCCCAGATCGTTACGAATTAGCAAAATGTAATGCGCACTCGACCGCGAAACGGTCTGTGTCAACGTTCAGTCCAGTAGCTACGCTTTCGATCCTAATCACGTTTACTGGAATGCAAATAAAACCCATTTTCCTGTACATGTGCTAATTTAGATCCCAGTATTAATGCTACCGCGTTTGAGAAGTACGAGCGTTCCCATTGCTAGGTAGCTTAAGAAACACTTCGGCTAATGAACGTTTTCTGGCTGTGGCGAGTCTCATGGAGAATTCGAAACATTGTAGAATACGTTTGGCAGCTATGTAGCCGTTTATTTCCTGGGGTGGTGGAGAATTATCCTACTAAATTTACTCGCTAATAACAGTATTTTGTTATTTCGATACCCATCCCGAATGATTGTCACATAAGCGGTGACATAAAGGTAGAAAATTCTGGTTCTTGAGTCCAGAAAGCTCTACGCAACAGAAACAGCAGATCATTTTGCCATTCTCATTGCGAAATTGCCGGCTTATTCATGTCTGGGATAATAAAAGACGGCTGTTTCCCTGGGTTGTCTGCTAATGTAGTGCACGGTGTTTGCTACTGCAGGGGAGGTCTGGTTTGTTTTCGGTTCTAATCTCGATGTAGACAGATAGATCATCAGTAAAGCAATTTTAAGAAATTCTCGCGCCCCCAATATGCTTTATTGCTACCTTTATTCTGTACCGGATGTAAATATGAAACTCTTGTAGAATTTTATACTTGTTACTGCCTACTTTTTCTGCTTCTGTCAATAATTGAAGTGACTTACCTTTGACAATGAAATATTTTTAACAGAATGGCATTGTGGATCTTCAGGCATTGCTAAATTTGCACACTTTTGTAGTAGGTCAGCAACGGTAATCCAGTATGACTGGTCTGAACGTTGACACAGACCGTTTCGCGGCCGAATGCGCATTATATTTTGCTAATTCGTAACGATCTTGGCTACTTTGTCTGACTAAAACAGTTACGTTATCTCGATAAGCTGAAATTCATTTTTATTAGCACAGTTCATAGTAATTAGCGTTTCTTCTTACATTTATATATTATATTTACATGTTGTGTTTAACACACTAAGCAGCATTAGTATAGTCTTACACATGATTGAACACAGTCTGACAAAGCTGGGATCGTTTTTCAATTTCACGTGTGTCCATAGAACGTTGGTAGCACTTGGTCGCCTTGCCTGTTATGCTGTGTAGCAGACTTTAAAGCTGTGCGGATCAGCATAACGAAAAGGCGAGGGGTCTCGCTCGTTTAGTCCACGACTGTACATGTGACACATGGACTGTGGGAGAATCGGAAAAGAAGAGAATCAAAGCATTTGAGATGTGGCGCTATAGAAGAATGTTGAAAATTGGGTAGACTGGTAAGGTAAGGAATGAGTAGGTTCCGCCCAGAATCGAAGAGGAAAGGAACATATGGAAAGCACTGAGAAGAAGAGGGGACAGTATGGTAGGACATCTGTTAAGACAACAGAGAATAAGTTCCGTGGTGATAGAGCGAGCTGTAAAGGGTGAAACCTGTAGAAGAACACAGCGATTGGAATACATCTGGAAAAAAATTGTGGGTGTAAGTATCAAGTGCTATTCTGATGTAAAGAGGATGACACAGGAGGGGAATTGGTGGCAGCTCGCATCAAATGAACCAGAATACCAATGACGGTCTGTACTGACGTGTATTAGCTCGTTTATTACATATTTGTTCACAGCAAAATCTTTTTGGGGGAGGGGTGGGGGGGAAGGCGGAATAGTTTCTCTGCATTTGTATAAGGAATTATTCGTGAGTTTGTCTGTTCTGATTATTTTCATATGTTTTTCCACGTTTGTAGGATGTTGTATTGTAAGTGTTCTGCAAATGTGAAATGGTTTGTTTCATACTTCCAGCACCTAGTGTGTTTTAATCAAAATAGTTCACATTCGAGTTAGACGAATTCGATCTACGATGCAATAGGCACAGCAGCCTACAGTTCTTGGCTGCCACGGTTTGCCGCCTCGTCTTTGCTTCGCTGATGTGATGATCTGGGTGCCGCCTACCAACACGTCCCCGGTAGTCTAGCTGATAGACCGTCAACCCAGTGCAGCGCAGTAGCTGCCGCCCCTGATTTGCTTCTATCAGCTGACACTGGCGTTACTGGTTGTTCTCTCGCGAGAGGCAATGATTTAACTCTTCTGATTACAACTACTTCTTGCAATCGGCTAAGTACCTTTCGGGGGTAGGGGGAAGGGAGTGGGAGCACCTACGTGGTCATTGAGATCTCCTCGGCAACCTGCTACCCATATGCGGGGAATATGCAGGGAATATCCTAAGTGCGTGCGGTCAGCCTTCTTCGGTCGTGTAGGTGCACTCTAGATGTGCAATTCTATTGCTGCGACGCCGAGAAGACAAGGCTCGTACGCGTCAGAGTATACCTGCCATGCGTAAGCTTTATCTACTCACCTGTGTACAACCTTAGAGGGCACGGATTTGGTCCCTCTGTTCTTCGTTGTGATGCTGAATGGAAGGTGCAGGCCAAAATCTCCTTGCTTTAATCGTTAACCGGCTAGAGACGACGAGGTCTGAAATGTATTTTCCGTCGCAAAATCTACTACATAGTATGCAATGGTATCCCAATTTAGTGGCTTGTGAGGACCGTTGACATTTGTTGTTGTTATATTTCGAACACTTGTTCGACTGGTACTTTTCTGTTTCCAGAAACAAACAATGATCCTAAACTGTCGATACTGAAACACAATGTGCTATTTATGTGGTTCTTTTTTTCCATAATTCGTTCTGAATACAAGCTGCACTGTTGTAACAGATAAACATCTCGCTTATTCCGACACACAAAAACTCTTTTCTTGCATTGTCAGAATTTTTTCACATCTCTCGTAATACCAACTGATAACCACAACGCTAACTCGGTGATATTGCAATTCAATACACTCATCACTCATATTTGTAATACTTTGGAAAATATAGAACATTTAAAACGAGTAGATCATTAGAGTAGCGCCGTGTTTTGCTAAAATATAGAGAAATTTGAACATTGTTTTGAACATTGTTTTGAATATCAATGCAGTTGCTGACCTCTGTCGTGACGAATATGTCAGACGTAGTGAAATATTTTAGACTGTTTAATTTTTGGATCCATTTCGTCTCGCACCAAGTTTGGAACAAAAATTAAGCTCCACAGTCGTTTAAATGTGGAAATACCGTAATTTGTGCTAGAATTATCAACACTTTATATACACTCCTGGAAATTGAAATAAGAACACCGTGAATTCATTGTCCCAGGAAGGGGAAACTTTATTGACACATTCCTGGGGTCAGATACATCACATGATCACACTGACAGAACCACAGGCACATAGACACAGGCAACAGAGCATGCACAATGTCGGCACTAGTACAGTGTATATCCACCCTACGCAGCAATGCAGGCTGCTATTCTCCCATGGAGACGATCCTAGAGATGCTGGATGTAGTCCTGTGGAACGGCTTGCCATGCCATTTCCACCTGGCGCCTCAGTTGGACCAGCGTTCGTGCTGGACGTGCAGACCGCGTGAGACGACGCTTCATCCAGTCCCAAACATGCTCAATGGGGGACAGATCCGGAGATCTTGCTGGCCAGGGTAGTTGACTTACACCTTCTAGAGCACGTTGGGTGGCACGGGATACATGCGGACGTGCATTGTCCTGTTGGAACAGCAAGTTCCCTTGCCGGTCTAGGAATGGTAGAACGATGGGTTCGATGACGGTTTGGATGTACCGTGCACTATTCAGTGTCCCCTCGACGATCACCAGTGGTGTACGGCCAGTGTAGAAGATCGCTCCCCACACCATGATGCCGGGTGTTGGCCCTGTGTGCTTCGGTCGTATACAGTCCTGATTGTGGCGCTCACCTGCACGGCGCCAAACACGCATACGACCATCATTGGCGCCAAGGCAGAAGCGACTCTCATCGCTGAAAACGACACGTCTACTTTCGTCCCTCCATTCACGCCTGTCGCGACACCACTGGAGGCGGGCTGCACGATGTTGCGGCGTGAGCGGAAGACGGCCTAACGGTGTGCGGGACCGTAGCCCAGCTTCATGGAGACGGTTGCGAATGGTCCTCGCCGATACCCCAGGAGCAACAGTGTCCCTAATTTGCTGGGAAGTGGCGGTGCGGTCCCCTACGGCACTGCGTAGGATCCTACGGTCTTGGCGTGCATCCGTGCGTCGCTGCGGTCCGGTCCCAGGTCGACGGGCACGTGCACCTTCCGCCGACCACTGGCGACAACATCGATGTACTGTGGAGACCTCACGCCCCACGTGTTGAGCAATTCGGTGGTACGTCCACCCGGCCTCCCGCATGCCCACTATACGCCCTCGCTCAAAGTCCGTTAACTGCACATACGGTTCACGTCCACGCTGTCGCGACATGCTACCAGTGTTAAAGACTGCGATGGAGCTCCGTATGCCACGGCAAACTGGCTGACACTGACGGCGGCGGTGCACAAATGCTGCGCAGCTAGCGCCATTGGACGGCCAACACCGCGGTTCCTGGTGTGTCCGCTGTGCCGTGCGTGTGATCATTGCTTGTACAGCCCTCTCGCAGTGTCCGGAGCAAGTATGGTGGGTCTGACACACCGGTGTCAATGTGTTCTTTTTTCCATTTCCAGGAGTGTATTTGTGGTAAATAATGTAGGTCGTTCAGATACTTTCGAACAAGACGCTATTTTACACAATGCAGGTGAAGCTTACGTATTTTTGAATCTAATACAGATGTGGAAATACTATAAGTTATATGAGAATTGTAAGATGTTTACATTTTTGAACATGACACCAATTCATGCTACCTTGATTTTTTAATTTCTCATTGCTGCGACGTTATGAATTTCGTCATCTTAGATTGTGAATTCATTGCCCCGCCCCGCTTCTGGGCAACATGCGCTTGTGACTTCACGTGCATGTGTTGAGTCATCTATGTTGCAGCATGATAGTTCAAGAACGCTGAAAGTGGCCCAAGTAGTACATTGCTGTACTACAGAACTTATACTATGAAATTCTGAACCCAGCATAAAGAAATTGTTTTAAACCTGTTTTTAGTAATGTTAGTGGAAAACAGAAAACTCTAACGTTAGATAATAATTCCACAACTAGTGTGGGGAATAAACGAAGTTCGACTGAAAATCATTTAGTGTAGTGTACAACGCTATTCTACAAATGCAGGACATCGAAGCCGAATTACAGAAAAACTGTAAAACTTCTGTATATCAAGCATAGATTTTTATACACGCCATGATATCTTTACTGATGGTCATTTTTTGTCATCTATCTACTGGTCACCTATTTACTGGTATCATAGAGGGGTATAAAGATAAAGCAAAGTAACTCCAAAATAGACTGCAAATAAATTAAGACTCGCAAATAGAGCTGATACTGCCATCCTGACTATGCAAAGATGTCATAATTTCTTGCCAAAGACATTGCAAAAGAATCCACCAAGAGACCATCTGAGTATATCGCTAAGTAGAGAGGAAGAAATTCGCTGCTTCATCTATAAAGTTTTTAAATTATTTCATCTTGCTTTCAGCTCTTAGAATCTTATTTAGCGTCTGCTGTTTACGAATTAACACATTTTCAAGCATCTACAAAATAAGAAAAGTTTACAATGGGATTTACAGGTTTTGTAGAATTTTGAAAGTCATGTATCGCACTTCCAGATTTCGACATATAGGCTTATATGTTATGTAGATAGAGATAACAGTGTAATATCAAAGAACACCTAGTCAGCGATACTAGTTAATATCCCATTTTATGTGTTGAAATTCCGACTGGATTGTATAATCATATCAGACAAATAAAAGTGTGCACATACAAAATTGCAGCACATAAAATTGAATTTGACTAGTATCGCTGACTAGTTGTTCTTTATGTGCAACTGTGCACACTACGTTGTTATCCATACCTAACAGTATCTATATGTCAAAGTCTTGTATGTACGGTGTATGAATGTCAAAAATTTACAAAACTGGTTGTACCTACTGTTGATCCAACTGTGTATTGTTCGTATTACGTTGTATGGTGTTCTGTAGATGCTTAGAAATGGCTTGATGCCGAAATGCAAAATGAAATTCAAACAGCTGAAAGCAAGACGAAATCCTTTTAAAAATATATTTACAAGTCGCACTCCACCCGCCATTGTATTTCATAGTGTGCTAAGGTGTGTTACGAGATTTTATGTGGTTTGTTGATGTGGGGGAGGGGACCAAACAGCGAGGTCATCGGTTCATGAGAGGAGGGAAGGACATAGAAGGAAATCTGCTGTGCCCTTTTAAAGGAACCATCCCAGCATTTGCGTTCACTGATGTAGAGAAATTGCGAGAAACCCAAATTAGGATGACCGGACGAGCGGTTGTGCCGTCGCCCTACCGAATGCGAGTCCAGTGTGCTAACCACTGCGCCACCTCGCTCGTCATTTTATTTTCGAATGTAAATCAGAGTGTTCGATACAGACTGTATCTTAAGAAACTTCGTTCCTAATAAATCTGTTCTCAGTCGTCTATGCTTTTAATTCTACGACTAGTAAAAGCAAACGCTATTTTAGCAGTATTAAGCTCTACAATGTTTCATGTGTCACAATGAAGAGTTTCCCTTCAGGTATAGATTTAATCCCTGAATAAATTTCTAAGAAACAGTTCTGTAGTCATGACGTTTAATTAAGCCTTCGCCATCATTAACTTCCTTTTGTGTATTTCCTTAAATAATAACGTACTTAGGAAATTTATTTCTATATTTCAAGAGACTGCTTAAGAAATGCCGTGTATTGTTGTGCAGTTTTCCTTCTCAATGCATGTAGAAGATGGTTTGTAAATGTTAAACCTGTTCCTAAGGTCAATGTAGGAAAAAATTATCACTCTGTGATCGTCACTGGCAATATTGACTGATGAAAGTTCTTGGTGGCTTCTCTCTATAAGAGCGGTTTCCGAAGTGGGTGTTGCGACACTTCACAGTGTCGCACATTACTCTCAAGGGTGTCGCGAGATTACGATAACCTTAAATTAAGCATTAATCGAGTACTGAATTCCACTATTCTGTTCATGTATCTCCCGCTTATGCCACAAAATAGCTCTCTTCTGCTGTTGTACACTGGCTCCCTCTGTCGGTCCATATCTAACTAAGCTTTGTTTTGTTCGTAACATGTGCCATTCTTTTACTTGCGTCAAAGTTATATAATTTACAGAGGTCGTCAGAAATGGATCTGTTTACTTCCAGAAAGAGACATTTGGTCGTTTATGAAATATCAAGTAAAGAGAAACTGAGACGTAATGTGTCTCAAACTTATGTAGATACAGAATAAAAAACATATAGTGCTTGTATAACGTCTGCTTGTTCCAAATCGTCGTGCAACAGCAACACTGATAATACCAGAAAATTAGGTTCACTTGGCGTCAAGGTAAAGGGTGTCCTACGCCGGAGTTTGTGACGTGTGTTGACCAATTTTCCAATACATGCGTAGAACCGAACAGATTGCGTCCCACTATTTCGACAAAACACAAATCTATGCAAGGAATAAACGATGACTCTATTAAAGAAGTTCTAAGAGAGAGGAATCAGCAGGTTTCTTTGTTTACTGAGACAATGAAGAACTGTGATAAAACTCTAGAAACTAGTTTTCTTGCAGCAGAGATTGTTCCACAAAATATATTACATCCTGTACTCGCAGAGAAAATCATTACTGCAGCTACTTTTGTTACAATGATAACAATATTTAGTCGTGAGCATGTACCCAATGTGGTTAAAAACTCCTTTGCCTGAGAATACACTTGGAACAGGTTGGTTGGTTGTTTGGGGAAGGAGACCAGACAGCGTGGTCATCGGTCTCATCGGATTAGGGAAGGATGGGGAAGGAAGTCGGCCGTGCCCTTTCAGAGGAACCATCCCGGCATTTGCCTGGAGTGATTTAGGGAAATCACGGAAAACCTAAATCAGGATGGCCGGACGCGGGATTGAACCGTCGTCCTCCCGAATGCGAGTCCAGTGTCTAACCACTGCGCCACCTCGCTCGGTGGTTTGGAACAGGTGTTCAGGATATGCGTGAAAACATTGAAAATTTTGTTAAAACTCAAGTTAGTGAAACAAATTTAATGTCTGCTATACAGCTGGATGAATTTACTTATGTTGGTGGCGGTTATTTGTTTCGTTGATCTAGGAAATGTAGTTTCAAGAAAATTCTCTTCACTGCCAAGTATACTTCAAAGTATCTTTGAAGTAATATATGAATATAGTACTACAGGCCGGCCGGTGTGGCCGAGCAGTTCTAGGCGCTTCAATCTGGAACCGCGCGACCGCTACGGTCGCAGGTTCGAATCCTGCCTCGGGCATGGATGTGTGTGATGTCCTTAGGTTAGTTAGGTTTAAGTAGTTCTAAGTTCTAGGGGACTTATGACCACAGCAGTTGAGTCCCATAGTGCTCAGAGCCATTTGAACCACAATACTATATTGGAATAGACGAAACGGCGGCATATTCACAGATGACGCTTCTTCAGTTACAGATTCCGTAAAAGAATTCATTACACTGGTGAAACAACGAAACGAAAACTTCATTACTGCAAACTACTTTCCCTAATAAATATCATAGGAAAAGATTTAAATCAATTTGGTTAAAATGATGTTTTATAGTTAGAGCAGGTCTGTCAATGATTTTTCGGTCAAGAATGTGACGAACTAGGAACATGGCATTATAAGTTTTTTTCCTGATACTGCAATGGTACATGTTGTCATAAAGCATAGGAATACGTCTCGCGTCCCTTTTACTAGACCGATGAAAGATGTGCATGCTTAAAACGTGACTTTAGTGAGTACTAGGGTAAAGAGCATCTAATGTGGCCGCGTTTGTTGGAATTTATGCGCAGATATGAGAAAGAAAAATGCGGGCAGAGCGCTGAAAGCGACGACGGATGTTTAATTTGGACTAGCCAGTGAGAGGTCACTTGCAATTTGCAGTCGTGTTTTGTGGATGCTGTGGACTCCAAAGAAGAAAAGAGGCCTGACGACAATGGCCGAGTGCTAAATAAAAATTAATCTTATTATATAGACATTCTGCTATGCTGTATCGAGTTAAGTACGAGCTTAAGGTTTTGGTCAAACTTTGAAGTACGCTATATCAACATTTCCTTCTAAAGGCTTCGTTAATTATGGGTTGCTGTGAGCTAAGAACCTATTGATTATAGAAGAATTACGGAACCCGTGTTTTGTGATTTCGTAGTGAGATGTGTAAATGTAGAAGTCTCTTAAAGCTGTCGCCGCTCTCCAATCGGAAAAGAAGTCAGCAGTCAAATACGTGGCACTGCGTAGCAGGACCACAACATCAAGAAAAAACAAGACGGTAACAGGGAACTTACCTGTTATTATAGCAAAAGAGTAAATACTTCGCATTTATTATCAACCTACAAAAAGAAAAACACCTCAATACAGAAATCCGCTGGCTATCCTGAGGGAGAATGCTTGCTCGTGTGTATGAACTTAAGGATGCAATGCTGCAGCAGTTTGAGTCAGAAAACCAAAACTAATATCATGGATTCATTAGAAGTCAAAGTGTTGAAAACAAAGTTAGCTTTCCACCTTATTTTATTTGAAATACTAAACAAGAAAAATTGTGGTCTACGACACCAGAATGCGAAATTCCATCCCGCTACTGAAAAAGTTGTAACTTGAAAAGATAAATCAGAGTTTAACTGACGTAAACAAAACGAGTAGTTCTGGAACATTTCCTTTTAGATCAAAATTTACATTCGTGAGCATTTAATTCTTTAATTCATCATAAATGGAGGTTGTAAGGATCTATCTCAGGTGCACTCAGGCCTCGTGTGGCCTAGTGAGGAGCTACTTGACTGAGATGTAGCGGCATCAGTCAGGAAAACTGATAACGGCTAGGAGAGCAGTGTGCTTACCACATGCTCCTTCGTATCGGCATGCGATGAGGCCTAAGGCTTGGGTTTCACACGGTGGCCGGTCGGTTCTGTTGGACCTTCAAGGCCCCTTCAGCCAGTGTTTGTTTGTTAATATTCGCATATAAACCAGCGTTCCACACTTCCCAAAATGGCTCAATTGACTGTGAGCACTATGAGACTTAACTTCTGAGGTCATCAGTCCCCTAGAACTTAGAACTACTTAAACCTAACTAACCTAAGGACATCACACACATCCATGCCCGAGGCAGGATTTGAACCTGCGACCGTAGCGGTCGCGCGGATCCCGACTGTAGCGCCTGGAACCGCTGAGCTACTCCGGCCGGCCCCACACTTCCCAGTGCTCGTGAACTTCAACTTGTTGTAGAGAAGAAACTGGCAGACCTGAAGCCAAACCGCACCGTAAAACTTAACTGTCGAGAATTACTTTTTTTGGATTTCTATTTAGCAAGATTACCCTTTCCAAAGAAAATGCGCACTCACCATTTTGCTGCAGTTTTCTAAAACATATTCGTGTGAAAATGTATTTTTTGTTATGTTTAATGTAAAATCAGCCAAACGTGTAAGTTTGAGAAATTTAGATGAAGAAATGCTTGTCAATTCATCCTACATCCGAGCTAATAGAAGGGGCGGTCCACATTGATTTATTCTTCATTTTCCCTATCAAGCTTGGTACACCATTTGTCACATAATTACAGTTAGAAGTATGTACCACTTTGGTGTAACCGTAGACGTTAGGACAATCTCTAGAAGTTTAATCCTTGGAGAGCACAGCCATTACGTGAACCGATGATGTGAAGTGTGCTCTTCAAGAGTAGCGCTGCAAGATGTGTCTTCTGGAATGGTAGATATAAACACTGTTGATATTCACATGTGATTGGTGGCAGTCTAAGGAGAATGTGCATCGGCACGAAAAGGCCTCTTGCATCACGACAACGCTCGTCCTCACACAGTTATGGAAATTACGGCTGCCATTGTTGAAATGGTGTTCCACGTACTGCCAAACCAAGCGTATTCCTCTGTCATGGTCCATTTAATGTCTGCAGATCCTCGTCGAAAAACCTGCCTGGAGACGCATCAGCAGCGTCCCAGCTGCTCACAGTTCCTGGAAGGCTGCGAATCGATGTTCGATCAGAGATTTCTTCATAGCCCAGAGTGGATCGTAATTAGTAAGGGCAATGTTAGATGAAACTTCGGGTTTGGCATTCATTTGGCCTCCATGGTTTCCCGCCTGTGTTGGGACGAGCATCGTCGTCTTGCAAGAGCACTTTTCGTTACGGTACACACTCTTCACACACTGCCGCCAATCGCGTGTGAAAAACTGCAATGTTTACACCTTCATTCCACAGAAACCACGTCACCCATCGCTGTCCTTGGTGACTACACTCCCTGTAGTCCGCTCACGTAAAGGCAGCATGTGGGAAAATGTGCCCTACTGTACACGGACTACACTTCTAGTGTTCTTCCTGCCACCTACGGTGAGACCGAAGCATTAACTTCTCTCAACTGTAATGATTAGTAAAGTGACCCACAACGAATAATGGGACAAATGAAGTGTAAATCAGTGTGGAACACCACGGGTATTAGACAGATTTGTAATGCTCCTCAAGCCTATATGAGCCACCGAATTCATAATAGTATTGAAAAGATTTGTATCTGTGAAAATGTGTTTAGTGTGTTATTGTACTATACTTACAAAGTAAACGCGAAAATTAATATTTCCTTAAAATATCATTTCTTACAATAAAGCCCCGCAATATATCATAACAATAGTGAAAAGGCATCTTGTGAAATGGTATTTATTAGAAGGCTGTTGCCAGTAGGAAAAGTTTATAAAAGCTTTGCTCTAAAGAATAATATCAGACTTGTTTACCTTAGCATAATTTCCAAGCTTGTAAATAGTCGCTTCTGCCGCGAACAATAGATAGCTCTCCTTCCGCTCAAGGGCATTAGGCGTCATATACAGAGTGGGGACATGTTAACGAAGTTTTACGGCTCTTGCAGCACTTAGGCAGCAATTACTAGTGATCAACTGCTTTTAAGTATAAAATATCAGTCTGTATCCTATATGTAGTCTGTAAAAACGGGCGTAGCTGTCTGCATATCTTTGAACACGGTAGCCTTCATAATTATTAGACGAATTTTCTTTGGGTTTTTGCAGGTAACGCGAGCGTACTTTGAGACACCGGAAGAAAAGATACCGTGATTTTAAAGTTTTACCAAAACTTTTTCTCTGCTTGTCCATCTGTCTATTTAACAAAATTCATCTCAAAAACTACAAGAGGAATTCTCGATAGGTTTACGCAATTAATCTGGGTACAGTTTTTGACACCATACAGGTGTTATTTGATGAAAATCCGATCATAATGAAAGGATACCCATTCATATTCTGAAAATGTTTCTGTATATGTCTGTTCCTCATCTCCCCCGAAACAACTGGAATGATTTCAACCAAGTTCGGTACACTTACTGTCTGGGACAAATTGCTCTGTGAGTATGAGCCGACTACCTATCTAAGGATTTGAAAACGAAATGTACGACACGTCACGCGAACACCCATATTTTATTCATCCAGTATTTGAGACCGAGAGCACTTAGTGATTCGCAATAAACATAACACATAATTTCAAACACTTATGAAACCTTTTCTCGCAGATGGCCCCCACAAAGTGATGAAAGAGAAAATGTTTATCACCTACTATATTTTCGACGTTCACACAGTTAAATTGCCTGATGTTTTAATTTATTACTTCATCACTTCTAACTACATTCGCAACACATTTTGCAGACAGTGTTCATCTAGTCGTACACCACTTAATGTTGAGGGAAGTCGGGTAAGTTGACGACATTATGGTTGTTGTTGTTGTGGTCTTCAGTCCTGAGACTGGTTTGATGCAGCTCTCCATGCTACTCTATCCTGTGCAAGCTTCTTCATCTCCCAGTACCTACTGCAACCTACATCCTTCTGAATCTGTTTAGTGTATTCATCTCTTGGTCTCCCCCTACGATTTTTACCCTCCACGCTGCCCTCCAATACTAAATTGGTGATCCCTTGATGCCTCAGAACATGTCCTACCAACCGATCCCTTCTTCTGGTCAAGTTGTGCCACAAACTCCTCTTCTCCCCAATCCTATTCAGTACCTCCTCATTAGTTATGTGATCCACCCATCTAATCTACAACATTCTTCTGTAGCACCACATTTCGAAGGCTTCTATTCTCTTCTTGTCCAAACTATTTATCGTCCATGTTTCACTTCCATACATGGCTACACTCCATACAAATACTTTCAGAAATGACTTCCTGACACTTAAATCTATACTCGATGTTAACAAATTTCTCTTCTTCAGAAACGCTTTCCTTGCCATTGCCAGTCTACATTTTATATCCTCTCTACATCGACCATCATCAGTTATTTTGCTCCCCAAATAGCAAAACTCCTTTACTAATTTAAGTGTCTCATTTCCTAATCTAATACCCTCAACATCACCCGACTTAATTCGACAACATTCCATTATCCTCGTTTTGCTTTTGTTGATGTTCATCTTATATCTTCCCTTCAAGACACCATCCATTCCGTTCAACTGCTCTTCCAAGTCCTTTACTGTCTCTGACAGAATTACAATGTCATCGGCGAACCTCAAAGTTTTTATTTCTTCTCCATGGATTTTAATACCTACTCACAATTTTTCTTTTGTTTCTTTTACTGCTTGCTCAATATACAGATTGAATAACATCGAGGAGAGGCTACAACCCTGTCTTACTCCCTTCCCAACCACTGCTTCCCTTTCATGTCCCTCATCTCTTATAACTGCCATCTGGTTTCTGTACAAATTGTAAATAGCCTTTCGCTCCCTGTATTTTACCCCTGCCACCTTTAGAATTTGAATGAGAGTATTCCAGTCAACATTGTCAAAAGCTTTCTCTAAGTCTACAAATGCTAGAAACGTAGGTTTGCCTTTCCTTAATCTTTCTTCTAAGATAAGTCGTAAGGTCAGTATTGCCTCACGTGTTCCAGTATTTCTACGGAATCCAAACTGATCTTCCCCGAGCTCGGCTTCTACTAGTTTTTCCATTCGTCTGTAAAGAATTCGTGTTAGTATTTTGCAGCTGTGGCTTATTAAACTGATTGTTCGGTAATTCTCACATCTGTCAACACCTGCTTTCTTTGGGATTGGAATTATTATATTCTTCTTGAAGTCTGAGGGTATTTCGCCAGTTTCATACATCTAGTTTTTCCATTCGTCTGTAAAGAATTCGTGTTAGTATTTTGCAGCTGTGGCTTATTAAACTGATTGTTCGGTAATTCTCACATCTGTCAACACCTGCTTTCTTTGGGATTGGAATTATGATATTCTTCTTGAAGTCTGAGGGTATTTCGCCTGTTTCATACATCTTGCTCACCAGATGGTAGAGTTTTGTCAGGACTGGCTCTCCCAAGGCCGTCAGTAGTTCCAATCGAATGTTGCCCACTCCGGGGGCCTTGTTTCGACTCAGGTCTTTCAGTGCTCTGTCAAACTCTTCACGCAGTATCATGTCTCCCATTTCATCTTCATCTACATCCTCTTCCATTTCCATAATATTGTCCTCAAGTACATTGCCCTTGTATAGACCCTCTATATACTCCTTCCACCTTTCTGCTTTCCCTTCTTTGCTTAGAACTGGGTTTTCATCTGAGCTCTTGATGTTCATACAAGTGGTTCTCTTTTCTCCAAAGATCTCTTTAATTTTCCTGTAGGCAGTATCTATCTTACCCCTAGTGAGATAAGCCTCTACATCCTTACATTTGTCCTCTAGCCATCCCTGCTTAGCCATTTTCCACTTCCGGTCGATCTCATTTTTGGGACGTTTGTATTCCTTTTTGCCTGCTTCATTTACTGCATTTTTATATTTTCTCCTTTCATCAATTAAATTCAATATTTCTTCGTTACCCAAGTATTTCTACTAGCCCTCGTCTTTTTACCTACTTGATCCTCTGCTGCCTTCACTACTTCATCCCTCAAAGCTACCCATTCTTCTTCTACTGTATTTCTTTCCCCCATTCCTGTCAATTGTTCCCTTATGCTCTCCCTGAAACACTGTACAACCTCTGGTTCTTTCAGTTTATCGAGGTCCCATCTCCTTAAATTCCCACCTTTTTGCAGTTTCTTCAGTTTTAATCTACAGGTCATAACCAATAGATTGTGGTCAGAGTCAACATCTGCCCCTGGAAATGTCTTACAATTTAAAACCTGGTTCCTAAATCTCTGTCTTACCATTATATAATCTATCTGATACCTTTTAGTATCTCCAGGGTTGTTCCATGTATACAACCTTCTATCATCATTCTTAAACCAAGTGTTAGCTATGATTAAGTTGTGCTCTGTGCAAAATTCTACCAGGCGGCTTCCTCTTTCATTTCTTAGCCCCAATCCATATTCACCTACTACGTCTCCTTCTCTTCCTTTTCCTACACTGGAATTCCAGTCACCCATGACTATTAAATTTTCGTGTCCCGTCACCATCTGAATAATTTCTTTTATTTCATCATACATTTCTCCAATTTCTTCGTCATCAGCAGAGCTAGTTGGCATATAAACTTGTACTACTGTAGTAGGTGTGGGCTTCGTATCTATCTTGGCCACAATAATGCGTTTACTATGCTGTTTGTAGTAGCTTACCCTCGTTCCTATTTTCCTATTCATTATTAAACCTACTCCTGCATTACCCCTATTTGACTTTGTGTTTATAACCCTGTAGTCACCTGACCAGAAGTCTTGTTCCTCCTCCCACCGAACTTTACTAGTTCCCACTATATCTAACTTTAACCTATGCATTTCCCTTTTCAAATTTTCTAACCTACCTGCCCGATTAAGGGATCTGACATTCCACGCTCCGATCCGTAGAACGCCAGTCTTCTTTCTCCTGAAAACGACATTCTCTTGAGTAGTCCCCGCCCGGAGATCTGAATGGGGGACTATTTTAGCTCCGGAAGATTTTACCCAAGAGGACGCCATCATCATTTAATCATACAGTAAAGCTGCATGCCCTCGGGAAAAATTACGGCTGTAGTTTCCCTTTGCTTTCAGCCGTTCGCAGTACCAGCACGGCAAGGCTGTTTTGGTTATTGTTACAAGGCCAGATCAGTCAAATCATCCAGACTGTTGCCCTTGCAACTACTGAAAAGGCTGCTGCCCCTCTTCAGGAACCACACGTTTGTCTGGCCTCTCAACAGTTACCCCTCCGTTGTGGTTGTACCTACGGTACGGCTATTTGTATCGCTGAGGCACGCAAGCCTCCCCACCAACGGCAAGGTCCATGGTTCATGGGGGGGGGTACGATTTTTCTGGCCGTTCCTTTGAAGTCAGTTTATTTATTGAGTACTTTTTACTTCATCCATTTAGATTCAAGCTCTTAAACATTTCCTAGACAGACCTATTTTTGTTGGTGAGAGTACCATTCTCCATTTACTGTACAGGGAGGATAAGATGACCTTCGGGTATAGGTAAGACGACGAAATGAACATTTTATTTAGAAATGAAAAACATCTTACTGACGGTTGCCTGTTTATCGCTAAAGTCAGAAATACAACTCTTCTTCTTTGCTTCCCTGAAGAAAAATCGAGACCCTTTCATAGGATTTGTCGACCTGGAGAAAGCCTTCGACCGTGTAAAATGACGTATGCTGTTCGAAATCCCGAGAGAGGTAGGGCTTAAGTGTAAGGACAGACAGGTAATCTACGGTATGTACAATAACCAAGAGAGAAAAATAAGAGGGGCGGACCATGAACAAAATACGTGTTTTAAGAACGGAAAAAGGCAGTGATGTAGACATGTAAACTTTCGCTCCTGCCGTTCAATCTATACATTTAGGAAGCAATGATAGAAATAAAAGAAAGGTTCAAGAGCGGTATTAAAATTCAACGAGTGAGGATATTAGTTTGCTCATGATTGCTATCCTCACTGAAAGTGAAAACGATTTAAAGGCTGTATTGGATGGAGAGAACACTCTACGGAGTACAGAATAAGTATTTAGAGCATATCGAAGAAAGACACAGATAACGAGGAGAAGGAGTAAACTACAAGAAACTTAACATCGTGGCTGACCTCGGAGTGCACCTATCGTCATCGGTGTGTAACTATTCAGACGAAAGATGGTTGTGTATAAAAATTTGAATTATATCCCGGAAACAGTTCTGCAACGACGAATTAACGCGTTATTTCTATTTTAAATTTAATGTGAAGTTATAACACGATTAGCGGTGGTTACATAATTGATAATAACGGTGAAAAGGAGTCTTGATGAATTGATTTAGAGGTGCAATGCTAACTTTCTAGGTTAATGTTTAACACTCATAAATACACAATAAAATTAATCTGCTTCTTTTCTTTCTGTCAGTAAGCGGCATCGGTCTGATTCGTTTTATAATTGTGCTAAGATGCAACCATTTATCGCGTTTCCCTGTTCCGTATCTCGCATCCTCCAGTCAGTTCAAAATGATACGCCGTGTATAGTTTTCGTTTTCACAAAGAATGATCTATTATTTTAGGGGTCCATGATATATTTCTTTCAAATAATTACATTGCATATCAAATGCTTTCGCAACATGACAACTTAAATTTTGTAGCGCAACAACAGAATATGTGGTAAGTAGGTAATAATCAAAAGTCGAAAACGAACGAAGTGGTAGGGAGAATGAGAGAACGTTCAAAAACTCGTAACCTAGGACCCCGCCGTCTGAAAATCCGGTCCTATGTGACTGTAGATGTGCGCTGATGGAGAGATCTGCTTAGGACAGAACGATGTTGATAGGTGCATGAGATCTGTCTTCGGACTGAAAACTAAAATGACAATGACAGTGCGACGCACGAGTCGCCGCATACACTTTTGTTCATTAACAGGCGTATTATTTACAAGAAGAACTTTAACGTATCGTACTTGTCTATCAACAATAAAAGGAATTAAGGTGTATACTTTAAAAAAATATTGAACACTCTGTAGCCCTTCGTATGCATGAGAATAAACTGATGAGTTGAAATAAGATTAACAAAGTATTATTATCTCATTTATTTATATACTTTATGGAACCAGAAAATGCTCTCTTTCTCAGTTATTCCTTGCTCCTCCCCGATCACCATTTTCCCTTACGCAGCTATCGTCGTTTGCTGCGTTCCACCATCGGCACACGTTGTACGTTGTTTCCGGGGCTATTGCCAACAGACCCATAGCTTGCTTTAAATTAACACACACGGGGAGGCTCAACCGCTCTGTGATGTATGGAAGCGCTCAACGGGTTAACCACTAAATTAGCTCCTCAGTGCGCCGAATGTCTGTAATTAATCACATCAGTTTGAATCCCATTACACAGAGGCGCCTGGATATGGCATTTGCTTTTAATGTCTGCTCGAATGTGAAAGATGAGAAGACGCTTCCAACCACTATTAATCTCTGTCACCGTAATTCTTTCGCCATTTTCACAAAATGTGAGAGGAACTTCCCATCTTCCTTTTGGTGTAACCGCTGGTCCGCCAGCAGCAATCCCTTGTAAGTCTTTTATTGCCCATCTGAAGAGCTGACTAAGCGGAAAGCTCCGAAGAGTAGTACTGAACAGGAAAACGTAATATCGTTCTAACCGTTTGAATATTTACTTCCGCAATTTCTTTATAACCATTTATTTATTTACTTTTGCAATCAGCATTCTAGCGCAATTCTCTTACAGAGATAACTTGTTAACTCGAAACGTAAATACATTGCTTTCCTCAACTACAAGTGTCATAACTATCTCACGTAAGGTATTACTAGATTTTCATTTTGGAATTTCTCACAGATAAAAGTATGGATAGGACATCTGAATTTACGCTTATTGCTGTGGCTATATTTCCATTTTTCCCTTCCCTACCCGACCTGTAATTTACATAATAATGTGATTCTTTTGTTGTCTCCTTAATATTGGGTTTAAGTATTGTTGAACTCCATCTTCAGGCGCGTATTACCACCACTAATCGACAAAGTGATAGAATATCCTGTTTCAATAGCACAACCGCAAGAGAATGAACCATCTTCCACTAGTCCACCGAAAAGTCTACCACAGGCCTTACAGGCAATTAATCACATTAATTGTGAGTTATAACTAAAGAATGCCAAACTTTTCACACTAGTTAAGGGGCACCATTCTTCTTTCGTTTATTTCATTTTCAAAACTTTGTCAGGAAATCGTTTTGTTCCCTTCCGATTGACGACGTATACGCAGACGGACCTCAATATTTCTAAAAAAAATATAATCTTCGTGTAAGCTCCTCGTTCTCGGTGTTTAAGAAAGTGAGAGATGGTGTCTTGCTGCTGTGGCATTAGAACAGTGGAGGAAAACGGTACGCCACGCCAAAACACTTTGTGATAACTAGTGTGTCACACATCCATTGGCACGTTAAACTACTGGTGCCTAACCATTTGCGTTATTTCAAAAGCAGTCGTGTCCATACTGTTGAATTTAGAAATTGTTAGTTAGCGAGGTTTATGTTGTACACGTTTTAGTGTTCGGGATATCTTTGTTGTCTCGAGTTTTTCCTGTATATAAAAATTCAGAACTTTTTCAAATGGTACAATGAATGACTTTAAATTTTAAACAATAAAAGGTCATTCAGTTTACCTTCTGTATTCTTAAAGAATGACACAAGTGGTTCGCAGTAATCATTTTACTTCCACAGTAATACAATTTCCTCCTCATCACATGAGCTACAAAATTCGAACTACTTGCTGCAGCTGCACAACACGTGGGTCCCGCCAAGTGAGAGAGATTAATAAGGTAGAAATTGTATGTAAACAACCTAATAATTAACGTCACCGCAAAGAAAATATTTCAATAGTGGTTCCACATATTTTTATTTACGGGACATTATTATCCTAAATAACTTTATAAAATTTACACTCTGGTTTGATAAATTCAAAATTAATATATACATGCCCAAAGAGAGGGACAACTCGATAAGTCCATCTTTTACCTATATATCCATGTACAAAATATTATTACCTTTTACAACCGAAATGATAAAAATCCACGAAATCGAAAGGTTCCTAATATGCATCGGTCTTCATTACATCGTACTACTGGAGGAGAAGTTATCTGAATGACAAGGAATATCTAAATATAGTTGTAAATAAAATAATAACGGCAGTCAGCATTTATTCGAAAGGGAAACCGGCATCTTCCTCTGCGACCGAAATGGGTGATTATCACTCCACAGACACAGTTAATGAGAGACAACGTCCAGTCAACTAAGTGGCCGGTGGAGAAGGAATTTGTTCTGAGCAGCTAACACTGTACACTGTACGCCGTTTTCCTGTTTTTATGCAGGAAAGAGAAGAAACTAAAACAGTTCTGTACCTCTGGCAACATACAAGTCGATCCTAATCAGGTCACTGGCGTATAGATTTACACTCATGTAGCGTGCAACAAGTCTACTTATTGGAATACTGGGCTGTACGCTACCTCCCTGTTCCTCGGCCGTAAAAACGACGGTGCTGCCGCAGGTACCTGGGTTTCTGTTCGCTATGCTGGGTGGTACCTGGATTACTGTTTGTCAGCCACAGATAACTATATTCATTAACACGTAGGATTTAATCAACGAGAAGCCATGTGGTTGTTATTTAATAACTGATTTAGACTTTGTCATAAGTGGAGGTTGATTGCTGATGGGTTGATTCTTTGCCTTGCTATCATCGTCCTGTGCCTTCTGCTGCTGGTGCTAATTTAAGTATCCCTTGTGTTTCTTTCATGCAAAAGGTCTCACTAATTGTAGACGACCTCCACTACGCGGTAGGCAAGTCAGCCGCAGGGGGGCATGTTAATCAGGCATGGGGTGCGGAGGCACATAATGAGGTTAGGTTTCCACCTCTTGCATTCTGATATAATCAATGCTGTATCTTTATTCGCTCTATCACTTCCTGAAGTGCTCCGTCACTCCCTAAACTGCCCAACTTTTTTTGTAATCTCATCAACTTTGGGATGGATATTATTTAAGTCCTCGTCATCGTGTGATGCACTCATCTCCTACATCCAACATTTTATTAACCAGGTTATATAAAATTTAGTCTGTGTCTTTCCCTTTCAGTTTGCCCCATCTAGTTTCATTCATCTTACCAAATAAACGTTGAAAGGCTATATTGTTCCCCTTTCACATTCCTTTCACAAAATTCAGACATCAAGCCATGTTCAGCTGCGCTTCCTGTGATATTTTTAAAGCCTATGGAGGTAAACTGGATTATGTGTAATTACTAATTTACTATTTACTAATTTACTAATTTACTATTTACTATTACTAATTTATTCTTTTGCACATCCTACGTTGTGGCCGCGCAGTTTTAGGCGCTTCAGTCCGGAACCAAGCGACTGTTACGATCGCAGGTTCGACTCCTGCCTTGGGCATGGATGTGTGTGACGTGCTTAGGTTAGTTAGGTTTAAGTAGTTCTAAGTTATAGGGGACTGATGACCTCAGATGTTAAGTCCCATAGTGCTCAGAGCCATTTAACCATTTTTTGCACAGCCTATCCCTATCCTTGTGTGTCCCCATACGCTTTTTTACATTTATTTTGTGTGTTAGATACCGATAATTTTTTGGTCTTTGAGTTGAGTGTGATAATATGTGAGTCTGTTTCAGAGAGTGTCTCGTCTGCTACATGTGGTGATGGAGGGGTTGAGGGGGGGGGGGGGGGGCGGTTGTCATGAATTCCCCTACTGTAATTCCAAGTCGCCACCAACTTAAGACCACCACCCTTGGATGTAGATGTCAAAGATGCGAACGGAATTGTTGGTGCAGTGTACCATGGTTAGCTATCCAAAATTCAGCTCTGCCCTCCACAAGGACTGGAAGGAGGAAGGCTCTTCGAGGGCGCCATGTTAGTCACTTGAGCGTTGACTGTCTAGGAGTGTAACTGAGTTTTATATGTGCTCAGAATGATCTAAAGAACGTTGCTATTGTATTAGCTGCTAATCCTTTTCTTTAGTAACAAACGCTTCCAGAAACCAAAAGGGAAGACTTGTTTGGTTACTTCATGCTAGTGATTTCAGCTGGGAAAGTTTTTGTTAGTTAGGTCTTTGTTTTAATAACGGAGGTGAAATCATGAGTATGCATAGAGATGAGTTCGAACTGTTTGTTGTGCGGTGTAGAATACGTCACAGATTTAGTGTACATATGAAATATTTTGCTCGTGCAAGTACGATTTCGTGCTGAGTAATGGATTATATTCCATCCAGTGGAAGTCGTGGTCGGGGTCTGGTCAGACAAGGTGAAGGCTGCCTGTTTGCTCCGCATTAGTTCAAGTTAGACTGCACAGTGTTAAGTTGAAGTAATTGCGTGTGGAGCAATTGTTGGTTGCATGAGCACGATTTTGTAGTAACTGAGCCATTGTCTCTCGTTAACCACGTGGTTACCAGCCGCAATGAAGTGCGTTTGCACCGCCCTCATTGGGATTCTTTTGTTGTGTAGTTACAAGTTTTACAGCTTCATAATGACTTCGTCCTGACTCGCAGGAACGGACATATGGCGAGTAAATTCCATGACTCTCACTGTGCGTAGACCGGCGAGGCAGGAGGCACTCTAAAGCACCGTTAATGAGGCACGCTGGCAGATGACGTTCATGGGCCATTTGCCATAACCACACCATGCCGTCAGATCGCCACATTGTGTACCGTGACTCGTCACTCCACACAACGTTTCTCCACTGTTCAATATTCCAATGTTTACGCTCCATACACCAAGCGAGGTGTCGTTTGGCATTTACCAGTGTGATGTGTGGCTTACGAGCAGTCGCTCGACCATGAAATCTAAGTTTTCTCACCTTCCGCCTAACTGTCATAGCATTTGCAGTGGATTCTGATGCAGTTTGGAATTCCTGTGTTTTTTTATAGATAGATGTCTGTCTAACACACATGACGACCCTATTCAACTGTCGGAGGTCTCTGTCAGTCAACAGACAAGGTCGGCCTGTACGCTTTTGTGCTGTACGTGTCCCTTTACGTTTGCGCTTCACTATCACATCGGATTCAGTGAACCTAGCGATGTTTGGGAGTGTAAAAATCTGGAGTACAGACGTATGACACAAGTGACTCCCAAACACCTGACCACGTTCGAAGTCCGCGAGTTCCGCGGAGAACACCATTCTGCTCTGTCACGAAGTCTAATGACTGCTGAGGTTGCTGATATGGAATATCTGCCATAGGTGGCAGCACAATGCACCTAATATGAATAATGTGTCCTTATACTTTTGACCACACAGTGTATGTGCGAATGTGTCACCCTTGACTGTGTCAGTTTTAGGACTTATAGCATATGAAAGTAAATGTTTAATCGATGCAAAGAATTTCTGCTGTATTTCTAAAGATGCTCTTTGGAAGTAGATTATTGTTCTGTCAGGACTCATAGGTTGTAATCTCTTTGGTTATACATGTATATGCAGTGGGACTTACCATGTTTTATTACTACAGTTGAGTTAGAAGAATTTTCAAAGCGTGATTCAGTACGAGTATGTGAGAATGTGGGTAAGGGTGTAGGAGATAGTGAACAATCCCAGTCATCTAAGAGCGAGGGCACATCCTGACTAGTATTGCCTTGTGCGGTCACGATGTATATTTGAGACCGCTTAGTTTAGATTTTAAAGAGTTCAGTATCAGCTAATGATGAAACTGTTAGGTTAACTTGCAGCAGTAGTTCGATGTACTACCTAAGACCAGATTATTATTCTGACACATTCTTTCCAAGCAAAATGTACGTAGTTATCCATCTCAATAATTCACCACGTGGTTCAGAACAAAAAACTGATTGACGACCATATTATCCGTTCCCTGATCAGAATAGATCCTTTTCCACTATCTTGTCCCGCCATTCCGACATTGCTCCCAGTCACATAATTCCGTTGACAGACGTGATATTTTTGAATACATAGGTGGGATGTGGACGGACTGTAGGTGATATTTATTGATTGGCCCACGGAGTGTTACTCACCGAGCGTTACCGTTAGTGCTTCATTTGTTTCCCTTATTAGTGTTATCAGTTGCATAGCTCGACTAAAGCCCACCATAAGTGAGTAGGATTGTAGAAACAGATGGAACCGGTGCTTTTCGGCATAAAAGTGAGTGTTTTGATGAGAGTGATTCATTGAGCCGACCTCAATGACATTCATTACGCACGTCTCCTACGTAGGATCTAGGGGATATGCCCCTACATACATTAGAGAGGGAGACTATGTGCTCCGGCATGAAATGATACCAGTGAATGAACTCACCATTCTCCAATATACAACCAAACTGCAATCGAGTAACGATATCTGTCCACCGGAGTAAGAAGGTCACTTCTCAATGTACCTGGGATGCTTTAGAACATATCGTTCCAATCTAACTTTATGATGCTTCTCATACCACTTCACTCAATGTATTTTCTACTTGAGAGTACTTTCAATTCAGTAGTTTGTGCTCATCACGAATTTCCTCCGGTATGCGTGGCGACGTTTGTTGCTTCCTGCGTCACCCTACTTCAATCTATTCGTTTTGAATATTAGACAGCTTCAGCTGGAAGAACTTTATTTATAAGCACGACCGCTTTCACAGCATTTTAGCAGCAGCACCGGGTGGGAATTGTAAAAATTAATAGGTAGTAGCTTATGCAAGGCAAGAAAACCTAACTGAAATTAAAAGGTATATGGGATGAACATACTAAAAAAAATCAAGTCTCATTCTGATGGAGAAGAGAGAATGGGATGATCCAGCGATTATACTCAGTAATCTTTCGCTAAGTAGCTGGCGTCAATTATAAAATAGCATGAAACAATATACCATGTTCCTATGACGCCTCGAAACGACGATAGATAAAATAAGAACTTCCCAATAACAAACTACACTGAAGAAACTAGTACAGGCTTGCGTATTCAAATACAGAGCTACGTAAACAGGCAGAATAATGCACTACGGTCGGAAATGCCTATGTTGTTGTTCTGGTCTTTAATCCAGAGGCTAGTTTGATGCAGCTCTCCATGCTACTCCATCCTGTGCAAGTTTCTTCATCTCCAAGTACCTACTGCAACCTACATCCTACTGAATCTGCTTAGTGTATTCACTTATTGGTCTCCCTCCACGATTTTTACCCTCATTGCTAACCTACAATACTAAATTGGTGATCCCTTGATGTCTCAGAACATGTTCTATCAACCAAGCCGTTTTTCCAGTCAAGTTGTGTCTCAAATTTCTCTTCTCCCCAATTGTCTTCACTACCTCCTCATTAGTTATGTGATCTACCCATCTAATTTTCGGCATTCTTCTGTAACACCACATTTCGAAAGTGTCTATTCTCTTCTTGTCCAAACTATTTATCGTCCATGTTTCAGTTCCAAACATTGCTACACTCCAAACAAATACTCTCAGGAAAGAATTCCTTACACTTAAATCTATATTCGAAGTTAACAAATGTCTCTTCTTCAGAAACGCTTTCCCTGCCATTGCCAGTCTACTTTTAATATCCTTTGTACTGCGGCCATCATCAGCTATTTTTCTCCACAAATAGCAAAACTCATCTACTCCGTTAAATGTCTAATTCCCCCAGCATCACCAGATTTAATTCGACTACATTCAATCATACTCCATTTCTTTTGTTGAAGTTCATCTTATATTTTACTTTCAAGACCCTGTCCATTCCGTTAAGTTGCTCTTCCAGATCCTTTCCTGTCTCTGACAGAATTACCATGTCATCGGCAAACCTAAAAATTTTAATTTTTTCTCCATGAATTTAAATTACTACTCCGAATTATTCATTTGTTTCCTTTACTGTTTGCTCAACTCAATAAACAGATTGAATAACATTAGGGATAGGCTACAACACTGTCTCACTCCCTCCCCTGCCACTGCTTCCCTTTCATGCCCCTCGACTCATATAACTGTCGTCTTGTTCCTGCAAAAATTGTAAAAAGCATTTCGCTCCCTGTATTTGACCCCTAACACCTTCAGAATTTGAAAGAGAATATTCCAGTCAACAGTGTCAATAGCTTATTCTAAGTCTACAAATGCTAAAAACGTGGGTTTGCCTTTCTTTAATCTATCTTATAAGATAAGTCGTAGGATCAGTATTGCCTCATGTGTTCCAACATTTCTACGGAATCCAAACTGATCGTAACCATGGTCTGCTTGTACTAGTTGTTCCATTCGTCTGTAAAGAAATCGTGTTAGTATTGTGCAGTCGTGACTTATTAAAATGATAGTTCGATAATTTTCACACCTGTAGACACCTGCTTTCTTCAGGATTGGAATTATTATATTCTTCTTGAAGTCTGAGGGTATTTCGCCTCTCTCATTCATCTTGCTCATCAGATGGTAGAGTTTTGTCAGGGCTCGTTCTCTGAACATTAGCAGTAGTTCTGATGGAATGCTGTCTACTCACCGGGTCTTGTTTCGACTTAGGTCTTTCAGTGGTTGGTCAAACGCAGTCGTCTTCATCTACGTCCTCTTCCATTTCCATAATGTTGTCCTCAAGTACATCGCTCTTGTAGAGACACCCTATATACCCCTTCCTACTTTCTGCTTTCCCTTCTTTCTTTAGAACTAGTTTTTCATCTGAGCCCTTGATATTCATACAAACGGTTCTCTTTTCTCCAAAGGTCTCTTTGATTTTCGTATAGGCAGTAACTATCTTACCCCTAGTGATATATGCCTCTACATCCTTAAATTTGTCCTCCAGCCTTCCCTGCTTTACTATTTTGCACATTCTGTCGATCTCATTTTTGAGACGTTTGTATTCCTTTTTGCCTGCTTCTCTCTTCTTTCGTTTCACCCTCTTTGGGGTACGCTGGATCAATCATTTCATTGTGCGTTGTTCTTTTCTTAGGGCCCAGTATTTCTTCATTATTTCTGATCTTCCTCTCCTCTCTTCTTCCGAGATGAAGGGTTTGGCTTTTGTGTGGATTTGTCTCAGAACCTTATGTTTTCGTGTTTAGTAATTACTTTAGCAGTTCGATCAATAAGTGAATTTTCTGAAATCTTTAATTCCACTAGGTCTCTCTCAGTTTCTTTACACCAGTTGGGCTTCGTTTTTCGGTTACGGAAGAAGTCAAAGATTTGTTTAGTTAATGTGTTGGAATTCATTCTGAGAAGATTACCATAAAAATTTATTCTCCTTTTTCGCATAGAATCTGAAAGTTTTTAATTTTCTTGTAGAGAGTTTCATTTTCGATGTTTGTAATCTTATTGTCTTGAAATTTTGGCCCAATGAGTTTTCTTAAAATTTTTCTTTCCTTTAGCTCAAGTTTCTCCATTTGGCCTTTGAAAATCATGTTAAGTGTTTCTGCTGCATTTTTATTTTTTCTCCTTTCATCAATTAAATTCAGTATATATTCTGTAACCCAAGGATTTCTACTAGCTCTCTCCTTTTTCACCTACTTGATCGTCTGCTGCCTTCACTATTTGATCTCTCAAAGTTACCCACTCTTCTTCTACAGTATTTCTTCCCCCCTCCCCCCCCTTCATGTCAGTCATTCCCTAATGCTATCTCTGAAACTCTCTACAACGTCTACTTCTTTCAGTTTATCCAGATAACATCTCCTTCAATTCCCACCTTTTTGCAGTTTCTTCAATTTTAATTTACAGTTTATAAGCAATAAATTGAGGTCAGAGTCTACATCTGCTCCTGGAGATGTCTTACAATTTAAAAACTGGTTCCTAAATCTCTGCCTTACCATGATATAATCTATCTGAAACCTTCCAATGCTTCCAGGTCTCTTCCATGTATATAACCTACTTTCTTACTTCTTGAACCCAGTGTTAGCTATAATTGAGTTATGCTCTGTGCAAAATTCTACCAGGTGCCTTCCTCTTTCATTCCTTACCTTCATTCCATATTAATCTACTACCTTCCCTTCTTTTCCTATTATCGAATTCCAGTCCCCCATGACTATTAAATTTTCGTCGCCCTTAACTATTGGAATAATTTCTTTTATCTCATCCTACATTTCACCAATCTCTACGTCATCTGAGGAGCTAATTGGCACACAAACTTGTACTGCTATGGTGGGCGTGGACTTCTTGTTTATCTTGGCTATAATAATGCCTTCATTATGCTGTTCGTGGTAGCTTACCCGTACTCCTATTTTTTTATTCATTATGAAACCTACTCTTGCATTACCCCTATTTGATTTTGTATTTTTAACCCTGTATTCACCTGACCAGAAGACTTGTTCCCTCTGCCACCGAACTTCACTAATTAACTCTATATCTGATGTTAACCTATCCATTTCCGTTTCTAAATTTTCTAACATACCCGTCCGATTAAGAGATCTGACATTACATGCTTCGATCCGTAGAACGCAATGTCTATATAAGGCAACAAGTGTCTCGGTTACTGCTGATACAATGGCAGGTTATCGAGATTTACTTGGGCTTGAACATGGTGTTATAGTCGGTGGTTGAGCGATGGGACACAGCATCTCCGACGTAGCGATGAAGTGGGGAATTTCCCGTACGACCATATCACGAGTGTAGAGTGAATATCATGAATACGGTAAGACATCAAATCTCCGACTCACTGCGGCCGGAAAAAGATTCAGCAAGAACGGTACCAACGACGAGTTCAGTCCTTCTGCAGATTTCAATGCTGAGTCATTAAAAAGTGTCAGCGTGTGAACTATTAAACGAAACATCATTGATATGAGCTTGTGGAACCCAAAGTCCACTCGGGTACGTTTGATGCCTGCACGACACAAAGGTTTACACCTCGCCTGGGCCCTTCTACAGTGACATTGGACTATTGATGACGGGAAACATGTTGACTGTTGACTGGTAGGACGTGTCTCGTTTCAAATTGTATCTAGCTGATGCACGTGTACGGGTGTGGGGACAACCTCATGAATGTATGCAGCCTCCACGTCAGCAATGGACTGTTCAAGGTGGTGGAGGCTCTGTAATGGTGCAGGGCATGTGCAGGTTTAGTGATATGGGATCCTTGATACGTATAGATACGACCTTGATAGGTGATTTGTACGTAAGCATCCTGTCTTTTCACCTGCATCCATTCATGTCCATTGCACATCCCGGCGGACTTCGGCAATTCCAGCAGGACAATGCGGTGCTCCACACATCCCTAATTGCTTCAGAGTGGCTCCAGGAACACTCTCCTGAGTTTAAACACTTCCGCTGGCCACCGAACTCCCCAGACGTGAATATTATTGAGTATATCAGGGATGCCTTGCAACGTTCTGTTCGGAAGAGCTCTCCCACTCGTACTCTTACGGGTTAATGGACAGCCCTGCTGAATTCATGGTGTCAATTCATGGTGTCAATTGCCTTAAAACGTTAGCGGAGTCCATGCCACGTCGTGCTGCGGCACTTCTGAATGCTCGCGGGTGCCCCCGATATTAGGCAGGTGTAACAGTTTCTTAGGCTCGTCAGCGTATCTTGTAGGTGAAATACTACTGAATTCCACTGACCAAGAGTACCAGTACCTGGAGAGTTGAGGGGTCCCCATCAACCGAAAAACATACTGGTAAACAGGCATGAACTTCTTCATTTGGGTCTTGAAAGCCGGGTGAAACGGAGCAGTAGTCAGATGCTAAACACCACCGTGGATGCAACAGTCTTCAAAGTCACGCGACACGAACTGCCGACCGTTGGTAAATACAACCGTCTTTGGGGGAAGTCGATAACTAAAACTACTGAGAACGCGGGAGGAGATGCTGTCAATGTTGCGGAGGACGGCTTGGCTACATATTGGAAACTGGACAATGCATCGACCCCCAACAAACACATGCATCCCAAAAACTTATCCACGACGCCGATGCAAACCATATCCTTAGAGTACTCTGGAAGTGACCAAAGGTAATAGCGATGTGTTCACGCAGCCTGCTTCTGCGTTCAGGCCACACAAACTCTCACAGCGTATTCAATATCGTGTTTCATTGCCGGGCATTACAACTGTCAACAGGCTAAATTCTTCACACGAGATACACCACTATGCGACAAGAGCAGCAGTTGCATAATGAGTGGACTAAACGCCAGAGAGCCGACTACTTTACAGTTTTTCTCCTCCACTGCATGAATGAGGACCTCGTTACCAGTAGTAAGCCAGTGTCGTAGTTGGAAAGTCGTACGCCACACAAAACCGCTCGCGAAGTAACACGTTCGGTCCGTCCTGTCTGGATCAACTGCGTAGATATTTTTTCCCGGAACAGCGTGTCAGAAGACGTTTCGACCACCATCTTCCATTCCGTCAAACAAAAAACCAACATCGACTGCTGCAAGCTATCACCCAATGCGAAAACGAAAGCCTAACGTAGATCGAAATCAGGACCCGCTAGCATCTGCAACAGCATGGTGGGTGGCGGACCAATAACGAATGTTTTAATAGAAATTGCGAGGAAGAGTGTCCATGTCTGAAGTCTGTGGGCAGTCGTAACTGGTACTTCGAACGGGATCCGAGTAATGTAACCAATGACTTGTGGTCAGTGACGAGCAACAAGTTTCCTTCTCACCCTTTTAATGCCGAAAACGACTACCAGCGCCTCTTTCTTCCATCTGCAAGCAGTTACTTTGCGTCGTTAATAACATCTTTGACACACAAACAGTTAGGTTCTCGGTTCCGTCTCTATTCCGCTGAAACAGGACCTCGCTAATGCGACACTGTGATGCTTCGCTATCCATGCTCAACAGCTTGCAGCTTACTTTTCCTAAGATAACCCAAACAGAGAGCAGAGCACAAACACTGCCTGAAGGACAGTAAAGCCCTTCAGCATGTTGTTGACCGCACGAATGTCACACTCGTTTGGCGAAGCTGGTTAAGAGGAGGACAGACGTGCATATCCTGGAGAGTAAACATAGCACAATAAGAAGTCTTGCACAAAAAGGACTGGAGATCCTTCAACCTCTTTGGCAGCAGCATAGTGACGAAAGCTTTGATGTACTGACACCATCTTAGGTAAGCACGTGCCTCCCGGGGCCTAGTACCGACTTAGGTCATTTGCGCTCTGACAAATTCTTCAGTCAGTATCATATCTCCCATTTCATCTTCATCTACGTCTTCCATTCCCATGTTATTGCCCTCAAGTACATCGCCCTTGTGCAGACCCTCTGTATACTGTTTCCACCTTTCTGTCATCCCTTCTTTGTTTAGGACTGGTTTTCCATCTGAGCTCTTGATATTCATGTAGGTGGTTCTCTTTTCTTTTCCTGTACACTGTATCTATGTTACCGCTCGTGATATATGCTTCCTCATCCATTGTCCCATAGCCATACCTGCTTAGTCACTTTGCACTTCGTGTGGATCACATTTTTGAGAGGCTTATGTTCCTTTTCGCCTGCTTCATTTACTGCATTTTTATATTTTCCCCTTTCATCAACTGAATTCAATATCTCTTGTGTTACCCCCGATCTCTACTAGCCCTCGTCTTTTTACCTACATGATCCTGTTCTACTTGCACTATTTCATCTCTCAAAGCTACCCATTTCTCTTCTATTTGTATCTTTCCTCTGTTGTTGTCGATCATTATCTATTTCTCTCTCTGAAACTCTCTACAACCTGTGGTTCTTTCAGTTTATACAGATCCCATCTTCTTAAATTCCTACCTTTTGCAGTTTCTTCAGTTTTAATCTACAGTTCATAGGCAATAAATTGTGGTCAGAGTCCACATCTGCCCCTGGAAATGTCTTACATTTTAAAACCAGGTTCCTAAATCTCTGTCTTACCATTATAGAATCTATCAGAAACCTTACGGTGTCTCCAGGCCTCTTCCACGTTTACAGCCTTCTTTCATGAGTCTTAAACCAAGTTTCAGCTAAGATTAAGTTGTGCTCTGTGCAAAATTGTACTTGGTGGCATCCTCTTTCATTCCTTACCTCCAGTCAATATTCACCTACTAGTTTTCCTTCTCTTCCTTTTCCTACTACTGAATTCAAGTCCACTTCACTATTAAATTTTCTTCCTCCTTAACTACCTGGATAATTCTTTTCACATCATACATTTCTTCTAGCTCTTCATCATCTGCGGAACTAGATAGCATACATACTAGTACTACTGTAGTAGCATGGGCTTCGTGTCTATTTTGGCTACAATAATGCCTTCATTATGCTGTTCGTAGTAGCTTATCGGTGATCCTATTTTTTATTCATTATTAAACCTACTCCTGCATTACCCATATTTGATTTTGTATTTATAACCCTGTATTCAACTGACCAGAAGTGTTGTTCCTCCTGCCATCGCCGGCCGATGTGACCCAGCGGTTCTAGGTTTTTCAGTCCGGAACCGCGCGACCGCTGTCGTCGCAGGTTCGAATCCTGCCTCGGGCATGGATGTGTGTGATGTCCTTAAGGTAGTTAGGTTTAAGTAGTTCTAAGTTCTGGGGGACTGATAACCTCAGATGTTAAGTCACATAGTGCTCAGAGCCATTTGAACCATTTTGAACCTCCCGCCATCGAACTTTACTTATTCCTCTATATCTAACTTTAACCATTTACCTTTTTAAATTTTCTAACCTACCTGCCCGATTAAGGTATCTGACATTTCACGCTCCGATCCGTAGAACGCCAGCTTTGTTTCTCCTGATAACGACGTCCCCCTGAGTAGTTCTCACCCGGAGTCCTGAACAGGGAACTATTTCACCTCCGGAATATTTTACCCAAGGGGACGCCAACATCTTTTAACCCTACAATAAAACAGCACGCCCTCGGGAAAAATTACGGCTGTAGTTTCTCCTTGCTTTCAGCCGTTCGCAGTACCAGCAAAGCAAGGACGTTTTGGTTGACGTCATAAGGCCAGATCAGTCAATCATGCAGACTATTTCCCCCGCTACTACTGAAAAGACTGCTGACCTCTTCAGGAACCACACGTTCGTCTGGCCTCTCAACTGACACCCTTCCGTTGTGGTTTCACCTACAGTATGGCAATCTGTATCGCTAAGGTACGCAAGCGTCCCACCAACGACGAGGTCCATGGTTCATAGGTGATTATGTTTGGTAAATTCCTGGGGAACACGAAATCCCTAATGGGAAACAATTATTCTGGTAAGCCCCAAAAATGTTGTCGAGCACATTGAGAAGTGGCCTGTAATGGCAACTGCAGCTATGCATCAAACAGGATGATGTAGGAAGAATGCTGGACCTGAAACGTTGCCAAAAACTGCTCTGGTCTTTTAACGGGATACGAATCTGCAACACATTGCGCATTAAAATCAGCGCAAAGGCGCCGTGTGGCTTCTGAATCTCCAGTAATGACGATGTGAGAGAAACGACGTAGAGTTCCTTCCAATGGCGCAATTCGACCTTGACCTTATCAGATATGTCGAAGGGAAAGAAGCACAGATGATAAAATATATTTATTGATGATTGCTCAAGTTGGACACGGGCCTTCATTTTTTATGTCCAGTACAAAGTAGAATCACACAGCTGGCCATACGGTCTTAGTAGATTCCAAATATTGAGAGGGAACTGTCTATGGTACAAAATGGTCTTCATCAACGATGAGGAATCCAATAAAGAGAAGACAAGTATCCAAAAGATATTTGGCATCAACACTGAATTTACAACTAACAATTACAGCTGCTGTTATACATTGTGCTGAGGCAAAAATTTTCCCACACAATGGAATTCAATGTTAACCATTTTAGCTACCGGGCACTCCAACGCAGGGCAGCCCGAGAGCCTGTACACGTCCTAGTTAATTAGGCTGAACATTGCGCCAGTGTCTACTCCAAACTGTCGGCCGCCAGTCCACGAGCAACGTTTGCGAAATACTTTAGGGAGATGCTTTTGGAGCGTCGAGGGAAAGCACTGGATCCTTAGACGACCGTCCCACCGACTTTCACAAGCTGACGCTAAAGGGCTTTACTTTGGCTTAGACACACATGGAATATACGAGTGGCCAGTCGTGCCTGAAATACAATAAATGACAATCGCGGCAGGACTGCCAACTAGTACATTGAGTGGAAAGAAATGAGAAAGGAGAGCGGCGCTGACAGTCCGTTAAAGCGCTTGAGCAGGGACTCCAACTCTTTAACTTACTTGTACCAGCCAAGCTCATTTCGGGTGAAGATATGCAGCACCGACACTTTCCACACTTAAATCATCAATGGTGTCATTAGATGACGGCTCAGTGAAAGAAATGGTCTTTTTGCCAATCTTTCGGGGCGACAGGAGCTGTTTACCGACTGCATTTACCTTTGCAAACAACCAACTGTCACACAGTACCCCCCTTGTCACCGACAAGATTTCATGTGATTCAGCAGCTAGATGAAGGACTCAGACTAAAACAGTACCCCAGTTAGGAGTTGTTTTGGGTGTTAATCGGCTAATCACGTCCCTAATTAGTGAATTCACGTATGAGGTTACACCCGAACCGACGTTTTGGGTTAACCTTGCAGGTTGCGCGATACAAGCCGATTACAATGGCTTGGGGGGCTTTGTAGTGCTGATGCTATGCCATCACCTCACAGGCTTGAAGTCCAACATAGTGTGTAAGCAACTCACAGAGTTCCTTTAAGTTAATTTTTTTGGGTTCTGTAGAGGTTTGCGAATTTTGGATGATCTACTACCCTGCACCCCTCGACATAATAATGTGGCCTGGTTCGACGATACACCTTATCTGCCATGGAGCAGAAACCGGCACGCGTTGTTCTTCCATATTTCGATAGACGTCTAAACCTACTAAGAGCGTTGTGTGCTGCAGGAGAAAGCTCTCAGCAGGCGCCTGGTTCGCACATAAGGGCGGCTTTAGAGCCGATCAGTCCCACATGCTCTTCCAGCAGTTCCTGCATCACCTCCTGCTACAGTTCTGTTGTTGCTCCTGGAGGGTCGGCTGTTCCTGCCAGCACTGTAAAAATGGCTGGTACATGGTGGTTTAAAATTAATGGTATGATAAAATGTAGAAGAGTCATTTTCAGGATTGCAGGTTATTCTAAAATATTTCTGTTTGCTAATGGCACTACCTTGGTAGTAAAGGATACTGTGTGCAACACTGTCATTCTTTCAGATAATTCGCTTCAAGACATAAGTTCATAATTTGTAGAACAAAGTAACGCTAAATCACAGTAAGACGCAGTTTTTACAGTTTCTAACATGCAATTAAACGAAGCCTCACGCTCTAATTCCGCAGAATGGGCGTATGATTATTGAGACTGAGCGGTTAAAATTTCTAGGTGTTCAGGTATGCTTTGGCCTTCTCCACCAGACATCACGGCGCCTAGAGTATCAGCAACCAAACTGACAGCCTGCAGCCGCGGGTTGCCCGCAGCGCGGGCACACTGAAGGACTACACAGCCGACAGCCAATATTGATGAACGGCCAAAGCAACAACCACAACAGCAACGCAACAGCAAAGACACCAGCGGCCACCAGGGGCCACTACCGGCCCACATAAACATAAGGATGAGGTCGCTGCAGACCCCGGAACTATTTTCACACGTCAAACCACGTGATGGAAAATAGTTCCGAGGTACTCATCCGCCGAAGCGCTATAAAGGCCGGCGCTCGGCCGCACCTCGGCAGTTCATCGACCGCCAGCAGACTTGGATCTTCTGTCTGATCTCTGGATTACGCTTGGTATATTGGAGATGTCTCTGGCGGAGGCTAGTAGAAAATTATTTCAGTTATTATCCATATTATTCTTGTATGTATTTGTGATTTGAAGACGGATCACTGTTTCGTGTTGGTGTTATACTTGGAGAATTTGTTTTGGTTAATTGAACAGTCCCATAAATTGTTTTCGGACTTTGATCGTTACTTTCTTCTGCTTACGCGGACATATCAAGATAGATTGTAAACTGCCATGGAAAGCACACGTTGAGGATCTTGTTAAAGACGTAATGCTGCTGTTTTTACGATTAGAACAGTATCTGAAGTACGTAATAGTTCGACACGAAAATTAGTCTGCTTCGCTCATTTTCGATCACTTATGTCATATAGTACTATAATTCAGAATAAGCGTTGCCATTCTCAAAGGGTGTTTTTGACTCCGAAATTTTTCTCTTACCAGAGAAAGAAGAATTCATGGTGTAAATTCGTGAAACTCTTGTCGACCCCTGTTAATTAGTCTGACTACTTTGACACTGGCATCTCAATTTATGTATTGTTTAAGTTCGTTTCTTGTTAACAATATGGATGCTAGAAAACATGCTGCAAAGATCATACGGGGAGTGAAGCGTACATTTGAGAAAATGTAGCTGGCACAAATTTAACAAGACTTCCAGAAGACAAATACACGAAACTTTTTCCAGAACTGTTAAGGCCAATCTCTCAAGTACAATCCTCCAAGCCTACTCTTCAAAGCTCCAAATGGGAAGCTAGCCAGATAGTAGCGAATTGCTTCACAGCTCTTCCGAATTGTGAGCCTCCAAACTCCACATTTCACTTTGCCGACTATGTAGAAGTATACTGAAATTCATCACCACCCCTGAAAGCGGAAATCAAGCTAATTATTCACTCTCTTATAAACAACAAAGCACCAGGTGAAAATTCTATAATTGCTAAGTTTTTGAAGTATGCAGGGGATAAGGCAGTAGATAAACTAACAGAAATTGTCAGCCAGATTTGGGAAACTGAAAGACTCTTCCATGTCTGGAATTCGACTCTAATACATCCTCTTCATAAGAAAGGCGACAGAACAGATGTAAATAACTGTCGTGGTATCTATCTCATATCAACAACCTATAAGATTCTGTCAAAAGCTCGGCAAACTAGGACAAAAGAACAGCTAGACCGACAGCTTGGAGAGTGTCAAGGAGGTTTCAGGAAGGAACCATCAAGCGTCGAACAGATAATGAACCTATATCCACACTTTCGTACCTAAAGCTGAGGAATAACAATTCTGTTGTGACCTTTGTGCAATTCAAAAAGGCATGCGACTCTATTGATCGTACAACCCTGATCAGAATTCTAGAACAACTTGGCCTAGACAAGAAGACAAAAGCGATAATCCAGCAATCACTAACCAACACAACCTCAAAAGTGAAATTTGGAAGAGAAACACAAGAATATTTTGAAATAAAGACGGGTGCTCTTCAACTGTTCCTTCGAGAATGTGATTCGTGAGTGGCGGAAAGAACTGGAAGGCCATGAATTAAAAATGGTGTTAGGCAGGATTACAAGAAACAAAAACTTGAAATCGACTGCCTCGCTTTTGCAGATGATCTTGCAGTTTTCTCCGATTCCATGCAAACATCTGAGAGGCAGGTTAATGAGCTTAATGTACAGGCACAGAAGACTGGCCTCATTTGAGAAAACCGAGTTTATAACGAACACAAATTCAACCAGGGCAGCTTGTAGTGGGTCATGGCAAAAGTAAGCGAGTTGAAATGTTTAAATGCCTAGGAGAATGGATAACAGCCACTTTATCAGAGAAAGAAGAATTCATATCACCCATGCACAAAATGTAAATTGCATTCCAGTTAAACAAAAACATTAACAACAAAAGATCAGTATCGTTCAATGCAAAGTTAAGTCATTACTGCAGTGTTATCCGTCCGGAGGTCTTGTACGCTTCAGAATGCCTAATAATGAACAAAAAAAAAGCCTAATCGAAAAACTGCAGGCCAAGGACCGGAAGATTTTGAGACAGATGTTAGATACCATCAAAGATAATGGGAAATATAGAAGACGTCATAATTATGAACTGTACTCCCACATTGAGAACATAACCCATACTATCCGGAAAAGGATTATGTTTTATAGACATATGCCCCGAATGAGCCCAGGGAGGCTGACCAATCGTATGAGGTAAACAAAATGAGCGTGGTACACAGAGGTGGAGAAAGATCTTAAAAAGAAGTGGGAATCGCCTATGATGACACTTTGAAACGTGTCTCAATCAACGAGAAACTTATGGCGTGGCAGGGTTAACAAGAAAAGCCAAAACTAAAAACAGGTAAGACTTGGACCCAGGAGAGGAAGGAGCAGCACAGAAAACGAATGCGGGAGCACTGGGAAAACATCAGAACACGTAAAGCAAGAGAGTTGAAATAACGTGGTCCAAAGATAGCCTGTACGAAATGAATGGATGAATGAGTGAATATAATTCCCAAGAATTAGCAGCTGTTACTCAATTAATACTAGTAGATATTTGCATTTGTATCGCATCTCCTTGACTCTTGCGCAGAAAGGCGTGCTGCATTCCGCTTCATCAGTTGTCAATAAGCTTCCACAAGAATTCGAATATCTTACGAATAATCCACGCGTTTTCGAATCGTTGCTGTAGATTTTCCTCTTGGATCACTCCTTCTGTTCTGTCGAGAAGTTCTTTGAAGATTTAAGTTAATTCCTGTGTTACATTGCTGACTGCATTTATAAACTTATAGCCTGTCGTCATTTTAGGATTGATAAATATTTTGTATCACCTATTATTACTTTTCTGTATTTATTTCAAGAACAGACACTGTCCTATGACCATGGACATATTCTCCTCAATTTGATAATGCGGAAATAGAGGTGCCAATTAAAAAAAAATAACAGAAGAACATATACGGTCGGTACTGTTTAATGCGAAAAGGCTTGACACAGCCGCTAAACCGTCCCGTCGACACAAACGTCACTACTGAACCTAAAGACAGGCGTTCGATCCGGAATCCGCGTTCTGGACCACGGAAGAGGAAAATACATCGAGCCAGTCTACTGGGGAGCAGAGAGTCCGCACACCTAGTAGAACCTGTCGTGGAAAAAAGCGAAAAACACAAACAGCTCGAATGACCGAAATAACTAGCTCACGGGTTGTCAAAACAAACTGTGGTATATCATTTCCAGTGTTGAGATGGCTGTATGGGCACGTTCCGAAAGCCTTTAAATTGAAAAATTTATGTATTAGTATACTGAACAAAGAACACTGCTCGATGCGAAAGCCAGTTCCGTTTTAGTCCATCTATGCATAAGAACTGATTGACTCGGTCTATTGCAATCAGGAAGAAAAATTTGGGTTATCAGTTCTGCCCATATGATGCTACGTGTGCACAGTGAATGGTAGCTTTTCACACTATTCTGTGAAGAAACCTACGTCCGCGCATCTGCATCCATAAGTGTATTTACTAGCAGGGGACTAAAATTGCAATGGTCATTTCCAATGAAGAAGGGAGTCATTCGGAGGAGAAAGATGACGATTGCAGTTTCGTGAAAACTACTCGCTGCAACTAAAAGCGCCATTGTTTTAATGATTTCCAACCCTACTCGGTTATCATAGCGTAACACTCTCTCCCCTCAATGATAAAATACATGGCAGTTGTAAAAAATATTTATTTCTATAAAGGAAAGCACTAACCGGTTTCAAGACATATGTCTAATCTTGAGGTAGATATACTAAATTTTAAATGAATGTTAATACCACTATTTGAAGATATTTTATTCTCTGTGGACGATAGTTATGCGTTCTTTGTCGACACACACATTTAAATATACTCATATTTTTTTTCTCAGAGTTTATGTTGATTCTGTTCCTCTTTGATTATTTTAACCTCTAATTAGGCTGTTTAGGTTTTTTATGTTGGTAACGCCACGTAGTGCTCTGTATGAAAATCACTGACTGTGCTGTGTGCAGTTTGTGGCTGGTTTGCATTGTTGGAATATTTGCTATTGTACTTTTGGGCAGTTTGATGTGAACAGTGTGTAGCGTTGCGCAGTTGGAGGTGAGCCGCCAGCAGTGGTGGATGTGGGAAGAGAGATGACAGAGTTTTGAGAGCGGACGTGTGGACGTGTGTCCATCAGAAAAAAAATTTGTGAGACTGGATGTCATGAATTGATAGATATACACTCCTGGAAATGGAAAAAAGAACACATTGACACCGGTGTGTCAGACCCACCATACTTGCTCCGGACACTGCGAGAGGGCTGTACAAGGAATGATCACACGCACGGCACAGCGGACACACCAGGAACCGCGGTGTTGGCCGTCGAATGGCGCTAGCTGCGCAGCATTTGTGCACTGCCGCCGTCAGTGTCAGCCAGTTTGCCGTGGCATACGGAGCTCCATCGCAGTCTTTAACACTGGTAGCATGCCGCGACAGCGTGGACGTGAACCGTATGTGCAGTTGACGGACTTTGAGCGAGGGCGTATAGTGGGCATGCGGGAGGCCAGGTGGACGTACCGCCGAATTGCTCAACACGTGGGGCGTGAGGTCTCCACAGTACATCGATGTTGTCGCCAGTGGTCGGCGGATGGTGCACGTGCCCGTCGACCTGGGACCGGACCGCAGCGACGCACGGATGCACGCCAAGACCGTAGGATCCTACGCAGTGCCGTAGGGGACCGCACCGCCACTTCCCAGCATATTGGGGACACTGTTGCTCCTGGGGTATCGGCGAGGACCATTCGCAACCGTCTCCATGAAGCTGGGCTACGGTCCCGCACACCGTTAGGCCGTCTTCCGCTCACGCCCCAACATCGTGCAGCCCGCCTCCAGTGGTGTCGCGACAGGCGTGAATGGAGGGACGAATGGAGACGTGTCGTCTTCAGCGATGAGAGTCGCTTCTGCCTTGGTGCCAATGATGGTCGTATGCGTGTTTGGCGCCGTGCAGGTGAGCGCCACAATCAGAACTGCATACGACCGAGGCACACAGGGCCAACACCCGGCATCATGGTGTGGGGAGCGATCTCCTACACTGGCCGTACACCACTGGTGATCGTCGACGGGACACTGAATGGTGCACGGTACATCCAAACCGTCATCGAACCCATCGTTCTACCATTCCTAGACCGGCAAGGGAACTTGCTGTTCCAACAGGACAATGCACGTCCGCATGTATCCCGTGCCACCCAACGTGCTCTAGAAGGTGTACGTCAACTACCCTGGCCAGCAAGATCTCCGGATCTGTCCCCCATTGAGCATGTTTGGGACTGGATGAAGCATCGTCTCACGCGGTCTGCACGTCCAGCACGAACGCTGGTCCAACTGAGGCGCCAGGTGGAAATGGCATGGCAAGCCGTTCCACAGGACTACATCCAGCATCTCTACGATCGTCTCCATGGGAGAATAGCAGCCTGCATTGCTGCGAAAGGTGGATATACACTGTACTAGTGCCGACATTGTGCATGCTCTGTTGCCTGTGTCTATGTGCCTGTGGTTCTGTCAGTGTGATCATGTGATGTATCTGACCCCAGGAATGTGTCAATAAAGTTTCCGCTTCCTGGGACAATGAATTCACGGTGTTCTTATTTCAATTTCCAGGAGTGTATATATGATGACATTGGACACTATTAAGGTAAATACATTGCATTTTCTCTATCAAAATCTTTCATTTGCTAACTATCCCTATCAGTAGTTAGTGCCTTCAGCAGTTAGAATCTTTTATGTAGCTGGCTCTATTGGCGCTCGCTGCATTGCAGTAGTTCGGGTAACAAAGATTTTTGTGAGGTAAGTGATTCATGAAAGGTATAGGTTATTATTAGTCAGGGCCATTCTTTTGTGGGCTTATTGAAAGTCAGAATGCGTTGCGCTAAAAATTGTGTGTGTCAGTTTAGTGATGATCAGAATAAGTAAAGAGAGAAAAGTCTGAGTACGTTTAGTTTTGCTCAGCTGTTTGAAAAACAAATAACGTAAGAGGTTTACCAGCACAGTAATACATAATTTACCAAAGGGGACGTTTCAAACCTTGTGGGGAGGTATTATTATTCATTCACAATTTTAGATGCACCTGAAGATGGGACTTATATCCTGAAACAGGACAGTGCTTTGTATTTTAGGAATAAATTTATTGTACAGCTGTAGCAGATTGGTTGTACCCTCAAAAGACTCTCCTATCTCGCGGTAGTATAAAACTAGCAGTATTACATTGAACATTTTCTATTCGCTCCATGTATCCCGTCTGGTAACGATACCATACCGCGCAAAAGCACTGCAGAATATGACGGACAAGCGAATTGTTGGCCGTCTTCTTAATTTATTTGGTACAAATTGTAATCGTAATGCCAAAGAAAGAAATCTTTCGTTTACCACCTCCATTACATTTTCTGTGAAAAGTTGTTGGTAATAGTAATCAGTAGACACTTAACTGATTTGTAAAGCGCTAAGTGCCACCTGAGTTTCACGAAATTTTTTGGAACTCGTCTGCATTACCTTATACTTCTTATAGTTTACGGTCAATTATCACTTTTCGTACTTACAGACATTTCCTCTAAATCATTTTCCAATTCGTTTTAATCAGTAAATACAGCATCATCTGCAAACAGTCCCACCTGCCTGCTCAGACTGCAACTAAGTTCGTTTATGTAAATTAAGGAGAGTAGAGGGACAATAGCAAGTCCTAGTGTAGCCCTAGGTATCAGGTTTCAGTAGGCGACTTATCGTCAATTGCTACCTACTGTGGCCTTTCTGGAAGGAAATCACGTTTTCTGTGAGACGACGCCCTATACGTTCGAAATTAAATTAAATTATTTGCGTGAAAAAAACTGTCATAAGCTTTCTGGAAATCATAAAATATTGAATAAGCTTCAAGTACCCTTTCAGTATCACACAGTATTTCGATTGAGTCCATTGGCCGTTGTGTAAAACAAGAACGACAGCTTCTGAAAACGTACTGATTATGAATCAGCGGATTGTTTCCTTCGAGATATTTTATAATGTTGGCACCCAACATTTTTGCGAAATATTATTGCAGTTTGATATCAGTGATATGGGTCTATAATTTGGGAACTACTTCTAATTTCTTTCTTGGTATTAGTGTGACATGTGAAACTTTAAAGTCTGTAGGCACTGATCTTTCGTCCAGCGACTTATTGTACATGAATGCTAATCCTGGACCATTTTATCAGAATATTCCTAAACCAACACAATTGGTAAACAATCGTCACCGGAAAACTTGCCCTTATTACGCAGTTTAATTTGCTTCGCTCCACCAAGGGCAGCTGCTTCTAAATTACTTATTATTTAATTATCTTTTCTTTATTCGAATTCGGCATCTTCTTTTGTAGAGCAATTTGTGAAAACTGTACTTAGTGACTCTACTTCTGTGATGCTAATGTCAGCAGTGTGACCATAACTGTCGTGTAGTAAGGTATTTATTGTTTCTTGCTGCTGGGGTACTTTACGCGTGACACAAATGTCTTTTTTCGTGCTCGGAAGCGAGAAACTGTGTCGTCGTCAAAACTGTTAAAATCATATCACAATGAAGCTCTGGCTAAGTTTAGATCATCTGAACACAGTTGTTAAACATAGCGATTTTGCAGAAGTGTTCTGTGTTGGTTTATGTATCGTAGGAGATCTGTTCCATATTTTATTATTATTATTTGTATAAAACTCTCTATTGGCATCAGCAGTGTTTCTTTCAATTTAAGCTACATTTGTTCGATGTTTACGACTTCAGTATGGAAGAATTGGAGAGTGTTTCATAGGAAAGTGTCAAATAGGTTGATATTTGTTTTTTATAATTTGTTTCTCTCTTATCTTTGATGAATTCAAATATTAAGGTATTCGACTTCTTTAGAACCACCTGGTTGTCGCTATTTCTTAAATCGGCCAGGACAATATTTTCATTAAGACGTCCAATATGTACTCGCAACATTTAACACTTCGTTCATGCTCCTGAACTAATTGCTCAACATTGTTTCAGGAAACAGCATTTAAAAAAACTTGGGACAGTTTTAGGCCTACCACAGATATAAACAAACACCTTCGTCAACGTAGATAGAACTCAGCATCGACTTTAATTGTATTTGATGCGCGCCAATTCGAAATAGAATTGAACTTATCATTGAATCCTTCAGCAGCTTCAGTGTCAGTAAAAGGAACTAATTGTTAATTAACTATGGTTGACCTCTACCTACACTAGCTAACAGTATCTTGTTTGATTCCACTACAAGATAAACTACTTCGAACAGCAACAGGCAATCAACCACCAACTTAGTTTTGTTTTTGGTTTCTGAATACTGTTAGGTCTTTTATGAAAACTTCAACTGAACTTATTTCCGGCTTTAATGAACTTTCAAAACATGGAAATACTTCTGATCCAGTGTTTCCTATTAGCGCTTGAAACTCTGGTAGTTTTCCAACCACTGATAAGTACATTAGTATTCCGATGTTTCCTTGGTTACACGCTGTCCTGTATTTGACCAGAGTCTTATCAGACAAATATATTCTGTAATTCAATTTGCACAATTTTTATTTAATCAGTTTTCGGAAGACATGGCGCCTCCATTACCCTGCTGTCCTGTCTCCCTCATCTCTCCCCGCCTCCCAGCCCTCTACATCGTCTCGAAATTAGCAAAAAAAGAAAGGCCCAGTGTGTGTTGAGCTGCTGACCTGGGAGGATCTCAAGGCGGTAAATTCGAGCACTTGAAACTCTGGTTGTTTTAAAACAACTGACAAGTACAGTAGAATAACAATGTTTCCTTGGACTACCCTCATCTTGTGTTTGACTAGCACCCTTTGTGACATACAGTATATATTCTTCAATTCAGTTAGCACATTCTTTATTTAATCAGTCTGCATAAGAAGGGGCTGCTCTCTCCTTCCCTCACCTTCCCGAATTCTCACATCCCTACCCCCTCTGGAATTTGAAAGGAAAAAGACCCTATCTGTACTGAGCTGTTGGACTTGGAGGATATCATGACATTAAATGGGTGAAAAATTGAAGAAATATACTGTTCATTTATTTAAACATTAATTAAATTAATTAATGAAATCGGTGGGAAGTGCTAAGCTGTGGATTTCTCTATTTTGGCGAGAAATTCAGCCCACTGTTAATCATTATTGCGATATCAAAATCGGTGGTAACTAGTCGATTTCCACTACCCTACTAAACTAATTGTTTAACAATTTAAGGAGACTAGGTAAGGACAAAAACTCTGGTAGGTGTAAGTCAAATAGATAGTTTAAAACATTCATCACCGCGTAGTAGTGATACTTATTCGTAATAAAACATATTTTCTCTGTTTGACAATCACACAATACGTTTTGAAAGTCAAGTCATGAAATTGCCGCCACAAGTAGATTACAGTGCTAATTAGCAGAGGTCTTGTATGCACTGACATATGGGAACACGAGCATCATCTTGCACCACAACGTTTAAACCTTACAATAAACATGTCAGGTGAAAAATCCTTTCGATCAAACACATGCATGATCGCACAGTGCACACCATTCGCCGATTGCTGGGAGACTACCCACGCCAGCCGGGAGAGCACTAGAGGCGCGTAGCCATGATGACAATTGTAGGGCTATCCCCTCGTGTCCTCATACCAGCGATATCAGACGTTCAGAGGCGAGAGAGACTGTCACGATGACTGCCTAGGCGTCACGGATCCGTTTACTTTACAAATACTCGATATAGTGGGTCTTCTAATGATGATCTCACATATGTCCGCTACTGTCGCCACTCAACGAGCACACTGGATACTTCGCAATTCAGCCACCCAGAGGGCAATGCGATGGCCACCACTGGGACTTGCTCCCACAGCTGCAGGCAACAGACGAGAGGTTGGTGCATTTCTTGTACCTGGCATTTGAGCCAGGCTGCCATCCTGCTGTATCACAATTATTTGCTGAGAAGTATTTACCTTATGCTTGTCCATTACCACATGCTTCGATACTTTGTGTAGGAGGCTATGGATGCAGTTCTCATGTGCATGCATAAAGGTAATACACATATTAATCCCCTGTCAGACAAACACCAACATGTCTTCTATTGAACATATTTCCCACTCCTCCATCCTTTTTCCCACGAGTTTAGAAGCTGAGGAGGAGAGGTGAGGAAGCCTGTCTCCATAAACTGTTAAATAAAGAAAATGCAAACTGAATTTAAAAATAAACAATATATTAATATACCCTCTATAATAACTGATATTGGTTTGAATTGCAGGTCATAAAATCCTTCCCTCCAGCAGCTCAGCACAGACTGAGTCTTTTTCCCCCAATTTACGAGTAGGGGAGGGGAGGGGTACTGGTAATTGGAGATACAGAGGGGAGATTTGCTGACATATATCAGGAGGTGGAAAAGTGACTCAGAACTGAACTGAAAAGGCCTGTCGAAAATGTGTGGGCATCCCTTTTCCAAGAGGTGTGTGGGGTAGAGAATTGAAGGGGAGGGGGATTCCTCAGAAGGATGGATTAACCTAGGGCATCATAAATCAATCTCAGGGGTCACAAATCAATTGGCGTAACAATAGGTTAAGCGGAAGAGAAGGTGATAATTTGCCCCTGAGTGTATGCTTGCACCTGAATGTATGCAACCCACATGAACAATGCAAAAACACCCCCATTCTCTCTATAATTAAGCTGCTAGACTCCTTCTTGTGCTCTAAAATCTTTTTTTTTCCTTTTTGTGTGTGTTTTTATTTAAGTGTACGTTCCTATCTGGTATTTCTCAGCTGTTCTTGATTGTATACATCTTCTTGTGTGATTCACAGTTCTTTCATGTCATCTGCTGTTTCAGTGATCATTTTTTTCTTGTTTATGTTAGTGTCTGCTATCTCAAAGATTTACCACGTGATTCTGTTCTTGTTCATCCTCGTGTTACGTTCATAAAATTTCATCCTTATCTTTCAAAAGTAGGCCTCTACTGTTGCTATCTGTTTGTGGATCTCTCTTGACAGCTTCTCTATCCAAATTCCTTCATGGGAAGCTGACCAATATATTATCTTTAGAATATCCCTTTCCTGTTTTTCAATTGCCCTCATTTTCGGATGACCACGAATCACTGTAGTTACTGTCAGGTAGAGAGGTTCTGGTGAAACTGCTGAGCTGTAATGCCTTACTTTTGCGTTATCAGAAATAGATTTTTTTATTGTAATAATAGCAAATGAGCTATAAGCTAAATTTAGAGATTCTCTCTTGATTACCTATTGCGATCTTTCTAATGGTTAGATGATCTACCCTAGAAATTTGAAGTGCACGTCTTGTGTAACTTTTCCATACCGAGTTGTAATAGGAAGATTATCTGCAGGTTTACTTTTCATGTATTCAGTTTTATTACAGAAAATTTGTAGACCAGTCTTCCGTGAGATTTCATGGAGCTTTTCCAGTGCAACATGGGCTTTTTCTATATTTTTCGTTATAAAGACAAGATCGCGCGTGAAGGCCTGTTATTTTAATCTGATTCTCTGCTCTTTTTTAATTCCTTTCGTGTCTTTTCCCAAGTGGCTACAGTGTTTTATGAAATCATATATTGCTGCCAGAAACCATTAGTGCACCTGAATAGACGATATCGATTTTGATGAGATGAGTACATCTGCCACCTGGAGGGTAGTAGATGTATTGATAATGGTTTCAACGTTGTTCGTTGAGGTGAGGTACACGTACACACGTGGTTTCCGTTTTCAATTATGGAGTGGAATAGAGTGTGTCCCGACATGTCAGGCCAATAGATGTTCAATATGGTGGCCATCATTTGCTGCACACAATTGCAATCTCTGGCGTAATGAATGTCGTACACGCCGCAGTACATCTGGTGTAATGTCGCCGCAGGCTGCCACAATACGTTGTTTCATATTCTCTGGGGTTGTAGGCACATCACGGTACACATTCTCTTTTAACGTACCCCACATAGAGACGTCCAGAGGTGTAAGATCAGGAGAACGGGCTGGCCAATTTATGCGTCCTCCACGTCCTATGAAACGCCCGTCGAACGTGTACCTCACCCCGCATGGTAATGTACATGGGCGTCAGTGAACAAGACCAATAAAAAGGTGTTAGCATGTGGACGTAATGTACTGTTCCAGTCTCTTTTTTACCTATGATTCATCACCGTTCCCTTTGGATCCCTACGTAATTCGGTGCTCTCCGATACACACGATCGAACAGCGGAGGAGTGGTACTCAAGCGTCAACATTAGGTTACAATATCTCCGGATGTAATTAACATTTTACAATGCTACAAACGGCACTGATTACGTATTTGTTTATATGTTCAGATGTGCTAACAAAACTAACGAAGTTCCATTTAAAAAAAACATAGGTTTGTGTTAAAAAACATACTTCCGTGCATTTGTTTATGGTTTGTATTAAAGAATTACACTAGCCCCTCTCCTCACGTTCGGTCTGTGGAATCGATTCATCAGTATTTGATGTGGTTTACCAAATATATCCAGCAGTAATGTTAGGTGACTCACCCTATATAAGAGAGCACTCACCAGGTTCAAATTGTACATTCAGGCAGGCAGGATCTCCTTTCATCGCTGAAGACCACAGTGCTCCATAGCATCTTCCGTGTGATCCTCTGACGGCAACTGTCGACCCATGTACATCGATTCAGTGGCGTGAGTGGAACATGCGCATAGCCCCAATTTCGGTAACCAGTTCCCAATACTTCGTGTTGACACATCTGCGCTCCTAAGTCCTCTTACCTATGCTGTTGTATAATCTGCCACTGACGCCCTTACAATTGGAGGATCATAATGGGCATCTGTGCTGCGTGAACGTCCAGAACCCTATCTGCCGGTGTGAGAATGTTCATGTGGCCACAAGTAGCGGGGCGTCCAAACTGTGTGGTAATTCTTCGAGAAGACCATCCCAACATTCAAGAGGCAAATGATTCATAATTGCTCAGTTGGATGTAGGAAGCACGAATGCATCTCTGTGGCATGGTTGCCTGCTTGCGTCACACACATGAACCACACTAAGCTCCCAGGCTCTGAGCAGATGGCGAGCAGATATGAGATATGATGAGACGAGAAGAGAGTCGTACGACTCGCCACCCAACAACTCCTACAGAACTACGTGAACAGGTCCACCAGGTGTGGCATAATATGTCTCTGGACAACATTCACCATCTGTATCATCTGCTGCATGCCAGAGTGAGCACCTGTTTTGCTGACTATGGAGGCAATCCGACGTACTAATATGGGTGTCTTAGCATGAGTCGATACTTGGGTCCTCATAACAGCTTCTGCTATCACTCTGTAAACGTAATCATTCCATGTATAAAATATGCATGTTGCAGCAATAAATCTTGAGTGAACTGGAAACTTCCAGAATGGCGTAGCAATGTTTTTTGGCCACAATTTATGTACGCTGTTTCAAAATCCTTCCATTGAACGATTGAGAATGACAGATCACAATGTGGAAAGAAACTTTCATTGGAGGCCATATGTCTGCTGATGCTTCCTATCGACTATAGACTCCTCTTTTTCTGTGTATACCCCTGAGAGGGAACAGGATGTAAGCATTTTCTGGCGTCCATAGGCATTCTGTACTGACGATTGCCCAGTCATCAGTTTGGTATGAAAGGGAATAGACATACCGGTAGATAAATTAAAGTTTGTGATTCACCTCTTAAACATTTTTCTCCACTTTTGTTGTTGAAACTCACTGTCCTAACTTACGTTTAATGCAGTAGGGAACACACCCGGTTAGCAGACTCTGCTAGTGTGGTGAATTCCCGTCTACCTAGGTCCGTTGAATAGTAGAGGATGCCTAGGATGACTGGGAAGCTTTTGAGAATGTTTTGGCTCTAATAGAAATCGTTCTCCATATCGAGGTTTATCGCCTGTAGTTCTATGCAAAGACATTCATACAATCTGCATAAACTCAGCATGATTCAGTTGCCCCAACAGACCGCTTTTATGTAACCCGGAAAGCCTTAAAACACCATGTGTATGGTGGTGGTTTTAGGGGAGGAGACGAGACAGTGAGGTCATCGGTCTCATCGAATTAGGGACAGATAGGGAAGGAAGTCGGCCGTGTCCTTTGAAAGGAACCATCCCGGCATTTTCCTGGAGCGATTTAGGGAAATCACGGCAAACCTAAATCAGGATGGCCGGACGCGGGATTGAACCGTCGTCCTCCCATATGCGAGTCCAGTGTGCTAACCTCTGCGCCACCTCGCTCGGTACCATGTGTATGATTTTCATATTCTCTTGCTATGCGTTGGTTAAATTTTGTACTGGGATTCACTTTCTCTGGAGGCTATGGTTCACGATTTATTCGAAAAATCGCGTTTGAAGATAACTTTCGTACGTTTATCTTGAATAATACGAAAAATAGGGCCTCACCAAAACCATATCCCAGTACAAAATGTAGCTAGATTAAAATTCTTGCAAAATGATGCTGTACATTCTTTTTCTCTGCAACAAATAGTCTGTACGTAGCGAGCCAGAGAATATGTCGCACGTCGTTTTTGAACAGCGTTTCATTTTGCTTAGAGCCCAATGGTGAGACATATTGCAACCCAATTAAGCGTCCCTTATTATGGGAGATACAATTACATTAAAATTTCCACTCACTTGAACGTCAGACCAAGATTATAGTTTCGAACTAGCGCTGAACGGAAACAAGAAAAAGCCGGACACAGAGTCGCCTTAGTAGCGTAGGCTTACTGGCGCGAACTGCGCAGAGGGGGGGAGAGGGTGGGGCGGTGGCGCAGCTACGTAGCTGGCAGACTGAAGCTCCGCGCCATGTTTGGGACTCACGCCCCCTCCTGCTTTATGAGGCCCGTAAACACGAGTTACGGTTTATCCTGCTATTGCCGGCGGCAACCAGCCGCCCCACGGAATTTGTTTCCCTCCTGGCTTGTTGCGGCTGTTACGACTGATTTGGTCAGCTCGCACCGAAGGAAAAACGGAGTACTGCGATTCGAAGCGGTGGAACAGATTTGCCGTCCAAACAAAAGGAAGTTATTTAATGCGACTCATACAGTACTTTTATTGATGCGGCGTAACCGTTTTTATCTGTGGATAATGCACTGCTGAACTGGGAACAAACGTTTTATGTTGTTTCTGGAAGCGATGTGAACTGCGTTTTGTGTAATGGAAAGCCAAACTAACTTTGCTTTGTACTGGAAATTTGTTTTCTCTAAATGCCAACTACTCGCCGCTGGGTACACTTTTTCTACTTAATTCTGCCCTGCTGCTAGTACGCGATATATTTGGTACCATCTGAAGCCCTGAAAGTTCCTTTAAAGGATATCACTTCAAGTCTAGCAGAGTCTGCTAACCGGGTGTGTTCCCTACTGCATTAAACATAAGTTAGGACAGTGAGTTTCAACAACAAAAGTGGAGAAAAATGTTTTAGGGGTGAATCACAAACTTTAATTTATCTACCGGTATGTCTATTCCCTTTCATACCAAACTGATGACTGGGCAATCACTAATTCACTAAGCGAAATAATCTTTGTGAAATCTCGAAAGAAAAGTAACGTTCATCTGTGACTATGGACATTCCTCCTCAATCCTTATAACATCCCATCTTTTCACTTGGAAATTGCTGTCTTCTGTCGTAGTAGTAAATGGGTAGCTTGAACACACTCGCAGATAATTTATGACATTTTAATTTTGTTATAAGCGGCTAGGTTGAGCACACTAGCCACTTACTTGCTAACATATTTTTATAAACGGATCACTTGAGTGCGCAAACCAATACACCCACAACAATAAGATAAGAGACCTCAAAAGTTTTCAACCAAAATTCTATCTGTGAATCATATGTCAAATTCTTTTAACCTATTATATCCCATCCTATGATTAATCATACGCTTGCTCTTCTCAGGCATATTTGTTTTCAGAAGATCTTGGTCAGAGACTAAAATATTTGTTTTATGTTTTCTTGTTAATTTGAAAGTTCATTGTTGAAACTGACAGTAGGAGTGGAGATGAGGATTGTTTATTTCCTGGTGGAAACCATTTGTTGTAGTGCTATTGACTCTGCTGCTTCTCGTCATGGACAGGCGGTAAGTAATTATAAAATTATGATGTGCAGGTTCATAATTACGCTCATATTATAACGGATTAGTAATCTGAATACTTAAATTCAATATATAAGCACAAATAGTAGAATAGTACTTTATCTGCTTTGCTGTGGTACTTCCATATATCTATACGTATGAAATATTATATGGTGGGCAGTAAGGGATCATTTTCTCACAGTAATTCCTATTTATTTCAGATGTAATTTGGAAAATGAGAGTGACTTAGAAGAGGTTCTGAATATCTTGTATTTACCAGAAGAAGATAATAAAACTTTGTCTGATATATTTGATGCTTGTAAGGAGCTTGAATTTGTACTTTTCCACCAAATGATGGCGAGGACACTGATAAAGATGATGCTGGTTGATGCTGATGGACAACCTGCGACTGTTCTAGGACAAACTGCAGAGATAAGATCAGTAAGTACTGAGGTCCTCGTTGAAAATGTTACATCTTTATCCACTCAAGAGGAAAATCCCTGCTGTTCCTAATTACGATCGCTGTTCCGAGTTAGGAAAACAAGACACTGGATAGAGGAAAGACTAGACTCTTCACAAAAATATGAGGTATCTTGTGATCCTACACCTAATATAGTAGAACATCTCTGCACATCAAACTCGACTCAACAGATCTTTTTCGTAAAGTTTTAGATGCTGATTTGGTTGAGATTTTAACGACAGAGACAGTAAAACATGCTGCTCGAAAGGGACACAACATACAAATAAGTCATGGTGACATCTACAAATGCATCGCCATTTTACTGTTATCTGGATAATGTAAGGTCATGCATAGATGTATGCACTGGAAGATCAGACCTGACACAAACAGCATCCTTGTTTCGAATACTATCTCCAGAAATACTTTTGACAAAATTCATAGATTCTTCCATGTCAATGATAACGACAGCATTGAAAAAGGAGATAAAATTTATAAGGTTTCAAAGCTAAATAAAAAATTTCAAGACATCACTGAGCCTCTAGTGTCAAACTACTCCTCTGATGAGGCCATGGAGCCTTATTATGGCTACCACTTTGTGAAACGGTTTATAAGAGGTAAGCCAATTCGCTATGGTTTCCAATGGTGGTGTTCAGCTACATCTAATGGATATCTCATCAAATTTGTTATTTGTTCCTTGTTATTATAATGTCTTACTTTATTCATGTAATGCAGTACAGTTATTTTGTTGATTCTACCATATGAAGTTGCCATGTACACTTGATGTATAAATAAATAATGAAACATTAAAATATAAGTGAAATGAACATTACAATACCTGGAAATTATAATTGTACGTTTTTCTATTCATGTAATCAACGATAATCACAAAAAATTTAACATATTACTTGTGGTAAAATTGTGTAAGGAATTCTACCCCTTACTGCCCATCATATGGTATAACGTACCTCAATAGTTTCACCCTTTACTGTCCATGGTATGATGTATCATAAAGTAAAAAAATATGAATTTAAGGCCATCATCATAATTTAACACATATAATGCAATTATTAACCCATGTGTGTAGTGGATTTGCAATTTTATTACAATCTAAAAAAAACATATTCTGGAAAATAATGGGTTAATTGTACATTACTACATCCATAAGCGTATCTTTCGGAATTTTTTCTTTAAAAGTTGCACACAACTTCATTATTGTTTTCTGAGTAGCTAACACATTCATTCTTCTAGAAATATTTATTACGTAGATAGAATGATTTTGAATAAAAATCAGTGGACTCACATTAACATCACCATTCAAGTGTGTAGTTCTCTTAAAATCTGCAAAAGCTTCATAAGCTTTTAGATAATTATTTGGCAGATCTAGATTTCACATTTCTTCAGAAAAAACTTCATTTCTCCAATTTTTCAACTAATTATTCTGTACTTTCACATTACCAAATATGGACGAGTCAACTAACTGATATTTCTTGCTTGGCATATCAAATTTTACAGGGTTACAGAAATTTGTAATATATAAGTAAAAATTTCTCTTTTCATCCAATCCAGAAATCTCTACAGTTTGTGGCTCAAAGAAAGATGTGGGAATTTCTGGATTTTTTAGTCCATCTTGTTCTAATTCAAGCGAATATTCTGGTTCAAATTTAACAACAGGAAAACGAATTTCCATTGACTCTACAACAAGTTTCCCTCTTTTAGAACTGTGGTCACATCTTCAACACCAGCTTGGATACAATCTGAGCGACGAAAAATAGAATCTCCAACATTTGCTGACCTTGTAAAAATTACCTTCAAATCTCCTTCCCAAATTGTTTCTTAGTAATCTTTACAAAATCCGCCAAATAATTCTAATGGATAAGGTACTTCACTTTTCTTACCTTTCATCTCTCCATTATTAAGAATAGACCTTCCATGGCTAATTTATTGGCTAGAGTCGAAGTCATTAGAAAAGCACCAATGAAGAAATAATCGGAAATTCAATTCTAGACAAAATATTGTTAACTTTTTTTATGGTGATATCATCGAACAGTTATGCTACATAATTACTGATTAATTTTTTATTGGATTCTCCATTATAAGTTGGATAAGCTGTACCATCAGTTCCATTAATACTGAAGTTCATGGAGAATTGGACATGATTAGAATGATGCCAACCATCTCCAACATTTATATTAATCTCTGTGTTCTTGTTGGGGAGATTGATATTATTTTTCGTGCTCTAATTCACAGGGAATGAGTAAGACTAATAACTCTCGACTTTGTTCATGATTTATTTAAGAATAATAAATATTAACGAATTCCTAAAATAACTGTTACACAAGCACCATAAAGAACTCAGTCTTCAGGTCATGAGTGGCCCACCGCAACCATCTGACCGTGTCATCGTCGGTGAGGATGCAGATAGCAGGAGCGTGTGGTCAGCACACCGCTCTCCAGGTCGTAAGATGGTATTCTTGACTGAAGCCGCTACTATTCGGTCGAGTAGCTCCTCAATTGGCATCACGAGGCTGAGTGCACCCCGAAAAATGGCAACGGCGCATGGCAGTCCAGATTGTCACAAATCCAAGTGCCAACCATGCCCGACAATGCTTAACTTTGGTGCTCACGGGAACCGTTGTATCCACTACGGCATGGCCCGTGCATCAAGCACCATAAAAGTCGATCAGATTATCATTTTCGTCAGTTATAGTAATTTATAACTCCTGAATTGGATAAAAATATGAATAATTACAGGAGAATGCCGTTCTTGAATTACTGGTCCACCAAATTCTGCATTAGGCTTCAATGAGGCGATAATATTAGTTTATCTGTGAAAATGCTCAGTACGCTTTATACAACATCCCATCAGCCAAATTAAAATTTATATTTATTAATTCAAATGGAATAATTTTAGGAACATCTTTAGAAACAGCCATTTCTTTATCGCTAACAAATAGACTACTAAATCCTAGCACACTTCCAATACTATCTTTTATATCCATATACAACCTAACATTACTCTGACTAGTAACTCCATGTAAAATTTCATCTGTTTTAATGTGAACATTAGAATGTTTCGAATGAATAAATTTTTCCAAGTTCTTCAAACTATACTGACCTACAGGAATTTCAATTGCTTCTCCATTACAGAAAAGTTATTATTTTTCGATGTAATATTTGGATTTAAAGAAGTTGAATAAACTTGACTAGTGAAACATTAGTATAAATATTTTGTATAGATATAGTCAATCTTTTTTGAGAACAGATGACTTACCACTCAGGTGATACGATTTACTCACTCACTATTAAAACTTTTATTAATAAATGAGCAAAAGTGATTTGGAACCAAAATTAGATTTGTAGAAAAGAAGTCTAAAACGCACATGGTAAGCTATTACCTAATTCTCTTTGATGTGCAATAATTGGGCTCATTGGATGTGGAAAGACTACATTAACGATTGACAGTTATATTCTTGCTCCACGCTGGTCAAACTGCAACCAAATTAACCATTTGTTCATTTACTCAAAAGGCTTAGGTCAACCAATGTATGAGGAATTTATAAAAATATATGGAAAAATTGATGATAAAATTAATGGAAACATTGTTAGTTTAATCGAAAATAACGATAAGATCATTCAATTACATAAATATGAAGAAAATTCAGTTGTTGTATTTGATGACTTCATTCTCTAAAATCAAGACATCGTTAGAAAATACTTCATTAGAGGTAGACATAAGGAAGTATATTGTTTTTACTTTGCTCAAACGAACTAAAGATACCGAAACAGTCAGTCAAAGGCATCCTAAATTTTTTAAATATCTTTAGACCAGATGACACAAATCTGTATCACATTTACCATGCCTTTAATGGAGGAGATTTAAAGTTTGATGGTTTTAAAGAAGTGTGTAGTAAATGTTGGAATGACCAGTTTGGATTTTACACAACAGACATGACTACAAAAACTTGTGATGCTAAATTCAGTAATAAAATACAACATTTTGTAACAAGATAAAGATAAATATAAGTGTTAAATGTAAAAATATTTTATTTAATGGTTTTTGTTCTTAGGAAATGTTGGCAAAACACAACCCAGAAATCGTTAAAGAAGCCAGACAGGACAGATGAGTAACAGAACAGTTAAAAGCACAGTTTAAAAAATGCAAAAACTGCAAAGAACAGAGAATGAAAAATTTAAAAAGAAGATCAACCACTTATCAATGCTACTGAACAAGTCAAACAAGGAATTGAAGGATTAGGTGATAATGTTCTAAAACCTATTGAAAAAAGTAGAGTACTTGAAAAACAAATGGTTCCATATTATTTTGATGAATATAACGATATTTCAACAATCAAACATTATGAATACGATAAAGGAGATTACATGTTAAGCGAGTCAGGAATAATGAATTTGGTACAGAAATACAATGAGGAACAGTGCAAAGATGTCAAAAAACTAAAGGATAGTGGTATTAAGAAAATAAATATAAGTGAAATAATGCTAAAATATGTAAATCATAGTAAAGATTTCGGATTAAGGCCTGTTGGTACCTTTAAATGTATAGGAAGATTACCAGGAAGAAGGAGATAAATTAAAAATTGGTGAAAAGACATATGAAAGAACTGATGGATTAATGAGTCTTTTACCTGAAAAATAGATTACTATGGATGATATGGGTGAAAAGTTTGATGGTGTAGATTTGTCAAATTATGCAGATATGTTATACAATTGAGGAGCATTTTATTCTGATAATAATTTGAATAAAATAACATCAAGTACAGGTAATAAATACAAACATTTTATAAAACCAACTGCTGATGTGTGTTTTCCAAATGTAAGAGGACCAACTATAGATTCTAGTTCACCTGAGAAAAAAGGCAAAAGTTTAGTTAAAAAATATAGAGCAACATCAGTTGACTGTGATTGGATGGATGATGTTTGGCAATTAATCGATAGATTAGCAATAATCCACAGCGAAGAACTAGCAGGGGAAAAAAATTTCACAGTGAAAAAGGTGGCATAACGCAGATGGTGATGAACAAATTTTGCGATTTCATTATTAACAATGGAAAAGGAATACCATACTTGATTAGATTTTTCAACAATGTTCCACAAATATTCTGAGAAAGTGATAATTATGGAAACAGATTAGTGGGTTCGCTTTTAAATTTACCATTGTGAGAGAAGCATCCACTAGGATATAATTGGTGTGGACTATACACTAATGTTGAAGAAAGACTGGCACATGGTGGTCCAGTAATTAATCAACTAGTCAAGGCTAGTAAAAGACATGTTATCCTGATCATAAAGACTTAGAATCTAGACACCAAGGTGATAAAGAACTTCAATTAGCTGCAAAAGAAAGTTGCAGCGACTTTAGTTAGAGGAATGATGTATGGAAAACGAAAATTAGGAATGGGTTTAGGTGCAGATGAAAATGGATGGGAAGTATAAAAGTTTCCTCTTATTAAATTTTCAATCTATCTAAGTGAATAACTTCACGATCGGTTATATTTTACTGCCTAGTGGCAAGACTAAACCAAAATCAATTAAATTAAAGTTGAATAATGAATAATTAAATGCAATTCAAGCATTTTTGACTGAACCAAAGAAACTTGTTACATTAGTTGTTCTTGTTGTGAAAAAAAATTATTGAATATCTAACAACAAAGAAGGAAGGAAAAGGACTAACACAACATGAAGGTGGATTTCTACCATTACGTTTGGCTGCATTACCATATTGAGCAACTACTGGTTCACTTGCTGGCAGATCTGCCCCAATCGCAAATGCAGAATTAAACAAGAAGAAATACGACGAAGAATTAGAAGAACAGAAAATGCATAATCAAGCAATGGAGAAGAAAGCAGGGCCTGAACTGAAGAAAGCAAAATAAATTTCGAAGAGCTGATCCAAAAATTTAACAGTCCTTTATCTAATTTTGACTTAGAAGAACTTGCTTAACAACTGAAAATTAAACACTTTCGTGGTGTGTCCATGGCTGATGAAGTACCAAGTCATCCAAGAGAACATGAATGTGGAATAGTTAATTTAGAGATATTTGATCATCCTCGTACTCATTGGATTTTTTGTTATAAGAATAACAACATAAATGTTGTTTTTGATTCATTTGGCGGTAATATACCAAAAAATTTTCTAACTATTTGGGAAAAAATAAACTATACTACAATGCTGAGCGAATAAATCATTTCCATCAAGTAATATGTGGTCATTTGTGCATTTTTCATTTAAAATTGTTATGTGGGAATTATAAGTTTAATGACATTTTGGATTTAATAAATCGACATTTTTGGAAATAAGATAGGTCAAACTGAAGGGCTTAGCGTGTCTGCATTCGATCTAGAAAAAATCAAAAGAAAAATTGATCCTAAAATTAACAATATGATTAAGCAATTTTAATTATCAATAGGTCCACGGATAGCCAATGTAATTAAGAAAGAATTTAACGGTATTTTTAAAGTAACTAAACGTTATATTGGCCTCTAAGCTTGGAGGAATTGTGAATGTAAATGACCCAACTGATGCAAAGGATGCAGTGAACAAACATTATTTCGATAATGAGTTATCAGATGTTGTTACAAAGTGTGAATAAACAAGTATGCCGACACAATTCAGTAACTATGTCTCTACAAAAGACTTTGATGAACGAATAAAGCAGAATAACTAAGATGTTTCAACAAATTTTAAACCAAATGTAACAAGAATTCTGACACTATTCTATAATTACTTTACGAAAAAAGAAGTAGAAATACTTTTTTACAGATTATGTGAAAATAACCCCATACTTGACAGAGTTAAGTAGTCTTAAAGATAAGGTATATTATAGACTTTTATGACAGGGACGAACAAAAAAAGCACAATTTCGACTATGATTTCCGACTTAAAAGAGTTGTTGTTACTGGTAAGAATGTGTACATAGACTTGAACTTTTAAGACTTTGACATCACTGTAAGCGTGGGTGATAAGCTAAATGAAGTAAACAATGGCAATCAGTCAATCATGGTACGCAGATCAACTTTTGTAACTGTAAGATGGAAAGATACAGTTAAAACAGTTCCTCTTGATGTAAAGTTAATTATAACTGGTGAAATAATTTAGCCCTTTAGGTACTTCAGACGTGATATGCCACGTCGCTCCACCTTGCCGCTGGGCCTGCGGACGTTGTTTGCCTCTGAAGTGGGCATTCCCGTGGGCCCTGCAGACGGCATTCGCCGCACGACCTGGCCGGTACGTAAGTCCCAATGACGGCTTACACCGCAGCCGGTTCCACTGCCTGTGTAACTGCTGCTCAGGGCTGTATGGCGGCCCATCGCAAGTTCTTTTGCGCAGTGCATTTCTGATATCGATGTACCCTATTTATTGTTCTTTGCCGCCGTCCCGGCTAACTGCAAAACACTCTGCTACGGATTTCGCAGTTGTTGTTCATCATTCGTGCTAGCTGGTTCATGTAATCTTCGGCATTCTGTTGTGTGGTGTCATTAAGCAATCTGCTGTTTCATCAGGATTTTTAGAGTGCTGTCACTTTTGAGTTCCACAGACAAATGGCACATTGGCGTCGTTGCACTGAGGAAGGGAACTGGAGATACTGTCAAGGAGTGACAGTGAATGTGGCAGCTTCAATGAATGTAGTGATGATGAAGATTCATCAGAAGAATCTCGTAGTAATACACCTCCGCATACTTCACCTAGTAGAGCTCGCCCGGGCAGTTCTTCTTCATATTCTGAAGGTGAAGACGAATCGAACCATAAAAGGTCACGCCATAGTGAGAATGATAAGTTAGATTGGCAAAAACGTGATTTCAGTCCAGCACTCCATGCATTTGATGACTCATCTTAAGGACATAATTGCCAATCATCGCCTGATTGAAGCGTTCTGTCCGTTTTCATAATATTTCTATCAGAAGATCTGTTGGAATTTATAGCACCTGAAATGTGAAGCTTCATTGGTATTTGGCATCTCATGGCTCGTGTTAAAAAGTTGAGAATAATGGAATATTGGTCCAGAGGTGTACTTCTTAGTACTAAAATTTTTAGTGAAGTTATGTCCCGTGACCATTTCGTGTTACATTTGAGACTATTGTATTTCAAAGACAACCCGGCCAATCATGGAGATGACAGTTTCTTTGAAATTAGGAAAATAATTGATACAGTTTGTGTGGAGTTCGGCAGTGCATTTAGTCCATACAGAAACCTCTGTGTCGATGAAAGCCTATTATTGTTCAAAGTAGTTTATCATTTAAACAATACATTCCTTCGAAACGAAGTAGATTTGGAATCAAATCATGCGTGTTGTGCGACTGTATGCGTCTGTCATACGTCTTGGATTTCATTGTATACACATGCTCAACGACAGAAATTGAAGTCCATAATTTGGGGAAATCTGGTGATATTGTGGCAACACTAATGAAGCCATACCTTGAAGGTGGACATACTTTGTATGTCGACAATTGGTATACAAGTCCAGCCTTGTTCCTCTGGCTTCACAACCAGAGAACAGCAGCAAGCGGTACTGTGCGTAGGAACAGGCGCAACTTTCCAAAGCTACAAAAGAAACTGAAACGAGGAGAAGTTGTGTTTATGTCAACTGTCGCAATGCTTGCCGTCAAGTGTTGCGACAAAGAGAAGCGTTCACGCTGACTACCTGCAACACTACAGAAATGCGTGACGTGGGAAAGACAAACAGGACGGCTGGCGAAAAAGTAATGAAGCTGCAGTGTGTTGTTGATTACAATGCAAATATGGGAGGAGTAGACCACTTCAATATGCTATTAAGCTCTGTTGCATCTATGCGTCAATCTGTTAAGTGATAAAAAAAGAATTTTTTTTCATGTTGTGCACCTTTGTATTTTGAATGCTGACACTCTTCACAGATAGGTCCAGGGAGAAAAATATCATTATTAGATTTTCATTTATGTCAGGTACGAGAAACTGTGGAAAAATTTGCTACAGAACGGAGAAGAGATAAGAAAGGAAGACACTCTGATAACTAGAATCCTCTTCACTTTACTGGGAGGCGCTTTCCACATGTCATTACAAGTGACCAGTCCAAGAAACGCGGGCCATGGCGTTGATGTACAGTATGCTCGAAACAGATTGTGCGTCGAGAAACGATATATCAACGCAAAACATGCAACGTACCTTTATGCATTGACTCATATTTTGAAACATACCACACAAAGAAGAACTTTTAGCCAAGTTGTTACAGCTGGAAGGTGAAGTGAAGCCCTTACTTCTGAAAAAAAATTACTTAACAATTAAAATAAATTAAAATAATTACAAATACTTAAAAAAAATTAATTTCGCCATTGCTGTTCCAAACCCCGGACAAGAAAGAATGATGGGAAATATAACTGTGCTAAAAAGAAAGTCAGCGAACTATCTGAGCTTGAAGAGCCTCTCCAGATGAAATACTTTGCTGACAAACACCTTATGTACGAAAATGTGACACATCCAGTCTGTGCTGACAAACACAGACTGCATGCTTCAAATGTTGATACAGAGGGTACAAAAATAAAAACTTAGTACCAATTTATGGATTCTTCCATAGCTTCTCGGTAGAAGTTAAACCTTAAACTTAGAGCAAATATCATTAACTAAAGAAAAATTCTAGCATTATTATTACCACAGAATTGTAGCCTATGTTGTGCTAAAAGATATTTATTTAAGGGGTGAGTGGTTTAGAGCGAATCCGTTTTCAAGCCACCATGTAAAAGAAAGACTGACAACCACGTTATAGCTGTTAATAAATTCATTGGAGAAGTATAGCTATCGATATTCTTTGTTTTATTACCAGATATAATGTGTTTGTCACATTCCTTTTTGACATGGTTGTCGCCGCTTAAATAAATATCTTTTATCGCAACACAGGCTAAAATTTTCTAGTAATATTCGGTAACAGATTGGTGATCTAATTTTCCAGGACACTGGAGTTGTGTAAAAAATTCTAGGCCTACACTTGGAAAGGGCGTCTCGGCACACGTTGCTCAGTTGCACACACTCGCCTGTTTCTGAAGCACAAATGGTCATTAGGAATTAAATATGACATTTAATTAGGTAGTTTAGAAAGTTGAGTATATTTGATTTTGAAGTTTCCTTGAGGATAATTTATTGGGTTAATGCTCTCATAATATAGTGATTAGCCTCAAAAGTGTGTCTAGGCATCGAGACACTTCCCTCGAAGGGTGTGTGTGCGACTTATTGCGCTAGGACAAAGGAAAGTCAACGTTTGGTCGTTAGAGATCCTACAGCGTTCACATCGTAAGTTGTGTACAAAAATCTGATGATTAAGTATCAGTATGCCAAATAAAACACAAATATATACTGTGACCTTATGACTTTTGTCAAGAACGAAATGCAAATTAAAGAAAGCCTTTGATGTGGAGTTACATGTTAACAGCGAAAGTAGCTTCAGTGTACATTAGGTCTGTCGAGCAATTCATCTCCAGATTCAAAGTTATGGAATATGTATTCAGATATCCTGCATTTATTTGTAATGTCGGAGATGACACTAACTGCAAGATTGTCACGACCACCATGGTTCCAGAAGTACTGAGGCCAGGGCGAGGATGGCCAAGTGGAGAGCTCAGGCACACAGTAGTCCGCATAAGTACACAAATTAGGGCTAGACACAGCCAGCCGCACGCACCAGTGCATCACTCAATGGGTTAAAATTTAATAAAATTTATCTATATAAAGGGATAATCACGATCGTGTGGGGATGATGATGAGGTTTGGTTTGTGGGGCGCTCAACTGCGTGGTTATCAGCGCCCGTACAATTACTCAATCTTTGCTCAGTCCAATTTCGCCACTTTCCTGGATGATGATGAAATGATGAGGACAACACAAACACCCAGTCATCTCGAGGCAGGGGAAAATCCCTGACCCCGCCGGGAATCGAACCCGGGACCCCGTGCTCGGGAAGCGAGAACGCTACCGCGAGACCACGAGCGGCGGACAATCACGATCGTGCTTTGCAGTCAACTCGTAAGAGCAATCACGCTTCACAGTTAGTCCTTAAGGACGATCATATTTATTGCTTGAAGTGTAAAAAATTTATTGAACACATAATCCATACACGGTAACAACAAAAAATGGAGAAAAAGAAGACAAGTAAATTCGTAAAAAAAAAGAAATTGTAAGTGGAAAAGGAGGTGGCAATTTACGACCCCTTTCTATTCGTTAAGATATCATTAATAAGCTGCATAAACCAATGAGAAAAAAATTTTACACGAAAAAATGTAATTTCCATCGGTATAGATGATTTGTGGCAAGCTGACTTAGTCAAAATGGATTTGGGAATGTTTTAAGGAATTTCGAAGATAAATAGAGGAAACAAATATTTGTTGACGTCATGGACGTCTTATCTAAATTTACCTGGGCTGTTCTAGTAAAGACAAAAGAGGCAAGAAAGTGGCTGATACCCTCAAAATATTTTTAGCTCCAGGAGAACAAAAAATCTGTAGACAGACAACAGGAAAGACTTCTACAACAAGGAATCTCATGAGCAGATAAAGAAATACATCATTAATCATTATTCGACTTTTAAGAATTAATAGCATCTGTTGTTGAATGATTCAAACAAACACTTAAGGAAAAGAGGTGGAAGAAATTTGCTCTTCTAGGGAATTACAAATGGCTCGATCTAGTTTTGAAACTAATTGCCGAATACAATAAAACAGGTAATCGGATTATAAAACTGAAGCCAATAGAGGTTAATGAAAAGAACTTTAAGATAGGCATCATTGTGCCTAACAATAAGGCTAGATTTGAAACAGGAGATAAAGTTAGGATCAGTACACTTAAAGGACTGCCAACTGGTCAATCAAAATTTACAAAATTGAATCTCTCATTCATTCCAATGCAATCACGTATAAGCTGAAAAATATCAAAGGTAATTTTTATCAGCAAGAGCTACAGAAGACGAAATGTCCAGATGCATATCTCTTTGGAAAAGTTCTGAGAAAGAACGGAGACAAAGTTCACGTTATATGGTTGGGATTTGATAAGTTGCACAACAGTTGGGTAAATAAACATAAACTAAAATTCGGATGAACATAAGTTACACCCTACCTATTTGCAAATCTAATAAAAAGTTTTCTATATAAATGTACCTTTTATATCGAAAACTTTTTTATTAGATTTGCAAAAGTACCTCACCCCAAATGACCCATGGACTTTCCGTTGGTGGGGAGGCTTGCTTGCCTAAGCGATACAGATAACTGTACCGTAGCTGCAACTGCTATGGAGGGGTATCTTTGGAGAGGCCAGACACACGTGTGGTTCCTGAAGAGGAGCAGCAGCCTTTTCGGTAGTTGCAGGGGCAACAGTCTGAATGATTGACTGATCTGGCCTTGTAACACTAACCAAAACCACCTTGCTGTGCTGGTACTGCGAATGGCTGAATGCAAGTGGAAACTACGCCCGTAATTTTTCCCAAAGGCATTAAGCTTTACTGTATGGTTATATCATGATGGCGTCCTCTTGGGTAAAATATTCCAGAGGTAAAATACTCCCCCATTCGGATCTCCGGGTGGGAACTACTCTCGAGCATGTCATTATCAGGAGAAAGAAAACTGGTGCTCTATGGATCAGAGCGTGGAATGTCAGATCCCTTAATCGGGCAGGTAAGATTGAAAATTTAGAAAGGGAAATGGATAGGTTAAAGTTAGATATAATGGGAATTAGTGAAGTTCGGTGGCAGGAGGAACAACACTTCTAGTCTGGTAACTACAGGGTTATGAACACAATATCAAATAGGGCTAATGCAAAAGTAGGTTCAATAATGAATAGGAAAATAGGGCTGTAGGTAAGCTACTACAAACAGCATAGTGAACACATTATGTGGCCAAGATAGATACGAAGCCCACACCTACCACCGTAATACAAGTTTATTTGCTAACTAGCTCTGCAGATGATGAAGAAATTGATTAAATGTATGATGATATAAAAGAAATTATTCAGGTAGTGAAGGGAGATGAATATTTGATAGTCATGGGTGAGTGAAATTCGAGAGTAGGAAAAGGGAGAGAAGGAAACATAGTAGGTGAATATGGACTGGGGCTAAGAGATGAATGAGGAAGCCTCCTGGTAGAATTTTGCACAGAGCACAACTTAATCATAGCTAACACTTTATTCAAGAATCATAAAAGAAGGTCGTATACATGGAAGAAGCCTGGAGATACTAACAGATTTCAGATATATTATATAATGGTAAGACAGAGATTTAGGAAAAAGGTTAAAATTGTAAGACATTTTCAGGGGCAAATGTGTACTCTGACCACAATTAATTGGTTATGAACCGTAGATTAAAACTCAAGAAACTGCTAAAAGGTGGGAATTTAAGGAGATGGGACCTGGATCAGCTGACTAAGCCAGAGGTTGTATAGAGTTTCAGGGAGAGCATAAGGAAACACTTGACAGGAAAGGGGGAAATATATACAGTAGAAGATGAATGGATCGCTCTGAGGGAAGAAGTAGTGAAGGGAGCAGAGGATCAAGTAGGTAAAAAGACGAGGGCTAGCAGAAATCTTTGGGTAACAGAAGAATTATTGTATGTAATTGATAAAAGGAGAAAATATAAAAGTGCAGTAAATGAAGCAGGCAAAAAGGATTAGAAACGTCTCAAAAGTGAGATCGACAGGAAGTGCAAAATTGATAAGCAGGGATGGCTAGAGGACAAATGTAAGGATATAGAGGCTACTCTCACAAGGCGTAAGACAGATAATGCCTACAGGAAAATTAAAGAGACCTTTGCAGAAGAGAGGACCACTTGTATGTATATCAAGAGCTCAGATGGAAACCAAGTTCTAAGCAAAGAAAGGTAAGTAGAAAGGTGGAAGGAGTATATAGAGGGTCTATACAAGGGCGTGGTACTTGAGAGCAATATTATGGAAATGGGAGAGGATGTAGATGAAGATGAGATGGGAGATATGATACTGCATGAAGACTTTGACAGAGTACTGAAAGAACTGGGTCGAAACAAGGCCCTGGGAGTAGACAACACTCCATTAGAACTACTGACGGGCTTGAGAGAGCCAGTCTTGACAAAACTCTACCATCTGGTGAGCAAGATCTATGAGATAGGCGAACTACCCTTAGACTTCAAGATGAATATCATAATTCCAATCCCAAAGAATGCAGGCGTTGAAATATGTGAAAATTACCGAACTGTCAGTTTAATAAGAAACGGCTGCAAAATACTAACGCGATTTCTGTAAAGACGAATGGAAAAACTGGCAGAAGCCGACCTCAGGGAGGATCATTTAGGACTCCGCAGAAATATCGGAAAAAGTGAGGCAATACTGACAACACAACTTATCTTAGGATATAGATCAAGGAAAGGCAAACCTACGTTTCTAGCATTTGTAGACTTAGAGAAAACTTTTGACAATGTTGACTGGAACACTCTCTTTCAAATTCTGATGGTAGCAGGGGTAAAATACAGAGAGCGAAAGGCTATTTACAATTTGTACAGAAACCAGATGGCATTTATTAGCGTCGAGGGACGTCAAAGGGAAGCAGTGGTTGGGAAGGGAGTGAGACAGGGTTGTAGCCTCTTCCCGATGTTATTCAATCTGTATATTGGGCAAGCAGTGAAGGAAACAAAAGATAAATTCGGAGTAGATATTAAAATCCTTAGAGAAGGAATAAAAATTTTGAGGTTCGCTGAAGACATTGTAATTCCTTTCAGACACAGCAAAGGACTTGGAAGAGCAGTTGAACAGAATGGATAGTGTCTTGAAAGGAGGATATAAGATGAACATCAACAACAGCACAACGAGGATAAAGGAATGTGATCGAATTAAGCCAGGTGATGCTGAGAGAATTAGATTAGGAAATGTGACACTTAAAGTAGTAAAGGAGTTTTGCTATTTGGGGAGCAAAATAACTGATAATGTTCGAAGTAGAGAGGATATAAAATGTAGACTGGCAATAGCAAGGAAAGCATATCTGAAGAAGAGAAATTTATTAACATAGAGTATAGATTTAAGTGTCAGGAAGTCGTTTCTGAAGGTATTTGTATGGAGTGTAGCCATGTATGGAAGTGAAACATGGACGATAAATAGTTTGGACAAGAAGAGAATAGAAGCTTTCGAAAAGTGATGCTACAGAGGAATACTGAAGATTAGATGGGTAGATCACATAACGAATGAGGAAGTACTGAATAGGATTGGGGGTAGAAGAAGGGATGGGCTGGTAGGACATGTTCTGAGGTATCAAGGGATCACCAATTTTGTATTGGAGGGCAGTGTGTAGGGTAAAAATCATAGAGTGAGACCAAGAGATGAATACACTAAGCAGATTCAGTAGGATGTAGGTTGAAGTAGTTGCTGGGAGATGAAGAAGCTTGCACAGGATATAGTAGCGTGGACAGCTGCATCAAACCAGTCTCAGGACTCAAGACCACAACAACAACAACAACATAAATGTACCTAATAGTATGAATGAGGGAACTGACACTTTCATTGTTTCTATCTGTATGTTATCCTGATATAAAGAAGATATAATCTCTACATTCATAAATCAATTGACTGATGAATGTGTTAATTATTTATACAATCTCAATTGAGATGAAATTTGTATTGTTTATGACTACTTTAAAATCCAGCAACCATATAATTCAAATGCTGATTTTCTTCAAGATATTGACAGGGAATAAATTTTTAATCCATGGAAGATTAACTATCAGGAAAGGGGAACTGGCGGTCTTCCTTTATTTTCGACATTTCTTACATTAATTCAATTTCATGAAGATTCATTATACCATAAATCAACTCTTTTTGTGTATAATTATCCAAAGTATTGAAATAATTTCGGTAGCAAAGAATTGTCAACTTTACTCTCATTTGTTGATATAAATTTATTGAATTTATCACATAATCAATTCTCAAAATTTGTTCGCACTTTTGGTGCATATTTCTTATAGTTTCCATTTGCCTTCATACTTCTTTAATTGCACTCAGATGACATGGTATTTATAATTAAAATCAAGAAAACCCATATATATAACAAATTTGGTATGATCAAAATCTCCTTCTTATCATTCATCAACAGCCACAATTCCAAAAATACTTGAAAAATACTCAACATTGATGTTGAACTAGCGACAACTGCATTAGATACCTCCCTTTTTATAGAATGAAAATATTACTAAATTAGAAGGTTTCTTTTTGCAGCCAGTGTTATGATCTATTAATTATTAAGTGCCTGGAATTCTATTTGCAATTTTCTCAAGAGTGTGTCTTTATACATAACAATTTGCTTTTTGTGAAATGTGTGATGTACTCAAACTTATAAATGAAATAAAAAACATACAGTAGAAATACTAGTGATAGAAGGATATTAACATTGTAAATACTTTATCTATACACTTATCAAGCCCACAGCAACATGAAAGAGCATTAATTTATTAAGGAATAATTTTAATACTAATGAAAATTTGGTCTCGATAAATGGATGTGTACAAGAAATGTAGAAAATGCAAAGTGGAAAAGTCAATTGATAACTTTTATTCACATGAATATACATAGGATAAGCATTCAAATAATTGTAAAAAATTTAATAAAATGATTACAAGAAATGCCTGTAATAATAATAATTAAGAACATTTTAAACAGTTTAGATCTAATTATAAGAGTCCTTTGGAATTATTTAAGAACATGAACAAAAACATGTGTTAAATATGTAACAACATCGTACAAAATGTGTTGGTTGTCAAGTAATTAAAGATCTTATTAGTTTTTACTTCAGTCATGCATCTAGGTACAAGATCACAAGTAGATGCAAGATTTGTCAACTAGAAAATAGCAAAGAAGAAAAATAGTGAGTAAGTGTGCAAAAGAAGTTGTTAAAAGCGATCTCAATTTAAATGAAAATTCTCATTTTTTTGTAAACCTAATGTTTTTCATTTGTTATTAAATGACTGAAGCATTTAGAGAGTTCACAATCAGTCAAATTGGTGATTATTGCAAAAGGAATAATGTGCAAGGATATAGCTGATTTATAAAAGACGATATAATCAGTTTGATCTTTTCAAATAATTTCCCACCTCCTCTCTCTCCAAAATCTAATATAAATTTATCGCTAATAAAAGAGACTAAAATGAGAGATTTTACAGATGCTCAACTTCGTGATTATTACAAAAGGAATACTTTACAAGAGTATAGTGGATTTAGAAAGGATAGTCTTATTAACATAATCGTTTCAAACAATTTACCATATTCTACAAGGACTCTCGAAAATTTGAAAGTAAGTGAACTCAAAACGAGAGCTAAAAGTCTTGGCATTAGTGGTTACACCACATGAAGAAGTCAGAGATAATTATTGTTATTCGTTTACAAGAGTTTACATTTCACCCAAATGTACTCCCAGAGACAAAATCAAGACCAAAATGTGTACCCAATACAAATTATTTCTACAGATTTGATGATGACGGTGTTGAAAAGCCTCACCTACCGAAAGCGGAAAAAATATTGTGGGTAGACCAATCTTACCCATTTAGTAGCAAAATATTTGAGCACAAAAAGGAGGCTGAGCCATCTAAAGACCATTTCTTTCAGATTAAAGAAATAAATAGAGATTTACTGAAAATTTAAAGTGTTGTCTGTTGACAATAAAACTGTGTTCAACGATACTAACAGATACTGTTAGTGAGAAAACAGGTTACATAACGAAAGCACTTAGTTCTATGAGTGAAGCAGCAAAAAAGAGAACTAATTTCAGGAAAAGAGATAAGTTGAATATAAGAGTCAATAAACCAAAAATGTTTTATCCGATTTCTACAGGATACAAAGCATCAAATAATATTCGAGAGTCTGTTCAGGTCTTCTGCAAGAAAATAAGACATATTGTAACATCTGATGAGACTGTTGATCTAGTAGACACCATGTTTGATATTCAGATGTTAACCATTCCTTGAGGCCAAGATGGTTGAGGTAAAAAAATAATAAATATGGCTGAGGACAAAAAGACTAAAGGATACATCACAAGATTTAAAGATCATGATAATCTGTCTTGCCCTAGAGTAGTAATTGTGGCTTTAAGATACCATACAGATAATATTTAGGGAAGAGATCTAACTAAAATAACCAAATTAAGAAAACCAGAGAATGAGATAAATACAAATTACAAAAAGAGTTAACTGACAAATTATGTAAACAGCTGGGTGAATACAACAAAGAAGGATATACTTCTGAAGACGTTAGAAATGTTGAACAATTGTTGGATATCCAAACAAATTTCATATGTACAGAAAATTTCAATTCTGTTATCTACAGCGGTCCTGAAAGGGAACCAAGGTTTTTCTGTACGAAGATCACAACCAGTTCGATGTAATTAACAGCATGACTGCTTTCTTGGGATCAGTATATTTCAGTAATAATTGCAAAAAGCCATACAACAACAAAGATACACATAAATGGAAAATGGAGAGAAATACCACGCAAATGTCCACAACATGATAGTGAAGAAAATAAGATTTATTTTGAGAAAAGCAATAGATACTGTTATAATGAAGAATGTTTGAACAATCACCAAGAATTTTTTGGTAGAGCTTACAAGTGTGAAGGATGCAAAAAGATTTGTTTGGCATCTAAAGAACATAAATGTGGCTTTATACGTTGCAGAAATTGTAAACAAGGAGTGGAAATTGTAATTCATAAATGTTATATGCAACCTGTATTGCCAAAATGTGGTATCTGTGAAAGAAGATATACTGAGGATTTTATAGTGCAAGGTTGCCCAGATTGCAATAAAGAAGGTTGCCATTTGGATGGAGAATTCAAAGAATTTTATATTTACCAGTGTTCCAAATGTAATAAAATAGTTGCTAATAAAAAGTTTAAATGGTGTAAAAAAGGTTCCCTAGGAAAATAAATTGTACCTATACTGTGAGATACATGTAGTTGGATTATGAAGCAGGTCAAGAAATGTAACAGATATTCCAAATCTCGTAATTGTTCACAATTTTAAAGCTGATACTGTTTATAAATTTAAGACAAATGATGAATTCTGTAGGTGGATGATATCTGAAAAGAACACATTCATAGCTCATAATGCAAAAGGTAACGATTCCCAATTCATTTTGAAATACTGTGTTGAAAATACAATAAGGCCATATACCACCTACACAGGAACTAAACTGATGTTATTGGAGATGAAACAGTTAGGCATAAAAATTATAAACAACAGTAACTTTATCCAAGGACCACTCAGTTGTTGTTTCTGTGGTCTTCAGTCCTGAGTCTGGTTTGATGCAGCTCTCGATGCTACTCTATCCTGTGGAAGCTTCTTCATCTTCCAGTACCTACTGCAACCTACATCCTTCTGAATCTGCTTAGTGTATTCAACTCTTGGTCTCCCCTTGCGATTTTTACCCTCCACGCTGCCCTCCAATACTAAATTGGTGATCCCTTGATGCCTCAGAACATGTCCAACCAACCGATCCCTCCTTCTGGTCAAGTTATGCTACAAACTTCTCTTCTCCCCAATCCTATTCAATACTTCCTCATTAGTTATGTGATCTACCCATCTAATCTTGAGCATTCTTCTGTAGCACCACATTTCAAAAGCTTCTATTCTCTTCTTGTCCAAGCTATTTACCGTCCATGTTTCACTTCCATACATGGCTACACTCCATACAAATACTTTCAGAAATGACTTCCTGACACTTAAATCTATACTCGATGTTAACAAATTTCTCTTCTTCAGAAACGCTTTCCTTGCCATTGCCAGTTTACATTTTATATCCTCTCTATTTCAGCCATCATCAGTTATTTTGCTCCCCAAATAGCAAAACTCCTTTACTACTTTAAAATTCTCATTTCCTAATCTAATACCCTCAACATCACCTGACTTAATTCGACTACATTCCAAAAAGTTTTGATTTGGAAGAACTGAAGAAATCTTACTTCCCACATTTATCCAATATGCCAGAAAATGAAAACTACATAGGACCAATTCCTGATACTGAATATTACTGTGTTAACAGTATGAAGCCAAAAGATAGAGCAGCATTTCTCAAATGGCATAGCTCCTGAGCTAAAGAAAATTATGTGTTCAACATGAGGAAAGAAATTTTCGAGTACTGTAATTCTGATGTAGATATACTAAGAAGAGGCCGCTTGGAACTGAGAAAATAATTTCTAGAGATAGCTAACACTGATCCATTCTGTTATTTAACCATCACTGGAGTTCGTATGGCTGTTCATGGATATAAATATTTACCAAAAAATACAATCGCTCTATTGGATAAAGAACGTAAAGAGAATTATAGTAAAGAATCCATAGCTTGGTTAAACAGTAACAAAATTTAACATGCTCTTAATGGTGGCGAAGTAATAATACCAAGTGCAAAAGTAGATGGGTTTTATAAGAAAACTATTACTGTTCTCAATATCATGGCTGTTATTGGCATGGATGTAGACGATTTACAATAAAAGTAAGGAGACAATGGATTACTTTCATCAAAAGACTTAGAGAAGAAGCACAGAAACATGAAATGCTGGATACAATCTGTTAGAGATGTGGGAATGTGATTCGCTGAACTCAGCAGAGTATAAAAGGCTTAAGAAATTAAAGTAGTTTTCTGAAATTGTTGGACCGTTGAATTCAAGAGATGCTTTTTATGGTGCCTGCACAAATGCAATAAAATTAAGAGCTAAAGCAAATGGCGTTAGCTCAAAAATTAAATATATTGACCTATTTAGTCATTATTCTACTATGCAATTTCATGATTTTTATCCTGAAAAACATCCGACAAAAATATATATACCATTCTTTATACAAATATTATAAAGTAGTTAGTTGCATTTTGTGCTATTCTGTACTATCAAACATTTTGGTTAATGAGTGAGAAACTTTCAAAAATAATTAATAATCTTTCAAAAATTTTTCTAATTTTGTAGGGAGATTATTAATTGGCAAATTAGAATCCACTATTTGCTTTGCGGTCATAAAAAGAGAGAATCGTAGTTTTCTATTTCCTCAAATATTTCTATATTAGTTTTCTCATAGCTATCAAAGTACTTTTCGTATTCTACTCCTTAAATTCTCATTAATTCATTAATACATTCAGTATGATTCTGACTTCTCAAGTTTTCTATAATTAATTATGGTTTAAAATATTGTTTGCAAGTATTACACTCAACCTGATTCCCTCTTGGATTAATACTTCTCTCGAGAAAAATGTCAAATTTAAATTCATCCCACACATTAGTCATACTTAAAAAGATTATAAATACAAAGGCATATTATAATTTTGTTCAACATAAATTAATGCTCTACTGAAGAAGCTCAATAATGCAAGCAATTCTAATTATTTCAAAAAGGTTAGTGAGCTTGAGATATATGAGTGGTATTGCATTACTGATTTCGAATGTTTAAAAACTAGATATGAAGAGAAAATTTGCTTGAGCTCGATAATAAACTAAAAATTATTTTGCGAGAAAGGTTTTAATAAAATAATAACTAATTCGGACTTGTAGATGGTGGTATTAAACAATGGTGGTATTAAACTAAAGTATAAAGGAATGAAGAGAACTAAAATTAATGGTAATGTATTCCATGACCTGGAGTTCATTGTGTAGATTTTCGGTGCTCTTTATCATTTTGTGCGCAGATTTTGGCATATGATTCTCAGCATACAATTTTGGTTGAAAATTTTTGAAGTCTTTTATTTTTTATTTTTGTGGGTGTGTTGGTTTGCTCACCCAAATGATCCGTTTATAAAAAAAAAAGTTACTAAGTAGGTGGCTAGTATGCTCAACCTAGCCGTTTATAATAAAATGAAAAATAGTCATTAAATTTTCTGCGAGTGCGCTCAACCTACCCACTTACTACTTGTGATCTACAGAAGCGAAAGCTGATTACGGCTTCAATTATGTTATAGCAGTGATTTTATTAACAACTATTGTGTTAACAACTAACTACTCAGTGAGGTTCCGAATTTATTGTTTCTAGTGAACACATGTAAATTTGCTGAGTATGGTCACTCACTTTTGCCGCAACTAGTGGTATCTAGTGCTTTATTTTGCAACTCGGCAATATAGTCCGGTATCCAGTATAATCGAATCCCCGAGCAGAACTCCTGTAATTGTTTTGTGCATGCTTCCCTGAAGCATCCACCCCTTTGTTGACTTCGTAGCGAGCGCACAGGCGTGTCATCGTTACAACTCTGCAGTGGGCGTATGACATTGTGTGTTGCCTTTTAATTTGCGCGTCCTCTCTTGTAATGAAAGCCCTCTTTCACAATAATCCACATGGAGTGCAGAAAAAGACAGTAAGAGCCGAATGGCATTGGTGAGAGAGCGAGAGGGGTTTCCTACTTGCCTACTTATAGAAGATTTCCAGCGTAGTCCTCTTCCCCTGGGTTATATTCCAGTTGAATTTCGAGTGTAACTGTAGAGCGTACATAACTTGTGCAGGTTGTTGGGGCGATCTAATGCCGTAACTTACCATGTTAGAATCCAAGATAATTCGCTGTGAAATAATTTATTTCACGACCACTTTCGGCAGTATCAAGCTGTCATTTTCAGATTCTCTGATCTCTCAGAATTAGAACTACAACTCAGTCTCGTCTGCAAACCATACTTTTACCATTTTCTCAGCATGTCGGCGAGACTGATGTGTAGTTACAATTCGGGGGGATCTGAGAATATGAAAATGACTGCTAGCTACTGTCGAAACTGGTCATAAAATAAACTATTTCACATGAAGTGATCTTGGCTTGTCATGTTGTAATTTACTCTGGAGTAAAGTATACTTCTTTGCGTGTATGTGTAGTGTCTTGTTTATGAAGTATGAGAATGAGAGCTTAACACTAGCAATACCAATGCGGTTTTCTGTAACGTATACTACCAAGACTGGAGAGGGTGGATTCCCACCAAAAAAAAACTTTGAAGTAGATAAATTTCGTTAATTCTTGTTTTTCTATAACGGACTTTTTACATAAGTAGGGCGCAGGATCTGGACATATGTTTTAGCGCAGTCTCAACCATACGAACGCATTTGCTGTAACAGGCACTACAGATGGCGTGGGGCGAGGGAACTACGTGGCACTACAAAAAAACTTACTTTACTTTTTAGTACAGCGCCGGCACGATGATGAAGAGCAGATGAGCAGGGAGGGCTGTGAGATGACGTCAACCAGTAGTACGCTGACTAGGACGACACCACGACAGGAGCGGCATCTACATGAAGACAATATAAGTGCCGTGCCGACTAGCCGCAGTGGAGTGAAAGAAAAACCATCATACAAACGTAACAGCAATGACTTACGAACTGTTTTGTTTTGCTTGCATATAAATTGTATATAATGATAGACATTGATTATTTGCAGGTCGCCATTAGCTTCCTATACGTATTTGTGAATACGCAAAGTTAAGTATTGTCAATTTAACTTACCGTTATAAACTCCATTAGTACGCTTTGCCTCAATTGTTGTTTAGCTATCCGAGAAAACAGCTCCCTAGGCACCCTACAGTAGACTAGAGGGCAGGATACTACATTGACGACAAGTTATAAGAAGTGCCCAGTGCCTGGCGGCCGAAGGATTTTATTTTTCGTTTCGCTGGCCCCTTGCTTGCCTCTTGTCTTTTTGTGCAGGCGTGTTTACTTCCTTCAACAGTCTCTTATCGTGTTTTTGCTGAACAGTGTTATCAGATGGGTGTTGTAGAGATTTTCTTTGCTTCTGTACTTATTTTTCTTGCTTGCCTTGTCTGTTTACTGCATTTGTCTCTTCCAACATGACCACCTCACCAATCCCACTTCCTGCTAGAACGCCACAGCTGACAGTGGTAGATACAACACAGCTATTGCAGATGTTTCAGTTTCAGAGCCAGCAAATATCCTCGCTGCTAAACACAGTACAGCAGCTGCTAGCGAACCAACCAACTAATGCGGCACAAGCAACTCCTACTCCCAGTACTATACCGCCTTTTCGCCAGTTTCATGAACAAGAAGAGGAATGGCTCGAATAACTACAACAGTTTGAAGCACACATAATTCTACACAATGTACCAGGTACTGTGAAACTCTTCTGTTTCTAGTCTATGATAGGAAGTGCAGTATTCCACCTCATACAGAAGTTATTCCCTAACGCCATTCCGAGTGCTCTTCCGTATGTTATGGCTGTAGATTCGCTAACTAAATATTATGACCAACAACTGAATGACGTTTCAGCTAGGTGTCAATTCTTTGATTGTGAAAAACAGTCTGAACAAACTTATTGCGAGTGGGTAAGAGAGTTGCAGAGTATGATGAGGAAATGCAAATTCAAACACGCTTGTGGTGCTTTATATACAGATGTTATCTTGCCTGACGTGATCCTGTACAATGTAACTGATGCCAGAGTCAGAGAACAGATTTT